>NW_023144625.1:12380084-12968588 GCF_012932325.1 Thrips palmi | reverse complement strand
GGGCTGCCCTGGCGGCCTGGCGTCCGGGGCGTGCCTCTTTTGGGTGGCGGCCGGGCCCGTGCCGTGGGGCGTGCCGGGGCGTGCCCCCCCGGGGGGCCCGCGAGGCGCTTCCCCGGGGACCTCGCCTCCACAAAAAAAACCCCCTCCTCTTCCTCCTCGACGCCTTGTTCGCCGGGGCCCCTTTCTTCGACCGTTTGCATGGCCGGGCGGGGGCGTCGGGGGCAGGGCCGCGAAGGGGGCTGGAACGCCAGCAGACTCATGCCGAGAGTCGTCTCCGTCGCTCTGTCTCACTCGCACCTGCACGGAGCGCCCCATGAGTGCGAGAGAGACAGGGCGACGAAGATGACTCTCGGAATCGCGCTGCAGGAGGGGGGGGGGCGGATCAGCGGCGCGATGGCCCGTCCGGGACTCGTCCCTCGTGAACAAGAAGTCTCTGTTTCTGGGTGTCTTCATCAAGGGCTGCCCGGCCGGCGGGGCAGCCTAGACGGCCATTCGGGGCGCGGTCCTTGGCGCGGCCTCGGAAATCCCCGCCCCGCCGGGCAGCGCCGGGCAACGCCGATGCCGCGGATTAAAACAGGGGATGAGGCAAAACGCTGCAAGAAGACCTCGGCGTCGATTGGGAGGCTTCGGCTGCAGGGCGTCTGGGCGTCGGGGCTCCGAGGCGGGGAGCGCCCGTCGAGTCGAGGATAGGCAACACCGTGCACGGGCGCGCGGCGGGCGGCCCGAGCGGCATTACCATTACCATTAAGGGCTAGACCAGGGCGGGGCGCTCGCCTCGGCTCGCCCGGTCACGTCGCCGCCGTCGCCCAGCAGCGCCACGCCACTGTGTTGTTGTTGTTGCTGCCAGTCTCGACTCTCGCCCTCTTTGTGTTGTTGTTTCTTTTAAATCTCTTCTAGGAGAGAGCGCGCGGACGTCGACGTCACGCTGCGGCTCGGCGTCGCCCCCCTGAAGGCCCCCCCGGACCCGGAGGACCTGGAGGACCGGGAGCGCGAGTTTCGTTTTAAAAAATGCAAGGCGCGCTGGGGGCCGGGCCCCCGGGCCCCGGCAGCCCCGGCCCGGCAGGCCCCACTCGAGGAGCGACTGGATTACGAGTCGCGAACAAGAACAAGAGCAAGAGCGAGGAGGAGGAGCAGGCGGGACACGCGGCCAGCTCGTCAGCGGCGCCCGGAAGCCGCCAAATGAAAAGCAAGCAGAAATTCCATTTTTCTAGATTAAGTTTCTCTCTGCGCTGGCGGCACGGCGCGCCAGCTGGCCTGCAGGCTGGTGGCGAGCAGCGCTGTCGTCGCTCTGTCTCTCTCGCACTCGCGGGGCGTCCCGTAGGGGTGCGAGGGAGACGGAGCGGCCGCAGCCTCGTTGCACGCGGCGAGGTCCTGGAGTCCTGGCCAAGGATCCCCGCTCCGGGAGGGGCGCGGCAGAACGCCGCCCGTCGCCCCTCCGCGATGGGGCAGCCCTGCTAACCCGTGGGTTAAACTGGTTATTCCGTTTTGCTTCCTCCGGCGGAGACGTTTCCTCTCAGGTTTCCCTTTTTTACCCAATCGGCGGCGTTCCCCTCAGGTGGGGCTGCTTGAGCTGCAGTCCATTGATGCCCAAATTTACCCCAGACCGACCCCCTTTTTTTCCCTTTCCCCCCTTTTTTCTCTCAGTTCACTGCTGCTGCCACTGCACGTTTGCCCGGAGGGGGAGCGGGCCTGAAGGGAGGGCTACTTGACAGCCTTTTCTATTTCATTACAAGACGGCCCACCCCTCCAGGCCTCCGGGCCTCCGGGCCCGCCAACTTTCGGCAGCGCGGCGCATCCAACTTCCGGCAGTTTGACGAAGCCTTCGATGCACTTTGCCTTTTCGGCGGACGAGAGCGGGCGGGTCCGTCGCTCCGTCGCGCCCGCGCTGCTCTGGCGGCAAAGTTCCGTCCCGGCCGCCCGTCGGACCGTCCGCAGGTCAAGGAGTCGCCATTTGTTTATTCATGGCCCGTCCCGCCGTCCCGCATTCCGGAAGTCCTTCGCTGTCTCTCTCGCACGCGCGGGGCGTACCGCACAGGTGCGAGAGAGACAGAGCGACGGAATGACTTTCGGAACCAGCCCGCCGCTGGCCGGGCTCTTGGTTGGCGGACTTTAACCGCGGTGCAGCCCTCGAGAGGTACACGACGTGGGCAGGCACTGCCGGCTCTGCCGGGCAGCACACTGGAAGGGCCGAACGGACGGAGGGCCGAAGAGGGCTGACCGAAGAGTCCATCAAATCCAGCCATCCGCCGACGGCCCGACGGCGCAGAGGGTCGGCCAAACATAGTACCAGTTCGGAGCTCGAAGGGCCCAAAGGGCACCGGCCAAACCGCCAGCCTGATGAAAAACTTGGCAGAAAAAGAGGGGGTGGGAAGAGGCGGGACTAAGGGCCCTCTTCTCACGTTTTCCAACCTTTCACATTATTTTCGTAAAATATAAAATTTGTTCCCATTGAGGACTGGGAGTGCCTTGTGACACGCGGCCCATTAAGTGGCGCGCAGCGATGGATGAGGGCTCGCCTTCAAATAAGCCAAGTGGATCCCGACAAGTCGGGGGAGGGGGTAATCTATTGGTCAGCCGTAATGGAGGAATGCTGCGGGGAAGGGGGCACCGGGGGGCACCGGGGGGCCTCGGCGTGGTGCCACGTGCTCTATAAATCAAGAGCCCCCCCCCCCCCTGCCGGCCCGCCCCTGCTCCCAGTGGCGTCGCCCCCTTACCTCGACAGGTGCCCAGGATGGGCAGACCATCAGGGGCACGACTGCATCAAACCGACACAGGTGTGCCATGCGTGTGTGTGTGTGTCCTGCCGCCGTGTCCGCGTGTGTCCCGTTTGTGGGGTTGGTGGGCATTTAGGGCAAAAAATAAAAAATAAGCGCTCCGACTGGAAGTTGCTCCAACAACGGCAAAGCGCGGCGGTGCAGTCGGCGTCGCCACTAACCTCGGTCTCGGTCTCGGCCGCCACCGCGCGGCCCGGGCAGCCAACCGGGGCCCGGCCACCCGGCCATGATATTTACCCACAAAACTTTGTTCCGCTTCGCGCGCTAACCTCATTGCCAACCAACAGCGGGAGGAACAGTCTCTCTCTCTCACTCTCTCTCACTCACCCCCATTTTGGCCGCCTCCACAGGTCGTGTGGCCCACTGTGCGGCGGTACACTGAGAGATAGCCTCGTGTGAGAGTGTACCTTACAGCAGGGCCGGGGGCGCCGGGGGTCAGTCGGCCCTCGAATCAGAGCCCAGCCCTCACGGGGGCGTATAAATCATCCTTGCAGAAGGGGCGTGATCACCAGGGCGGGGCGGGGCGGGGCGATGCGGGGCGGGGAGCGAAAGGTCAGCCAACCGAGGGAATCAATGGCCTAGAGGAAGGCGCGGTGGGGGCGGCGAGGGCGGCGAGAAGGGTTCGTCAGCATGCGCGTCGGTCGGCCAGTTTTATTTGCGACAACCCGTGTACTGCTGCTTCCACGCGACGCCGCCACGCCGCCACGCGCCCCTCGGGCTGATAAGGCCTTATCGGGCCGCCCTCTCGAACCGGCCGGGCCAGCGCGCGTGCCGAGCCGCCCAAAGGCCAGGCCCAGGCCCGCAGCGAACCACGGCCCGCACCATCACGACGACCACCCGTCCATTTTTCAGCAGTCACCGCGCGCCAGCGGCGAGCAGCCAGCAGCGGGCAGCGTGGCGGGAGAATATAGCGATTAGGAAGCGGGGCGTCAGGGGCACAGCCCGGCACAGCGCCATTGGGGCGGCGAGGCATTCCAAGCGCCCGCCGTGCGTGCGTGTGTGTGTGTGTGTGTGTGTGTGTTGGTGCCGTAATGGGGTCATGGTGTGACCAGGCCACGGCAAAGGCCCCGGCGTCGGCACGTCTACGTCAGGGGCGCCTAACCCGGACCGCAACGGCCACGGCGCCTCACGCCCGCCCGGCCCAACAAGGCCCCGCCCCGCCCCGCCCCGCCCCGTCCCGCCACCGCCGCCACGCGCTGGCTGGGGCTGGGGGAGGTCGGGGTCGGCCTCGGCGACGGCAACGGGGGCGGCGAGGCGGCAAAACTTTGACAATATTCCGGCCACCACTTTGCCCGCAGACTTTGCGTGCGTGCGTGTGTGTATGTGAGCGCTCGCGCTTGTGTGTGTGAGAGCGCACCCGCTGTGTGTGTGTTTGTCCGCGCGCGAGTGCGTGTGTTTGTGTTGGACTGTCGAGAAGACCAGCATGATCCCCCGTCCCCAGTGTACCGTATCGGCCTGTCCGCTTGTCTCGTAATCCTTGGCACACACACACACACACGTGCACACACACGCACACGCGCGCGCGCGTCTTTTAGGGCCCGGCCACTATTAGCCTAGCAGTATCGCCGCTACGTCGCTTATCGTCCATAGACCCACGCCAGTCCACCCACGCCACCCACACCGCCTAGCCCGGCCTAGCCCGTCACCCCAGCAGACTGATTCCGAGAGTCCTTTCCGTCGCCCTGTCTCTCTCGCACCCCATGGGACGCCCCACGAGTGCGAGAGAGACGGAGCGATACGAACGACTCTCGCGGCATGAGTCTGGAGGCCGGGCCAGGGCGGGCCGACGCGAGGCGCGAGACGCGCGGCGAGACGAGATGAGACGCGACGCGGCACAAAACGTTTTGCTTCATCTGCATCGTGTCGTCGCCATTTCCATTTCCGGCCTATTTACATTTCAGAACAGCGGCAGTGGTGCGCAAGAAGCAGAGGGAGGAGGAGGCGGGGAGGAGGAGAGGAAGAAGGAGACGGAGGAGGAGAAGAAGAAGAAGGAGGACAGAGGGTGTCGGGCCGGGCATCTGCGCTAACCAATGAGTCCCTTCCGAGGCCCCATTGGGCGTCCCTGCAGGCCGATTCCGAACTCATGTCTTCGCTCTGTCGCCCTCGCACCGCGCCGCCCCGTGGCTGTCCGTGCGTGGCGGTGCGTGCCCGTGGGGGTGCGAGAGAGACAATGCGCTCCCACTCCGAATGACGGGTCCCTATTATTCCCCGGCGCCGCCCAATCGACCGCCACACGCTGTGCCGCAAACCTATTATTGCATATGCCAGGCCACGCCGCGCCACGCCGCGCCACGCCGCGCCACGCCACGCCACGACAATGGACGACATATTATTCCCAGCCGCGCGATGTGCCAGCAGCCAGCCGGCCAGGCAGGCAGGCAGGCAGGCAGGCCGACAGGCAGACAGGCATTGCATCCCTTTCCCCCTCGGGGGAAGCGCGCCCGCGCGCGCGGTGCGTTCTCGAGCGACGCAGCCCGCCACAGGGAGGCAGAGAGAGTGAGACA
The DNA here is from genome assembly GCF_012932325.1 of Thrips palmi. Lineage (NCBI taxonomy): Eukaryota > Metazoa > Arthropoda > Insecta > Thysanoptera > Thripidae > Thrips > Thrips palmi. The sequence continues at coordinate 12,963,310 of NW_023144625.1, read as the reverse complement.
GAGAGAGGGAGGGGGGGGGGGGGGGGTGCCAGAGGTGGGATAACTTTACCTCTCTCTTCGGCCGCGGCCGCGCCGCCGCCAAAAACCTTACAACTCCCACCCTGCCCCGCCCCGCCCCCGCTACAAAGGGAACAGGCGTTCTGTTTGCGGAGAAGCGCCCGGGGGAACGGGTTTAAAGAGCGGGGGGTGGGGGGGGGGGTCCAGGAAGGGAACGCCCATTGACTTGCCATTGACGCCGCGCAGATTGGGGCACCAAAGGGCCGAAAAAGGGGCTTCGGAACGGGGAGGGGGACGCGCGGAGACCAGAACGCAGAAAGTCGAGTATAAACGGCCAGAACAGAACAGACTGGACGGCGGGGCAATGAAATGCCTTGCGTGGCATGAGGCGTGAAAGCAGCACTGTATTGGATTGGATACAAGTTGTTCCTTTCTTTTTGGCCACGCGGCGAACTCCATCCCGCTATTCGGATATTCCCCGTGCCGAACAACAATTCCCCTATCATAACACTCATCTAAAATTTAGGGAGGCCGAGGGAAGCGCCGCCGCGCCGGCCGACGTTATGAATTTCCAACTTTCGGTTCTGGTTAATGTAACGCCCGTCTAAAAATACGGCCGCTCCTCCTTCCTGGTCTTATCGGAAAGAGTGCGGAGGGGGCGCGCTGAATTTTTCATCGCAGTCACTCTCTAAGTCGGACGTCGCGCCGAGGCTAGAGACACTCTCTCTGGCAAGCAGCGCCTTAGCAGCGCCTTGGCTCATCTGAGCGTCTCTTTATTTTTCCAACAACGCGCACCTTGTGGGCGCCTTCCTGTCGCGAACGGGCGCTGCAATCCCCAGGAGGGGAAATAATAATAATAAATAACATAAACAAATAAAATAGAGAAGCGCCGCGGGATTGGAGAGTGTGCCAACATAACTTGTTTCTTTTTCGCCCGCGGAAAGAAAGGGGCCCCGCGAAGCACGAAAAATGGGTTTTAAAATGCGGCGCCGCCGCGACAGCTACCTGCCGATAAGCAGCCAAAGCGTGACTGCCAGTTAAAGCAACACTGTAAAAAAGAAAAATCTTGGATATCCGTAAAGATATTGGTGGGAAAAAAGTTGCCTCCGTTCTTCGCGGAAAATTCCAAAACTGCCACTTTCTAATACATATAGCATAACTTCCGGGCGGGTAAAGTTTTTGTTAAAATCCAGTGTTGTGAAATTTTCGACGGAGTAGGGCCGCGTGCCGCGTTCGGGATGGCAGCCGCCAGAGCGGCGCCCTAGCAGCCCTTGTTCCTTCAATTCAAGCCAATTGCAGCGCCCTCCAGCGCGCAGGGCGCACCGCGGAGCCGCTGGGCCGCAGCCAGGGCCCCACATTCTCAGCCAACTTCTCAATCTCAGCCACTTTCGGGGCGGATATAGTTGCGTCTGGGGCTCCCTTAGGTGCTCTACAGCGGTGCGCACCTCACAAGGTTTTCGTCTTTTTTTCCCCCTTTCCTTTCGTCGAAATAACGCGGTGACACAAAGAGGCCTCAAATCGACCCGCGATGCGCGATGCGACCCTCGCGAAGGCAAAGACTCGAGTTGCGGCCGAGCGCAGGATAAGTTCACCTCGGAGAAGAGAGAGAAGGGGGTGGGGTCGTAGAGGAAGACGGACGAGGAGCGAGCGAAGGTGAAATGGATTTGTGTTTGAAATACACGAGGGTGCTGCAGTGGTAAATGATCGCGCCCCGGCCGTGCTGCAGGTAGTCGGGCTGGCAGGCCGCTGCCGCGTGCCGCCGCGCCGCCGCTCCGCCCAGATAAATTCGGCGAGGAGGGACGGGGCGCGGCGGCGCGGCTGGCGCGGGCCGTCCAGGGCCGCGAGTCCTTATTGCGCTGGAAACCCCGCGGATCCACCTGGGGAGGGAGGGAGGGAGAAGACGGGGCTTACACCCTACCGGCAGAGAGAGAGAAAAGATGGGGCTTCCGGTGCGTTATAACGCCCCGTGCACGGGCTGGGGCGGGCTGGAGGTCGCGGGGACTAAGCCAGTCGGATGTATAGCGAAGCCGCGCGCGAAATGCACAAAAAAAAAACAAAGAGAGCAGAAAAGAAAACTAGGAGGCAAAGGGGGAAAAAGATGAAGGCGCTAGCAAAAGCACCTGTGAATGGAGTGCTGGAGGGGAGGCGGCACGCGTAGCGCGGCACAGAATGAAGCAAACCGATGCGTTTGGGGAAAACATCTGTTTATGCCGCAACACACGGCTTTCAAAAAATCACCAAAGGGAAAAAAGAAGGGGCCTTGCTCGCAGTGGAGTCAAAATCGTGGTTAGTTTCTGCGAATTTACCCATAGCAGCTCTTTTCTCATTTAACTCCGTATTTATTCGTTCTGATCAAAATAATGCGTTGGATCTTTAGTGTGATTTTTTTGTTCAACTTTATCCCCCGGCAGGCCTCCAGCATCTCCGTGATGCCTGCCTCCCGGCCGGCAGCGCGGCTGGGAAAGCATTTCGCACAGCCTTATATCGAGCCCGCCTCTCTTACTCTAGGCCTGCCGGCGCGCGCGCCTGTCGGTGCACTGGGTATCGCGTGCTTCGCGTGCAAGTGCCTTTGCCTTTCCGGACCGATCTCCATCTCTCAAGGCTGAGAGTCAGTGGCGCAGCCCGCGCACCCCGGGCAGCCCGGACGGGGAACTGTATCGGCGGTATCGGCCGGGGAGGGGAAAGAGAGGGGGGGGAGGAAAAACACCTGCCTGCGACAAGGGACCCGGGGTCTACACGCTACGGCCGACAAAAAACAGACTTTAATATTTAAAACAATAAAACCTTAAGATATTTTTAGCATTTCCCCCATTTCTTTACTTGTTTCTTGTCGAAAGGCACGGCAATGACGCCGTGTGGATATTCCCAGCAGCCGACGACGTGGTGCCAACCCAAGCAGCTTACGGGCGCCGCCGCGTCGCCGCGCGCGGATTCAAAAGGGGATCAAGGCGTTTCGTGACACACATACACACACACACACACACACACACACACACACACGCACACACATCCGCAATCACACGTGCGGCTTGTTTGTCGGCGGCAAGACACGAGGTTCGTGCCACCCCTCAAAGTCTATCAAAGCATCTTAAACTTTGTGGCCGTGCAAAGTAGACTGCTGCTTCGCTCCGCAACAACAAGAACAACAAAAGTTGATGTTTGTTTCGCTGGAGGACACGTCTGGCCGCTAACGAACTCGCAACATAAATAGGACTCTCACTCCAGCGCGAGTCAAGGAGGATGCCCCGGGCCACCCTTGCAGGGCTGCCGGCGAGGCTGCCAACGAAGCGAAACAAAAACAAAATGATAATCGCCGCGCCACACGTGACTGTAGTTTCTTGCTGTTTTTGTTTTGTTTGTTTATTTTGTGTGTTTGTCTCCGGGCAGGGGGGGGGGGGCTCATTCAGCGAGGACAGAGAAACTGCCCAGGCAAAGTCGGGCGAATTACCTCCATAACTCAAAGCGCTGCAGTAAACGCAGTCAACTAAACCGACATTTGACTTTAATAAAACAATCAGAATAATAAAAAATAATTCGTTTTGAGTCATACGCTGTTTGGGTTGTTTACGTTACAGCAGCAGAAATATATAAAAGCGAGCCAATGCGATTGTTTTGCTCCGTACAGTCGTTTCCCCGAAGGAGATTGCTACTAAAAACTGAAACGAAAGACGAAAGAAATAATAAGATGAGGGGGACAGCGATCTCTTCGTATTGTTCTTCTTCGGGAGTTGCGCGCCATCTATATATGTCCGCGCTGCGCAGCATGTTACAGTATACCGGCACGGCGGCCCACCTTCACGGCACTTTGGATCGACCACTCGGAATGAGACGGAAAACTTCGGGCCGGCCGGCCGTTCTTCACCTGCCGTGGGTAATTGCTCGGCTGGCCTGGCCTGGCCGTCATGGCTCCTCCCGTCGTATTTGCGACGGAAAGATTAAAACTCGAGGAGCCGGCAGCGGAATGGTTGTGCCGCCGTCCCATCGTGGCCCCATCGTGGCCCCATCGTGGCCCCAGGCTGGGCCCGGGGCTGGCCGTCGACCGGCGGGCCCTCCCCAGCGCGTAATTCACTTCATATCAATTCCCCAAAGTTTTCCCTTTCCAGGCTGGAATCGTGTTTTTCTCCCTCCCGCTCCTTTCACGGCTCCGCGCGACCTTCGCGGCCATGGCGGCAGCCAGCCCCGCGGCAGCACGGCCCCCATTCAAACCAAGGCTGGCGGGGCTGGCGGGGCTGGCAGCCATTGACGCGTCCGGAGCGGCGACGCGGTGACATGCCACTTGACGTGTCCGTCGTGTCATCTTTGTGGACCGCCCGGCCCGGCCAGGCCCGAGTCCTCGAACCGCCACATTTCTATCGCCCCGGAGCACGGCGTTGTCGCGATGGAGGGTCGGCTTGTTCGACAACACATCCCTGGACTGCTCCGGCCGAGGACCCTGGCGCTGTCCGTCCGTCTGCCCGCCCTGGGCCCGGGACGCCGCCGATGGGGTAGTGACCGCCACCTCCTAGCTGGCCTCGACGGCGTGCCTCGACGGCGTGCCTCGACGGCGTGCTCTGGGCGTGCTCACCTGGACCGCAGGTACCGGGTCGTGGTGATCCGCGCCGTGTCGGCGGCCACGTCGTCGCGCCTCGTCGCGGCCCGGACGGTGCGGCCCGGGCGGTCCCGCGACACGCGGCGTGTTGTTGTCGTGCTCGCGATGCTCACGACGACGACGGCGAGGGCGTCGCGGCGCGCGGCGTCTCTGCCATGCGATGCTCGCGGCCCGGCGCACGCGGTGGCACTGAGGGGCGCGCCCGGCCCGCCACCAACCCCGCCCTGCCCCCCGCCCCGCCCCGCCCCACCACCCCACGGGGAGGGGGCGCCCGCTCGCGGCGCTGCTATGTTTATGAGACGGACAAGGTGCGGGTCTGTGTGGCCCTGCGCACGTGCCCACACACACGTACACACACAAACATACACACACACACGTGGCGACACATCGCGTCCGCCTGACACTGACAGCTACCTTTACAGCCACCCGCCCGTCGAAAACACGACCAAACGCGAGTCCTCCAACCCTCGGCAGGCGAGTACGAAGTACGACACACATTTCCCGCGTTTTCGTCATCACTTTGCCGCCATTTCGAGATGGGTTCGCCCCGCCCGGCCCCGCCCCAGCGTGCGGGCCACTGGGCCACAGCCGCAGGGCCCCGCTTCAAACGGCGACCTGGCGACAAATCCGGCAGCGGTGCGGCGTAGCGCCCGTGCGCGCGGCTGCTCTCCTGCGGACCGATTCCGAGAGTCGTTTCCGTCGCTCTGTCTCTCTGGCACCAATACGGCACGCTCCATGAGTGCGAGAGAGACAGAGCGACGAACGCGACTCTCGGAATCGGTCCGCTGCGGCGGCATCACCATTACTCGATGAGAGTTCCGAGTCGTGGCGAGTCGAGCCCAAAGGCAAGCGAGAGTGGAGAGCATTGCTGTGATGTGACCCGACCAGCCAGGGCGCGCAAGTCCAGTTTCGTTTCCTCTCCGGCCTGAAAAGGGCCATCCCTTTCCCGCAAACGCGCAAACGGGAGTACTGGCTCTACCTAGCTGTACCTGTGACGCGTGCGCGCTCAGAGCGCTCAGACGACTATACTGCCTAATTCCCCGCCCAGCCCAATCTTGACTTATTCGGGCGACGCGTAGGCAGTACTAGACTCATTCCGAGAGTCGCTTCTGTCGCTCTGTCTCTCTCTCTTGCACCCATACGGGACGCTCCATGAGTGCGAGAGAGACAGAGCGACGGCTGGCCGAGGCGACAAGCCATCCGCCCCATCCGCCTCGTCAGTGGCTGTTTGTTGCCTTCCATTGGCATTGTGTCGGCTAAGTCGGCTACCCCCTGCCGCCAGCCAGCCAGCCAGCCAGCCCTGTCTCACAGCCTTCGCCTCGACTCACCATCAATACGTTATTGACAGACAAGTAAGGAGCCAGGCTAAGCTGCTCGGATGAATGGTCTTGGTCAGTGACGGGGACCTGTTGCCTAGCAACGGGGAGGCCGCGCGCAGCCGCACCAGCGCAACGGCGCAGGGTCTTCTTCTTTTCCTCGTAGTCTTCGTAGTCGTCGTCGTCGTCGTCGTTGTTGTTGTTGTTGGGCGCCTCGGGCCCCGGGCAGCCAAATGATGGGCAAACTGGTGGTGCTCCCGGCGGGGTGCAGGTCCACGTTGTTCGTCGTTGTGCTTTCTGTTTTCTGTGCTGTTCACACTCTTCCTTGCAGCGATCCCCGCAGAAGTAGTTAGCAACCGTCCACAATCTAGAGGGCCGCGGAGAGGGCAAACACCATCCGCTCCTCCAGGGCCTCCGTGTTGACAGTGCCTCGCCATTATTTCCGACAGTGTCCCGACGAGCCAAGTGCCGCCCGAGGAGCGCCGAGAGAGAGGAGCGCAGAAAGGGAAAGTGGAAGAAATATTTGCACGAATGTCATTTCGGGTGGCGGCGCCAGCGCGGTGGTTGCTCGTCGCGCCCCCGTGTTTGGCCGGGAGTGAGTGGGCGGCGCGACGCTGCGTCTCTCTCGCACCTCCACGGCCAAGTCTGCGGCCCGTGGGTGCGACAGAGACAGAGCGACGAAACGACCCTCCAGCGACACGGCCGCGAACACGGCCGGGACAATTAGACGGCGTGGCTGATCCCGAAGCGCTCTCTGCGTCGCTGCTCCGGAGGTCGGATACCGAAACCCGGCGAGGGAAACCGGAGCGGCGCGCGCCTCGCCAGGACGTCAGTGCGTCAAAACGTAAGCCGGCGAGACAAGGCGGCGGGAAGCAGTTACAGAGAGCCCCACTAATGGCACCGGCACTGCCACGCCACTGCCGGCACGGAGGAATTTCGGCCGTAGAGTTTGGCCGGGTCTTAACTAGTTTAGTAAAGGAGCCCGCTGACTCGCCGGCCTGTCAGGCAATCCACCCAACTGCAGCTCCGTGCTTCCTCGCTCCGGAACCGCCGGAGAGGCGCAAGGCCGCGGTTCCGGAGCGAGGCACCGCGACACTGCCAAGCCGTGGCCTCCGTGCGCCCGGCGGGTAGGCCACTCAACGCACACCCCACGGCCGCACTCGGCAGAACCATTGCCATTAAGGGCTAGACCAGCGCCCGCGGTGCGTGCCCCGATCTGATAGAGACTTCGGTGGCTGCTCGCTTCCCGACGTGCAGCACCCTTCAGAGCCCCGCCCGCCCTGCAGCGCGTGGCCCTGTGACCCTAAGGACCTTATGGCCCTTGTGACCCGGCGGCCCTAGTGGCCCTTGTGACCCCGTGGCCCTTGCTGGGCGTCGGTGCGTGTGGCGCCGCGGCCAGGACCGGGCCCCGCAGGCAGGCAGGCAGTGCTGGCAGCCAGGAGGCTGAGGCGTGACGCTCTCTTTGAGCCGTGGCGGCCACCCCTCTCGAGACAGGGAAGGAGAAGGACTTGTGTTGGAGCGCCCTCACTCCGGCAGGCGGGCGGCGAGGCCCGGCGGGGCCTCCCCACGCCTCGCCCACGCCCCCCGAGCGCACCCCTCAAGTTAGTGCACACCTGGGGCTCTGCCGGGCCGACCCTAGCTGCCCCGCACAAGACCCGTTTAGGGATAGCCGTTCGGACCGATGGCACCAGCGACCGACCCTCCACATTCCTGCAAAATCGGCACAAAACGCCGAAACGACTTTCCCTGCCGCGTGACCCGGGTTCAAATACCATCACCTGGCTTTTTTTTTGTTTCCGGGCGCTTCTCATACCGTTCCTTTGAGAGGCAGCGGACCCATCATTCTAGAGCCGTTCTTCTATCGCTACTCCCGCCGCGCCTAAGCCTCATTTGCATGCAAATAGCCAAACCCCGTCTTGCATAACGCCTACAGCTGCCCTAATTTTTTTTCGTCCCGCCTTTTCTTTGCGTGACTGTACTGGATTTTCCACACGGTGTCCTCGGCCGCGCGTCATCCCAGTCTGTTCACGTCCCTGCCTCGGCACTGCCTCGCCACTGCCTCCTGCCGCCCCGACGCCTTCGTCGCCTTCTGGACGCGCGTGTCCCAGAGCCGCAAATGCCGACGCCGGGACGCCGGGACGCCACTCGGCGCCTATCTTCCCACCCACGTGGCACTTGAATTCGAGATATCGAATTCGACCGCTGGTTCTCAGCAGCAAACGTGAGATCCACGCACTTTCTTTTGGCGCCTCACGCGCTCGGCTTACGGCGTGCCGAACGACCCCAGGCCCCCAGGGCCAACTCGCTTTATGGGTCGTAGCGGATAATCCGGGTCATCCATGTTGTCGCGTCTCAGCGAATCAGGTAGACCTGTGTGTGTGTGTGCGTGTGTAGGCGTGTTTGCTCTGCGGCCAAGGCGGCCCTCCGTTGATTAATTGGCAGGAAAATAAAACAGCCCCCCTTCCACCGTCCCGCGCTCCTGAGGCTTTACTGGGGCACAGCTGCCGTGTCAACTGTCGTGTAAACGTGAAAATTTTAATTCCAGCCCAACTTTACGGACAGTGCTGTTCGCGGCGAAAAACAAAAGGAAATTTAGCTAAGTAGCAAGCTCTCCTCGGACCTCCGCTCGCTGTCGAAGCCAGCAGCGGCGTTGTCCGGGCCAGCGCTGTGTCTCTTTTTTTACTGCCGACATGTGGGTGGCAGTTCGTCGCTGGTGCTGCTGGAGACTCTATACTACTGGCACGACCCCTTTTCTAGGATCGGGGCCGCACCATGCCCAGAGGCGATTGCAGCCCTTGCAAAGTACAGCTTTCGTAAGGGCGTAGCGAACCTCTCGAAGAACTGAAGCCCTCGAAGCTCTGAGTAGTAAGAAGGCCTCATTGTTGCTGCCGCCATTTTGGGAGCCCATTGTTCATGTCCTCAGGGCTCCCTCCAACGCACTTCCAGCCCAAGAGACTGCATTAGCCTAACTCTGCCCGAGGTGTCGGACAAGATGGCGTGGCCCTCGGGGTAGGTTGGCGCACTCAAGGGCAAGCAATCATCATAGCCCCAAAATGGCGGCTGGCACAATGGGCGTCCCTTACTACTGGCCGAGAGAGTCTCATGCGTCACGCTGCTCTGGCGCCCCTTTCCGCTGCTGCGGACGGACGCATCGCTAGACGCATTGCTGGCCGGCGTGTTGGGGGAAGGGAATGGGAATGGGACTCACCTTGGTATGTCGGCGATTTTGGGCGCGCGGCTGGTCCTCGCCTTGCCCGTCCTCGCCGGGTCCCGGCTGGGGTCCTTGGCGAGGTCCTTGCCGAGCTCCTTGGCGGGGCTGGGCGTTGGCGCAGGGCAGCGCTGTTTGGCGGTGGCCTCCGCGCCGCTCGGACCCTTGGAACCCCACAGGCAGGCAGCCGCTGCAACAACACAATCACGTGACAATACTGCCAAATGCTAATCACCCCGCCACCGGAAGCAAACAGGAGAAAAACATTTCGTGTACACCTGGCGGTGTCCGTCCGGGTCCGGTGGCGGGACCGGTCGAAGCCTTTAGGTCGGTCCCCTCCCCTCCCACCCCGCCCAGGCCCAGGCCCAGGCACCCTGGCCCAATCCCCGGGCCCACAGATCAAAGAAAGACTCGACACCCCACTACGCGCCCCACGCGCACGCGCCCCCGTCAAAGCAAGCCACACTGGGCCGAATTTACAAAGGGCGGATCATGGCCGCAGTTCTTGGCCTCCTCGCTGGGGCTGGGGGACAGCTCACGAACCTCCCAAGGACGTGCGGCATCGCTATGTGACGCTGGGGAAATTCAGAGGTTCAAATCCAAGTTCAAATCCCAACCATAAATCATGGAAGCATTTCATGAAACGGGGGAACACTTTTAGAGGAGTTTTCTTTTGTGAAGCCCAAGTGAAGCATCTTTGCAGAGGGAAGGTCCTTGATGTGCTGCCCTGGGGGGGAGGGGGGGATTGTCGCTGCGAGTGGCGGAGCGGGTGGAGCTCGCGGTGAGGTCAAGGAGGCACTACGACGACCCAGCACCAACCGGGGCTCAAGCCGGGGCAAGCCGGGGCGCGAGCCCACGAGAGAATCCCGGAGCTGAGACTGAGAGGGAATGCAGATATCATCTCGCCAAACTGCTGCGCTGGAAGCACTCTAACCCCTTGAAGAGGAGAGATCAGCGCTGCAGGGAAACGAGTGAGAATCAGTCCGCAGAAATACAGCAGCAATCCAATTTTGGAAAATTGTACTTCCTTATAGAGGGTTCCTATAGCAGTGGTTCTCAACCTTAGGGTCGCGACCCCACGTGGGGTCGCGAAAAAATTTTAAGGGGTCGCGGCGAGGTAGCTGGGGTCGTGTTTTGGGCCGATTTTAAGCAGCCACTGCGTCTGATCCGAGGCGGGCATTTTGCTCCCTCAACCGGCAATTGGTCTTTGAACCTTCCTTTAGCATTCATTTGTTACGGAGTGTGATTATCAGTCTTAGTTTGGGAGCAGTATTGTCTCAAAGTTTACCAAAACGGTCAGAAATGTCTTTGAAAAATCGTGTTTTGGGCCGATTTTAAGCAGCCACTGCGTCTGATCCGAGGCGGTATTTCATCCTCCTTCAACAGGCAATTGGTCTTTGGACCTTCCTTTAGCATGCCTTTGTTACGGAGTGTGATTATCGGTCTTAGTTTGGGAGCAGTATTGTCTCAAAGTTGGCCGAAACGCTCAGAAATGTCTTTGAAAAATCGTTGTGCCTGTTTTGGTCAGCTTTGAGACAATACTGCTCCCAAACTAAGACTGATAATCGCATTCCGTAACAGAGGCATGCTAAAGGAAGGTCCAAGGAACAATTGCCCGTTGAGGGAGCAAAATGCCCGCCTTGGATCAGACGCAGTGGCTGCTTAAAATCGACCCAAAACATGATTTTTTAAAGACATTTCTGAGCGTTTTGGCCAACTTTGAGACAATACTGCTCCCAAACTAAGACTGATAATCGCACTCCGTAACAGAGGCATGCTAAAGGAAGGTCCAAAGACCAATTGCCCGTTGAGGGAGCAAAATGCCCGCCTTGGATCAGACGCAGTGGCTGCTTAAAATCGACCCAAAACATGATTTTTTAAAGACATTTCTGAGCGTTTTGGCCAACTTTGAGACAATACTGCTCCCAAACTAAGACTGATAATCGCACTCCGTAACAGAGGCATGCTAAAGGAAGGTCCAAAGACCAATTGCCCGTTGAGGGAGCAAAATGCCCGCCTCGGATCAGACGCAGTGGCATGCTAAAGGAGGGGTTCCGTGGGGTCGCGAAACTTTTCCTGGGGGTCGCGGAAATTTTTCGCTACAAATTTGGGGTCGCGAGCCGAGAAAGGTTGAGAACCACTGTCCTATAGCATGCTTTGGCCACACATGATATCAGGTGGCTCGCGGTTTTTGCTGTGACTTTGCGCGTCCATTGGGTCCAGCCTAATCCGATTCATCGAACTCCCTCTGCGAGCTGGTTTTCGGATTTTCCTTTTGAATGCCATTGATAGAGCGTGATAAAGCGACCTTGGATTGAAGTAAAAGCTGGCGGTGAGGCAGAAAACGTCTTTTCCAGAACAGGATTTTTTCTAACATAGCGTTCCCGACATATCCACCGATCATGCCAGGCAGCCAAGTGCACCTAGCGCATTACGGCGCAGCAGCAAGCCACTCCACCCAGGCCGGGTCGGTTGCTTCGGTAATTGGGCTCAGGGGCCTCCGCGCGTTCGGTCCGTTCGGTCCGTTCGGTCGGCGGGGGGCGCGTCTCCGGCACCGCGTCCGTCATGTCTTGGAGACTGCCTCGGTCGCGCCTCGGCCGCACCTCGGCCGCGCCGCCCCGCCGTGCCCATGGCTGCCATGATGGCGCTGCCGCGGTCGCCGCCACGCTCGTCGCCCATTTGTCAGGCAAGCTTATGGCCACGCGCTGCCAGGGACTGCCAGGGACCAGAAACTGCCGGAACCAGGAATCGTATTTTCCGCCCAGCCCACGGGTGTAGCGTGCGGGGACACTTGACGGCGTTCACACGAGACTCCGGGGGGCAAAGGCAGCGCGGTGGTATGGGAAATTGGTGGGAACTTGCCCGAAAGGCGCGGCGCTCTCGCAAGCGGTCCAACACTAACACGATGAACACTGGGCAAACCGGACGGTGGCAGACCTGCGCTTCGCCCTTCGTGTCTCTAAGTCTGTCTCTGTGATTCAGAGAGTGCCTGTGAGTACGAAAGAGAGGGCGACGTCGGATGGAGGCGAACCAAAGGGACCTCGCAAACGGGTTCAGGTGGTTAGCAGCCCGCCAACAAGCTGCCTCCGGATTCCGGGTGCTGAAATTGCAAGTGAAAAGGAGACTGTGTCCTGGCGACGCAGCATAGCGCCACCGACTTTATAATTTTGTGCGGCCCGCGTGTTGCCGTGTGCGCGAGGGGGAAACCTCCCAACCCCCACCCCAACAGGCGGGAGCTCATTAACTTTTAAATTTCCATTAGCCAGCCGCACAGAGCGGACAGGGCAGAGGACAGGGGGTGAGGCATCTTCCGTCCAGTTAGCGCTCTCTCTCTCTCTCTCCCCTGGACTGACTCACAGGTATTACGACACGCGAAACAATGAGGAATGCTGCCTTCGTGTTAACAGTACTGCACTGCTAGGTCGAGATTTAATTCCGAGGCACCCAAGTCCGCTCGGATCTACCCCCTGGGCGTGTGGACGCCAGGCGACGCCAGCAGGCAGCCGTGATCTAATTGAACCGAGAGCAATCCTCGCACCGCTGTCCTTTTCTTCTTCGTTTTCTTCATCTCTCTCTCCCAGTCTCTCTCATTTGTCTCCGTGCTCGCTCCCTCGCAGTAGTCGCGACGCCACGGCCCCGGCCAGATGTCGGACCCGGCTGAACGTAGTGGACGTGGCCTGGACGGGGAGGACGCCCTGCAGCGTGGGGGAGGGGACTGCGAGAGGACCAATTTCGCACGGCGCGTGGGTGCAAGGTGCAACTTCCTCGTACTGCCAAGCAGTGTGGGTTTGAGGCTCCCACCACACCCAGAAAACTTGTGATAAATTATTCGGAACGAGTGAATTTACTCGGTGCAAGAAAGTTCATTTGTTTCGAGGAAATTATCATGGTTCGAAAACCTGTTTTTTTTTTTTCGTGCAGCCCACTTATTTTTGTTGCTTGCTCGACACGCGCGGAGCGAAGCAAGCGAAGCGACGACGGCGGCGACGCTGCCGGACGGTCCCCTTTTCGGCGAAGCGAGGCACTGACACTAACCAACGCCACCAGCAGCAGCCAGCGAGCGCGGCAGCGCGGCCACCCGCAAGGAAGCGAGCGCTTTACCCGGCAAATGCCTGGCCCTATAGTTGGAACAGGTGGCGCCCCCCTCCCCCCCCTCCCTCTCCGTCACGACACTTGTCATTACCCTGTTTACGCCCCAAAGGGCGGGGCGGCGACAAAGTGCGCCATTTGTTAATCCCGCAGTTCGACAATGCCGATTACGGGCTAAGTGCCACCTGTGCCGCCACCACCCTAGCCCACAGCGCGCACAGTGGGCCAGAAGTCCGGTGGTGGCGGACAAAACTCTAGACCCAACCAGTGGCGGATCCAGGGGCGCCCTTTCAAGGGAGAGGGGGGGGAGTGCCCTCAGGAGTCCATGTCCGTCCTGTGCTGCCGAGCTTTTGCACGTCCGCGCTGCGGCCCCACCAAAGCAGCTTGTGATTAAAGTTAACTACGGCCCAAGTTTGCGACGACGGCCGTTGAGTAGCGCAGCGAGTTGGGCGCGCGCTGCCCCCCCCCCCCTCCTTTTGCAGTGGACGAGGCACAATAGACGGGGGCACGCGAGACGACCGGCAAGATAACCCCGTGAGGGTTCATCCACACATCACGTAACACCGCTTCTGTCCCTCTCGCACTCACTGGCAGTCCAGGGAGCGACAAGGACGGAGCTATGGAACAACGGTGCGTAATGAGTGGACGACCCCCAAAGAATAATCACGGGGACGGGTAGTCATCGCTCGCAGCGCGCGCCGCGGCAGCACAGCGAGGCACGGCGGGCTGCTGGGCTCTGGCCCGCCGATCTCCCGACGACTGTGCTGTGTGCGGGGATCAGCTTCACGGGATTTGGCCTAATTAATGAGCGAAAAAGGTGGACAGGGCGGCGGGCAGGTGGGAAATAAATTCCAGCACCAAAGAGATGGAACGCTCCGCTCCGCCCCGCCAAGCCACGCCCACCCCCGGGGCCGCCCCGCCCCGCCGAGCACGAGCGAACGTGCGGGCTCGCGCCGTCTCTCTCGCTCACTCGAACTATAAAAGAAAGTTTGGCCAGTTTACAGACGCCCGACGATCGGCGTTGCGACGCCTTGAGTGTACGTGATGGCTCTATTATTTGACTACGCCCTCGGGCCACACACGACCGGGCAACACACTCACACAGACACACGGACACACACAGGCACTCAAGAGGCCCCGGGGCCAATGCGGATCTCGCTCGGTATCTCCGACGAATCGGCCACTATTATATTATTCACGAAACCGCCGTGAATGGCGAAACGGCGAAGCGGCGCGCAGGGCGGCGCGGATTGAGACATTCTCCACGCATGGCGAGTCGCTCACAGACACGGACGCACACACACACACACACACGCACGGCCACAGACGGCGTGAATATGGTGTGAATAGCACTTTGCGACCCAGTTGGTGCGGCACCTGCAGAGCGCGCCGCGTCACCCTCGCCGCGCCGACGGCCGTCCCTTCTGCCTACCTTTACCAGCAGACTAGATTCCGAGAGTCCGTTTTCTGTCCCTCTCGCACTCAAGGGGCGTACTCCCTGCGAGAGAGACAGAGGACGCTCTCGGAATCAGTCTGCCGGCCAAGAATGAACGTAGCTTGAATGGGGAATAGCGGGGCGGCAGGGGGGCAGGAAAGGGTAAAGGGCGCGCAAACTTTCGCCAGTTGAACAGGCAGATGCCGACGTGCCAATTCCAGCTCTCCCTGCTATGCTGTGCCCACGCTGTGCCGAGCCAAGGCGAGACGCACTCTCTTAAGTCGGAACAGCGTAAGAGAATTTTCTATGCAATGGACGCGAACACTGTAAAAAAAAATTCCAATGCATTACAGGTGGCTTAGTTCGGGAGCGGTATTGCAGCAAAGTTTGTCGAAACGGTAAGATGTACTCAGCCTTGCCGATTTGACTTCTCCTTTTTTTTCACAGTGATGCGTCCCATGACGGTGTTGTGGCCGACACGCTACACGCCACGACACGATCGCGTCGACGTCAAGATAGCCATCGGCTGCCATCGGCCTGTGTCGTGCGCACGCTTGGCGCGCATTTTCGCTTTCCGACGGTGTGGTGGCCGCGCGCGTGGCGCCGGTGGCGTGGCGGTGGCGCGGCGCACTTCGACGCTTCGATGCCCATGAATGTTTACTGGGGAGGGATTCCGGTCCCGTGTGTGCGTGTGCGCGCGTCGTATAGCGAAGCCCAGCCGAGCCTGGCCCTGCAATAACAAACGTCCCATCGGGCTGGCTCGGCTCTCTCCGTGGTGGCCGTCCGGGCCGACCATCGCGCGACCGTGCCAATCAATGATAAACAAGGCATTCTGCGGCATTCAATAAACACCAACATTAACTTTTACTGGCCCATCCGGCAACCACCCCGCCCGCTTGGCGCGCTTCCGCGGTGGGGTGGGGTGGGGCGGGGTGGGGCGGTACTGGGGAGGCGCCCCAAGCCCTTATTCCCTTAGCCCCGGCCGCCCCCGCTGTCCGCACTCATGTTACAAACATGACTCGAGGCGCGGCCGCGCGGCCCAGCGAGGATCTCTATTTCAGAAGGCCATGAGCCCGTCCAGCCTTCGCACCGAAAAAGGAAGAAGCAGGAGGAGAGGGAGAAGGAGAGCAGCTCACGAGGAAGCACCTCGGCGTGCGGTTCAGCCCGGCTCCGCGACGCTCCGCGGCGCACCAATTTCCGAAAACGGATTTCGCCGCTTTACAGTGTGGCTGCCGCTCTGCCTGGGCCTCAATTTCCTCCTCGAGTGCCTCCGAGGCTGCGGGGTCCTCCCCGCCCCTCCCCTCCCTCCGGGGGCCGTCCAGGGCGTCCAGCGCGTGCACGCCCACGCCCACCAACAAGCGCGTAACCCTGTTGCTCACGCCCAGTTAGCCGCCAGCCGCGCCTTGGAGCCGCCCGAGCCGGGCATGGCAAAGTAGGCTTCCTTTGAGGCCAACTCGGGCAACGCCGGCCAGCGAGGACCCCCGCCGCCGGAAACTCCTCGCGATCCCTCACCGGCTCGGACCACGAGGACACGGGTTCGAGTACCGTCGGCGGCCGCGTTTCGTCTCTACTTTTTCTCGCAAGTCGCTGCGGCCTGGCGGGTGGTGGACGGTTGGTCCTCCTCCCCTGGCGCAGCCCGGCGCCGCCCCTTGAACCCTAACAAGCGGACAACACACCCGCCGCCACGGTCCGCGCCCCGCCCCGCCCCGCCCCGCCACGCTTGCTCGTTGCGGCATGGATTTATCGGGCCACAAATCACGGTAATAACAGCCGGACAGAACGGCCAGCCAGCCAGCCCCGCCAGGGCCTTGCAGGGGCCCTGCCCTGGGCCCTGCAGGGGGCAGCACAATTAGCACCACTTTCCTCGGCCGTTACAGCGAGCCACTGCGGCTCGGCGGCCAGTCCAAAGTTTGCGCGGAACGCGGCACGCGGAGCTCCGCTAGCGCGAGGCAACAAGCTCCGCGAACGCCGCCAACGCCGAGGCAACTTTTTATGATTCCGGGTAGAGCGCGCGCTTGGCCCGCTCGGCGCTTCTCCGGGGCAGGGGGCGGCGCGGCGGCGCGGCGAGCCTGAGAGCGCCTGGTGCGTAGGCAACTAGGCGGCACCGCTGCGCTGCGGGTTGGCCTACCCTGGACTTGGCGGGCGCTCTGCCGCCGGTCGGAGAGGAGGTCCTCGGGGGTTGGATCAGTTGACCTACACATATTTCAATACACGGTGAAGGGAATTCCCGAAATCCAGAAAAAGGTTTACATCTCTTTGACGCGGTGGCCGGCCACACGCCCCACGCCCAAAAGGGTAATGTCGTCCCGGAGTCATTAGCCCGCCGCCGCAGGACACCCCGACCGCGCAACTTATCAGCAGACTGACTCCGAGAGTCGTCTTCGTCTCTCTCGCACTCATGGGGCGTCGCGTGTGGGTGCGAGAGAGACAGAGCGGCGAGGACGACTCTTCCGAATGACTCCGCTGAATGACGGCGAGGCCCTGCCTTGGCCGCTCCACTAACAAAGTTGAGCAGTTCCGGGGCTGCTCCTCGGTGGGGCCTGCCATGGGCCCTGCCATGGGCCCTGCCATGGGCCATGGGTCATAGCCATGGGCAGGGCGGCGCCGGGCTGCAGGACTAACTTTGCAGGGGGCGCGCGGCTAGGCTGGGGGCAGGTTAGCTTAGGTTGTGAAGCCAGGGCTAACGACGACGAAGACGCGCACAGTGGACCAGAGGACCGGCGCAGGCGGTCTAACCACTTGACGCGTTTTGAGCTACAGAGTCGCGAAACTGGATTGGAACCGAACGTGTGACCCCGCACCAATGGAGGGCAATCCATTGGTGGGGTCTGCGGAACCCGGAAGGCAGCGGAAGGTTTTCGGATCATCATCGGCGCATCATCGCGGCCGACTCGTCCCGGCCCTGACCTCGTCGCCGGGCCGCGCGGCACGCCGCCGGATCAGCCCGACTAAATCCCCACAAAATCCACTTTTTACTTGCAATAAAATTGGCACGGGGCTGAGCGTCTCTCGCGGCAAAGTTGTTTTTGTTTTTGTTGTTTCCGGGAGGCCGGCCGGGCCGTTGCACGAACGGCCCGTAAAGACGAGTCGCGGAATATTCCCCGAATATTCCGCGCGCACTTTGCCGACCGTTTTTCTCTTTTTCTCACGCGCTTTTCTCGCAGTCTGTCGTCCATTCCACGCGCAGGCTCCGCTCCCACAAACGAAGAGAAAAAACGCAACAGCGACTTTGTTATATTCAAAATAGAAAAATCGTGCACACTAGTTGAGTCTTTTCCGGCCGAAACGCGATCAGCAGTTTTCAAGGCCAAGCAGCGCGAAATGCCTCATAATCCGAGCCTACTTTGCCGTGCCAGGCGCGCCTTATGTCACGTCCCAGGGCTGTCTCTTGTCCGGGCGGCCGGGTGTGACCGTCGCCGCGTAGGCCATGCCTCACACACACAGACAGACACGTCGCGCCGGCGCTACTCCGCGCTCGGCCGCTCGGCCCTCCAGCGGCGATACCCCGCGCGAGGCGCCGTCGCTACGCTGCGCTACGCTGGGCTGGGCGCGCTGGGCCGCGCGCCACGGGCCTCGAGGCCGTGAGGCGTGCCTTGAGGTAGGTCGGGAAGGGACAAGGGACGGGCCGCCGTCGAGCCACTGCCCGCACTTTCTCGCTCTGTCTCTCTCGCACTCGTGGAGTGAGCCGTCGCGGTGCGAGAGAGACAGCGCGGCCGCGGCATCTTCGGTCCCCTCGGCCACTTCGCCTTGCTTCGCCTTGGCTGTCGCTGGCGGGGTGGCCGGCCGTGCCGCGCTCGGCCAGCGCAGCCAGGGGTCAAGCCGCTTGTTTGCTTTCCTCTTTTTCCACTTAAAAAACGGCCAAGAGGAGCGCACGCGCCAAACGGAGCTCGCAAATTCTCGGCGAGACAGGCCGGCCTGGACTGGCCGGGCCGTGTCGCGACGGCCCGAGCAAGACTCTCTTGTTTATGGGCATGGCCGGGCATGGCGGGGCGGGCAGCGTTTAGGCTGGGGCAAGTGGGCGAAGGTGTACCGGTGCATCGCGTGCGGACTGCCCCGCGGACGATTATCTGCACCACGCCCCGCCCCGCCCCGTCCCCGTCAGAGCAATCTCTCGCGCCAAGCAACGACGCCTGCATAGCACAGCACGCCAAATCTGTTCTTCGGCGACTTCAGCTCCAATCTTCGCGACACCGCAAGAGGCCCAATCACTTTCTCATTACACCGCAGCGATTGGAGCCCGTGCCTCTAACGAGCGCGGCACGCCACAAGAAAGGCTCTGCTGTCTCTCTCGCACTCGTGCGGCGTCCCGCGAAAGTGCGAGAGAGACAGAGTCTGCAGTGGCGGCACAGCGGTTCGACCGCAGGCCGCGCCCCTCGCAGTGTAGTGCACGTTGCAGGGAACCGCAGCGCACGAGGACGTTTCCCGGCGACTCTAATCGACGTGTTTTTTTTTGTGTTTTTCTTTTTTCGCGCCTTCCCAAAACAGCGGCGCGCCATCGCCGGAGCGAAGCCGAAGCCGGCGCGTCGGCGCGAGTCTATAGACACACAAGGGCGCGAGGCGCGGGGCGCGCGGAGCCCGAAAGGGCAAATAATGAAAAAAGACAAGGAGGAAGCAGATAAAACTGTCACGGAGCGAAGCGGCGAAGCGCGGAGGCGCTGGTGACGCACGAGTGAAGGAAAGAGTGGCGTCCGAGAGCATCCGACCGTGCAGCGCGCACAGGACGGCGCCTTTCGACGGTCGCTTTTCGGCGCTCCGTCTCTGTCGCACTCGCGGGGCTCTCGTGGGGGTGCGAGGGAGACGGGGCGACTCTCAGGCTGCAGGCAGGCCGGAGGGCAGCCCGGCAGCCCGTCTTCAAAGCGGCCGGCCGTCTGCTATGAGAAATGGCGAGCGAAAAGTCGGACAGACGCGATCGACGTGGACGTGCAGTGAGCGGACACGTTCCAGACTGAGAGTTCGTTTTCGTCGCTCTGTCTCTCTCGCACTGATGGGGCGTTCCAAGTGGGTGCGAGAGAGACAGAGCGACAAAAACGAACTCTCGGAATGAGTCCGCTGGCAGGCAGGCGGAAAAACGAGGAACAATCATCGTCATCGGCGAGCAGTTGAGTTGTCGTGGGACGGGCCTTTCCTATGCGGCAATAACGACCAGGAACGCGACGTGGAAGGGCAAGGGCGGTGGCCAAGCGCCACGCCCCGCCCCGCCCCGCCCCGCCCCGCCCCGCCCCGCCCCGCGGACCGCGAGCTGAGTCGCGGAATGCCGTCCGACTAAAGCATTACCGATCCGACGTCTCGTTGAGATGAGCCGCGCACAGCTGCCGCGCTGCCGCGCCGCTTTGTAATTTCAGATCGAAAGGTCGGCGGTTCGAATCCCGTCCGGAGCGGGCGCTCCAAGCGCGGATTATAACGAAGCTGCACCGGCCCTTTTCCCGATTCCATGACGACGGCGGCGCGCCGCTGCTCCACCCGGGCTCCAGCACTCCAGCAGCGAGACGCTGGTCCAGACGTTGATCTCGTGGCGTGACGTCAGCAATGTTAATTAGCTGCAGCGCACGCACACACACACACACACAGACGTATCACACACGCGCGCACACACACACGTCCATGCGGACGAAGCGGACCGCGAAAAACACGCAAACACTTTGTCTTGTAAATGGCGGCCATTAAAGAAAGGAGGACAAAGTATAGAGCTGAGCGCGCGCGGGCGTTTTCAACTTTGAAACCGAAGAGAGGGAAAAAAACAGAATAAAAACCCCGATCGAAGGAAAAAAGTGGGCGGCGGGCACTTTATCTGCAACTTTTGGCCGCATGCATGGCCTGCATCGCGTTGTTGGTTGCGCAACGGCCGCGCGCCGTGCATGGCAACGTCCAACGTCCCTCACCGCGCGACCCCGCCGGCCCGGACCGGCCGCGACAGACAGCAGCCAGTCTAGGCTGTAGACGGCTCACTCCCACGCCTGGATCCTCCTCGACGACCACTGTAAGGCACAGTGGGCCAGAAGACCGGTAGAGGCGGTCAAAATCCCGGACGCGTTTTGAGCTGCAGAGTCGCTAAACTGGACTCGAACCTAGCGTGTGACCACACCAATGGATAGCTCTCCGAACGAGGAATCCATTGGTGGGGTCCCACGCTCGGTTCGAGTCCCAGAACTGCAGAGCCGCCCGTCAACTGTCGTGCTCATGCCTCGGCATCGTCGACTCCGCGGCACTCCATGACCCTCACCGCCAGCGTAGCCAGCGAATGGCGGGGCGGCAGACGCGTTCCGAGAGTCGTTTTCGTCGCTCTGTCTCTCCCGCTCTCATGGGGCGTCCCGTATGGCTGCGATGCGAGAGAGACAGAGGACGCTGCCGGCGGCGCGGCGCGGCTCGGGGGGTCATTGCTCAGCCAGCGCGCCGCGCCGCGCCGCGCTCGCTTCGGCGAAACTGTGCCCCCAGGGCACCTGTGTGGATCGACCCTGCGCTTATGTCGGTCCGACCGTGCACAAAAGCACGTAACGCGATGTCTGCGCCAGATAAACGGGCCTCCTCCTCCTTCTCCGGCAAACCACGCCAGCCGGGCAGGCCGAGCTGCCAGGCAAGGCCGGCTCGTCTCGCGAGCATCCAAATTGAGCACATTTCCCCGCCGAGACAGTTTCCTCCTCTCGTAAAGTTGATGACAAGCCGCGCCACGCCCCGCCAACACACTGGAGTGCTCCACGGAGCGAGCGGGAGACAGGTTGCCCAAAGTCGCGGGCGTGGCGGGGCGAGGCGGGGCGGGGCGCACTAGCACGTGCATCAGAATGCACCGCTCCCTTCCCCTCACGTCGACGGCAGCCATGACTTTCACCGGCATCGGGGCTAGGCCCGGAACGCTAGACCACATTCGACACTGGGCCTGGCCTGGCCATCGGGCCTGGTCATCGGGCCTGGCCGCGCAGACTGGGCTGCCAGACAAAGGAATCCGCGGCTGAAAAAAAATTGACATCCCCTCCCCTCCCCCGCATCCAGATAGCCGCCTGAAAGGCAGGCGAAAAACCACACTTTGCCCCTGTAAGTATCCAAGAACGGCTAGCGCTTCCCCCCTGCGCTGGATCCGCCACTGAGTCGGCTGGCGTCCCGCCGGACACAGTCCGACACAGTTCCCCACTCACTTTTCAGTGGCGCGGTGGCGCGGTGCGGGGGCCAATCATCCGAGATGTGGGACACTGGGACGCCACCCCATTGTCCCTCCGCCCACGCCGCCCACGCGCGATCGGACATCATCGGCCATCCGCATCGGCCATCGGCACGTCGGACGGCGAGCATCCAGACAATGGGCCGCGGCCGCCATGGCGCCCAAGTCAAACAGGCAACGGCCCGGCGATTGATTGCCTATCCCGAACGGGACGTGACAACGGGTCCGTTTCCACGGCAACCCGCGGCCTGCTGTCTCTCTCCCTCCCTCACGCCCCACGAGTGCGAGAGAGACAGCCTGCCCGCCGTCATCATCGCATTTCGCGCTAATTATTCGAGTTGATGACGTTTGCCGAGGTCTGGACTTGTCGACTAGTTTCGGCGCGGCGGTGCGACACCGGCGACACGGCGTTCGCGGCAGTGGCGGTGCCGCGCGGTGCCGCGGCGCGGCGGATCGCCAGATATAAACAGATAAACCCGCTACTTCCGGCCTCGCGCCCGTTCGGGTCCGTTCGGGTCCCTTTCGGATGGTTCGGGTCCGAGTCCGGGTCACTTCGGCCGTGTTCGGCACCGCGATGTGGGTCAGGATGTCGTCGGCGGCGGCGGCGTGCCTAATAGCCTGAAACAACATCGGGCGGCGCCGCGAGTCGAACCCGCGACCCGCTTCCGTCATTGTTTCCATCAAGATGGCTTTGCCGCGGCGGGCCAGGCGGGCCAACGCGACGCGAGGGGACGCCAATTGGAGCGACACGCGGTTTATCTGGGGTCGGCGCCGTCTCTCTCGCACCAGCGCCACGGCCCGCGAGCGAGGGAGACAGACCGACTAAGACGACTCTGCAGCTTACCGCAGGGCTGTTGTTCTCGCCGACGCCGCCGAAAAATACAAGCCGCTCGGATAAGAAGGGGCGCGTTGTCGCTATGAAGGACGGACAACTTTCGTTCGCCTTAAATCTGACATCGCAAACCAACCCAACCACCTAACGGTTAGGTGACCCCCACGCGACCCCTCCTTTAGCATGCCTTTGTTACGGAGTGTGATTATCTGCCTTAGTTTGGGAGCAGTATTGCCACAAAGTTGATCAAAACGCTCAGAAATGTCTTTAAAAAAATCGTGTTTTGGGCCGACTTTAAGCAGCCACTGCGTCTGATCCGACAAGGTATTTCGTCCTCCCTCGACGGGCATTTGGTCTTTGGACCTTCCTTTAGCATGCCTTTGTTACGGAGTGTGATTATCGGCCTTAAATTGGGAGCAGTATTGTCTCAAAGTTGATGAAAACAGTAAAAAATGCCTTTGCATGCCATTTTGATCCACTTTGAGACAATACTGCTCCCAAACTAAGGCCGATAATCGCATTCCGTAACAAAGGCATGCTAAAGGAAGGTCCAAAGACCAAATGCCCGCTGAGGAAGGACGAAATACCTTGTCGGATCAGACGCAGTTGCTGCTTAAAGTCGGCCTAAAACACGAATTTTCAAAGGCATTTTCGACCGTTTTGAACAATTCTGCCAACCAACCCTCCCAACCTACCTAACCCTCCTAACCTTCCAAGCCAAGCTGACCTGGTGCCAGCAGGGCTTGTCTCCGCTCGCGACTCCGGTCGGTACCCTGGCCTTCCCAGGCGTAACGACCGTCTGGACAGACATCATACTCGGAGCCGCCTCCAGGCACCGCCTCCAGGCTGCCAGGCTGCTCCAGGCCGCTCTAGGCGGACGACGGCCAGGCCCCGGATCGCCTGTAAATCCTGTCCACAAACGGACGAGCACTGGTACTGCTGGGCAGAGCCAGTGCGTCACGGACTGTAGTACAGAGTCATAAACACGGATATCACTCCAAGCGCAGATAGAAGAGGGAACAAAAAAAAGGGGGAGAGAAAGACAGATTGACGTTCGGAGCAAATAAACTCGTATTTCGTGCGCGCGCCGCGCGACAGATCGATTCTGTCGCCGCAGTTCTTTATTTTAAAAGGCGTACGATTTTTTTTTTTCGCCGTTGGTATCAATGCCGTGTAGGCATTGACCTCCGAGGCGCGGCCAATCACATCGAGCGTTGGCATCGGCCCCAGCATCGGCCCCACGGTGTGCCAACGTGTGCACACTGTGCACATCGCCTACCAGGCAATATTACAATTTGGCAACAGCGTACTGTCTTCGGCGGCGACGACGCTTGGCTGTGGGTTCGCTATACGCAACGAACACGCACACAGAGGCGGGCGTAGGCGCAAGACGCAGAGTGTGTCGAAAAAAAAGGAGAGAAACATTACACTGTACTGCCCGCGCAGAGTTGGCAACATTTGCGACACAGCGGAAACGCCCCGCGTGGATTAGCAGACCCCGCTATTATTATCAGTATTACCAACTGTTCTTTACATACAGGATACACTCACACACACACAATCTCCTCACACACACACAAACTCATGTTTATGCGTGATCGGGGTACCAAAGCACCATACCCGGGATAATGAGTAATTAATCGTCAGAACGCGCAATCCACTCACGCCTTTCTCTGTCTATCCGTCCGCCTGCCTGTCCGTGACGGTACGGACCAACGCGTCGAAAAGCAATCGCCTTGGCCCTGGACAGGTGGCCAGACTGCACCTGGCCGAGAGTGCCACCGGAGTGCCACCGCACCGGCAGACGTGTTGTGGCTCCCTACGCTTTTTGGGCCGCCGGTTGACCGTGTGCGATGGTTGTGCGACCTGACCTTGCAAGGCACGCCGGTCTCGGAGGAGAGGGGGAGGCGCGCCTCCGCGGTGCCTCCGCCGTGCGTCCGCGCGGTCCACGCCGCCGTCCCTGGCCGTGGCCGTGCCGGCCGTGACCGTGGCGGCCCGATGCCGCCGACGTCTGCCGCCGCCTAGCGCGCCGAGCGCCTCTGCCACCGCGTCTGTCTTCCCCACGACAGCCCTCTTCCTCCCACTCGCACTGTACTCTCGCACTGTACGCGCCCAAAGGTGAGTGTCCAGGACCGAGGCGGTCAGCGCCTCTTGCCGAACGTACGCGCGTAAAAATAACACGCCACAGCGGGAGACAGAATGAATAAAAAGAAAGCAAAAGTATACGAAAACGAAGACAGGAGGTGAGCGGCGCCTTGCAGCTCCCGCGAGGAACGGCGTAAACAAGGCGGTGAGTTTGCTGTGAGTGTGTGTGTGCACACTGGATGAGGCCCGCGTTATCTAACGCTGGTGATCTGCCAATGGCGTAACGACAGCCGTCCCGATGACTTCCACCTTGCGCCTCCACTTGCCATTCTAGGAATTATGAGCGAAAGAATTGAGTGCAACAAAGTGCGGCAGAGGCTCCGGGTTCGAGACTGAAATAACCGGCCCCGTCTTGTCTTCGCCTGCCTGCCGCGCTGCACATGTCTGTCAGTCCGCGTCCGGTTCGGAGCGGCAGTCGTTCGGAGGCGTGGGAGACGCGAACGGAGGATATTGCAGCTATGATTGCAGTGGACGAGGGTCGAATTGCTCCGGAGCTGCACCGCTGGTCGGCCGGTCCGCGGCCGTCCGGTGGCGGACCATGGCGGACCACGGCGGCCCGCCTCGCCGCGATCAAAGCCACCTCGATTAGAGCCACCGCCTCCCGGCCGCAGATAGCCGTTAACCCGCTGCCTGCACTGCGCTGCGCTGCGCCGCGACGATCGGCCGTCATCGTCGTCCAGATAAGAGATTAAATTCCTGAAATATCGGCCGGCCACGTTTCCGAAGCCGCGGGCGGCGGCGGCGAGGGCTTGCTTGCTTGCCACCGTGCGCTCGCTGGCTACGCTTGGCGTGCGTTCAACTAGAGTAGGGCCCTGTGGAGGTGCGACTCAACCCGTCACCTGAGAGGAGCACCGCTGCGCCGGAAGTGGCATCCCGCGGTGGACGCGTCGCACTGGGTGGCCACACGGCCAGCCGCGCGGCCGGAGTCAAATGGGGCAGCCTTCAGCCTTGCGTTTCGGCGAAGGAACTGGTGCACTGGGTGGCCACACGGCCAGCCCCGCGGCCGGAGTCAAATGGGGCAGCCTTCAGCCTTGCGTTTCGGCGAAGGAACTGGTGCACTGGGTGGCCACACGGCCAGCCCCGCGGCCGGAGTCAAATGGGGCAGCCTTCAGCCTTGCGTTTCGGCGAAGGAACTGGTGCACTGGGTGGCCACACGGCCAGCCCCGCGGCCGGAGTCAAATGGGGCAGCCTTCAGCCTTGCGTTTCGGCCGTTTCGGCGCCGGTCTTCTGGCGTGTGGAGACGTCGTGGCAGTGACAAGCCAGCGCTGTCCAGCCGAGAGAGACACTGTCCTTGGGCATGGCCCAGGCATGGCCCAGGCATGGGAGGAAGCAGCCGCGTCCTATCCTTGAATGCTGAAAACCGGCAAACCGGCGGCGGCGGTCTCTAGACTAGAATTATCCTTCTTCCTCCGCCTTTTTTCTGGCCCACTGTGCCTGCCTGCGCGGTGCCGCGCAGCCGAGGTGCAGTCCGTCCTCCGCGACAGGCGGCCACCCAACCGCAAGGTGAGGCGTACGTACTATTTGCCCTGGGAACACCGCGTTTTTGTCGGAGGCCTCGACGGCGGAAAAGAAGACATTTTTGCTGCTATTGGCAGGGGATCGGCCGATCGGCGCAGCAGCGGGCGAGGCGGGGCGAGCCCTGGGTGGCCACTTGTCAACACAACCAGCTAAAGTGGTGGCGTCGCCGCTGTTTTGGCCACCACTCCAATTAGGTCGCCCGATTCCGCGTTATTTTCAGTCCGTCACACATACACGCGCACACTCACACACACGCACACAGACAGACAGACAGACGGACACACGGACACACACACTCACATTAGTCTGCGCGCTCGAACCAAAGAACTCACCGCTCCGATCCATCAGGCTGATCAGGCTGCGACCTGCTCGTGTGGAAACACGCGCGGGGACTGATGGGGGTCGGGTTCGAATCCCGGCGTCGAGCACTTTTAACGGCCCGCGGATGGAAATGCGAGACTCCGCGGACTTCGCGCTCCGCACTGCTCCGCACGCCGCGGCGCCGAAATGCCGAGATGGAAATGAATGGCGCGGTGGCTAATTTGGGTGCCGCATCCGCGAGGCCCGCGAGGCCCGCGGCGCCAGCACGCTAGCAGTGTAGCGTACAGGCAAAGCAGCGTCGGTCCTCGGCGAGGTCCTCCTTCAGGTACCGTTCGTACTTGGCGTGCCCAGCTGAGTGGCTTGGGCCTGCTGCGCCGTGGTCCGCGCCAGGCTGCGCCCCGCGGGGACTAGGGGACTCGGAACTTGGCCCGCTAAAGGCCGGCCGCCGACCGGCCGGCGTTTGACAGGACATCAGCTGGGCCGCGCGGCGGCGCACCGCAACGGGCCGCCGCCTTGTCGTGCCGCCGCGCCGCCGGCTCTAGGACCTCACCGCCTCTGGGTCCGCCTGTCCCGACTCGGGGACTGCGAAGAGGCCTCCGCTACGCGCTGCTACGCGCTGCCGGTGCCGGCTGTGCCAGCAGCCTTAACGTCGCCGTGCCTACCTTCCAGGGGCCTCTCGTGCATCACACAGGGTTGCTGCTGCTTGAGGTATCCACTGTTTCGTTCCCGGCGGGTTGGTTGGCAATCACAATCACTCGCGCGGTTGGCACTCCTGCTCCACGACACGCGCGCGACGCCAAGCCGCGATAAAAACGCCGCACGAAAACAAAGCGAGCGCGTCGTTGTTTTGAAGGTTAGGTTGCCCCTTTTGACTGAAGCGGCGTGCGGGGCAGACGCGCGTGCACTGAGCAGCCAGCCGCCGCCGAGCCGCCGCGCCCAACAGCCGCGCCGCGCCACGCCACGCCGCGAGAAGACACCAGGAGGGGGAGGAGAGAGGCTTGAGAGCGGCCCGGCCACAACGCGTCCACAACAACAACAATAACAACAGACTCGGTGTTGGCAACACAGTGTAGGAAGAATATAATTATACATTTTCAATCAGAGGGGATCGTGATAAAGAAAGGGGGAACGACAACGGATGACGCCGCGTGTCGGCTCGAGCTTGTTGTGGTAGATGATTTCTACCTCGGTAGCAGAAAAAGACGATACCGCACGTCCCTTGCGGTCGTTCTTCAGCGGACACCACCGCACGTTACGTGACCTGTTTCAAATCGCTTCCAGGACGGGGAAATATCTGGGCAGAGTAGCTGAAAAGGGTCCAAACTGTTGACGGTCAAATGGGGCTCCGCAGTCGCGGATATTCCTCGTCCGTTCCGCTTTGGTTCCATGGTCTCGGGAAGCACCACTCGGGTCACGGTGAGTCACATTTCGACTTTGAGTGCCGCGGCGACGGTCCGTTGACAGCCGGCGCCATTTGACTGTGTCCGAGCGGTTTGCTTGCTCATCCTTTTCTGGCGACTTGGCCGGGATCGCGGGGAACGGCCCGGTCCTCGGCAGGCAAGGCAGGGAAGTCCCCGGAGGGACAGCCGGTGTTGTCGCGCTTCCGGGCGCAGGCCGCGGAGACCGCCGTCGTCGCCGAGATGCCAAGATGAGCCGCCGAACGGCGTGGAGCCGCGGCCGACGCCATGGCCCGGCGAGGAGGGGGGCCGCCTGTTGCGCCGTGTTCGCTCATGGCGTGGCGCTGACCCCCTCCCCCTCCTGCCAGCGCAAGTGAGGCGAGTTACGTTCACCTTAACCAACATTCCTAAACAAAAGAGTGCGGGGCCGGCTGGCAGCCCGGCCTGCCCGGCCCCCGGCCTGCTGTGGGCCGTCGCCGGCAGACCGTCAGACGGCAGACTATTTCCGTTTAGAGTGAAGCAGCCTATCTGGACGCGCCGTCGAGGGAACTGGGTTAGCGCGGCAGTCGTGGAACCCTCTGCACTTTTCTGGTTGCCGTCGACGCAGTGCCGGGCAGAGCGACTGTGTTCCCATCGAACGATCCGCCCGCGGCGTCCTCCCGGAAAATCAAAAATTGCGCGTGAAATGCGGTGCCGGCTTGGGTGCCGGCCGGCAGATACCATCAGAAAGTCCGCGCGTGTTCTACGCGGCGCCTAGCGATCCTAAACAAACAGACTCGCGGGACGTCTTGTTTGGCGGCCGCGATGGCCTGATGGGCTGCTGCTCGACGGACGCCGATGCGCCGCTGCGCTGCTGCGCGAAGCCATGGCGAAGCATCGCGGTGTTTTCGGAACGGTATACAACGGAAGCCGCACATAACGCTTCATCGGCGAGAGAGGTGAAACATGCGGGGCCCTTTAAAGCCATGGAGAGCACAATGGCTGGGGCGAATGGCCGCTCAGAGGGCCAAAGGCAGCCAAAGGGCCCGGCCGAAAGGCACCGAAAGGGCTCCAAGGACGCCTCGCTCACCTGCGACTGGCGGCGAGGCGTCGAATGGGTTGCCTACCCTACCGGCGTCACCGCGCCATCGCCTACCGTACCGTTGCCCATGTCGGCCGCGCTGCTGATGAGGCCTCTGGCGCGCTCTAGCGGCCGCCTCGCCAAGCTCCGCAGGGTTGGTCCCGGCGACGGCCACGGCTTCGGCCACGGCCACGGCGACCTGAAACACCACAGAAGGTTGGCATCATCAGCACTGTCGGTCGACGGTTCGAGTCCTGGACTGTTTGTTTCCTTTCAGCAGGCCCTGGCCTTTCCTGTCAGGTCCTTCCCCGCCAGTCGACGCCACACTGCACTTGCGCGTCGCGGCGCCTCGTCACCCACCTCTCCTCCTCGCCTTCGGCCATGGTGGTGGCCGGTCATGTCCTCACGGGGCGACGACGTCGAGGTGCTGCGGGAGTTGGAGCACGTGAATGCAGCGAACGCCTGCCCCGGCGGCCCGCGGCCGGCCGGTCGGGACCAGGCACTACTCGGCCGGGCCTCGCGCCGCTCGCGCCACGCGACGACAGGGGCCCTGTCCTGGCCCTGTCGCAGGGCGCCCCCATCGGCACTGCGGCACTGTGAGGGTAGCGAGGGCCGCCGCGAGACGCGACCCTCTGCCACCCTGGCCTGCCCTGGCCGAAGCAAGCCCGACCTGTCGCCCCTTCGGCCCCTTCCCGCACCCCCTGAGGGTCCCCCTCGCTTTCACCCTCCGAGCGACACCCCGTCGACGCCCCACGCTATCTTTATCCTGGCGTGGCGTGCCTGGGCATGGCCGTGGCCGCCGTGGCCGCCGTGGCCGCGACTAGGCAGGGCCGTGGCCGCGCGCATGTGTGTCCGCCGGGATTACTGTGGCCGCGAGCGGCAGCCACGCCGTGCACGGCGAGGACGCGGACGGGCTAATCCGCGGCACCGCGGCACCGCGGCCTGTCTCCACGTGGGGCTTCGGCCTCGCCAGAGAGAAAGAGAGCAAGCGCGGCCTTGGTCTTGACGGTCTTGACGGTCTTGACAGCGCCGCGACCCTGGCGCCGAGGCCGCCCCACTCCGAGACGAGCCGCCCCCGCGCGCCGCCCCGTTCCGTTCCGTTCCGGTTGAAGAAATACGGTGCCCGGTATTTGAACCCGGCCAGTGGCCAGTGGCGTGCGAGTAACGCTACCCCGGCGGAGCCGCGGAGCCGCGGCCAGCCCCCCACCCTCGTCGTCCTGGCCGGCCCGGCCCTGCCCTGCCTGGCCCTGCCCGAAACGTGCTGCTGCCCCGTCGCCTCACAGTTCACTGGCCACCCCGTGCCCCCCGCTTCTCTCCCTTCCCCTGCGCCCTGCGGCCCGGGATTTATATTCGAAATAAACCTGCGCGGATGGCCCTGCAGGCCCTGCAGGCCGTGATCGATGTCATTGGGTCGTTGGGACGGGTACCCGGGTAGCGCCCTACCGCTGTGCTGTCGCACTGCTGGCGGCCCCGCGGCCACCTTGTGCCGCTTCCCAGAAGTGTGGCAGTGTTTGCCGTCTTGCCGGGGGCCGCCCGCCTGCAGCAGACTGATTCCGAGAGTCGTTTTCGTCGCGCCGTCTCTCTCGCACTCATGGGCCTTCTCGCACAGGTGCGAGAGAGACAGCGACTCTCGGAGTCATTCTGCAGCAGCGACACGAGCGGCCCCCCAAAAATACCGAGTGCATTAAAACAAGAAGTTGGCGTGTGTGCGCGGTAATTTAGGCGCTGGCTATCAGGCGGGGCTGGCCGACTGCCGCCGGCTCCGAGGCCCGCTACCCGCGAGCGCCGTGCGCCCCGCCCGCCGCGCCAGGCGACGGTTCAAGGCCTCGGCCTGCGCCTGACCCGGCGCTGATATCTGACCCACTGGAGCAAGGAAAGCTTTTATGAACCCCGCCGGCAAGGTGGGAACG
Source organism: Thrips palmi (assembly GCF_012932325.1). Lineage (NCBI taxonomy): Eukaryota > Metazoa > Arthropoda > Insecta > Thysanoptera > Thripidae > Thrips > Thrips palmi. The sequence goes on along the minus strand of NW_023144625.1, from coordinate 12,932,344 downwards.
CCGCCCCCGCCGCCCCCGCCTGCAGTCTGGCGTGAAAATTGTTTCCGCGGGCTGGGTCTCATGTGGGTTGCCTATGCATCAGGCGGTTTCCACCCTCCGCCCCCGGCCCGCCCCGGAGCCAGACGGCCCCACTGTACTACTAGAGGTACTCGAACATCCGACGGGTGTATTTCGATGCGTGGCGAACATTGAAATCGAATCCATAACGCGGCCGGGGGCGGGGCCGGGGGCGGTTGGCGGGTTCCAGGTAGGCGAGACCCGGTTTCGGAGAACTCCCACGACTGATCGAGTGACGAATTGTTTTCCAGTGGGTGCACTGTACGCGCTGCGTGCGCCGTGCCACGGCCGTGCCCACACTGTATCGCCCGCCGGCTGCACTGCCTGCCCGTGGGCCCCGTGGGCGCCGTGGGCCGGGTCAGCGGCCTAAAGCAAAGGCGATAGGCGATGGGCGATACAGGTTGTTGTCTGCCTTCATTAGAGGCGCTGGCGCACTGGCGCCTGCAGCCTGGGCGCCCCCTGGCGGCCTGGTGGCCGGAGCGGAAAGCAGCCCGACAAGACACAAGACACAAGACGCAGCGCAGTGCAGTGCAGTGACCTCCAGCTCGCCTGACCACCACACCGCACGCCACGCCGACGGCGCTCTTGCTCGTTTTTGCCTCCTGATTTTTCGGGCCGGACCGCTTCACGCTACTCCATGGCACTCGACGCCCCCACGCCCCTCGCCGAAGTCTCCCGTTCCGTTAGGAAGCAAAACGCGGACGGGACGTCTGGAAATGGGATTTGCGTGGGATGGTCAGCCGAAGAGTTCAGTGGCTGGGTGCGCCAAGGTGCGCCTAGCCGGCTTCACGACATAATAACAGCCTTGGGGCGTTGGGGGCGCGCCACTACACTCGCCACGCGTTCGCCGTCCGTCGCTGTCACCTGTGTTTACCCGCGCTGGTTCCGTGCCGACTGGGCCGACTTAGGCCGACTGCAGTCCGTCTCTCTCGCACCCCTACGAGTGAGAGAGACAGGGCGACGGCGTGCCGGGCGGTGAGTCACGCGCGTGACGTCATCGTCACCGTCACGTAGGAAAGGGCGCGCTCCTGTCTTCCCGGGAACCGACCGGGAACCGCAGGGAGTTTCCAGAAAAGAAAATACGTCGGGGAATTTAAATGAGTGCACCTTCCGCCCCTTGCGTGGAGCGCTGGGCGGCGCACTGCTTTCGCCTCGCCCGTGTTCAAACAGCGTTTAGTGAGCGTTTAATTTGTTTGACGGCTCATTATTTCCAGTCTGCACGCAGACCCGCTGTCTGCTGGAGGAGCGACGCCAGACTCGGGGTAAGAATACCCCGGCTCCTTGTCCATTACCGCTGTTATCAACCAACACCCGCGTGGTCAAGATAGTGTACTGCCCGGCGGGGGGCGGGGTGGAGCGCCTCCCCAGGTGTCCGTTTGTTGACGGAGGGGTGCTGCCCCCGGTGCCCCCTCCACCACAGACAGCCCGCGAAGCGCGAACTGCGCGCAGACTGCAGACGGGGTGGTCGCCCCGCCGCCCCGCCGCCCCACCGAGGCCGAGGCGGTGCCAGACGGCCGCCACCGCAGCGGTCCACGCCGTCCACGCCGCGAGCTGCACCGCTAGGCCCAGGCCCAGGCCGCGGCCGGCGAGGCTAGGCCGTGCGGCGTCACGGAGACAGAGGGCATTCTGTCTGCAGCCGCCCAGCCGGCAGCACGCACACGGCGCACGAACACGGCGCACGCACCGCCACCATGCAGGCCGCCACCGTGACCCCCCGCGCGACCCTCGCCGCCCTCGCCGTCGTCTGCACTGTAAGTACCTCCAGAGTGGTCTCCAAACTTTTGCCAATGCGATCGAGGACTTCCAAAGTCCAGCCGACGAGTCGCTCGCTCCCGACCGTCCAAGCATTCCGACTCATTTATGATTTATGATTTCAGTTTCTTTTCCTATCTTTGCGTCTCGCTGTGTTCTAAAATAGATTTTTGGCAAGGCGGGCGCAGCTCCGTTCCCTACGTAGAATGCTGATTTTTTAAAAATGCCCTCGGTTGTCTCAGATTCTACTGTCCTTCAAATTCAGTTTTTAACTTATATTTTAAACTTTTTAATTGTTCTATTTTTTTGAAGTGAGTGTCAAGTCTTGTGTTTGTCATCATGATGGGAGCACGTAGCTCCTGCTGTGTTTGCTCGAAGTTTTCCCCGAATGGTCGGTCGAAGTGTTCGAAGAGCCACATTTTTGGGGTCTCTGCTGCCCCACCTGTCTGCTGGCACGTCTAGGCACGTCTCGGAAGACCAAGACGTCGAAGACACAAGGAAGGCACGCGGGGAAATAAATGACTATGATGATGGCCGGGAATGCGATGCCTACACCGTGGCGGTGCCGAAGCAAGGCTTACGCGCCTCGTGGCCTCGGCCTGCCTCGCCTAGCCTCGCCCGGGGATTCCTATTGGAGCAGAGCAATAAAAGGGCAGGCCGAGCCCCAGTTAGTCAGAAAAAAAGATCCTTCTTCTTTATGGAGGATTCGAACCCACGGATGACGTCACCTTTTCATCGTCGGCTTCGAACTGCCGGGAGGCGCGCGTGTGTTTTTCGGTGTGGTGTCACCCGGCTTTCCGGGTGCGTCAGCGCATTGTTGGGAGCTGCGTTGGTGTGAGTGCGTGCGTACGTGAGTAGGGGTCTCGCGTGGACTGTGTCGGCCGAATTCGGACCTACGTTGCGTGGGAAACTCGAACCTGCTGCCGTCTCTCCCCCTCTCTTTGTAGGCAGGCACTGCAGCGCGTGGTGACAGCCAGCCTCACGCGTGCGCCACTGCAAGGTGCACGGTGCGCCGCGGCGATAGATCGCGCAGCTTCTCATTTCGATAAGAAAGAACATAACTGTCGCGTCGGACCTCTAATCATCGCTCTGCTCGCTCTGCTGCCTCCAGGTGTGCCTCTGCCGCGCCGCTGTCATCCCCAGACTGGACCACGCCGACCACGCCGACCACGCCGTCGCCGCGCCGGAAGCGGCTGCCGCCGTCGCCAAGGCGGCCAAGGCGGACTTGGTGGACAACGCCCCCTCCCCGTCCCCGCCGCCCGCGGCGCTGACGGCCGAGGCGTTTCGCGCCCCGCAGCCCACGTCCGCGGGGCCAGGCCGGCCGGGGCGGCCCGGACAACCAGAGCCCGGGGCGTCTCCGTCTACGGCCGCGCCGCTGGGCGCTGTCCGGGCTGGGGCTGGGCGGGTCGCTGCACCTGGGGCTCAGCCTGCACTGGACGCTGACCACGCACTGGCCCACCACGCTCAACTGGATCCTCAGCCTGCACTGGAGCCCGCCCATGCACTTCTACGTGTCGCTGGGGCTGGCCAACAGCCTGGGGCACATCAGCAGCTGGGGGTGGCGCCGCAGGAGAGAGGTGAGGGAGCAGGCAGGACGGCTACTTGATGATGTTGCGTGGGTGTCTGGATTTCTAAATCTGTGTTCTCAACCAGCTGCGGCCCCCGACTCGAAGACCGACGTGGAGATTGAGGTGGACAAGGGCGCGCTGCTGCAGGCCATCGTGAACGCGCTGCAGGGCGGCACGGAGGTGGAGCCGGCGGACACGCAGGAGCAGCAGCATGTCCAACAAGTACCTCCCCTCGAGCAGACGACGACGTCCTCGCCACTGGTGGAGCTGGAGCCGCCCGCGGCGCCGTCGCGCCCCCTCGGCCAGGTGAAGCCCACCAAGGCGCCCCGCTTCTCCGACTCGTTCCTGCCGGCGCTCGTGCAGGTGCTGAACCACGTGGTGGACTTGGTGGAGGAGCGCGAGCAGGTGGTGGAGGTGCCGCCCACGTCGACCGCCGCCTACGTGATGGAGACGGTGCAGGTGCCCCCGCCGGCGCCCATCGAGGTCACCGTCGTGTCCCCGCACAAGCCGCTCAAGCCGGACACCGCCAACCAGGTCATCATCAGCGGCCCCCTGGCGGGCATCGCGTCGCTGCTGTCCGCCGTGGCCACCAGTGTGGTGGGCACCCCGGGCACGGCCAGCGTCAGCATCACCGAGAACCACGCCGCCAAGGCCGAAGCCGTCACCCCGGTGGCCCTCGCCACAGAGGCCCTCGCCACGGAGGCCCTCACCACGGAGCCTCTCACCACGGAGCCGCTCACCCCGGAGGCTGCCACCCAGGCTGACACCGAGGACGTCACCGGGATCGTCATCCAGGACGTCACCGAAGCCACCATTGACTTTGTGAACAAAGACGCCACCGAGTACGAGAGCGAGGCCACCACCGTGGTCGCCACCGAGGACACCACTCCACTGGTGACCCATGGCAACATCAAGAACGCGGTGACGGAGGTGGTGAAAGGTGCCGTCGCGGCGGCCGTCGGGGAGGCCGTGGAGGACGCCGTCAAGGGCGTCGTCAAGGACACGATCAAGGAAATCTTCCGCGGCGAGGGCAAGGACCTCCTCCAGTACGAGCCTGTCGTCAACAGCGTTCAGGCCGTCGCGGAGCTGATGGACGACGAGGACATGCAGGAGGACATGCCGGTGGTCCAGAACGACGTGCCGGTGGTCAACGAGGAGACCGTGCCCATGACCATGATGATGTCTATGGTGATGGACGACGCCGGCCCGCTGTCCTTCGACATGTCGCCGGTCGAGGAGGACGACGAGGCCGCGACGGAGGCGCCCTGCCGCAGCAGCCGCAGCAGGCGCGCGGCGGACGTGTTCCCGGACGAGTTCAAGACCTACGTCGAGATGCCGACGGAGGACAGCACGGACGAAGCCCCGGTGGAGACGACGACGACGACGGTCGAGGACGACGACGTCGCGAACGAGGCCGAGTTCGCGGACGAGGGCGTGTTCGCGCTGCCCCAGTACCGCGGCGAGGCCGTGGCCGTGGGCAAGAAGACGGCGTCCTCGGGCGCGTCCGACTCGCTGCTCGCGCTCGTCAAGCTGCGCTTCGCCCTCAGCGCCGAGGCCCGGAGGCAGAACTTCAAAAACTTCCAGGTAGGGGACGACACTGCGGACGAGGGGTCGTCGCCTTGTACGAAGTACTTTGCATTGCCGGCATGGGCAGGTGCAGTATTTCATGAGGTAATTTCGAGGAATGGTCTTCGCAGTCGTCGCAGTCATCGCAGACGTCGCAGTTCTCCCACTCCCAGTCTTCGCAGACTCCCCAGTCTACCCAGTGTTCCCAGTCTTCCCAGTCTTTCGAGTCTTTTCATTCCTCCGAGTTTTCTCAGTCCAACGAGACTTCACTGTCCTCCCAGTCTTCGCACTATTCCCACTCTACCAATTATTCTCAATCTTCCGAGTCTTTCAGGTCTTTCTATTCCTCCAACTCTTCCCAGACTTTGCACTCTTTCCAGTCCTCCGAGTCTGGGTGAAATAAGTGGGCATTAAAAGGCACCAAAGGGTAATGTGGTCCCGTGTACCAGGTTATAATGCAAGTTGACGATCCCTCGACTAAAGACATTCACTAAAGTTTTGCTCCTTTACCACTTTCTTTTCTCTGTTTCTATATTTGTACTCGCATCTTTTTCCAGGGTTACTCGGACCGCGTCCTCGCCGCGCTCACCAGGACGTCCTCACTGACCGCCAGGGAGCAGCTGGGCGTCCTGCTCGCTGGCGTCCTCGACCAGAAAGCCATCAAGTCCCCGAAGACGACCAAGCGCGCCGCCGTCGTGCTGAGCGAACTGGAGGACCCCAAGTCGGAACTCAGCCGCACCCTGGAGGACCTGCCCGCACTCAAGTACAGCGCCTGAGGACTTGGCTCGCGAGTGTGTGCGGCAGCCAGCGCCCCAGCGAAGAGAGAGAGAGAGGGAGAGGGAGAGAGGGAGGGGGAGAAAAGAAGAGAGAGAGAGGGAGATAAGAGCCGGCGGACTAGAGAGCACCTGTCGAACCGCTTGCCGCCCCCCGTCCTCCGAGAGCACATGTTGAAAAGTTAGTCGATCGAGTCAGGGGTTGTATGTCGTGCGTGGCGGCGAGGCCCCGCGGCGCGCTCCGGGGAAGACCGCCCCAGCTGGGGCCCACCCATGCCCCGCCGCGTGCCCAGCAGTGCGACTTTGCCTTGACGACTGACGAGGCTTCCGCTAGTCCCGAGAACAGTGAACCTGAACCAGTGTGTTACCATAAAGACTTTTACGTTTACCTTATTTATAAGTTTTATTTATAAGTGGTTAAGATTTTCGAGCGCAGCCGCGCGCGCGCGCGTGTCTAGGTTTGAATTTATTTTTAGTTAGTTACCGATATATTTATGCCATTACTGTTTTACTAGTTATGAGCTCAGTGACTGATTACGTTAAGTAGATTGTTATATTTTTTTACCGAAAATAAATCTATTTTTAACACTTTTTCAAGGAATGAATGCAGTTTCTCTCTTTACCGTCTGCCGTCGTCTGATGCCACCAAAACAACCGCACCGATGCACACCAACAAAAACAACAACACAGACAGCTGATAGAAAAAGCCGGGGGTGACGTAACGACGGCTTGCATAAAACAGGCCCAGCGCATGCGGGTCAAATCGATGGACTACTAGGAGGGCTGGCGTGCGGAAAGCGTTGCGGTGTCACCACACTCTACTCACCGCCCACCGCGTCGCGTCGCGTTGGGCGCACCGCTGAAAGGTCTCGTTGCCTTTTCCATTTCCCTGCCAGCCTATGCCAACTCAAAGTGAATACAATAATTGTACGACGCTCCTGGCAGAAGTCTGTTTGATCAATCGTTTTATTCAAAAACACATTTTACAAAATTATTAAATTACCTAAATCAAACTTAAATTATACAGCAGCGGCACTCCTCTATGTACACATTATTTACTATCCCGTTTCATCATCGTTGTGGTAAAATGGTCCAAACCGTTTCTTTGGTACAGTACTTTGAAGTGGTCAATAAATTAAATTCGGCATTAGTACCAGCAACACACACGGCACGTAAGTTACAGATTACAAATTGGCACTTTTTATGGGTGAGATCCTGTCGTCTGAGCTCTCCATCTCTATGGGTGCGTGCAGCACGTGCAGGCGCGTCAGCCCGCGTTCGAGCCCAAGAAGAGGGCGCCCCAGCCCAGCCCCGCCATGGTCCCCAGCACCTCCACCAGGAAGTACGCCACGGACGACGGCGACAGGTCCAGCTGCCGCCCGCTCCTCCAGGATGCCGTCGACGGCGCCGCGGCGGTCTTGGCGTCGGAGGGCGCCGCGTTGGCGGTGCCGTTGAGGCTGCCGCCCGCCCGGACGGCCTGGACGGCGGCGTCTTTCTTGAGGCTCCGCAGGTTGTCGTCCTCGTCCTCGTCCTGGTCCTCGAAGCCCTGGAACTCTTCGTCGAACAGCAGGTCGAACAGCGCCTCGCCGACCCAGCGCGTGGCCATGCCCTGAAAGGCCCTGGAGGCCTCGGCGCTGCTCACGTTCATGGCCCTGGCCGCCACGCCGGTCAGCGCGGCTCGCAACCGCTGCCGGTCCGCCAGGACGCCGGCCGCCCCGGCACTGCGGCCCAGGACCCTGCTCCTGGCGCGCCGGAACGCCCTCTTGAGGGTCGCCAGGAAGACGGCGTTGTTGGCCGCGTCGCGGTCCAGGGCGTTGCCGTCGGCGCCGTCGTCGTCGGCGGCCACGGACTTCGCTGCCGCCGCGTCGGCCTGCCTCTTTCCGGCCAGAATGAGCCACGCCAGGTCTTCGTGGTCCTCCTCGTCCTCGTCGTCGTCCTCATCCTCATCCTCGTCTTCGGCATCGCGGCGGCGCCGCTTGCTCAGCATGCCGTCCAAGTCCAGCCAGTCCTCGTCGTCCTCGTCGCTGCTGCTGTCGTCGCCGAGGCCGCTGATGTCGCGGTGCTCCTCCGCCTCGCTCAGCAGCAGCGCCAGCAGCGGCTTGGGGAACATGGCGTGCAGCGTCTCCAGCATGGCCTCCACCACGGCCTCGTCGGACCACTCGTCGTAGTCGTCCGAGAGGATGCCGCCGCCGCCGTGCCCGTGGTCCTTCTCGCCGTGGTGGCCCAGGGGGATGACGATCGGGAAGGGAATGGGCACGGGGAGGGGGAGGGGGATCGGCACGGGGATGGGGAGGGGGTTGGCTGCTGTGGTGGCCTCGCCCGGGATCGGCTCGAAGGTCGTGGCCTCCATGGACATGGTCGAAGCCGAGGAGTCGGACGAGGCGTCGTCGGTCGGCGTGTCCGACATCATGTCCGTCGTGGCGGTGCCGTTGACCGCCAGCGTGGTGCCCGTTGGTCCGTAAGGCCGGCGTCGTGGGCGACGTGCGCGCGGTGCGGGACGTCGGCGCCGTTCGGGCCGTGGGGACCGTCGGCGTCGTGCGGGCCGAACGAGTAGTTCGTGTCGTCGGCGGCGCTCGCGTTGTCCGGGGGGTGGCCGTCGTGGGTGGCGCTCGGGTTGTACGAGGCGTCGGTCTCGTGGTAGGCGTCGGCCTGGTGGTGGGCGCGGGGGTGGTGCGTGTCGTCGGCGGCGCGCGGGTGGTTCTTGTCGTGGGTGGCGCTCGCGTTGTCCTTGGCGTCGGCCTCGCGGTAGTCGCGCGCGTCGTTCGTGGCGTCGGCGTCGTGGGCGGCGTCGTGGGCGGCGTCGTGGGCGGCGTGGTTGGTGCAGTCGAGGCTTCCGTCGTTGCCTCCGCAGTCCCTGCCGTCGTCCCCGCCACTGTGGACGACTCCGCGTTCATGGGGGAGCTCGCGTCCGAAGGGGGCAACTCGGTGACCATGTCCATGGCCATGTCCATGGGGGACGGCATGGGCGACTCCGGGTCCTGGCGAGGGTCCGCGGGCAGCGCTGTGCACAGCGGCATGCTGCCCGTGCAGAGGAGGGCGGACACCTGGGTACAATGAGGCCGGCGTGGGTAAGCGAGGAAAAACAAAACAAACGACGCTGGCATCGGGAAAACTGGTTCGGTAAACGAACTGCTTACAGTGAGCAGTGCGGCCGTCACCGCGGTCCCGCGCATCGTGGAGGACGCTGCCGGACGTCCGCTGCCTGGGGGCAAATCAGCAAGGGCAGTTAGGCAGCTGCTTTTCTTCGCAGTTCTCCCATCCAGCACCAGTCACACTTCCGCCAACGAATGGAGCCGCCATTGGGATTCCCCTCCCCGCCAGACCGCACTTCACCGCGGCAGCGGCGAGCCAAGGCGTGCCAAGGCGCCCCCAATTCACGCGGTGGGCCGTCGACTGCATGACAGAGTGGCGATGGCCGAGGAAAGCCCATCGCCCCTTCCGCGCTCCGTCGAGCCCCCGCCACCCCTCGCCCCCTCGCCCTGCTACCCCTCACCCGCTACCCCCGGCCCCGCATCCGGGGCGGCCGCGCGGCCCGTGTCCGAAACGGCCGATCGGCGCCCCCGAACGCCGCGGACGCCTCCCGCCGTCCGAGATGGCACTGCCGATAAGGCGGTGGTGGTGGTGCACTGTGGCACGGCGCGGCACGGCGACACGGCACGCCACGGCACGGCGACACGCAAAGCCATAAGCTAAGCGCGGGGCCGCGGGGGCCTCGGTCTGCCTGCGCCCCTCGTGTCGGAAACGCGGCCAATAACGCCGTGCCGGGCGGCGCGGTGGCGGTGCCCTCCTGACCAATCGCACGGCCTCCATCCACGCCGCGCGCCGCGTCGCTTCCTGGACGGCGACAAAGCCCCTCTCCCTCGAAAGCTGGCGGTTTGAACCCGAGACCTAGTCGTTCAAAGAACAAGAACAACGCTTGCACAATGCGCGTCTTGCAGTGCAGGGGACAGGGCCGAAAAACATAAGTCAACACGGAACACCCTTCGCCCTTCACCAGCCCCACGACGTCACGTCCCTCCAGTGGCGACGGCCCGGCGGTCCGGCCAAGCAGCTTCAACACAGACTTTAGTGCGCACCGAAGTTGGCTCTGTTTACGTGTTGACGCACTGGGATCTTGCCTAGTCCGTGGCGTAGGGCCTCGGGGCCGGAGGGCCGTAGGTGTCACAGTCCACACAGCCACAGCGAATCACAGCCCCATCATTAATCAGGCCTTTGTGTCTAGACAACCCCCTCGCCGGCCTCGCCGGCCTTGCCCCCACTCTGTAATCAGAGGGCTTGTAAGCAGGCGCCATGATTAGGCTGGCGGGCCGGGCCGGGGCGGCCACAGTCACAGAGCACGCCCCGAGGCGGCCTTAGCCCTTCAGCCCTTCAGCCTTGGCTTCAGCGACGCCGCCACGCACACGCACCCCGGCACGGCGGTCGCGGTGGAAAGCCCTCCAGGGTGGATAGGGGACCCAAACAAACAAATTTTCCCTCGTAGCGCCGGAAGGTTCGCGGAGGTGCAGACACTCATCCCCTTCTGGCCCACCGAGGGGTTGCCTACCTGCCGAACAACACTGGCTGAACACACCACTTTAAGGTCCTAGGTTTCGAACACGGCGGAGCCTGCCTCCGCTCTCCCCCGCACCACTAGTAGTGGTAGATCGCGGGGCGCGGTCTTGCTCGTCTCGGACACGCGGCGGAGCGGAGCGCTGGCGCACGCTGGCGTCGGTGCAGCCGGAGAGAATGCTGGTGCCGTCCGTCGCGCACTGCTCCTGATTATGTTCTGGGGGCGCGACGCGACGCGGCGTGGTGCCGCACCACGCGGAGGCACGCGTGCACGCCCCTCCCCGCCCCGCCCCGCGCCTGCCCATCGCACACACCTTTGGTGCACGCCACGACGGGGCCGCGCGGGGCCCCGCCCGCGCCCGCCCCGACCTGGATCAGCGTTCACACTCACACACACGCCCACACTCATACACTCACACACACACGCCCAAACTCACACACACACACACACACACACACAGCGCGACGCCCGCAGCCCAGGACACGGACGTTCGACGACAGCAAGCATCACGCACATTGGGCTGGGCATGGCCGCTTTAGTCCTGGCCAGAGCGCGTGCAAAGCTGGTAACGGCCTTCCGTGTTGGACACCCCCGCCGATATCGAGAGGGGTGGGGTGGGGCGGGGCGGGCGGGGCGAGGTGGGGCGGGGCGAGGCCGCGTAGTATTCCTCCCTCATGCTGCACGCGGCCTGACGGCCTGCCGGCCTGCCCGGTGGCCGCGGAAGTGGTGAAGGGCTGCCCTGCACTCATCGGGCCAGCTCGGGCTCGGCGGCGGGCGGTGCAGGCCACAGCTCGGCACGGCTAGTACCAACACCGGCCACCTCGCTCGGGTCTTGTTTCATACACAATTTTAATTACTATCTTTGGAATGAGCCCGCATACTACCCCGTATAAGGAAACCGAACGAGTATTGACTGAGAAATTTGAAAGGGAAAAGAAAAAAATTTGAACTCTACACCCCCTCCCCAGTCTTAATGGGGAGGCCTCCTGCTTTACTTCGGTGTTCGGGATGGGAACCGGTGCTATCAGGTACCTGGGGTTAATCCCGTCAGCGACTCTAAGCGTTCGCCGGGGGACCCAGTAGGACCCCAAAGCTCAGGCAGCTGGGTGAGAGCACCCAGTACGAAGCTCTTAGAGGGGCGGGACGTAGAGTGAGACGACAGAGAGACAGAGAGAGACTCAGACAGAGAAGAGGTTTGGTGGGAGCTTCTTGTTTTCGTAGGGTTGGTTGTGTACCCCATGGTACCCCCACTGTCCGGCGCTCCCGTACCGAACATACAGCGTTTTAGGCCAGCTTCAAAGGACTTATCATCGCCTCCCCGACGAATCAAGGAGGCACCACCCGCAACCACACACCGGATGGTCTGGATTGATGGATCAAATACTCCATCGCTCCAGTGCCGAGGCCAACCCGCCGAAGCGGATTGCTTTTTAGACACCCACAGCGGAGTGGCCAGGTGAATGTGACTCTGACCACTACGCTATCACGCTTGTACGTCTGGCAGCGTGTTGGACGACGGGTTTGAGTTGCAGTGGGAGGAAGGCAATCGAAAAATGTAACGAAATGATGAGATTCGATCCCCGGACCCCGCCACCGGGATCACACGACTTTACGCTCTCGGCCACCACGGCCCATGATGAGGGGACCGGCGTGAGGTGGGTTCTTGACGCAACAGGACTCGACCGACCCGGTCAAAATTTCGCAAGAAGTTGGGGGAGTCGAACCGCCGACCCTAGCACTGAGAACCGACGCCTCTACTCCCTGGACCACCACGTCCCATACTCGGAGTGGGCTCACGTTTACAGGTTTGAACCGCACTGGGTGAGGCAGTAAAATTAAATGGAAATATTTGTTAGGAGTCGAACCTCCGGCATGTGGGCCTGTTGCACACAGCTCCGCTCTCATGGCCCCGAACCACCACCCTTCGGATAGCAAGTCGAAAAAACTTTTGTGACGCTGGTATTCGAACGCCGGCCTGCGGCAACCCGATCCCACGTCTCTAACCTCTCGGCTATCACAACAGTTGTGAAACGGGATGGATCATCTTCTTTCACTAACGTTCGTTGAATGAGATTTTTTTCAGGGTAAGAGCATTTCTCCAGGCCAAGAGCATTTCTCCAGGCTTGTCGATGATCGAAGCGGGCTGGGGCGCCGCTCGACCCCTCGCAGAGTAGTGGCACTGCCTTTCTTTGAGAGGGCGGGCGCGGCGCCGCGAGCGCGCCAGTCGGCGCTCCCTGGCGGGCGTTGGCCGCGTTGGCCCCCCAGCTCGTTGGCCTCGGCGGCCTTGCCGGAGCCCTCGGGGCGATGAGGATGAGGGTCTGCGGACTGATTCCGAGAGTCTTTGTCGTCGCTCCGTCTCTCTCGCACTAATACGGGACGCCCCATGAGTGCGAGAGCGACAGAACGACGAAAAAGGCTCTCGGAATCAGTGAGTTGCAGCTCTGCAGCAGCCGCCGCTGTCTACGACCCGGCCAAACGCCGCGCCCCGCCACGGTGCCCAACACCGTCGTGGTCGTCGCGGTGCTCCTCGCCGCAGCGCACCGCGCACCGTGCCCGCACTAGTATCTCCCTAGCTCTCGGCTCGCAGTAAAGATACAGCTGCGCACATAGGGCAGAGCGTCGAAACGAGGACGAATACAGACTTGCGCCACCTGCCGGGTGATTCAGACGTACCGCGTCCGTCGTCCGCTCTGTCTCTGTCGCACTCTGGGGTGCTCCGTGGGGGAGTGAGAGAGACAGAGCGATAAGCCGTTCCTCTGAATCGCATCGCTCGGTTGAACACACTGCTGGGAGTCCCAAGAGTCCTGAGCGTCCACTGTGTCATGGTCGCGACACTAGTGCGCCGGCGACGAAAATCTTGGTGGCCGACTTGGCCTGCGCCACGCGAACGCGAAGAGAGACGTACAGGCGAGCCGAATGGTTGACGGCGTGCGCGCAGTGGTGGAGATACAGTGAAGGCGGAAACGCATCGACGTACACACACACACACACACACACACTCACACACACAAATGAGCGTGTTTTGTTCCATTTTCCCGCAACAGGTGGCTACTTTGATATCGGCCGCCGGGATCGGCCCCAACCCAAAAGCACGCCGCGCTGTGGCGAAAAACGGTCAAAGTGGCGCGGTGGCCACGGCGGCCCCCGGCGGCCCAGGGCCCGTTGGGGCGGCCGGAACAAAGCTAGTGTAGGTGTAATTTGGTGCTAAGCCATGGGGCCATTACCAAAAATGAAAGGTTTACCTGGGCGAGTCCGCGGGAACGCAGCAGCAGCAGGCGCGACTCATTCAGACGCGGGGGTTCGACTTTCGTCGCGAAAGTCGCTCAGACGCTTTTGAAACACAGTTGGAATGTCCTCCGGAAAACACGCTGCTTTCGAGTGGGGATGTACTCGCGGGCGAGGCTCCGGAGCCCTCGATCCGCGAGGGCGCGGCGCGGGGTGTCGCGTCACGTGGGGTGCACACCGTGCACTCGGCGTGCATGTGAGTCGAGTCCGCGAGTCCCCTTGGTCGCGAGGGAGGCCTAGCGTGGCCCAGCCTTGTGCGGCCTAGCCTTGCGCGCCGGCGGCAGCACTGCAACTGGACGAAGAGGGCAAGAGGGCAGCGTGACGTCTGGCCCTGGCGCCTGGCCCTGCGGTGGTAAGGGTCTGAGGTCTCGGGGGGCCGGCCTCTGGCCCCTCCGGCCTCTGGCCTGCGCCGAATGCCGCCATCGCCCACCCTCGCCTTCCCCCGCCCTCCCCGCCCGGCTGGCCAAGAAAGCAGTCCAGTCCGCCGACCCCTAAACCACCCCTTCCCCTACCCCTTCCCTTCCTTAGGCCGTCCTCCGTCCTTCCCTCGCGCCCCTCCGGCCCTCCCAAGGGCTGGCCGCCGCTGGCAACGCGAGCAGAGGCACCAGTGTGCCATTCCCCTAACGGGCTAGCCGTAACATTTGTGCATGCCCAGTGGCTCGGCCGGCCGGTTCGGCCCCATTCGGCACCCGGCCCCCCCAAGCCCCGCCCCGCCACGCCGTTGCCCCCATCGAATGCCAAGTGAAGCGCGAAAACTGCTGGCCGTAGAACTTCCCGGATGTGCCCGACACGCGACATTTACGTTGAAAGCACGAGCATCAGTTGTGGTCTAGCCTTTCAAGTTAAGTCAACGGACAGAGAAAACGCCCGCAGTTCTCCGGGTAGGCAGTGCCGCCTTGCAAGTCGTTGATGTGGGTTGCCTATCCGCTCGGCGCTCTCCTGATTCCGTCACATCTTTGCCAGACCAGATCCATGAGAGTGAAAGGGCAGCGATGAATTTTGTTGTTTAGAATGAGTGCGACGATTCCCTCGCTGTCAGTGTGTCAGTGATGTCCAATGGGACCCGAAAAATAAGCAGGAGCTGAACGAACGCTAGTCAAGCGGCGATGGGGCGCCGTGGGCGCCGTCCTCCGGACAAGGCACGAACTAGCAGTGCAACCTTAAAAACCCACACTCCTTATCTGTGAAAATATGGCTTATTCATGTGAGGGTAGAAACCTGACTTTTAAAAAGGAAAACTGTCGCTCCGTATGTGGAACTCCCCAACGGTTCATGTCAACCGTAAAATAAGTGAACGGCAACAGAAGTTGTAACAAAGCATTCATTGCGGACGTTGGCAGTGCTTGGCGCGCAACTGCACTGTGTTCCCCGCCCTACGACAAGTTTGGACAAGTTGTTTTCATCGGCCGTTTGTCAAATTCTTCTTCAAAAGTGGAATGTCTCGCGAAGTGTGAAGATGTACAAGAACCGTTCACGAGGCCTGAAGCGCGTTGCGTCGGTCGTGGGAGCGTCCACGTCGTCGGCGTCGAATCTCGGTGAAGACAAAAGCAGCTTCTCCAGGCCGCCTAACCAACAAAGATCGCCTCTGAAGGAGGCTTCCAGGCAGAATGTTGAGGAAGAGGAGGACGACGACGATGTCAGGCCCCCTCCAGCCAAAAAGGCACACAATCCAGTCTCTCAGGTCGAGAAGAAACCTGTCAAAAGCACTCGGGAGGAACCGAAGAGTCAACCGAAACCGAAGACTCAACCAAAGATGAAAGAAAGGGTGGAGACCACTCAGAAGCCAAGGCCTAGCAGATCATCAAGAGAACGCGGCACGAAATCCAGTCTCTTGAGTAATTGTGTGGACATTGACGCTGACACCTTGTATGCAGTCTTCCCCACGAAATTTGAGGAGCTGGTGACTAAGAGTGGCTTCAAACTGCAGGACGGAGATGAACCTTTCTTACTGAGTATGATAGACTCTAAGCAGTTATGCTTCTTTTTATTTCTTTGGTACCGTATTTTGACTTTCGATCATGTGTTTCTTTGTTCTCTCAGGGAAGGACCAAGCTGTATTTGTTCGCAACTTGACTATTTTACTAGCGGAGAAAGATGACAACCCCGATGAGTTCTTGGAAGGCTTTGAAAAATACATTGAAAACAGGCAGAACTTCAGGAAGATGCTGCATGAAACACAAGTCAGTTTCTGTCCCTTGAAGCTCAGCTTCAAAACTTTTTTCAGTATTTTTCTTATTCTGATTGCCTTCATACTTAACATTTCTTTTTTGATCCTCAACATCGGTTCATTTTGTTTACAGACGGATCCAGATTTTGAAGATGCTCGCAGCTCTCAACAAGACAGTCTCATTCGTATGTTACTTTCTGTGGAATCAATTCAACCCAAAGTAATAGTTCTGCTCATCCAAAAATTGGTGGAGCTAATTCAAAGGGATAAGAAGTCAGTATTTTATGAATCATTTTGTTATTAGCGTCACCAAAACCTGTAGATTTTTATCTGAACGAATTTTGCAGGGAAATCGAGGAAGATGATGTTCCATGGGTTGAGCTGATTGTGAAAAGATTTTGTTTTCTTGACCAGTTAGTGGATGGAACTGCTCTGTTCAATGATATCTTCAGACTTCTGCAAATAGCTCCTGTGTCTGTTCAACAAGAAATTATTTACAATTTGCCTTCCATCATGGGTGACGCTCATCATGATGAAGTGGCTGAGCGGCTACTGTGAGTATTTTGCTTGGTGTGTGAGAGATTTCTCACTGGTAACGTACTTGGTATTTTCTACTTACTCAAGTGATGACTTAAAGGCGAATATGATTGGTGTGCTCCTGTTGAGGACTGATTCAGTTTCTTCCAGTAGAGCTACCCACTGAATTATTTTCAAACCTGATGAGTTTTATTTAAGTCTAATTAAACATTAACTTAAACCATTTGACTTCACATTTTAGCTTATTTTCTGAATCTAAATGTAAGCAATGGTTCTAGTGATGAATGTAAGGCGAAGATGAATGGTGTGCTCCTAGAAGGTTCTACGTCTTCTCAGTTGAGCTACCCCATGAGATGCATTACAATCTGAAGTTAGAATTTTTCACTGTAGTTTTGCTCTTACCCTTTGATGAATATAAGGCGAATATGAGTGATGTGCTCCTTAGAGACTACTCAGTTGAGCTGCACCATGAAATGCAAAAAGACTGAGGGGTAGCTTAGCATATTTAAAGCTTGCATCAATTTCCAAAAAATCAAACATCAGTCATTACTTAAATAATAACTTTCTTTCCTGATAATTTGAAAATTCTATTAAGCTTTCTTTAACCTTGTCTGCTCATCCAGGAACCTTATGGAATCTAAGCGAGACTTGACTCGGGCTGTGCTGGAAGCCCTTGGCAGTTTGCCTTTATCACCAACCCAAAGTGCTGACATACGAAACCAAATGATGCAATCACTGAAGAATGCTCCCATTGAATTCATTCCAGACATTGTGAAGTTTGTAGCTCTTGAACAATGTACAAATCATGATGAGGTATTTCAATTTAATCAGTTGTAGAATAATAGTATGAGAGCCAGCAGAAATTGCTTTTCCAGCAATCATGTGGTTTACTAAGCAAATAATTTTTTTTTCTTTTGGCTTGCAGATTATTAATGGCCTAAGAAGCAGTCTACCATTTACAAAATTACATGCCAAACTACTTGCAGAAAAGGCAGCCCGTGAAAAGAATGTGTCTGATTTTCAGGCTGAATTTGCTTCTACAATATCTCTCACTTTCCGCAATTTGAGGGGTGCCTTCTTGTCCATCCCTTCTTTAGCAAGTGCATGGTGCAAAAACATAAAAGGCATACTCTCACCTAATGATCACCGACCTTTAGACATTATGATTCTTCTCTTGATGCATTGCAAAGCAAGTAATCGTAGGAAACAGGTTGAGTTGGTGTGGCGGAATCGCATCAAAACTAAAATGTTCACCCATACCTTGCTTGTAGAAACATTTCAAGTTATGATAGTTGTTCTAAAAAAGTACAAAGATGATGTCCTCAATGTTGCATCAATTTTACTCAGGTATAATTTTTCCTGATCATTTGACTTTGACAACTGCTCAACTGCACTTGCTAATGTAATTAAATGAATTTGCAGAAACTCTGATTTATCAGTTCGTGAATATGGCTGCTTGATGTTTAAATTGTCATTTGTCCATTTTGAATCCCATATTAGACACCAAGTGGTGTCAGATCTTATTCTCCATGTTGGTTCAGGAGATACGCATGCTCAAGTTGCTCTTGATGTTTTGTTAGAGCTGGCAGGGGATCACCTTGACAAACTGAGCAGACTTACTATCCTCCTTCAGGTTAGCCTCATCATTTATTTTCCTTTTGCTCCTTGTGTCTGCTTAATTTTTATTTCATCGTGTAAATTTTATTTCAGAACCTTCTTGACAATCTAGACAAACTTAGTTTACAAGGTGTGAGGCAGATGATGGACCTGCTTTGCAAGATGGCTTATGCACCAGAAGTTGTGGATACCGGAGTGGTAGGTACTCTTGGGGACAACATTTCCATAATTGTCCATAAGCAGCTTGCTTCTTTTGAGCCAATGCTGAAGAGGAAAGGTGTTGTCAGTGCCGTGATGATGCTTAAATATATGGCCGGAGTCGGACTTGACTTTACTAACTCTAGTGTAGAAAACCACAGTTTAGAGAGTTTACCTGCTGGTAGACCTAAGGAAGCAGGCAATCTTCTAGGTAGTTATCAAGCAATTGCCTGATATAATAATATGGTACAATCATTTTATTTTAATAGCTTTTAAACTTAATGGTTCCTGTTCCTAATTTCAGATTTGGTAATGAGAAGCACTCGATCATCACCTGAAGTCCTTGGATACTGCCTGGATCAACTATCATTTATGGTGTACCGTTGTGATACGCTAGATCCGATATTTCTACAACACTTTGTTGATAAAATGGAAGATTCATTCATGGCCAGTTTCTTACCTGACGATTGTAATATTCCATCCACTAGTCGGGGAAACAACCTAGAATTACGCATGACAGATCAATACGGCTTGGACAAGGATTCGGAGGAGCCTATTGCTTTAGGTGTTGGAGTCCTTGTCTTGAAGGTACTTTATTTTTTTATTGACTTATCTTTGAAAAGTTTATTTTTCATTTGTCTCAGCAATTTTTTAAATTTTGTATGTCTGCATTCCAGGATGCCCGCAACTCAAAAGAAGGCAGCAACCGACAGTCCCATGATGGCACCTATCCATTGTTGGTTTTAAACTCACTATTTCGGTTGCTAAGGGTCCTAAAATTTCGGACTGGTGATGAAAATTTGGAGGGCATTGATGCCCTTCTTGGGTGTGCTGTTAACATGCCTTCCCATGAGACCATTGTAGACTTTAACACATGTGGTCCTTCCCAACAAGCTGACATTGTGGATTGCTTATTCTATTGTATCAACTGGTTCCGTGAAATTATCAATGCGTTTTCCAATACTAAATCAGAGGCTTACTTGGAGAAAGTTATGATCCGATTGAGAAATTTAGTTGCTCTACAAGGCATATTGTCAAGGCTTATTGGCAATACTATGAATTATACTCCTCCACAATGTATGTTTTATGAGAAAGTCAAGAAAATTCAATTGAAGGGACTCTCTGAAAAACCCAAGAAAAAAGGTAAAGCCAAAGGAAAAAAGGCCTCTAAAAAGAAAATGAATGAATCATCTGCCATTGATGAAACAACAAATATCAATGAAGACTCTGATGAGGACGAGAAAGAGAAGGAGGAGGAGGGTGCTGGACCTGTCGATTTATCTCGGTACCGCAGCTTTTTACGGGAGCTTGACCTGGATGTGTTTGGTCTTATGAAAGAGGATTTGGTAATGACTCCACCTCCAGAACGTGGAGCAGACTCTACAGCTGATTTAGGACCTGCAGAATTACGCTTTTTGTTAGAGGATTATGTTGCCAAGCTGGAACACTCATTCCCTTCAGGCAAAGCTAGTCGTTTTGCCCAAATGAAGGCTGGAGGAGAATCCCAATACAATTTTGCTGTGTGGGACCTTTTGCCTGTTCTGGAAAAGGCAACCAATGCTGTATCCATGCTCCCAATTTTATGTGAGAAGTTGGAGCAAATTGGAGAAAGTTGCAGGAATCTACTTGATGCCAATGATGGCGTCATAGATGGACCTGGCATGTTTGTAGAGGGAACTTCCAATGTGAAAATCTGCTTTGCTCTGATTTTAAGAGCCATGTCATCAACATTTGCGTGGAATGGTTTCCATCACTCACAGAATTCTGAATTACTTCTGAGTTAGTACACCTTTCTTCAGACCAATACTGTTCACAGTTTAATTTTGATTTCTTATGTTATTTATTTATTTGTATGTCTGTTTCAGAGGGCTTAAAAGTTCTTGCCACTCGACTTGATTCATCAAAGAAGCGATCATCTGTATTTCCATTAATAGAGGATGCTGTGGACTATCTTAAACGTTTCCATGAATGGATTCTTCATCTGGATGCTGGTGTGCATCTAGTCAAATTACTCCAAGTCTTTGGCATGTTGTGGGATATAAACATTTCTCGGATATCTGGACGTCAGACTCGAGTCAACCCAACCAAAGAAATCTTAAGTAAGTTTTTTTTACCCCTGGAAATATACTTATGGAAGAATCAGCCTTCTGCATGCAAATGTCCAAATTTTAATTTCTTTTTCTCTCTCTTGTTGCAGAGGATGTATGTGCAGCCTTCCTGCATCGCCCTTGGTCTACATTAGATGGTGCAACTGAGAAGGGAACAGCATACACTCTTCAAGTAGAACTCCTCGCTCGAGTTTACTTTGAAAGTGTTGAAGATAAGTTGGATGTATTGCAAGAGTTGGTACCCAAACTCTACAATGAGTCAAGAGAACTAACAAACAAAGAATCAGCTTTTGAAACTTTCCCAGCTGTTAGCAAGTAATTAATCACTGTTGCTTTGTTGATACAGTTACCTTGCTAAGCATATACTGTTGTAAATTTCATATTCTGTTTTATATTTTGTTTTTAGGTACAATTTTTATGTGTTGTGCAGAGTAATGTATTCTGCACTTGCCAAAGGAATTCAGTCTGAAATGTCAAAAACTGATGATATTGTTCAGCAAATGAAGGCATGGACAACAGTTTTTAAGGTCTTGGGGGGAATGGTTGACATCACACAGAAATTCACAGCAAGGCCTTATCTAGCAGCTATGTTAAAAGTAAGTATTCATTACACGATTTAGTCTTAGTTTTGTTGAATGACATTTCTTGTAACACAAATTTTCTGTTTTTCAGCATGGTCAAGTTCTCCTCAAATACTTCCTTGATAAAGGAATGCCTGTGCTTGAAAGCTGCCTTCGCAATAACACCGAGGAAGTTATGGCAATTTTGCGCAGTTCTCAAACTTTAACAAGATTTATTAACAAAATCTGTTTGAGTTGCAAGGTAAATGCTGTTAACTCATATTAATTTTAGCATAGTACAGTTGTCAGACCTATTGCTAGAGAACTGGAGTACTTCAATTCACTAACTGTGGGGTTACATTACAGACCAGCCAAGATTCTGCTTTAACAGCTCATGTGCCGAAGATTCGTGGCACAATGGAAACCATATTGTATCGAGTCAAGGGCATGTTGGCTTTAAACAACATAGAATCAGCCTGGCATATGGGCAATCTGAGGAACCGTGATGTCCATAATGTTGAATTAAATACTCAGGTACAACACAACTTCCATATACAGCTGAAAATGGGTAGCTGTCATTTTGTTCCTTTTGATTTATGTATTTTTTTCCTTTTCTTTTTTTTTAAACAGGAGAGTAACGAAGATGATGAAGAAGTACCTGAAGAAGATGAAGAAGGAGATGCTGATGTAACTTTGTTGGATTCGGGTAGTGATGATGAGGAAGATCAGCGAGTAAAAGGGAAGAAAAAAAAACGACAGGGCCGAAAGAAGAACCGCTCAAGGAGGTCTGGGTCGGGATCAGAGGATGAAGATGGGGAGGAAGACAGTGAAGAAGATGAAGGGGAAAACACCTCAATTAGTACAGCTTATTAAAAAAAAATTTTTGTTCTTGACCTTGAATTGTGGTTTCTATATTACTAGGCAGTAAACTGAACTGTTAATTTTACGCATTTCATGATGAAATTTTTGCCATTTTGTAAAAGGTGCTATTAAAAAGGATGGATTTTAATTTTTATCAGCTCTTGTTCTTTATTTTCCCTTCAAATTTCCCACTCCTCACCTCGGCCTCTTCTGCCCTTGATTCCATTCTCTCGGCCAGATGACCTTAAGTGAAATGTTAACAACGCAAGCCCCCCCAAGGCTGGTGCCGGTGCCACCCCCGGCCACCCCACACCGTCCTCTCCCCCTACCACTGCAGTCCTGCCTTGCCTAAGAAGGCTCCTCGACGAGAGCCTTGCAAAGCTCATAAGCCCACTGCTGGAGCCGAGTTGAGTCGCACCTGCCGGCCGGTCGCCGGAAACGACCAATCAAAAGGAGAGAAATTTGATTCCCAATGCGGAGCGCTCGCCGAGCGCAGATACTCAGAAACGGCTTCCCGCCGGAGGTAAAATGGTAGCCTTCGTCGGCGCTGGTTGGGTTGCCTACACTGGTCGGCGCCTTGGTGCTTCGTTGCGTGTCCTTCCGACGACGATGACGCATTGCAGGTGCAGACAGGTCACGTGGCGTGGCGTAGCATCTGGCGCCATGCGGGGCATCGCAAAATGGAACGTGCTTCGACGACGCGAGGGCAGTAGGGCAGGCCCTCATCATCCTGTCAGTGTCCACTAGTGTCCACGGGGCGAGAGAGTTGGAGGTGAGAGTGCGGCAGCGCGGCCTGACGCTCGTGCCGATTCGGATCCATCCAAGGCAGGCCAGTATTTGTGGCGGGCATGTCGTGCGGCGCGAGCATTAGGCCACGGGCCGGGACTGCGGGACGGGGCTGCCTCGCTGCTTCGGGCCGCGCCGTGCCGGCCTGGTGCCGGCCGCGCGCTGGAAGTGTGGAACCATGGTGGAACGTGGAACTGGCCTGCAGGAAGGCCCCTCCCTCGGCGGGGCCGTGTCCTTCCCTTCGGCTTCAGCCGGGGACAGTGGCGGATCCAGAGCCGCCTGAGGGGGGGGCGAAGCTGCACTTGCTGCCTACTCACAGAGGCAAAGTGTGGGCTTTTTGCCTACCTCCCGCGCGGCTTAAAGCCAAGGGGGTCAATTGCGTCCCCCAGTGGATCCGCGCCCAGAGATACCGAGGGGATGGCCTGACCCGGCTGGCCTTGTCCCGGCCCCGGCTCGCCCCGGCCTGACACCGTTCTGACTCTGACGACACGCAGGCCGCCGCCACGCCGCCAGCTGGCGCCGGGGGACGAGCTGGAGTCCGGACAGCGCTTCATCGCACCCTCACGGCGCGCCCATGACACCCCTCGAGTGCGAGAGAGACAGAGCGACGGAGACGCCGTTCGGTTCGGAATCAGTGCGCTCGCCGGACCGCGTACAGCGGCACGACGGCCACCCTCGCCTCGCCGATGGAGGCGGAAAGAGCGCGGGAAATTCGCTGACCCGGTTTTGGGTATCGATTCGGGGTCCGAGAGGTTCGATTCGGGGCTCGAGGTTCGCGGCGCCTTGTTCAGGCCATCATTACCGGGATGAGACACAACACGGGCCGCCGGCGCCGCGGACTCGGCGGGTCAGCTACACTGCCAAGTCGCCCACCGACTGGCAGGGCCTTGGCGAAGGGCGAGGCGGTCCGTGAAAAGAAGCAATCAGCGAGCAACTTGCCGCGCCTCGCTCTGTCTCTCTCGCACCCCTACGGTACCCTACGGAAAGCCCCACGGGTGCGAGGGAGACAGAGCGACGGCGGCCGCGTTCGGAACGAGCCTGCTTGCCCCCCACCAGCGCGGCACGGCCGGGTCTCGGGTCTTTGAAACTTCGCGCGGTGCGGCGCGGTGCGCGGGGCTCTGATGGCAGTTTGCTTTCGAGGGTGACGCCGACGCCAATCCCCTAATCTGATTTGGGGATCCGGCGGACCGATTCCGAGGGTCGTTTTCGTCGCTCTGCCCCTCTCGCACCTGCACGGGACGCCCCATGAGTGCGAGGGGGACAGAGCGACGAAAGCGACTCTCTGAATCGGCCTGCTCGCGTATTTGCATTCCCTGCCGATCCGTCGCGGGAATCGGGAATTAGTTGGCAACAATAAAAATGGGCGTTTGCGCTCGTCCCGCGCTGCGTCCTGGTCTCTGCGCCCTGGTCGTGCTTCCCGAGGCTGTTGGCGCCCTGACTGCCCTACAGGCCCTACAGGCCCTGCGCCCCACGGGCCCTACACGTGCTCCGCATAATAAGAGCACGGCAGGGCACGGCAGGGCAGGGCAGGGCGCGCCCCGCGGAGGCCCACAAAAAAAAACAACAAATATTGCCTTTTTAATGGAAGCGACAAACGGCTCGCCCTCCTTGTTCTAAGGGCAAAGTAACGCCGTCACTGCTAACGCGGAAAGTTACAGCGCGTAGCGTCATCTATTAGTGTGGGACATGCAGCGGCGGGAAAAAATTTAAATCGCCTGTCGGGAGAAAAAAAATGGAGTAATGCGAGCAGGAAATTAGCTTCGTCACGTGCGTGCACGACGAGTCGCGACGCCGGCACCGCCTTCGCAGTCTCCTTGTCGTTTTTGCCGTTCGGCATGGGGGGGGGGGGGGCATGGTGTGCTCTGCTAGGCCCTGCCTGTAATGATCGCCGCGAGTGTGTCGTCACGTTTGTGACGTGATCTACAGCCCTCCCGCCCCCTTCCCCTCCTCCCCCGCATCGTTTAATTCTCTGCTCGATTACGCGAGATGCGCGGCCGGCAGACCGATTCCGAGAGTGGTTTCCGTCGCCCTGTCTCTCTCGCACTCGCGAGGCGTCCAGCATAGGTGCGAGAGAGACACTGCAGCCCTCACTCACATCTGGAGCTCAAAACGCGTCCGGGTTTTTGACCGCCTCCAGCCAAGTGTGCGCCGGATCGGGTGGGCAGCGCTGGCAGGGTTAGCCGCCCACGCGCTCCACGCGCCCCGTGATGGTGTGCGTGGCGTGGTGTGGCCGCCGAGGAGAGCTTTAAGGCCAGCGCGTCCTTGACTGTGTCGGCAGAAGGGAGAGAAACGGAGAGAAATGTCCCCGAGATCGTCCTCGACCAGCCCTCTTTTATCGCGAGACACAATAAATGTGAGCCACCCTCCCCTTCCCCTGCCGCGCCGGCCGGTACACACCCCTCCCCCTGTGACGTCGATCGGCTGCCATTGGCCCAATAGCGTGTGCGGCGCGACACGGCGCGTTGGCCTCGAAAAAATGTTGCCCAAAGCGTTGCCGCCGGTGGGCGTCGAACCCGGGCCGCGCTCGTAGTGCTCGCACACGCCACAGGCTGCCGCCGCCGTTGGTCGCTGGCCGCGGCGACGTCGACTGCAAACTGATTCCGAGAGTCTTTTCGTCGCTCTGTCTCCCTCGCACCCATGCGGGACGCCCCGTGAGTGCGAGAGAGACAGAGCGACTCTCGGAATCAGTCGACTGGTTGACTGACAGGCACACGAAGAGCGCCACGGCGCCGACCCGCCGAAACCACCGCCAACTAGCTCGGCGGGGATACACACTGCAAAAATAAAAACACGGAGAACTTCGTTTTTAGCGTTGTATTTTTTTTAAGGGTCGCCGCTGCAGTTTGGTTTAGTCAAGTGACATTTGCAGGGCCCCGTCGCGCGGGCCGCCCTCTGCCGCCCTCACAGGGCTGTGCAGGGCTTGCAGGGGGTGGGGGCGAGCGCATTAAGGGGGGGGGGGATCGCCAAACCGAACTGGTCCTGCAGACCGATTCCGAGAGTCGTTTTCGTCCGTGTGTCTCTCTCGCACCTGTACGGAACGCCCCACGAGTGTGAAAGAGACAGAGCGACGAAAACGGCTCTCGGAATCAGTCTGCAGGACGCCGTGCCAGCCTCTGGCTCCGCGGCGTTGTGCTCTTCGGATCCGCGCTTGCCGAACACAGCCTTCGATTTAAACGGCGGTGACAGTGCACTCCACCTGCTGCAGGCGGCACGGCGGCACGGCGGCACGCCCGGGCGCGGTGACATCGGGGCCGGCTGGCGTTGCAGACTGATGCCCCACGGTGTTTCGTCGCCCCCCCCTCTCCTCTCTCTCTCTCTCTCTCTCTCTCTCTCTCTCTTCCTCTCTCTCTCTCTCTCTCTCTCTCTCTCTCTCTCTCTCTCTCTCCTTCCTTCCTCTCTCTCTCTCTCTCTCTCTCTCTCTCTCTCTCTCTCACCCTCGCACCTACACGGGGCGCCCTCGGAGTGCGAGGGAGAGACGGAGCGGCGGCAGCACCGTTCGGGGGCAGCCTGCTGGCGGCGCCTCTGCCCTGCCTCTGCCCGCCCGGTTCGTTTCCACTTTCCTCGTTTACCCGTTTACCCTCAGCGAGTACTCGGGCAGAGCGAGGCAAAGCGGAGGGGGAGGGGCGACACGTTCCGTGGATCGCAGAGGGGCGTCCATGTTCTCGGTCGAGAGCCGCGCAGCCGGGCCCTTGTCGGGGGAGGGGAGGGGAGGGGAGGGGAAGGGCGTGGCCGCACTGGCCTGCGGGCAGGGTCGTCTCTCGATGCTACTAAGGTCCACTCCACAGGGCCTGTCCTGTGTACAGCCCCCTCCCCCCCCTCTCCCCGCGCCGGCCGAAGGGCACGTGGGAAAGAAGAGGGGGGCGGGGGGTACCGAGCTCGGCGGACAGGGCCAGGGCTGGCCCGGCTGGCCCGGCTGGCCCAGGGCCGCAAGCCGAGAAAGGCGCTTTGGAAGCACCGTTACCGTTTTCGCCCCAACACAATTAGCTCTCGAGGGTCGTCGCGTCGTCGCCATCGAGACTCCGAGCCTGGAATGCAGATAAGGTGCTACGTAGATTAATGCAGATAAAAGGGGGGAGAGTCCTGCAGTCCGGCCGTCTGGGTCGAAAGGTCGGCCTCTTGACACTCTAGGACTGATGCACTCGGCCTGGCCATGGCCTGGCGCGGAATTACACGGCAGATAGCGCAGGTGCGGGCGAGCAGCACAAAAAGGAGTGAGTGCGACACCACCTACGCCAACAACAACAACATCAAGCTCGTCAATGCCGCCGTGTCGTGCTTGCTGCCTGTTGAGGGCCCCGCCGCGGCGCGCCGAGCGTGGAGCAGAGCGTGTTGATGGCGGCGGCTTCTATTATTCAAATCTGTTTCCGAGGATCCCGCGTCAGGCCGTGCGTCGGGCGTCGGGCACCAGCGGACCGAATCCGAAGAGACACCTCGTCGCTCTGTCTCTGTCGCACTCGTGGGGCGTGCCGTCGTAGGGGTGCGAGAGGGAGAGAGACAGAGTGACGAAGCGGTTCTTGGGAATCGCTCGCGTGATTCATCCGCGCGGACTCGGGGTGGCCATCGGCCAGGCCATCGGCCAGGCCACGTGAGGGACAGCACCGCCTCCCGCGTGGCTGCGGCGGGGCGCCTGCGATTGACCGGGTAGGCAGCGCGCCGCACGCGCGCGTTGGGCGGGATTGCCTACCCGCCCTGGACAAGGGGCTCTGCCGGCGGCTCGGCCGGCCGAGTGCGGTAGGGCAGGTAGACGAGCTCGCAGACGAGGCCCTCAGACTGCCCATGGTCGATACATCGTGACGCCGTCGATGGCTGACTCACGGCCGAGGGCGAGAGTCGACGCGGAGGGCGGGGCACGGCGGGGCACGGCGGGGCACGGAGCAGGCGGTGACGATGCCCTGGGCAAGACCCTGGCCCAGGCCCTGGGCTCCGAACCGAAAGGTCGCACCCCCGCTCCGGACACCCACGGGGCACACCGGCACACGCCAAAATTTGAGTCACCGGCAAAGATGAGGCATTCCTTCTCTCAC
This sequence comes from Thrips palmi, assembly GCF_012932325.1. NCBI lineage: Eukaryota > Metazoa > Arthropoda > Insecta > Thysanoptera > Thripidae > Thrips > Thrips palmi. Next base: position 12,904,936 of record NW_023144625.1, on the reverse strand, counting down.
CGCAGCATTGTCCACGTGAGGTTACTGTACTGCACCGTGACGCCGTGCCGCCGTGCCGCGCCTCGCTGCCCGACTGGATGGCTGCATTGCAGCAGGGCTGTACGGAGATTGCAGAGGCTGGCCAGGCTGGCCCAGGCTGGCCCGGGCCGACTGGCAGTGCCGCGCCGCCCATCACACCTACTGTACTCATCGACGCCGCGACGCCGCCAGTGCGTCTGTGTGAGTGGGAGCGTGTCAGCGTGTCACGTCCACGACTGGCCTTGCGTTCCCGCGCGGATCGCTGTCCGCCCGTCCGTCCGCGGCACGCTACCTGCCGCAGTCCGTCTGTCTGGCCGTCCGGCGAGCGTCTGTCCCCCGTCTCCCTTACAGAAATGGATCACGTCGTTGTTGGGTGCTAAAAGTGGGTGATAAAGTGTGTCAAAAAAGGGGTTCTCACGGTACCTCCTAGATGCACCACTAAAAGGTGTCTAGCCGCACACACCCTTTTAACCGCGAGAAAGGGGTCCAAAAGGGGGTCTGAGGTGGGTTCCAAAGAAAGTGCCAAAAAAGTGTGCGGGGCATGCTCCGCGTAGGCGAAGCGACGCTGTTGTCGGGATTCGATCCTCGGACCTTTCTGTTATGAGACCTCCACTTTACACCTGAGCCGTAGCGCTTCTCTTGTCAGAGGGTCCGCGCGCCGCCCATATGCTTCTACAAGTCTGGACTAAGAACGCCAGGCTTGTTTTCCTTGCCGGGCGCGTATCCGAAAACGAAAAAAGAAGAGTATTGCGACATCGCCCCCCCCCTTCCTTTCCCCAGGTCCAGGTCCGCGGTTTCTTTCTCCAGTTGAAGAAACAATAATTCGCACGAATATGAAAATTTACGATAGACCTGAGGCTAGAACCAGATTCTAATTATAGAACGCCATCCTCTCATAGAAACCAGGACTTTGCAGGACTTGGAAAGCCGCGACATCGTGACCGTCACTCCTCTGAATAGCAACTTGGTGGCGTGCATGGAGAGTCATCACCTGCGCCGTTCTGCATCGCGTCAAAGGCACCCCTTTTTGGACCCCCTTCGCGTGAAGAAAAGGGGTCCACGTCCGTTGGAGGACCCCCTGAGCTTGAGCAGCAAAAAGGGGGTACTGAAAAGGGCCCCTCGTCTCTTTGAGAGGAGAAAACGGGGTCACGAAGGGGTTAAAATGAACGAAGAGGGTCGCAGTGGGTGATTTTGGTCAAAAGGGGTATGAAAAGGGGCGAAAAAGTGGTCCGCAGTACCACTTATCGACCACCTTCCACAAATCCATTTCTGTAAGGGCTACGACGTCCGCGACGTCGGCGCCCCGCTTCCCGCTCCGTGTCGCGCGTCTTCTCTCGTAGGCCCGCGCGTGCCAGCTGCCCGGGGAGGGGGGGGGGGATTCTGCCATGCATGCATGACCCACGTGGCCCGCCACGCCCCGCCACGCCCCGCCCCACCACGCCCTGCCGCCGGCTCAGTCGGGACTCTGCACACGCCGCCAGTGCCGCCCAAGCACGCTGGTCGCTGTCCACCCGGGAGGCTCCCGTATACCGTCACCCATTGAAAGGCATAGAAGTCGAATGGCGACAAAATTACCTCCTTTCCTTACGGTGTACGTCCAGCCAGCATTTGCAGCGGCCCGCGAAGCTCATTGTGCGAATGCAGGCCGATTTGCCTGATTTGCTTGCACACTGATTCCGAGAGTCGTCTTCGTCGCGCTGTCTCTCTCGCACCCACAGGGAACGCCCCATGAATGCGAGAGAGCGAGAGAGCGCCGAGTCTGCCGGTTAATCACAATGGCAATCGTCGTGACGAGGTGCCCAGCGCGGCCCACTGCAAAGCCCGCAAGGCCCGCAAAGTGAGTAAGTGCCAAAGTGCCGCCAGAGCGCGGGGGCGTCGCGCTCGGCCGTGCCCGGCCGCGGAGCCGCTTTACTCTGGACCGGAATCGCGCAGAATCAAGCCCAATTTCCGCCACACTTTTTTCCTCTCTTCTCTTTCTTCTTTTTTGCTGAGGGGCTTTAATAACGCGGCCGCCGGTGCGGAGATAGCCGGCCGCGCGCGGAGCGTGGCGGCGCGTCGAAGCCACTCGGATGAATTTGATAACACCGCCGGGACAGGCCGGCACAACCTGCAGACCGATTCCGAGAGTCGTTTTCGTCGCTCTGTCTCTCTCGCACTTATGGGCCGCCCCATGAGTGCGAGAGAGACAGAGCAACGAAAACGACTCTCGGAATCAGTCTGCAGTGTGCCAGCCAGTCCGCAAGTCAGCCGGCAGTCGGCCGCAGCCTGGCCGCGGTGGCGGTGGCCCGAGCAAAAGCTTGGAGAACAGCTGGTGGCAATGACAGCCCTGCAGTCTGATTCCGAGAGTCGTTTACGTCGCGCTGTCTCTCTCACACTCATGGGGCGTCCCGCATGGGTGTGAGAGAAACGGAGCGACGAGAACGCCTCTCGGAATCAGCGTGCAGCTTCCCGATGACGCGGTGGCCCGCGGTGACGCGGTCCGAGTCCAGGTGGCGTTAGGCCCGCCGCTATACGTCACCCTCTGACTCCTTGGGGGAAGGGGAAGGGGGGGCTCACGAGGGCACACAGGCCTGTAGGCGTGGCCGCGTGGCCCGAGAATCGGGGCCGAATCCCTGCCCCACCTGTCGCTCCGTCTCACTCGCACACCCCGGGCGACCCCTGGCGACGCGGGCGCAGTTCGGAGCCAGCCCAGCCCAGCCCAGCCCAGCCCGCGGGTCGCGGCGGTCTACTTTCTTGCCGCGACATTATGAAAATAAACCGACCGCATGCGACAAAACGCGTGCCAGCGCCTCTCTCTCTCTCTCACTCACACGCAGAGAGAGTGGAGAGGGGGAGGGGGAGAAGGATGTGTGTGTCCACGATGTGGCGCTAGGGAGTCGTGAAGATAGGTCATGTAGTTGCCATTGAGATGCCCCCTCTCTCGCTGCTGCTGGTCCAAAAGGGGGAGGGGGCATCTACTTCCTGCTGTGTGTGTGCGCGTGTGTGTGCGTGGGGGGCGTGGCGGCTTTGGGCTCGCCGTCTGTCATGCGGCCCTCCGGATATCCGGAAATCCATTTAGACACAAACGCCGGGCAGGGCCGAGGCGGAGCCGAGGCAAAGTCGAGGCAGGGCATTTCCTTGGCGTCGCGCAGACGATACAGTGGCGCATCCAGTGAGGGGGGGGGAATATTTTACCCCTTCTTCGCCCCTAGATTTGCCAGAAAGGTGGTCAAACGGCAAGACTTTGTACCTGTAGGAGGCCGGTTCTAGATCAGCGCCACTGAGATGGCACCCGCGTGGCGGCCGAGTTACAGTGGAGTGCCGTCGAGTCAGTCCAACGCCAACGGCGGGAGGAGCGTCGCCTTCCCACCACCACGGTGCACGGCCACCCCCACGCTGCCCATGCACGGCCACGCCGAGGCACGCCGATGACAGGGGCGATAAGGCTTCGTGCACTGACCTGGCTCACCGCCCCGCCCCGCCCCAGAACGCCCCCGCCAGCTAGCAGACCGATTCCGAGAGCCGTTGTCGTCGCTCTGTCTCTCTCGCACCTGTACGGGACGCCCCATGAGTGCGAGAGAGACAGAGCGACGACTCTCGGAGTCAGTGTGCTGCAGCCCTGCCGTGCCCCGGCTGGTGCGGGACGCCCCGCTGCCGGCCTGCTGCTGGTGCAGCTTTCTTAATGAGTGTGAGTCTCTCTGTCTCTCTGTGTGTCTCTCCTTGTCGCTCGCGGGAAGCTCGTTTGAGGCCTCGGTGATTACCGTCCGTTTAGTATTCGCTTTGCCTTGTGCTTTTGGCGACGCGGCTCGCCGCACCCACGCCGTGATCGGAATGCCTCACTTCCAACACTATCGCATTCCTTTTTAAACATGTTTCCACTTCTCTCATTGTTTTTCTTTCTTTTTCGGCGCCATTTCCAGCGGCGCCCCCGAGTACGCGCAAACAGGTAAACAGGTGGGCGAGTTATTTACGCTTCACGCGGCGCGGGAAACAAAACGGAAAAGGAAGGAGGAAGAAGGAAGGTGGCGTGCAAACGGCTTTTTTTTTCTTTTCTTTTTTTCAACTTGCCACCCTCTGCTCCGCTTTGCGCGCTCGTCATGAAAGTTCTGGTCCCTGCCTCTCTCGGCGCGCGCCGCTCTAAACACGTTTGTTGCCCCGCCTCCGTCCTCCACCCCCGCGCCCTGTTACGTAACCCTCCCTGCGACCTTCCCACTGCACGCCACGCCGCCACGCCCAGCCGCAGCCACGCCTCCCCCAATGCCATCCGTAGACATACCTGTAATCCTCCCCTCAAACAAATCCGCGTCCCCGGCCTCGGCCCACCGATGGGGGCATAGCATACTCGAAAAAAAAGCCTTTTTACCCGCAAAAAAATGGGCTGCACAGGAGCGGAGATTTGAACCCTACCCTCCAATGGTGGAAAATCAATGCCTTTACCCTTTCGGCCACGCAGACGCACCATTATTTTCCGTTTTGTTTTTCTTTTATTTCAGAGTCGGAGGCCCCCTAGGTGGCCGGGCCGAGCCGGGCCGGCCAGCCAAGGCCGGGCAGGGTGCGGCCTCCATGGCCTCCATGGCCTTGCGTCGCGAGGCCGCGGCCTCGGCAGTGGTGTCACGGCACGCACCACCAGGGCCCGCCATGGCCTCGCAATCAACAATTAAAGGCAGGCCCAAATCCGCCAGCCTGCCCCGTCATAAACCTGTACAGGGGAAGGCCAACGCTCGACGACATGACAATGCAGCAAGAGCAATTCCACCGGCCAATGCATCCCCCCTTCGTACCCCGCCGCGCCCCCCGCGGGGCCCCAGCGGCACCCTCTCTGACCTTCGTTGGAAACAACGGGGATCCTCGGCGCGAGGAAGCGCCATGGCCGCAAGCTACCCTGCCAAGCCCTGCCGGCCCTGCGCTGCACTGACCTTACACCAACCTCAAAAGCCGAGCCCCGGCGACCCGCTTCTGCCTGGCTGGCCTGGCTTGCCTGGCTGGCGCTCCCCCGCCCCGCCCCGCCCGGGCCTGGCGCCTCGCTTCCTCGCGCCTCTGCCTTCCCCCACCCCCTCCTTCTTTTCTGCCTCTTTCTGGCGGCCCTCCATTCACCGGTCTAGTTGGGGGCTTCGCGGCCTCGGCTTCGAGGGACGCCGTCAATGCCAATCCAGCCGAGTCGCTCGGTCTCTCTCTCTCTCGCAGCGAGTCGGAACGCCCCGCGAGTGCGAGAGAGACGGAGAGAGAGCGTCGGGTCGTGAGGTTGGCAGCACTTGATAACGAGGCGCGGCCCTTTGCAGGCCTCGCAGCCAGTGTGTGTTGTTGCACACGCTCTCGCTCGCCTCGCAGATGTTTGTTTTCTTTCCGCTCCTACCTCCGCCTTCGTCGGACGCGAGCCCTGCGGCCCAAGCCCTGCCCCGCCCCGCCGCCACGCCGCCGACTGATTCCGAGAGTCGTTTCCGTCGCTCTGTCTCTCCCTCGCACCTGTACGGAGCGCCCCATGAGTGCGAGAGGGCCGGCGCGACGAAAACGACTCTCGGAATCAGTCTACAGTATGGACACAGTGATAGCATCACCTGCCGCGATCCACGATAGCGGCCAAACGTATCCGTCACCGCCAAGGCGTCCAAGGCGCGCCGGACAGGAAGACGCGTGTGTGTGAGTGTGCGTGTTTGACGGGGCGTCTATGTGTGTGTGAGCGACGAGGACGGAAGCGTGAGTCACAGGTGGAGTGAAGGCAAATGCTAGGACGCCTGACGCCGCCTGACGCTTAGGTGCGGCAGGCGATAAACACAAAACACAGTGTGGTGGCGCGGAAGACCACCGGGGCCTGCCTGGGCTGAATAGGCCCGTCGTTTAGGGTTCCCGAAGTGGGGCGAGAGGGTGGGCTCGGTGCTTGGTCAGTGGACGATGGGCGGTGCCAAACATTGACACAGCATGCTGGCGTCTTCCGAGGTGGCCAGGACAGGCCGGGCCAACCCAGCACGCTTCCAAGACGCCTGCACCTTGATTCCAAACAGTGCCTCTCTCTCTCAACCCCTACCCCTACGAGTGCGAGAGAGACAGAGCGACGAGGGTACTGTTCGGAATCAAGCTGCTGATCCGCAGGCTGAGTCCGAACAGTGCTCCGTCTCTCTCGCACCCTTACGGGACGCCCCATGAGTGCGACAGAGACAGAGCGACGGAAGCCCTGTTCGGACCCAGCCTGCTGCGCCAACAGGGCAACGGCATCGCGGCCGTGGCGGCTGCACTGACCTTTCTAACTAGTGCGCCTCGCCTCGCGCGCCTCGCGCGCCTCGCGCCTCGAATCGATACCGGTCACTTTTGCGGCGCTTTATTTGACCGCTTTCCCGCGAAAGCGAGGCGGGCGGGAAGCGAGTCGGGAACGCGCCCACGCTACGCGGCTACGCGCGCAATGCCGTCACTGGCCCCTAATGAACACGGCGGGTGGAAAAACAGAAAAAAAGGAGAAAAACAATAACATGAGGCAGCGGAGCATGAGTCCAATCCAAATGAGAGCGAACAAGCCCCGTCGGGGTACACTCCGGACAGAAAGGCGGGGAGGAAGAACAGGCAACGAGGAAAAGGGGGAGGGAGGGGGAAGCGCGATAGAAATTTTAAAATGAAAAAGAAATACTGTGACCGGCAAAGCGACCTCTGGGGCGTCGACGAAGTGTTTGCGAGGATAAAATGTACAAGGAGTCCGCCCCTCCGCCCCCTGGAACGCTTTTGCACAATGGGCCCGCTTTAAGCCCCATCCCCCGTGCCAGCCGCCCACCCCGCCGTCCCGCGGACAATGGGCTCAAATCCCGGACAAGGCAATCAGGAACAAAAAAAAAAAGAACAAAACAAAAGCGAAAGATGAGCGTTGTCGAAAAAAGCGCGAAAACAATCAAAATCTGTGATAATGCGATGGGGAAATCAATATGACGGAATAGGGGGAGGCAGAGCAGAGGTTTGGAGGAAGTTCCGTAAAGCGAATGGAGGGGTGGAACGCCTGGCTGGGTAGGCAACGCGGGGGCAAGGGTGTCCTCTTGTTGCCTACCCAGCCGGGCGCTATGGAGCTATTGCCCGCGCTGCGCGGCCACCGCCGTCTCCCCGAGCACAGTGTGCTGGCTGATGCCGACCGTTCCTCCATCGCTCTGACTCCATCGCACTCTCTTTGCCTGCGGAACGCCGCGTGGGTGCGAGTGAGAGAGAAGAGAGAGACTGCGCGACTAAACATTGTGCGAAATGAGTCTGCTGGCAGACTGGCGGCCTGATAGTACGGCCGCTACTCGACATCAGCTTGCAGACTGATCCACTACAGTGCCTCGTCACTCTGGACCTCGTCTGTCTCTCTCGCACGCACACACACTCGCGGGGCGTGCCTTGGCGGTGCGAGAGAGCGACAGGGCGACGTGGGTTCTGCGCTCAGTGTGCCGCACTGTGCACCAAAGTCCTGCACAACGTCACGAACGTCACCAGCAGCAGGGAGGCCCCCCCCCCCCCGGCACTTTCCCTTGATCCCAGCGCGCTGTCTGCTGCACGTCGACCCGTCAAAACGTCACAGAGCATCAGCTGGATCCGCGGCGCGAGCATGGCGCTAGTGTGCCGGCAGTTCAGGCTGCTCCTGCCTTCGCCTTCGCCTCGGCTCGCGCGCCGTTGCGCTGGAACAAATATAGAATCACCTCGACGTCGTGAAAGATGAACATGAAATGTTTGTGTTTTTGTTAGTGTTGCTGCTGCGGATCCCGTGTGCGCTGTGTTCGGCAGCTATACAGCAACACTCCTCGCCGACTGTACTTTTTCTTCTTTCCCTTTCCGGTCGGATAGGCCGCGCCGAAACTCGCAGCCGCGAGTCCAAAAGGCACACTGGCACACTGGGCACACCGACCAAAAGGAGCGCCTCCTTTGAGTCCTTTGTGGAGCCGCGGCGCCGGGCTCGCCTAGAACATCCCGCAAACAAAGAACGCAAACCGAAGATTACCTTATCGCGGAAAATTAAACACCGCACTGCCTCGAGCACGTTGCCGGCGTTGCCAGAGGCGGACGCCGCGAACACACCTGGCGGCCTGGCGGCCTGGCACGGCCTCGCGGCGGGGCCTTGGCCCAAGCCTTGGCCCATGCCTTGGCCCATGCCTTGGCCCATGCCTTGGCCCATGCCTTGGCCCATGCCTTGGCCCATGCCTTGGCCCATGCCTTGGCCCATGCCTTGGCCCATGCCTTGGCCCATGCCTTGGCCCATGCCTTGGCCCATGCCTTGGCCGTGCACGACACGGGCACACTAGCTGAGCCGCTCTGTCTCTCTCGCACCCCTGCGGGGCCCTGCGGGGCGCCCTGCGAGAGACAGAGCGACGAAACGACTCCTCGGAACCCTGGGCGGACGGGACGGGGCCTGCTGCTTCGGCTCCATACACTTGGGCGAAGTGGATCCAACCTGCTGCCTGCCTCGGCCTGCCCGGCGCAGCCTGGCGCGCTGACTCTGCGGACTCTTCATCAGTGATGTGCTGTGCGGCCACCCTGCTCTCCGTTCCGTTTCCGAGATTCGTTTTCGTCGCTCTGTCTCTCTCGCACTCATGGGACGTCCCGTATAGGTGCGAGAGAGACGGAGAATCGGTCTGCCGGGCAAGGCCAGGCAAGGCTGCAGGGGCTGCGCAGGGAGGACGAGTCATTAAACGGAGTAACCAACGAGGGCACGAGAAAGGAGAGCCGAAGAAAGCCGAGGCACTGCTGCCTGCTCCTGCTGCCCCTTGCCTCCGATTCGCCTCCCTCCCCTTCTCCACGCCCCTCTTACCTCGATCCCTATTCATCCCGTGCACAGAATGCAGGGCCGCAGGCTGTCTCTCTCGCACTCGCGGGCCCGGGGGGCCGCTCCGTCGCGGTGCGAGAGAGACAGCGTAGCAGCCTCACAATGGCGCGTCCGAGGCAAAAGCCGTGTCGACGTCGCCTCCCCGGAGTACGTGTATCAGGGCGCGGTGTGCTTTGAGGGCGGCGCGTCTTTTTCGCGCTTTTTCGCGCTGCCGATGCGGTGCGGGGTGCTTGGCTGCTTCGCCGCGCTCGGCGCTGCACAGTGGGCCAGAAAACCGCGCGTAGCACGGTGCGCCTACGGGGTGTATGAAAACGAGGGGAATATGGGTCGCGCGGCTACAGCTGAATCCGCAGATCGGCGGGCGACGCGGCGGCGCGGCGACGCGCGGCCGAATGGTAAACATGCATGACCGCCGGGTAAGCCCTTGCTCGCTCCCATGCGCGACATCCAGCCTGGTGCCCCCCCCCCCTCTTTTGCGGTCGCTTATCACTTTCGGTGGCAATGCTGGGGGCCGTTTGGACCATTTGCTGCAGACAGGCCCCGGGCCGGCCGGCCAGGCCAGGCTAGGCCCGCCGCCAGCACTGCCAGCACTGCCAGCACGCCGCCAGCGCGTCGGGCCCGGTCGGGCCGCAGGGCCGCACTTCACCGCCGGCCTGCTCGTGTCACTCCGAGTCACTCCCACTACACGGCCACACCAACTGCTCGTGGTGCAGCAAGGACAATGGACTGGTGGGGCCGGCGACGGGCGCGCCGACGAGGAGCGACGGTGTCCTTGGCCATGCACGGTTTGGAAAATCACGTTAACATTGTCGTCTGTGTGTGTATGTGTGAGTACGTGTCGCTTTGCCGTGACGAGCAATCGCCCTGCAGACGTCACTCTGTCTCTCTCGCACTCCTGGGGTATCCCGAACCTGTGCGAGAGAGACAGAGCGACGAAAAGGACTCACAAAATGAGTCTGCTGTCACCGGCCGGTGTGCGACGTGTGCCGGCCGGGGTAAGCATGGTTGGGCCCGTTGGGGGCAACGGCACCGCGCCGCTCCGCTTCCTGGTCCCCGACCCCGTCACGGCCGTCCGACGCCCTGACGCCCTGACGCCGACGCGCTGCAGGGGGTGCGCGGCGCGGCGCGGCGCGCGGCAGGTGCGTATTTCAAACTTTTAACGACGTGCCTCCCGCATCTGCTTTACTCCATTATTGATTGTCAAGCTCCTGCAACACGCCACATTCCGTTGACCCCCGAGACGGGAAGGGCCTCGCGCGAGGGGGAGGGGGAGGGGGAGGGACCGAGGCGTCGCTGGCCTGGAGAGAAGCCGCTTTACCCCGTGACCAAGTTGTTGGGGCTTTGCCCCGCCTCCCCCTCCACTTCCTAGTTTCCTCCCCTTTCCCCCTTCCGCGCGTGTCTGGCTGCGGGAAACAACGACTCAACCCTTCGCCGTGCGGCCAGGGGCAGGCGCTGCCGCGCTGCCAGGAGGGCCTGGCCCACCGGGCAGCACCGGCCAGCACCGCCAGCACAGCCAGCAGGGGGTGGCCGCCCTGCCCCGCCCCGCGCATGCGCCGCGCGGCTGGCGGGGCTGGCGGGGCTGGCGGGGCGTGCAACGTGGTGCCTTACTCGCGCGTCGATCCCTCCGTGTCCCCGGCGAAGGGGCAGGGGGCTGCAGGGGGCGGTAGGGGGGCGGGGGCGGGGTGGCACGCGGCTTGTCGCAGCGAGCAGGCTGAGCGCCGAGCGTCCCGAACCGCGCCGAACCGAACGCCGAGCGCGAGGCACCGCGAGGCCGAGCCGAGCCGAGCCGAGTACAGTCCCGACCGACGGGCGACGGGCCCCGACGGTCGACGGTCCGCAGTAGCCCGCTGCCCTGCCAGCCTGCTAGCCAACCGAGGGCGTAAAGGCGCAGCCCAGCTTTGCTAGTCGATTCGCGTCCGCGGCGGGCCTCCACGGCGGGCCTCCACGGCGGGCCCCGCGCGTCGTCCGTCTCTCTCACTCTCTCGCGCAGTTTCGCGAACGGTGCTGCCACCCCGCTCCGGCCCGCCCCGTCCGTCGCGCGGTGCGACGGCGGCGTGCCCGTCGGTCCCTCCCCGAGTCTCGGGGAATAACCTCCAGAGAAATGCCCCGTGTGTCTCCGTCTCCTCCGAGCACGTCGCGTTACCGTCCGGCGAGTGCATAGCAGTGGCCCCCTCTGGGGCTTGATGGCCCCGGACAGGACACACCAGTGAAGTGAGTCTTGGCGCCGCCCGCGCCGCCTGACTGCCCATTCTTCGCGCCTGTTCGCGCCTGGCCCCTCATCCTTCATCGCTGCCGCTGTGCCACAGGCCGCCACAGGCTGTGCCGTCGTCGCCATTTGAGCACCGCATTTCACCCGCTGCGCCGCGCTGTGCCGAGCACCCTCCCAGCCTTCCAGTCTTCCAGCCCCTGGCACTGGCCTCGGCAGCCTCGGCAGCCTCGGCCCTCCCCCCGAGCCGGCCCCCGCAGCCCCCGCGGCCCCCGCAGCCTTGGGCTAGCCCACTCGGCCCGCCAAGGCCCGCCACCCCGAGGGCCGCGAACGCCGCGAACGCCGCGAGGCTCGCAGCGCCCCCCGAAGGCACCCGAAGCCGAGGCCGAAGCCGAAGGCCTTGCCGAAGGCCTTGCCGAAGGCCTTGCCGAAGGCCACCCCGATCCGCTTCCGCATACAATGCATGGACATGGGTGCGAAAGCCAATTTTTTCCTCGACCATTTTCATTTTTCGTAGGTTCAGTGTACTGCTGTAGTGATGAAGCCTTAGATGAAGACGGCGCTGCTGCGACACTGTGACATGTGGGAGGACGGCGGACGAATTCCCCGCCGGCAAGTTTAAAACGCGACGTGGAAGAATCGATACGGAACACGCCTGCCATTCATGTCACGCCCGTCGCGGCGTGCTGCTCCGCTGCTCGTCGATAGTCGTTGAGGGAACCTTTCGGGACGGTTCGAGTAGCAGTAGTTTAGCCCCTTAGTTACCGCGCTCGCCAGGCTAGCCTTGCCATTGCCAGCCTTGCCGCGCTGCCGGCCGCTGGTCCGGGGGCGGCACGGGCGGCCCAAGCAGCACCCCAGCACACCCCAGCGCCGACACGCCGCGAGCCGCAGGCTGTGGTGACGAGCCGAGCCGAGCCGGTCCGAGCCGAGCCGTGCGCGCGGAGCCGAGCCGGGGCGCACGGGGCGTGTGAGCCCCACAGACCCCACGGCCGAGGCTCGGGGGCGGATCCGGACCGCGTTCGGAAGTTCGGACCGCCAGCATCCGGGCGCGCGCCGCGCGTCGCGTCTCTGTCGCACCCGCCGTGCGCGCCGTGCGCCGCCCTACCGGGACCACCGGGACCGGGTCGGGGAGGGGACGGGTGGCGCCTTCCCTGACTTCCCAGACTTCCCCGGACGCAGCCGCCGTTCGCGCCATAGCGGCCGCAGCGCATGTCCGTCGTCTGCTAGGCCCCGCGGCCATGGTTGCCACCCGCCCAATGCCGAAAGTGAAACCCCAGCGGCGCGACACCCGTGGCCAACGCCTGGCCGACCTGGCACACCGCTGTGACGGCGACGAATCGGGCTTCCCCGCGAATATCAGACACCGTCAGCGCTTTTCCCGTTTTGGCGAGCGTCCACGCCGTGGCGCTCTAGAACCGTCAAGTTGCCCATCCTGGACGTAGCCTTGCTGTTTGCGACTGCCTGGTTCTCCGCTTGTCTTTGTCTGGCTGTGCTTTAACGCTTTGGGCATTTAAGTCCGTCAGCTTTTTTCGCGGATTTAGGGAGCAAAGATCAATGATGAGTTTGTGTTAGAGTTCCCCTGGGTTTCCAAACCGTTGTGATGAGAGTGCGAACCAAGTTTAATCCATCGCCTCGCCCGCGCTGAGGTAATGTTTGAATGGGATCGGGGTGAGCCGATTCGTAGTCTGCTAGGCGTATCTGTCAAATTCAAGGTTGCGCTGCAGAGAAGCCATTCAAAACAGTGAAAATTACCGTCATAACTCAATTACAAACAGTGAAGCTTATCATTCTCTCTCAACTGTGCCGCGACTGTAAATGTAACGTTTTAAAATAGTCAAGGATCGGTAGAGTTCTCTTATCTGTCGCCCATAACCTTCCAAAAGAATTGGCAGTGACGCCCAACGCCAATGTTTGCGTTTGTTTTGCTCTAGCCTTCCGTAGTTTTGTTATTGAACATCTTCTGAACCTTGCGCCAACCTTAATTTTCTATACTGAAACCTCTCGGACATGTTTTTACTCTCGATTGAATGTGTCTGATGTTTAGTATTTGTGATTTAATTAATCAATTCAGTTTTATATTTTTATTGCATTGGTAACTAAAGTTATGTTCTTAACCACGATATATAACTTTTATCCGTCTCACTCATCACTTTTTTGGAAACGGCTCATTGCTTTGGCTTGCATCCCTTCACAAATGCTTGAAACTATTTTTTGTCGTTGAAAGTTTTGTTTGATTTTCTAGTCTTAAATCCCACTATTTTTCTGGAGATTTTTACATGTTGCATGCTTTGGACATTTCCTCCGTGAAAAAACATGTTTTTTTTTGTTTTTTTTTTGTTTAATTTCTGAGTGAAGAACACAATGTGAATACTATTGATTCCCGAATTGTTCAAGAATTGATTCTAGTTGTTGCTTGTTTCAGCCAGGAGGAGGAGTGTCTGTGTGTCTATCCCCCACCAAGAATCAATGGATGGAACATGCTTCTCTCAGTCAAAGGCCCTGTTGGTCAGGAACTTCCTGATCAAAATCAGGGCCAGAAGAACATTTATGATAGTGGGTTTATTTTAGTCTTGAAAATTGATGATGGGCCTCAAATCTGTGGGACACCGTTTATTTACTAAGAGAATGTTATATTTTACAGGAACTGTTTACCCCACTTATTTACCTGGTGGTTCCAGTAATCATCTTTGTATATATCAATATGTACGAGCTACCATCAATACTTCCACACCCTGGCATTTTAGAAACGTTTCGAGTATTTGACAGATTTTTACTTATCCGAAACCATACGATAGCAGTGGCTCCAAATTCTACAGAAACTCAAGTGAGAACTCCATGACCACACACCATAGTGGTTATTTTCTTGACTTAAAATTCATTGTAATTCAAAATTCTTTTAAAACAATTTTTTTATAGGATTTTTTGAAGGCTGTGAATGATATGTACATGAAACTACAGACTGAACAAGATGGGGCTGACCCCCGGCCTCGTACACCCATCAACTTTCTAATGTTCAATAATATAGATGAGCTGTCAGATTCTTACTGGAAGGAACCTCAGTCATTTCAGTTGGGTTTAGTGTTTGAAGATGACCAACCGATATCCAGCATATTAAAGTAAGGATTTGGACAGCATTCTTCATGATAAATGAATGCGGTATCTTAAACATTGTTTCAAAACAATTTTCTATTTTTATTTTTTTTAGCTATGAAATACGAGGAAACCCACAATTTGCAGTAACTCCACCAACTACTGACATGTATTCTGATTCAGACTCATGTCTTGGTCAAGGGCCTATTAAAAGACAGTGGAGTGGTATATTTCCAGATCCTGGAGAAACATGTCCAGTGCAGCAATATTATCTCTCTGGGTTCCTAGCATTACAAACCTTGGTAGATTTTACCAAAATCAAGGTAAGGTTGACACATTACCTTTAAAATCGTAACATTTGCTGTTTGTGGTTGTTTTGTTGTTTTAAATTCCATGTTCACTTATGGCTTTTTGTCCCACCAGCTTGACTCTGGTGTTAATGACCTATCAATACCGGGCATAGCACTGGAGTTATTACCAAGAAGTGTGAAGGAAACTAAAAGAAACCCATTAGATGGTATGTCATATTATCTTGTTCTTGAATTTTTTTGTTCAGGAACTTTTATCTTGTCTGAAACTTTCCTTATCTTATGTTCTTCTCTCTTTTTCAAATAAATTACAGAGGCTGCTTCTTTGAAGGATTTGATTCTTCTCATTCTTGTTCCTGTCCTTATCGTAATGGCCATGTCGCAATACACTACCTACCTGATTGTTTTGATTGTGAGTGAGAAAGAAAACCATTCTCTAGCAGCTATGAAAACTATGGGAGTGAAAGATTCAGCTTACTGGTAGGCATTCTCTCTCAATTCAAATCAAGTAAGGTTCAGTACATACATATGTAGTTCTAATGTGTAAAATGTGTGATGTTCTTTCCTATTTCAGGTTTTCTTGGTTCCTGATTTATACAGTCCTGGTAGCTTCTCTGGCTTTGGTTGTGGTATTCCTCCTATATCTATCGGATATCTTCCCCAGAACAAGTTACATTTTGCTTTTCCTGAATGTCACTGCATATGGCTGCAGCTCTATAATGATCACCTTTGTGCTGAGTACATTCTTCAACAATGCCAGGGTAATAATAGCAAAGACAAAGATGAAATTGATAACAACACACTATCATTTTTTAAAATTATGGTAGTATATCTTTTATATTTGTGTCCTTCAATGTATTTTCTTTCCCCCTTCAGACCGCCGGACTTCTAGCATCCTTTGTGACGACACTGCTTAGTCTTGTCTTCTTAATTGAAACTGGACTGGATATCAACTCTACTGTAGGCAAATATTTTTTGGGACTCCTCAGTCCTTTAGCTTTCTCCAAGGTACTCTACTTGGTAAGTGGTTCAAATTTCAGTTGATCATCATGTCAAATATTGGACATGGGAAGCTAAGACAAGTGACTGACTGACGGTCGGATTCTGGCCATATGTGCACCTAATGCATTGTCACTTTATTTATTCTGTTCAGGCTATCGCCATGGAGCTGTCTGGGCAGGGTCTCACTTGGTCCACCATGTGGCTCGGTCCACAGCCTACAGCTGGAGCATATTTTGTGCTTCAATTTGTTGACATCCTTTTGTATGGGCTCTTAGCTTATTATTTGGACAACGTTCTTCCAAGTAAGTCATGGAAAGCACAAATGTGTTTGAATTGGAGTGTGTGCTACTTGAGCACTATGCCTTATAATGTGAAAATGGAAGGATTACACCAGCTAATGTAGAACACTCATTATACTGAGTTTGAAATGATACTTCCAAAATTTTGTCTTTTCCCAAGGATTAAGAGTCCTTGCCTTTTCCTTGTCTGCAAATGACTGCTATCTCTGTAACAATTGACTAACCCAGTGTGTCCCTTTTCTCTCTTTCCTTGTTGCTAACAGATGATCACTCTATAAGGAGATCTCCTCTGTTCTGCCTGAATCCCATGTTTTGGTGTAATAAACATTCAGATAGGGTAAGTTTCACCCTTCCTGTATAAGGATTGTTCGTTCATTAATATTTCATATCTCTGAATATGAACTGAAGAACGAGATTTCTGCCCAATTTTTATTATTTATGTGTAACCCTCTCTTTCAGGCCACTGCTACAGCAAATGGGGAGCCTTTCACTTATCTTACAACAGAGGAATCAGAAAGTGGAGACATCGAGCCTGTCCCATCAGAGCTCAAGGGCCGAGAGGCAATCCGAATCGAGGATCTCCACAAGACATTCAAAACCTGCTTCCAGCCTGGTGTGAAAGCTGTGAATGGTATGTAAACTACTTTTGCACTTGATCTATATTAGAGCAAATGTGGAAATTAATTTACAGAAGTGTACTAATCCATATATCTTATCTTTTTGTACTCAGGTATCAACTTAACTATCTATGAGGGCCAAATAACAGCCATATTAGGCCACAATGGAGCAGGAAAAACCACACTCTTCAACATTCTTCTTGGCTGCACTGCTCCCACTTCTGGCACTGCTTACATTTATGGATATGATATAAGGTTTGCTTTTGATAATTATTATCTTTGTCCTTTACTCTATTTACTGATTGTGGTAGCAATTTCTTGTGTCTTTCTCATTCAGAAATGCAAATGATATGCAAGTTGTACGCCGCATGACAGGAGTGTGCCCACAGTTTGACATACTCTTCAAAACACTTACTGCAAGAGAACATTTACACTTTTACGGCACAGTGCGAGTATGTATAAAACCCTTTGAACTTTTTTTTACACCCGTTTGGAAAAATGTATCAGTGTGGTATTGACAAATTTCTGTTGTTTTGACATTTAAGGGCATACCTGCTTCTAAGTTGGACTATGAAATTGAACGTACACTTGCAGACTTAGATCTAACGGAGAAAGCTGACTTTGTTTCTGCTAATCTAAGTGGGGGCCAGAAACGAAAACTGTGTATAGGAATTGCTATTATTGGGGATCCAAAGGTACACACCGACCTGTGATTTGCCATTGCACCTGTTGAAATTTGGTAACTGTTCGTAAGATTCTGTGTTTTTTTTTATGCTCTTTAGATTATTGTTTTGGATGAGCCATCTGCTGGAGTGGACCCAATTTCCAGAAGGCACATATGGTCCGTGCTTCAAAGCAGAAAAGCCGGCAAGGTAACTTGGTTCTAGCTCGTGTGGTTTAGGAATGTGGTTTGTGAATATCACAAACGGAAATCTTTGTTTCAGGTTATACTTCTTACCACTCACTTCATGGATGAAGCTGATATTCTTGCTGAAAGAAAGGCTGTTATTTCTAAAGGTCGAATCAGGTGTTGTGGTTCATCTCTGTTTCTCAAAAATAAATTTGGAATTGGTTATCATCTTACGTAAGTGATGTCACTTCTTCTGCTTTGTCTGCTTATGGTGTGAACTATTAGGATTGTGTTCCCTTTTCTACCAAAAAATACTGTCTGTGACCTGATAAATATTCCAGAAATATATGAAATTTAGATTGCTTTCCGAAATTTAAATTGTAACTGTGTCATTGTTTTCAGGTTGGTACTGGGCTCTGATGCACATGAAACTGCAATAGCTCAGCTTGTTCAGCGATATGTCCACAAGTCAGAACGAGCCAGACGCCATGGTAGAGAGTTGTCCTTTATTCTACCTCATAATGCCGTCAACAGCTTCCCAGATTTGTTTGCCGCCATTGAACGAGAAGTAAATTCCAAGCGAGGCCTTGGTATCACAAGTTATGGAGTAGCAATGACTACCCTGGAGGAGGTTTGTGACACCTTTCATCTTTGATGTCCTTTCAGGTGTATTGATGCATTAACTGATGGTTTTGTTATAATGCAGGTATTTCTACATCTTGAGAGAGATGAAGATGAACAAGAAACAAATACAGTTATGGAGAACCTGTCAAGAAGCATGCTAAGGAATCGAGCTATGAGTCGGTCTCTTTCCATTCCATCCAAAAGCACTTCCTATCATAGCCTTCAGAATGAAGCTGCTGCTAGCACTGTCACAACAGATTCTGAAATAAATACAGGTATTGTCTTGTCTTCTGTACTTACACCCACAGATGAACCAGTGCAATTTGCTTAGTTACCACTCGACTTTTGGATGAAAGCTTTGTTTGATTGAAGCACTGTAGAAATGCACTGGTAGCATCTTTCCTGGAAACAAGTTTCAATCCCCTGGGTGATGATGCAATGGTATTTCTGACCTTGGAAGAGCCTCGGGAAAGGCTTGTGTGATTTCTATCCCTATGGAAATGGTTTCATTTCTCTGTAAATTTTCTTTTGGCATCTTTTCCTGCCTATAAATGCAAGTTGCATGCTGTTACTTAGTGGAAGCCTAACATAGCAGCAGAAACTTCACTTACCTGTTCCACATTTTTCTTTGGCTTTTTTTTTTTTTCAAATTTATGATCTGCAATCTTAATTTCAGCTGCATTTGATGCTTCAAAGCAAAATGGTGAAGTCTCAAATCTATCCCAAGCCTCTACCTATCTCCCTCTCAGCAGTTGCGAAGGTGAGCAAATGCTGCATTTTGGAAGAAAATAAATATATTGTTTGTGTTGAAAGCTTTGTATCTACTCCTAGCGTGGCAATTCTGATTTGTGTCACTGTGTGTGTTTCTTGGTGTTGCCTACAACTCTGACAAACTGACTCCTTACTTATGGCTAATGCTCAGATTTGTTCACAAGAGGTGTAACAAACCTCCATTACATCACTTCACACACTGTATGCACTGTAGTTAGACTAGCATAAGCCCTCCCTGTAATATTCCACTAGTAGCTTGGGTAATTTATTTATCTTGCATTCTGTAATGCAGCATCAATAATTAGATTTAATTATCAAGGAAATTGCTTGATTTCTATGAGAAGGATGGTACAATAGTATTAAGCTTTCTTAACAATTAAAAAAAAGTCATGCATTGGATAACATATTATTAGCGCACATGGAATGTATTGCATTCCTTTTTTTTACTTTTTTTATGCCTTTGTTCTCTAGAAGTATGGTGCTCATTTGATTTAAAGTGAACTAGTTGTCTCACTGCCGTTGTTTAAATTTTTGATACCTGTCCATTTACTGGTCATTTTTCTGTCTTGGGATTCTTTTGAATGTACCATTTTCTTCTTTCTTTTTTTTTTTTTTTTTTTTGTTTTGTACTGTGTTATAGGCCCACCACCTGTGAGACCAAAAAAATGTTTAGAAAAGACTACCAGTGAACCTGCTCCTCCTACCACTCCTGACAATCGTAAACAAGCAGGATTTTTCGTTGAAGGTTAGTTGCGTTACAGCAGATCTTGCCATCCTACTACAGTTGATCAGAATTTCCCCGTCTGGAGTTAAATTTTTTTAAATTTTTTTTTGTCTCAACACACTGAGTGCGGCACATCTTGAAGGAGTGGAAAATTACTGCATGTGTGACTTTATTATGCTCTTGTCACACTTGATGTGTTTAAATAACATTCATTGTAGGCTTTATATTGGGAGCTTGCTTGGGTCGTCAGTTTGCACTGGTGTTTTCTACCCCTTCTCTTGCCCTGAGCTTTTCTGATGGTTTCAATGTTCAATGCTCAGTCGTTGAGCTTTTGAAGTTTTTAAGATATTGTATCCCTGGGATGCAATGTTATTGGAACATAGATATTAGTAAAAGAATCTAGGCTCAATGTCCTAGAGTTTTCTTTTGGACAACTTACTGAGAAGCAATTTATTTTTTGTTGGACTTGCAGATGGCACCTTGTCTCCCACCGAACATCCTCTGCGATTGCCTATTGAAGTGACTCCCAACAACACTCAAAGACTACTAGCAATGATCAAACTTCGTATTTGGTGTCTCTTACGGGATACATATAAGCTAGTCAACTTAATTGTTGTACCAATACTTTTGTCTACATTGTTACTGTATCGATCAGCTGGTCACAACCGCCCTCCAGAAATGCCTTCCCTGCGTATGGATGGAGGTAAGATGCATTGTTTCTTCCTGTTTGCAGCTCGAAACCTTTTTCCAGTTCTGAATTTGTTTTGATTGCCTATTACAGGAACTTATGATGCTGCGATGAAAGTTGCGCTCATTGCTTCTGACTTTGCCGGAAGAGAGAGCCCTCAAACTGACCTGCTCCTTAGTGGCTTGAAAGAGGCTGGAGCAGAGTCTGTTGATCTGTATACAGGAAATGTTTCACAGATAAATTTCACATCCCCACATCTCTTAAGGCTCAAAATGTCATTGGGTGATGAGCAAGAAAATCCTGTCGCACTTCAAGTTGTTGCTGGATATAATGATACAGCCCAGCACTCGCTACCCATTGTCATGAATCTTATTAGTAATTCAATATACAGGTAGGACTTTGGATTATTGATTGGTGATTGATTGTTCTTCTTTTTGTGTTGTGCTTTTGTTTAATGTGCTCTAATTGTTGTCACAATATTCCAGAATGGTGATGACAGATAAACTGGGTCGAGATATTGGCAGCAAAACACATCCCATAATCACTAAGTCACATCCATTGGACCGCCAAAATACTAGCAGTACTGTGTTGTCTTATGCTTTGACCGCCTTCAGTGTGGGCTTTACATTTATAATGGTAGCTGCTACTGTAGGGGTGGACATGGTATATGATAGAGAGGTAAGTGATTTTTTAAAAGTGTTTGAACATACTCATTGTTTTTTGTTATGGTCTGAAAGCCCTCTATTCAGGTCATGACAGTAATATTAACTATACCCGCCTTAATAATATGTGAAATTTTGTCTATGTTCCAGATTCGAGCGAAAACACAATTGCGTGTGAATGGATTGGCTTTTCCCATTTACTTTATATCATTTTTCCTGGTTATGTTTGTTGTACTGCTGCTAGTATTCTTGTTACTTGTTCTGGTGGCATATCTGTGTGGTGTAGCTTGGTTGGATACAATTCCTGCAGTAACAATATTTGGGATACTGATGTCTCTATTTTGTCCATCTGCAATTATTGTTGCAACAACATTCTCATATTGCTTTCATAAGACTGAGTCAGCTGCCTCTATTTTACCTGGAGTATTGCTTTTCCCAGGACTCATTCCATACTTCACTATTGTGTTTGTTAAATGTGAGTATTTAATTAATAGGTAATGCAGTATGATGTTATTTTATGCTCATCTGCGGCCCATTTACTGTGTGTTCCTTCTCTTTTTCAGCTCATAAAGTCAAAGAAGCTCTGCATATTACGAACTCGCTGCTAAATCCTCTGTATCTGCCATTCGGGTCTGTGTGGCAAATGATAGATCGTTACCTCATCTGCATGGAAAGCACACGCTGCAGGAGAGAGGGCAATCCTTTCAGCAATTATGGCACCAGGGATATTGGAGTCATCATTGCAGGGAGCATTTTGTCTATGATAATTTGGTCGATCATTCTTTTTATAGTGGACCTCAAAAGCACGGGCAGTTCACTTAGAGACATATTCAGGGTGAGTAAATTGAAGTACATTATTGTATAATGCCATGTCCATGTGTTGAGAAATTTCAGTTGGTTTAATGAAATTTTCCTTATGTCATGACAGGGAGTCAGAGTGTCTGCTGGAGCATGTGATGGTGGTGAAAGTTTGGACTGTGGTGACTTTGGTGATGATGATGTCAGAGCCGAACGGTTGAAAGTCTCACGTCTTATGGTAGATCCTCCCGACCAGCCACCAGTTGTTATTGTGCAGGTAAGATCTACCTTCTAAACTTGTAAAAGACTAGTGGCAACTATCCAACATTCATGTTTTAATGTTTTTCTTTGTTTCCCCCTCCTTTCTCTAAAACCAGAACTTGAGGAAAGAATATGACAAGGATCGCAAAACAAGTAAATGTTGTGATTGTTGTGTTGTGAAAGGAAAGACGCACAAACTGGCTTTAAAAGAGTTATCTTTAGCCATTGACACTGGAGAAGTGTTTGGTCTCCTTGGGCACAATGGTGCAGGCAAGACCACTACAATGAAGATAATCATTGCTGAAGAAGCAGCATCAAGAGGGAGAGTAAGTTTTCCCAAATACCTGGAATGTTAAAAGAAACATTTTCTTTCCTCCTTACATTTGTCTGACGCCTATGTCTGCTTCAGGTCCAAATTGCTGGATATGACATTGCAACCAACATGAATCAAGCATTCCAAAAGTTGGGCTACTGCCCACAGCATGATGCTCAGTGGAAGAAAATCAGCTGCAGAGAACACCTGGAACTTTATGCTGCTATCAGAGGAGTTCCATCAAAGGATATTCCAAGGTAAGTACTTGGGATGGTCATGTAAAATGGCTTATTTTTTTATTTTACTGAATTGGCTCTTTTGTTTTCAGATTAGCGGATGCTTTTCTGGCAGGCCTTCAAATGAAAGAACATGCAAATAAACGGGCTTCGACGTGTTCTGGAGGAACTCGAAGGAAGTTGAGTTTTGCCATGTCCATGGTTGGAAACCCTGCTGTAGTTTTAATGGATGAACCATCCACTGGTATGGATCCACGATCCAAAAGGTTCCTCTGGGATACAATTCTAGCTAGTTTCCAGGTATGTTGGTTTTAGTGAGAGAGAATAAGTACAATGCAAGTTCTTCAATACCAAAGTCAACTCAAATTCATATGTCTGAGTCCAAGCAATTGCTGAAAATGTTCCCCAGATCATTGTTTGTTTTCTTCTTCAGGGTACACGAGGGGCTATCCTCACTACACATGCAATGGAGGAGGCAGATGCTTTGTGTTCACGAGTAGGAATTATGGTGAAAGGGGAGTTAAAGTAAGTGTTTGTGCTTTTATAATACTTCCTCTTATGTTTCTTTCCCCTTAAATCAATCTCTTTGATGTTAACTGTTGTTTATTATTATTATTATGTCCCTGCTTTTTCAAGGTGTATTGGACCAACACAGCATCTTAAAAATTTGTATGGTGCTGGGTACACACTGGAAATGAAGCTGAAGGACATGTCATCTGTGAAAACTGTGTCTGAGAGGCATGATGGGGTTTTGTCATATGTATCAAACCTTTTCAAAGATTCAAAGTTAGTTGAATCTTTCTCAGATAGACTTGTATTTGAAATTCCCCAAAAAGATGTTTCATCTGTTGCCCAATGTTTTAGGAATCTTGAAAAAGGTAAGTGTCTACTGCAGTGTGGTAGCAAAGGTTTGCTTGCCTGTATTAGCTTTTGTGCGCTGTTCACTAATTTTGTCCTCTCCTTTTTCCCCCTAGCAAAACGAGATCTAAGTATAATTGAATACAGCTTCAGTCAAACAACTCTGGAGCAAGTCTTCCTCAAATTTTCTCATGACAATGGAGAAGAAGATGACTGATATAATTGCAGGAATTGTTAAGTTGTACAAATGCAAGTCAGGGACTCTTTTTGTGAGTTCTGTTGCATAAATGGCAATGGGAACAGGCATGTGCATACTATTCAAGATTAGCTAGGTCAATTTTGCCAAGAAGTATCATGTGTTGGATGTGTTCTGACTTTCTTATCCATTTCTACCTCTGTGTTAAGCAGCCCTCACTAAAAAAATATAATTGAGCTGTCTCTTGTACACTCAATGAGGACAATAGTCACTTCCGCTCACCAAAATTATAGAAAGTTTGTATCATATTTATAAACTCCTTGTAAAAGTGGATAAATGTTGTCTTTATGTAATTGTTTCAAGATGTTTGCAGTATGTTACCATGTGGGGAAGAGACCTTAGAATTTTTAAGTCAGTTCTTTCTGTGTCCTAAGACACATTGTTATCCTTTCTTCCTCTTAGAATAAATACTGCTATAGGGAATGCTCATATATTTTAAGTACTCCTCTTAAATGTTTGTAACTGGGCTGATATTGAGAATTTTCTTACTTCAACATTTTCTACAGCTACAATTTGGTGTAGTATTGTATTTACATTGTGTTATTTGACTCTATTGAGAATAACCTTCCAGGCTTTTCTACAATTTATTGATGATAATGTGATGCTGGATGTTTTGTTAAGACATTCTACTGTTTTGACTCTCAGGTTTCCTTTAAAATGTCGCAGTTGTTAAACTAGTTGACTTTTTTATCCGTCAGTAGCAATATTGTAATTTTATGAACTAGTGGTAGATAAGTGTGATGTGAATGATTTTGCATACTTTGTTAGTATGTTTATGCTTCAGAATGGAATAGAAAGAACCATCCTCCACTCAGATAATCTTTTTAGTCATATTTGTAAATCAAGTCATTATAAACTTATCCAATTCCTACAAGGGACTGTGGCTGTTTTGGTAGAGAATCATTCTCTCCTGCTGACCAAATTTTACCTTTTCTTTTTTTGTATGTTTTGGAAATTCTATGGCGTTAAAGTCTGTGGTGCAGTTGCACCATACCATAACAGTTCTGAATCAATTTTGACCGGCATTGAGAACTTGTACTCTGTAAGTCTAGTCTTTTCTTGTCCTTTGTTTATAAATTCTTTTCCAATGGTCTGCTATACCTTTGAGACTGAAAGGAAATTTATTGAACTTCTTACAAATTTTTTAACTTTGACAATGATCTTTATTTGTTTTTTGTTTTAATTTGTGTATGAACTATCATGTAACGTAGTTTTATTATTATGTGTAAGTTCAATTGTTGAACTGTAGGAGTTGATTTTATTTTAATCAATTATGTACTGTGTACATCTTAGCTCTTTTTTCCTCTAATTAAACTTTTATCTGTACCACTCTCCTTTTACTTTAAAAACAGAGTTTCTTCAAGTTTTGCTTTGTAGTGGAAAGACAGGCCTTTTTCAGATCCCTACTTGATTATCAAGAATTAGTTGTGTGGAGGAGTGGTAACAATTCTGCATACATACTGTTATTGTACTGCAATGTAAAAGGTGTAATTGATTGTTTTGCCTGGTATGAGTTCTGTGTGTGAGAGGGGTGAATGGGGCCTCCATCAAGAGGCTTATCTGTACATTTATTTGTGATATGGATTTCTCATATGTGACATACCTTTTCTAGTCAATGTAGTCATTTTCATTTAGTCATCATCGCCATCATCATGTATTTTAGTATTGTACCAGTGTATTATTTTAACTCATCCCAGTTTATTTGTTGTGTAATTGAATTATATACATTCTGCATTTTATTTTTATCTTCTTTGAAATCACCTCTCCCTAATTTGTTCATCTTACTTCTTGCTTATTTCCTGCTTTCTGTTGCTTCTTTGCAGACCTTTCCTTTGCAGTATGCATGAGTTAAGTGCACTGGTTTTCTCCAAATTAAAATTATGCTTGGTAAGAAGCCATGTATCTGTTTTTATGTTTTATAGACTTTTCAAAAGGAAATGAATACTTTGATGTACATATTTCGCTGAAAGTTTGCATCTTTTTTGCTCATGGTGTGTGGTACAGTTTTGCACTGGAAATAAGCTTTTCATTGTGATACTGAGTGTGGTGTTACAGAATTGTGAGACCAAAGTCTACCAAAGTTCAAATTGTACATTTTGTACAAATAGATGAAAACTTGATAAGAAAAACATTTGGAAAGTTTGCCAAGATAATTATAGAATAATAATAAAAATAAATAAAATGTATGTCGGAATTTCAGTTCTATGTTTATGTTTTTGGTTTCAAGTCACTATTGTTGAGGTCCTCATGTGTTTAAGTTAACATCCTGTTCATTCCTTACAGTAGTGTTTGTCAAGTGTGTTCGCAACTATATCAACAAATGTGACCCATGTGATCATGTGATTTTTACAACATAGAAAATAGTAACAGCTAGAATAAGTACTTTCAATTTATTTTTTATGCACATTTGACAATGCGTTCTCTTTAAAATTCCGAGTCAATTCATGAAGCTGTGCTATTATTAGAGCAATTGATACCCCTGAAACTTTGCTCTGAGGTCATTGCCATCTGTTGGAATGATGGGGTATGTTCTTCACCAGGATCGTCGCCTCTCTGTCCGGTTCCATCATAGTAGGCAGTGCTGTAATTGGTATGGTTGCATTTTTGCATTGCAAGCCTTGCAAATAACTAGACTTCAAGGAAAGCTCTTCTTTGTATAAGTAGTTTATAAATTAAAGTGCTCAAAGACATGTTATTTAAGTTCTCTGTCAGTAATCATTTAGGAATTGCAGTTTGCAAGATGGCTTGTGATGTTAATCCATGTATTTCGTTTAAATTTACTGTAGCCTCATTGTAAACATGAATGTAACTTTGTCTGTAATTATCAAACAGGCTTCCTCTGAGGTAAAGTTTTACGACTCCACTCTCTGTGTGTTTCGTAAGATTAATTTATTGGTGCATACTCTTTTTAAGCTTCATCTGTAATCATTAGCAGCTTATGAATACTGGCTGCATATGCTTACTGTTGAGTTTAGAGTCTTGTAGGACTGTCATTATAAGCCAGGTATTCTGCCATGCACAGATTCTAATTGTCAGCCTGAAACTGGGCCGTATGAATTATTTCCTGTGTTTTTATGAAAGTCGTGTTTAGCTGTGATAATTCAACTTTAAGTGTACCATCTCCTGTCACAGAATATACTATCTTTTGAAAGCACATTGCATAAAGTGTCATATCGATATCGACTGTTGTGGCCTTAATTATTTGGTGAGTTTGGAAAAGTACTGCAACTTCAAAGTTTACTGGGAGAAAAAAAAGTCAATTCAAAGTCACAATGACACAAAAGGACATTTTGATGTCAATGTAAATTATTTTTTGTTGTCACTTTGAAACTGTTACCTTTTGTTCTTCCTGGGTCTAATTTACATCACCACGGCCTGAGCTTGGTGAAGTCAGTCATTTATCCTAACTTACCTTCCTTCACTCATGCAGGTTGTACAGGGTGTCAAACAAGGGCTGGATCAGGGACAGTTGCTCAGGCTCCTCTTGTTGAAAAACTCACCCCAGGGCAGGCTCAACACATCCAAACTACTACGCTCTGTATACCCCCAAAATGATTTGACATGATTTTTAAATCCATCCTTTATGTTTTGCCCTACCTCTGAAAATAAATAAGTTGTTGATGTATAGTTGGGTGGAATTGTGGGTTGGAAACTGTTTGCTTTTACATCCATGCACTTCTTTGACCCTTCCAACATCTCTGGTACTGTAAGCATTTTGGGGACAATTTATTTGTGCTTAGCTTATGTAAGTTTGCCCTGATGATCCAACTGATCAATAATGAAATGAAACACGTCTTATGTAAAGAAGTCTGGAATTTTCTTAATATTGGTATATAATATTATGAAATTTTTAACACAATGAGCCTGTTTAAGAAAACTGTCAAGCAATCACAATTTAGTGTGGTTTACTAAAATATATCATTTTAGGAGTAAACTATTAAAACAAAAAAAGGCAGAGACTTTCTAGAAATAGATGGTCCTTAGAAAATTTTCATTGTTGTAAGTGAATGTTCATGATGTCAGATGTGTGCTACTGCTATACATACAACTACCTGTTTACTAGAAAAACATGGAATTTTTTTTCTCTTACAAAGCTTTAGAGCAACTAATAATGAAATTCTGCTTCATATTCTTTTTGGAACCGGAACACAACCCAACTTTGTTAATTTGGATCATTTGTCATTTTTGTTCTTGAAAGAAAGACAACTTCTTAATTCTTTCATACCAAATAATGTCACCAGTTGAGCTCCAGCTGGCCTGGATTTCATTCCGTCTCCTGTACTTGGGTTACCAGTACAGAAACAAATGTAGTGGTAGCACTTGTTCATAAGTTAGCCCTTAAAAATGAAACAAACAGACTGTTTGACCTTGTCTTTTTTGTTGTCTTTTTTTTTAAGAAAAAGAAAAAAATTGAAAGAATAAATAACTTGCTTGAGTATACACTATTCTATAAATTATTCACCAAATGTGACGTGCCAATAGGGTGGTCTACCTTCACGGCAAATGCAAAACTGGCCGAGAAAACATAGGAAAACTATAGAGTTTTTAAAATTGACTCCCACTTCATTGCATAAAATACACGCCCTCTCCGTCATCCGCGGGGAGTATTGACAGCCAGGTTCGAAGGGGGCGTCTATTGTCGATACTCCTCGCTCACAGCGCGGCGCGCGCGGCGGCCGACTGGGGCGGGGCTGGGGCTGCGGGGCTGCGGGGCTGGCCGGCGGGACTGGGCCGGCGGGGCAACGGGACGGGCTGGGGCTGGGGGGTGGCGGACACGAAGGAGGCCGAGGCGGTTGGTGGCGGTTGGGGCTGGGGGTGGAGAGGGCCCCGGCCGCCCCGGTGGGCTCTGGGCTCTAGCGGAGGGCTACTATCGATCCTGGGCGGGCGGGCGGGCGGGCAGTCTGCATGGCTCCTCCGCACTGCCGTGGCACTGCCAGCGCTGCCAGCACTGCCGTACTCCAGCCCCAGCGGCCCCAGCAGGCCCCAGCCAGAGGAGCCAGAGCCCCGACACTGCCCGACTGCCCCGACGAGTGCTCCGCCCGCTCCGCCATGACCGTGTTTTCGTTGGCCTCGCGTCCGGCCGAAATGCTCGCGAACCGTGCCGTTTTCTGACTCTGCGTGTCCGCCGCGTGTCCGAGTCACGCGTCCGTCCCGTGTCGCCGTGTCGTGTCGCGTCGCGTCGCCGCTAGGGCAGCGGGCGGGCAGCAGCCAGGGCAGTGGGCGGGTAGTAGTAGGGGCCTGCCAGGTGGGACATGGTTACCTGGCCGGCCGCGTTCACGCTCCTCATCCTCGCCCTCCTGCCCTCCCTCGTCCTCCTCATCAAGTACGATGCCGAGACGGCGGACCGCCAGGAGTCCATCAGGAACGTCGTGTGAGTACCGCCGAGAACGCGCAGCACGCGCAGCCCCCGGGCCGTCCTCGTCCGAGGCAAGGCCCGAGCAGCGGGATAGGTTGGAAGGACATGCTTACTTTACTGAGCGCACGGCGGGGGCCACAAAGTTGGGGCATCGGGACTCCCGTGCGAAACGGCTCACGAAAACAAAGAGTGAAAAATAGCTGCTGAGTGAGTGAGTCGAACAGATGAAAGGGAGAGATGGATTATCAAACATCCGCTTACGCTCTTGTGAACACGACGGAGGCACGGTGCACAACCTTCTAAATACGCGTTGATGAGGCTCCGCAGTCTACCGGTGCCGAGAACAGAGAGACGATGAATTTAAACCTTTGCCCTAACCTCGCTCGGCTCGGCCGACGTCATGGTGACTTACGCCCCCTGACTTTCCTTTGCAGAGTACAAACTTGGGCTGAAAAACTTGGACTTGAGCTCTGGAACTTCGGAGAACATGTCACGAGACGGAAGGAGGTCCAAGAGGTGAGTACAGACCTTTTGCAAGTCCGATTCAGAGGCGCATTTGTTGACAGAAACAAAATGAACCCTTTGCCGTTCTCTCCCCGCGCAGAGCTACAAGGCAGCCACCGTGGAGCCGCGGGAGGGCGGGAAACTGTTGGACGAGATCGCGCAGGACATCGAGAACATGATGCTCCTCAAGATCAGCGCCGTCAAGGTAAGCGCAGTGAGAGCGAGGCACCGCAAGGCAATTGCAAGGCAGGCCGACAGATCGAATCGACGAAGCGTTTCCCGGTTTTGCCGCCGTACGCGTACCGCACACCGCACGCGCAGTGGCTGGGGGTGGGGGCCCGTGCACGAGATCGTGCGTGACGACTACCCGTAGGGGAATCATCCCATGTCGGCACAGCCCGAGCACAGCCCCACTTAAAAATTCAACTGTAATCAACGCCGACGCGGCCGGAAAGTCAATAGCAATGAAACCGGCCGATACCGGTTTTACAATTTCCACTGAGTCCGACACGCTTTCCCCGCAGCGCATCATGGACGCCGCCCAGGAGATGGCCATGTCCGCGCCCGACGAGGTCGTCAACGACTTCCCCTACTTCAACGCCAAGCAGCTGGTGAACCCCGGCAGCGTCGGCGAGACGGAGAACGGTAACGGCAACGGCTTCGTCTACGGCAACGGCTTCTACGGCGAGCCGCCGTCCCTCTCGGAGCGGCCGCAGGAGATGCTGCTCACGCCCAACAAGCACTTCTCCAACATCCCCGTCAACACGTCGCTGAGCGCCGTGCACGTGCCCACCAACGTGTACGACGGAGGTGAGCGATAAGCGACGCACGCGGCAAGCGGCGCGGCGTGGCAGAGCAGAGCCGAGTTGGAGCAGCGTGGAGCAGCGCGCCCGCGAGGCGGGCCCGCCCGGCGAACTCGTGTGTCGCGCGGGCCGGCCTACGCTGCAGGCGCTTGGCGTCTCTGTCTCTCTGCCTATCTGCCTCCCTGCCTCTGTCTCGCTGTCTATCTGTCTCTGACCGCGCCGCCTGCGCCGCGTGCTTGCAGCGCCCGAGGTGATGCGCGCCATCAAGTGGTCCCAGGACCTGGACCGCATCTTCATCCACAACTACCGCGGGGACCCGTTCCTGTCCTGGCAGTACTTCGGCAGCTCGTCTGGCTTCATGCGCCAGTTCCCAGGTAAGCGCGTCGCGCCGGCTCGCGCAGCTAGCGCAACCTAGCGCCAGCTGATCGACAGAGACGGAACGGGAGAAAGATGAAAGGAAAGGGCCGGGCCGCGGTTCGAAGTGGAAGTGTGAAGAGTGGGCGCGCCGGCTATTTTTAACCGCCGTGTTCCTGCCCCGCTGGCCAGCCATGCAGTGGAAGCAGGACCCGGTGGACCTGTACGACTGCCGGACGCGCTCCTGGTACATCGAGGCGGCCGCCAGCCCCAAGGACGTCCTCATCCTGGTGGACAACTCGGGCTCCATGACGGGCATGCGGCGTGAGATCGCGCGCCACGTCGTCAACAACATCCTGGACACGCTGGGCAACAACGACTTCGTCAACATCCTCACCTTCGCCGACGATGTGATGGAGGTGGTGCCCTGCTTCAAGGAGACCCTGGTGCAGGCCAACCTGGCCAACATCCGGGAGCTCAAGATGGGCATGGAGGACATGGAGACCAACTCCATCGCCAACTTCTCCTTGGCGCTGACCAGGGCGTTCGACATCTTGCAAATGGTACACATCGTGCACATCCTGCTTTCCGGAAACGCTCCGCCCAAATTTGCCATCTTCGGTCTCATGACGTGTCTTTCCACAGTACCGAGGCGCGCGGCTGGGCGCGTGCTGCAACCAGGCCATCATGCTCATCACCGACGGCGTGCCCTACAACTTCAAGGAGATCTTCGAGGAGTACAACTGGCGGTCCATGCAGCCCGAGGGCTTCATGCCGGTGCGCGTCTTCACGTACCTCATCGGCCGTGAGGTAGCCGACGTGCGCGAGGTCAAGTGGATGGCGTGCGCCAACCGGGGTGAGTGGAAATCAAAATCAAAGTCCCAGAACTTTTAGACGTAAGTTGAGTGAGAAAAGTGCGGGACCAGGATTAAAACTCTGCCCCCTCCCAGGGTACTACGTGCACCTGAGCACGCTGGCCGAGGTGCGGGAGCAGGTGCTGCACTACGTGCCCGTGATGGCTCGGCCGCTCGTCCTGGGCCGCGTGGAGCACCCCATCATCTGGACGCCCGTCTACGCCGACGTGACGGTGAGTGCCTTGAGCGCCCCGCCGATGACGTCACCCCTTGCGCCTCCGCCTCACCGCCCTCACCGCCTCGAGCTTCAAGTCGAGGGTCCTTCCAAAAGCACTGACGCTGCAGAACGCTTCCGTCTTCGTCGCTCTGTCTCTCTCGCACATGTACGGGACGTACCGTGAGCGTGAGAGAGACAGAGCGATGAAAACGACCCTCGGAATCAGTCTGCTGCAGCCGCGTCGTCGCCTCTGGGATGAAAATGAAATCAAAACATGGAACACTCGGCGCGGGGCTGGATCAGACGGATCGGCCAATTGAAACAGAGGGAATCTTTTTCTATCGTGGCGTGCTTTCGTGTTGTTGCCGCCCCTCCCCCCCCCCTTTCCCCCGTTTTCCCCCTCCCTTTCCTCTTCCGGTGGGCCATTTCCGATATTCCATTGCAGCGCCACTGTTCGGAGCGACAGCTGCTAAGCCTTCCTGGATCTGCAGTGCGGTGCCTCCGTGTGTGTGTGTGTGTGTGTGTGGGGGGGGGTATTTGTGTGCGTGTTATGAAAGGTGCATGAAGGGCGGGGCGTTGGGGCGCGTCTAGGGCAGTGTAATAGCCGGTCTGCTTGCATGCCAATGCAGTGGTGCTAATGAAGAGAGCGGGGGCCGTCCTTAGGCAGCGTGTGGGAGCGAGAGAGAGAGAGAGAGAGAGAGAGAGAGAGAAGACTAGTCGTGACCCTCTTTGTCTTCGATACGCAGGACCCCAAGATGACGGACTGGTTGTGGGAGGTGCGAGAGAGCTCGGAGCAGAAGAAGATCTTCCAGAACTACCGGAAGGACAAGCAGGGTTTCCTCATGAAGGTGGACCGCGATCCCCGCCACTTCAGGAAGAAGAACAGAAACGTAAGTTTTCCAACGGAAAGACAGCTATGTCCTTTTCTTTGCTCCCTCCATCACTGTTTCTTTCTTTTTTTATTCTTCAATCAAACTATGTTTTTTTTTTTTACTTTTAGGACCCGAACTCGAAATACAACGACTACCAATTGATGACGTCAGTGTCGATGCCCGTTTATGACCTGCGCGAAAATGCGGTGAGTTTCTGACGACCAAAAGTCGGTCTTTTTTTTTTACAAAGTCCAAAAAGCATTGGCGTCGACAATGAACTTTATTCTTCTACACGTGCCAGAGCGTTGGGCGACGCGACGCCTGGCGAACTTAATGAGCAAAATTATCTTTCAGCAACAAGTGGACTAGTTGGGAGCAGTGCGTGCGTGTTCTAGTGCAATAATTGTGTTTTCTCTGCAGGGATCGTCCATTCACTGACAAGTGCCATGGATGGCCCTCTGGCTGACCTTGTTATAACCCTGTGCTGCCTCTATTTGCAGAACATCACTGAGCGCGTGCTAATAAACGAAGCTTATTGGGTTACTGAGACCAGAGAGGTATTTTCAGTTCCCTCATGTCCTCTGGACTAGACCTCACATCTTAGTCTGTTTGCGTAATTCGTTTCTGGTAGTATGAAGGTATGTCCATAGACTTTAGGTAATACCTTTCGTGTCAGATGTAAAACGACCCTATAACACACAGTAGTTGTGATAGACTTCGGGGCAACCAAAAAGTCAAAGTAACGTGTCATTTTGACAGTCAAGCACACCCAATAAAATGACTTCTTGGATCAAGAAAAATTTAACTTTTCTTGGTTTTTGCAAAATGAAGAAATTTTTCTTGAGTAAAGATTCTTTTTCTTACAAAAACCAAGAAAATTAAAAATCAAGAAACCATTTTTTTCTGGGTGAAGCACCGTTTGCCGCCATTCTGGCTGGGTTTGGCTCGATGGTTACCCAGGCGAAGGAGAGGCGATGCTCGCGCCTATCGTAGGTTGTGTTCTACTTAAAGCATTAAATGATGGCAGTTTCGAGACTTTACCTCAGTACCATGGTGAGGCATCCAACAGATCGTAGAATGCCATTTTAAACAGTTATAGATAGACGACTTTGTAATATTTCCCATTCATACTATCATTCAGAGTAGTTCGTCAGAACTTGTACATATTTTGAAACCCTCAAGGCGTGTGCATAAACGCATTCTTAGATGTGTTGGGGGTATACCGCTGAAAAAGCCGCGCTCAAAACCATATCAAGTCCTGTACATACTCATTGCGAGCTCGTTCCGGCCGTGAAAGCGTTTCGGGGTTGTGCTAGGGGTTGCAATGTTGGTGTTCGGATATGGCCACAAGGTTCACGACGGCCTAGCTTTCCGCGGGTCGTTTCAAAAAGCTCCTGGTAGTGTGACATATATTTTTTTCGAAAAGTGCACAGGACTTCTTCGACGGGAGCTGCAGAGTGGAGGCGTACCGCCAGCTTTGGCTAACTTTGGACCGGAACGGCGCTTTTGGATAAAAGACGGCGACGTCCCACAGTGTACACTTTTAAATTATGCTATTAGTAGCTAGGGGGTGGGGGAGGGAGGTGGTAGGTGTTTATAGTTGATCATGTATATTATTATTATCAATACCTTTGTTGTGTAAATTGAGTGTATTGTTTGTGGAGTAAATAGTGCAGTTTTTACAACCGTTTGTAGTAATGTCTCTCTTTGACAGCCAGTGCTGGTTTCGTAGTGTGCCATTTGTCTTCCAAGGAAAAGGACCGTGGTTGCCATGCGTAATATAGTTCCAAGCAGATCCCGTTTGCAGAGCTGGACCAGATAGTCTTAGTGTAGTGATACTTTCTCCTTTTCCTTGTAATTATGTGTATTATAGTCGTAAGTGTCGTAAGTTTAGAACTCTGGAAGCACACCTGGCAATGTACAACTACTTCCATTCAAATTCCTGTTCACTTATCTAGGAGTGTCCCACGGATCTCATCCAAAGTTTCATCGTACTATAATAGACCATTTCGTAGGATAAAAAATTGTCGGAATTGTATCATTTGTAGTACGACGAAAATTGCTGTAGTGTATAAGTACATAGTCGTAGTTGTGTCTTGGTGTGATGTGGAAGGAGATGATGATTACCGATAGTTTCGATAGTTCTACTACGATAACCAAACCAAAATCAACATTACTAGATTTCAAACTACAAGTGAAAATTTGAACGACCGCCACGAGAAGCTGATTTGTCGTTCGACTTGCAGACGCGGGTGGCCAACCTGCTCGGCGTGGCCGGGACGGACGTGCCGATCCAGGAGATCCAGCGCCTCATGAACGCGCACAAGGTTTGCCCCCTTTCTTCCTACCAAAACACATTTGAAAGCTCTCATCGGAAAATGACCGAATATTTGACGTTTCTGCTCAGCTCGGAGTGAACGCGTACGCCTTCCTCGTGACCAACAACGGCTACATCCTCGTGCACCCGGACCTGCGGCCCACGGTAAGACACACTGCAAACGGCCTCTCGGCCTGTGGTCCACCGATGGGGTGCCACGCTTGTGCTGACTTTGCGCTTCCCTCCCGCAGTTCGGCGACATCCTGAAGCCCAGCTACAACGCGGTGGACTTCGCGGAGGTGGAGCTGGTGGACGATGCGCGCCGACCGCGGGAGCTGGACCCGGTGCTCACGCAGGTACTGTCCTTATCTTATCACGCCCGCACTCTTCTCTCTCTCTCTCTCTCTCTAGCACTCCAACGGAGTGAGCGAAAATAACCCCCATGCGTTTCGCTTGCCACAGCTCCGGGACGACCTGGTGAACCAGAACAACGGCTCCAAGTACATCGACGTCAAGTACCACTACGACGACATGGTGAGTCGGGTGGTTGTCTGGGGAGTTGAATCTGTAGCTGCAGACTGATCCCGATAGTCATTTTCATCGCCCTGTCTCTCTCGCACTCATGGGGCGTCCCGTGTAGGTGCGAGAGAGACAGAGCGACGAAAGCGACTCCCAGTGTGCCTGACGGTGGCGTTTTGCAGCGCCGCATCGGCCTGGTGCGCCGCCACTACTACTACCGGCCGCTGCTCAACTTCTCGCTGGCCATCGCCGTGCCCGAGCCGTACGGCAAGCACCGCGTCCGCGCCGAGCTCGAGATCCACCGCGTGCACATCGAGGGTGAGGAGCAGCCCGACGTGCCGAACCCCGACGCGCCCGCCGCCGCCCCGCTAACCCGGCGTGTGTTTCGGCTCGCAGGCAAGCACAACGTGATGGACTACTTCAAGGGCAAGAACTGGAAGGTGCACCCCGACTGGGACTACTGCAAGTACCTGTACGAGGCCGAGCACAGCTTCGAGACGCCGGAGGCCGAGCTGATGCACTTCCTCAACAAGACGGGGCGCAGCGGCTGGAAGTGGCTCACCAAGCGGAACTTCCCGTCGCCCGAGCATGCCGGCAACACCTCCGGCACGCCCTTCAACAAGGACCACTACTTCTGTAAGCGCCTTGCTCTGCCGCCCTCGGGCACTCCGGCCCGCAGGCACCAGTGCGCCCAGCTAACGCCCGTCCTGTGCAGGTGACCGGTCGCTGTTCCAGTCGCTGGTCATGGACGCCAAGGTCACGGAGTGGTTCAACAACAACCTGGCCGCGCCCAGCGACAAGGGGTGAGTCCGGGGGAACGACGTGGCTCCACTCGCACTCGTGCACGTTGTCGCGGAGCACGGGGCACGCACTTGTTTTGACCGTCTCCACTTCTGGCCCACTGTGCACCGGCTGCACCACCCTGACGCCTGCGGGCGGGCCGCGCCGTCGAGCGCGCGCGCGTTCGGGTTGCCTACCCGCTCCATCGCAGGGGCTCGGACCGCTCGGGCGGAGCGCAGCCAACACTGCAAGCACAGTGCACTGCTAGAAAAACAAAGAAATGGGGCCTGGGTTCGATTCCCAAGCATGACAACATTTTTCCCGGTCCCGGTTTATTTATTTAAAGGCATAGACTTGAATGTCAAATGTTTCTCAATCATGACTCCAGGTCGGTGAGGTCAAGCCATCGGAAATATTTGTGTTCCCTTTTGATCTTATGGCACACCCAATAATAATTTTTTCTTTCATTGCTTGCAAACATTAAACCTGACTTTCATGATCACTTAAACTTGACTAACTTTTGATGTGGTTTACTTTGCGCACCAAAGAGCGTTAGCGCTGCTACTTTTATTGCTGCCAAGGTAAAGTATAATGTGCGAGCACTAGTAAATTGCAAGTACCCAGTACATTACACGTACTATTGCGAGTCGTTGGTCCCTTTGCCTGACGTTTTAGGCGTCAAACAACACGCCAACACGTCCCAGTAGCGTTGTGTGCGAATGTGTGTGAGTGTGCGTGTGGGTGAGGGAGTGAGAGAAAGAGCGGTTGAACGTGCGTCTAGCATATAATTCATTCTTTTCCAACAGCCGAGGCAGTTTGGCGTTCCGATGTCTCGCGGATCGAATGAGGGTGGTGCACTCGTAGCGGTCCAGTGTTTGTGTTGCCCCTTCCACACGCAGCGAGGACTTTTTATTTCACGCAGCAAGGATTCTTTTTTTTATGCCGCAAGGACTCCCCTAACCCTGCCCCCTCGTATTTTGTATTTCTTTTTTATTTTCCATGCAAGCTCGCGAGGAAGGGTGTAGAAATAGACGGCGGATCAGGAGTGCAGATTTGTGTCTTACGGCATACAAAGTGATTGAAACCCCTCGAGACGCCGTGCACTCCTGGTCGGGCTGCCTTCCAGTGCCTTCCAGTGCCGTGGCCAGGTCGTGACTCAGGGCGTGTTGCAGGAAGGAGTACCAGGCGCGCTACGGCTTCTGCATCGCCTTCATGGCGACGCACAGCGGGCTCACCCGCTGGATCGACTTCCACGCCAACGAGGCCAACGTCCACGACGACCAGTAAGCTCCACTCCAGTGTACTCACTCAGGGCACTCTCTTGGAGGTGTACTCATCTGAGTTTACGCTCCTGAGTGTTGGGCCCACGCTGTTCATCTTGGTGAGCCGCGTGACATGTGTGTCCTGTCCGTCTCAGGCACTTCAGCGAGATCCACAACCGAGCCATCGACGAGCTGTGGTACCAGCGCGCGGTGGAGCAGTTCGAGGAGAGCAACTCCAGCTTCGTGTACTCGGTGCCGCACCAGGAGTCAGGTATGCGTGCCCTCTAGAACGTCTTGTCCTTCTCACTCCGTCGTTTTTAAAGGCTTCATTCTTTCATACACGTTCACCCACCGATCTATCATCCCCTAAAAGTCTTCTTTTGCGAGACGAAATAGTTATTGAAAGTGCAAACCCGATATTAGTCCCATAGCACGGAGTGTAGTCCTCCGCATTTAGCAGACGGCGCTAGCTTCGCCCTATTCAACCATGCACTGCTAGACGCGCGCTAGAAGGCGACTTTAGCAGGTGAGAAACATCATCAAAACTCCTCTAGAGAAAACATGTGTTCTCCGATCAAAAACGGTTTCGTGAAATCAGTATGCATGATGAACGTGTCGAACTACGCGTTCACTGCGAATGCAGGACGGACGGCCTAACCTTTGTACATTTTCCAGTAAAATTTCCAAGTATGAAATTTAAATGGATAATTAAGTTGTATCCCTATTTAGTTCTGTTTCCAAGTTTATTAAGTTTAACACCACGCCAGCTAGGTGCCGCTCCCCATCGTTTAGTTTTCGAACAATATACTAGCGGGCAGAGCTGGAGTACGTAGGAACATTTCGCTGCCATTTGCCTCCTCATGCATCTGCAGCCTGCTTGCCTAGTGCCAAGTGTCACCCGTCACAGGAACGTTTCCTAAGAACATTTCGGCTTTCTCTCTCTTTCTCTCCTCCTCTGGACGTTGCTGCGCGTGCTGCGCCCTCACGACAGAGGGAGGGGTGCTGGGCGGTCCTATCTGCAGAGGTGAAAATCTCACTATCTTTACTCGCTCTCCAGGGCCATCCATTTTACGCCAACAGTTGCCAAACCTGTAGGACGCCCCACCCTTCCAATCCCCTGATGGTGTATTTATGGATGGCCCCCGCGTCCCGGGGGTTTCGGACAGACTCAGAGAGGAGTTAAGCTTGGACTTCTGTACGTCACTGCATCACAACGTCGGACATCGGCTCACTTTTTGTAATTTTTTTTCGCAAGCTCTCTTTGACTTTTTTGTGTGTGACCTTCCTCTGCGGTCTTTCCGAAGCCCCGGTCGTTGTTTGCAGGAAGGACTGATTGGATGAAGTCCTTAACGATGAGAAAATTTACCTCCGACGAAATGAGTCGAGCCTAGCACCGTGCTTTTACAATAGTTGAACTAGATTGGCCGTAGAACTTGACCGCTTTCCATCTGCTTCCGCGTAGCGACGCGTGTCGACCTAGGCGGACGACTCATAGACGCAAACTAGCGGAGGAAGGACTGACTGCGATCTTGATGATGTCGTCAACTTGCGACTGTGTTACTTTGGATGCGCGCGCCAGCGACGCTGGGCCGCCGCTGCACTGTGGTCTGAAGAGTCGTCTCGTCGCTCTGTCTCTTCCGCACTCAAGGGGCAGCCTCGGGCAGCCGGGGGAGCGAGAGAGACAGGACGACGAGGCACTGTAGGGAAAGAGCCGAGTGGACAGCCCGCACAGCCACAGCGCAGGCCGGCATGCCCAGGGGCTTGCTGTGGAGAAGGCCGACGCGCCAACGCCTCGCCCTAGAAGTAGCGCCAGCGGGAGCATGACGGCATGACGGGGAGGCGCCGGCGGCAGTGAGTAAGAGTGTCCGGTGCGTTCCCCGCAGGCTACAAGAACGGCACGCTGGTGACGGCCAGCCACGCCGTGTTCCACTACGACAGCCACAAGGGCACGCGCGCGCCCGCCGCCGTCGTGGGCTTCCAGGTGCAGCACTCGGCCCTGCACACGCTCTTCACCAACATCACGTCCACCGCCTCGCCGCAGCTCGTGAGTCCCTCGTCTGTCTCTCTCGTCCGCGCTCTTCCCTGGACTCCAACTCACAAGCGCCTCTCTCTCTCGCAGTGCGGCGGCAAGAAGTGCAAGACGTGCGAGTCCAACGAGGTGGACTGCTTCGTGCTGGACAACCACGGCTTCGTGGTGGTGTCCGAGGAGCTGGCGCACACGGGCCGCTTCTTCGGCGAGATCCGCGGCGCCATCATGGAGATGCTGGTGCGGGAGAACATGTACCGCCGCATCACCGTGTACGACTACCAGGCAGTGTGCTTCCGGCCCGACGGCCAGATCAGCGCCGGGCCCAGGCGCGCCGTCACGGTAGGTTGCCTTTACCAGCGGAGGCGGCTAAAACTCTAGAGGTTCACAGTCGCTAAACATGACTCGAACCAAGCGTGTGACCCCATCAATGGATTCCTCGTTCGCAGAGCAATCCATTGGTGGGGTCACACGCTCGGTTCGTGTCCCATTAGCGAATCTGGAGCTCAAAACGCGTCAACTCGGGCCACGCCCAGTGCCTCCTGACCCGTGCCTTCCCCTCCTTCCCCCGCAGCCCTGGATGCACCTCAAGATGCTGGCGCACTGGCTGTTCACGGCGCTCATCTGGCTCGGCACGCACACCATGGCGCAGGCCGGCGCCCTCATGCAGGTGTCTCGCGACCAGGAGGCGGACTACACGGACGGTAAGAACAAACGCGAAACCCTCTCGCCTGAACGCGCCCTAGTAGGCAGCCCGGCAGTGTAGTAACTGGACCGCTTCTCCGCAGCAGACATCGCGTACGACAACGCGCCGGACCCGACGGTGCCGAACGGCCTGGAGGACAAGGTGACCAAGGTGCCGATGGAGCGCCTGTTCCAGAAGCTGCTCATCAACCGGACGCGGCCGCAGCCTTGCGACCAGCAGGTGGACCTGTTCCTGCTGGCCAACACGTCGGACAAGGGCGGCGGCGGCGGGCCCCGCGGCATCCACATGCCCATGGCGGGCTGCGAGCGGCCCTTCGTGGCGCACAGCATCCCGCACAGCAACCTGCTGCTGCTCGTCGTGGACGCGCTGTGCCCGCAGGTGGAGCACGAGGTCACCCTCATCCCCCAGGAGGTGCTGTACAACTCGTCGCTCAGCTGCTTCAAGGTGGGGTCCTCGTGGGACCTGAACCGGAAGAAGCCCCGGTCCTGCTTCAACCACCACCCCAAGGTAGGCCCCCTCGCCCCTACCCTGAGGTCCCTGAGGTCCCTGAGGGACATGACCACCGCGCTCGATCGACCGGGAACTAATCCACTATGTTTCTTTGTTTCTTTGCAGGAACGGGAAATAGAGCTCTGCGGGAGGGGAGCGTTCCAAGGTGCCAACTTGCTCCTTAGCATTTGCCTCGCATTGGTGACGCTATGCATAGGGGCAGGTCACAGCCTTCTCAGACTTTTGTGAGGTTGAAACATTCCTATCCGTTATTGTTTGATATAGTGAGCCCGTTTGACTGTGATATACGATTAGTATTTTAAATTTAAGCTCCCAGTGTGAATATGAGATACTCCCTACTTTATACATTCCCCAAGTGAAGAACTGACAATGACAGGTCATTCCCTTTGAAGATGCGGGGTCACTCTTGCTTGATGCTTCTGTTTTTAATGCACCATTAAATTTCCCCCTATATTTACATTTATTTTTAAAACAAACCCAGGTGGAGATATATGTATATGATATTATTAAACTAAACTAAAATTGAAAATCCCAAATTATTGAGGGAAAAAATTTAAGTACCTTTTAAAAATACTTCCAACAAATTTTGTTCTTTATTGATAAAGGTCGTACACAAGCAGTTACCTTTCTGTACCCTTCCAAAACCCACGCCAAAAATTATGAAAAAAAGGAAGAAAAATACGGTCTTTTTTTTGTTAGTACGCACTGTGTATTTGCAAACCATTTATACCTATATAACTATTTGTCTTTATCTTCGGAAGGAAACAAATATCATAGTATGTATTATATCATTATGGTGCTGATAGATGAAGATAGAGGTATTAATCTGTAAGAGTCTGATTGATGAGTATCAATATCAAAAGTTATGGCATATACGTCCACAAAACATATCCCAGAATGTTACACATGTCATAAGTTTTAAAACAGTTAAGTCCTTCTGTTATGAATCTGCTCAACAATTTGACATATTGCACTGTAAGCTGAGTGCAAACTATTTGGTTTAACATTTCTACTGTAAAAAAGAATTGTACTTTTTCTTTTTTGTTAGAATACAAAACCTCATGTTCAACTGAGCCCTTGCTGAAGATCATCTCTTACTGGAGATTGAAGAAAGTTCTTACCCCTCCCTACCATGGTCCTGTGTAAGTTACCTTCACCTTCAGATAATTTGGGACAAACATTGTGTGACCAATGAGTTCACCCGTCCAACTATTTGCTTCATTCCCTGCCTTTTTGAAAATGAGCAAAATCTTTACAGAGTCTCATTTTTCATTTTCTTTTGCTTGTGGCATACCTCCTTGTAAAATGTCGCAGCTGCTTTGAAGGTAGTCTGACGACATAATGTCTAATGCTTTGCAAGAAGACGTTACCTGCAATTTTAAGTAACTTTTCCCTCTTCTCTATTTTTTGTATTTCTTTTAAGAATAACTATGTTAAAGACTACAATGCAACTCTACACTTTTGAATTCCAATTTGAGATCCAATAACTGTTACTTTTGTCTGTTGCATCCAAGAACTGCCTTTCACTTGTCCTTCTGGAAATCATATCATGCATTTTGAACTTCTTCTAAAAACTGAATGGAAAAGAATTTTATGTAAAAATGCACGGATGATAGGTTGATATGGAACTGGTATTTTGTTATGTGGTAGAGGCAATACACAAAACAGTAAATCACATTGTTTACTGTTGTTGGGATTGCAATTTAGAAAGTCGCATTTACACAGCTACAGCATGATGCTAAGTTTGTAATACCTGATTGTGTGTAAATCAGTTGAATAGGATGCTTTAGGCATAATGCGCTTGGTGGGATTGGATCATTTTGGCATTGATGCTTTGCCACTAGCAACATACCAGGTTTTGTGGCAAAAGAAGTGAAATTAATGTTAACTATGATGAAGGCGACTTTTTAAATTACACCTCATTGGGCACAATACTTGTTCTTTTCTGTACTGTCAGAAAGTGACAGAGCGTCGTCAATACAGTTTCCACAGATATCTTTGTTATTTGTGCATTGCTAACTCTGAACAGATATTGGTCCAGTGGTCCAAGGTTGCAACTCTATGTTGATTAGTTTCTTTAGTCTACTGTTCCTGAACATCCCATCTATTTTGAATCACCTTTATGTCAGGATGATAATACTGCTGTGCAGTGGTCACCTGAATCTTTGCTTTGGGAAC
Source organism: Thrips palmi (assembly GCF_012932325.1). Lineage (NCBI taxonomy): Eukaryota > Metazoa > Arthropoda > Insecta > Thysanoptera > Thripidae > Thrips > Thrips palmi. The sequence continues at coordinate 12,862,348 of NW_023144625.1, read as the reverse complement.
AGAAAATTTCAGCATTTAAATTTACCACATGATTTTATTCATAACTGACTACGTATACCTAATTTCTCTACCCTTTTGTAAATATTGTGATTATTATTACTTTGTAAGATTGTGTGATAAAACTGATCCCATTTACTGTCATTGTCCTTCATTCAACCTTCTGTCCATCAGCAGCAAGTTATCAGTTGGGTTATAGAAAAGACACATAATTCTTGCTCTTAAATATATTTCTTTATACATAAATACATCATATTTTACACCTCTTGAAGTTTAATTACTTACAGGAAAAAACAACAACAATGAAACTGAGCTGCAAGTAAGAATAAGATTCATTCAAAAATTTAACAAAAACGGAATGCTTTCAAAAGCATTGTTTAACACACAATCAAAATCTCATCCTAGAAAGACAAAAACCGTCCTCAAAATTTTATCAAAGTTGCTTTTCAGTAAGTACACACCAGTTCTTTTTAAACAGAAGTTTGGGCAGCTACAGGCATACAATTTGTTCAGAGAAAATACATTAAAATTGTTCACAAATCTACAAGGTTTCACTAAATGAAGGTAAGAGCTGGCAACATGTATGCCTCAGTCAACTCATGGTCCACAAGTGGCAGTTTTAATCAAAATGAGGAACACGTAAACCAAATGCCATAATTAGAAACCGATTGAGAAATTAAAAAATCATTTCACAAGCGGTTTCTTCATTTGAACACTAAGTTTGAATGACCTTGATGTAATGCAATGCAAGCATGCTAAATGAGCAGTACTGTAAAATTATACAAACAATCAAGAGCCATACAGCTGGATTTTTAAAACGCTGTCTAAAAAGAACCATTGCTTAACATTTTTTCAAAGCGATCAATGCAAATCACTATTTTTTCAGATAAAAAGATCTTTGATACAAATCTCTTAACACAATGTTCTTAAACAAATCAACTCATACAACACTCCTACTAATAAAGTTGAAACAGTTTTCATACAAACTGAATTTAGAGCTCAGCTCCATCAAAGGCAAAATGAAATCAACATTGGCTTAGATACTTTTAAAGTAACATGAATAATTAATTTCCATAAAAACCATACTAAAAATGACAGCAGATAATAAATTGCAATAGTGCACTTTTGATAATACCAATCAAACCGGCCTCACAGACAAATAAAATTGTTTTTAACTAGCCTAACCAGGATTACAACAGAATTAACAACATACACATACCATACTATCAAGAAAAAATAATCAACAAATAATAATTGTAATAGTAATTACCATCATAATAATCGAAATTTTCATTTTACTACAAATGAGCATCTTACTTAATGACTGGATCAGGTTTGTTTTAACTTGTGTCTTCCTTTGGTGTACTGCAAGGTTCTCCTAATCTGTAAGAAGACAAAACAACAGTATTATAGCAGTCAATCAAACTGTTCCACTTCTAAAATGTTGGAGAATATACAAATCACTTCCAAATGGCCTCAACAATAACAGAAAATAAAAATGCATACCTTGGGCTTAGATCAAACATTGGAGTTCTTTCCTGTCGAGGACTACGTTCACATAATGATGACCTTTTGCTTGAATTTGCTGTAGATAGGCGGCCAGATCCCATGTTGTGGTTGGCCAGGAATGTTTCAATCGACTCGTCGGATCCTTCAGAATCGTTATCACTGCAAGTTCACACACAAAAAGCATGCAGGTAAGGTGGGAATGCAAAAGGTATCTGAACACAAAGTTTAAAGCTGAAATCTTATGGGGAAATTAGGAATCAACAGAAAAGTTAACAGGGAACAAGCTATTGTCAGTTCTACAATATGTATTTAATTGGCTCAACCATGATCTTGAGATTTTTAATTCCAAAATATGATGTAGCAAACAATTAGGACATTTCTACTTTTATGAGAAATAGAGCGATCACAATCAAAGTGATGCCTGATTGGGCAAGCAAACTAGATCGGGGTGAGGGGGCAAACTGGGTGGGGGCACTGCACTGCACTGCACACCACGCCACGCCGCGACCAGAGGGATGCGCGCCACACTTACTTGTCACTGTTATCACTAGCGGAACTGTCGTCCAGCTCGAGGTCGCCCTGGATGGCCTGCTGCAGGTCGTCGATGCGCTGCAGGGCCACCTTGAGGTCGCCGCGCGCCGAGCTGGCCTCGGCCTCGGCCACCTCCAGCCGCTTCTCCAGCGCCTTCCTCTTCTCCAGGGCCTCCGCGTCGCGCGCCCCCAAGCCCGAGTTCTCTTCGCGCACCTCGCGCAGCGACCTGCAGGGCAGCGAGAGGCAATAAAGTAAGTCAACGGGACGGTAGGGAACGGGCACAGCGACTGGGAATCCAACCGAACGATGACTCGACTCACCGCTGCAGCTTGCGCGCCTGGTCCTGGGCGGACTGCTCTCGCGCGCGCAGCAAGCTGGTCTCGCTCTGCAGCTTGTCCACGGTCTCCTTGAGCCGCGAGATCTGCGTGTCCAGGCGGCCGCGCGTCGTCTGCTCCAGCTCCAGCCGCGACTCCAGCTCCTTGCAGCGCAGCTCCAGCCGCTTGGCCGTGAGCGAGCTGCTGGGGTCACCCAGCGTCTCGGCGCTGGCGAGGCGCGCCGTCAGCTCGGCCAGCTGGTCCTGCAGCGACGCGTTCTCCTGCTCCAGCTCGGCGACGCGCGCCACGCTGTCCTGCAGCGTGGCCTGCTCGGCCGAGAGCTGGTGCACGGCGGCGCGGTACTTGTTCATCACCTCGGACAGCTCGTCCTCGTTCTCCTCCAGCTGCGTGCGCAGCTCGGTGCGCTCCCGACTGGCGGCCTGGGCGCGCTCCTCGCTCTCGTGGCGCAGGCGCTGCGCGTCCTCCAGCTGCTGCTGCACGTCGGCCAGCTCCTGCTCGGCGAGCTGCCGCGACTTGACGGCCTGCGCGCGCGCCAGCTCCAAGTCCTCCAGCTGGTTGCGGAGGCCCCGCAGCGCCGCCTTGCCCGGCGTGTCCGCCTTGGCGCGCTCCAGCTGCGCCTGCGCGTCCGCCAGCAGGGCGCGCGTGCGCCGCAGGTCCCGGCGCAGCCGCTGCACCTGGCCGTCGTCCCGCGTGCGCCGCGCGCGCCACTCCTCCTCCACGCTGCCCAGGCGCCGCTCCAGCTCGTGCTTCTCGCGCACCAGCTGCGTCCGCTCCTCGTGCTCGTCCTCCAGGCGCGCCTCCAGGGCTGGAACAGCGAGGCGGTCACACATCAGCGAGGCACTCACAGGCAAACACAACATAATGAAGTACGCAATGGCCCGTGCGATGGTCGCTTGGCGGCTTGGCGGCTCCACTCACCTTTGACCTTCTTGTGCGCGTTGGAGCGCACGTCTTCGAGCTCGTCGTCGCGCTGCCCGATCTCCTTGCGGTGCTCCTTGCGCAGCTGCTCCAGCGACATCTCGAGGCGCAGCTTGGCCTGCTCCAGGAGCTGCACCTGGCCGGCCAGGTCGTCCAGCTCCTCCTGCTGGTCCTTGCACTTGTGCTCCAGCTGGTGCTTGGCCTTCTTGAGCTGCGCCACCTCCTCCTCCGTCTTGCCGCCGAACGTCAGCTCGTCCAGCTCGCGCGACAGCGACACCACCTTCTCCTCCTTGAGCTCCAGCTCGAGCCGCAGCGCCTGGAAGCGCGGAGAGGAAACAGCCAGTTAGACCACTGCCGTCACAGCGACGCCGCGGCGTCCCACGCAAATTTCAAGTCCCCCCACTAGGCCGCCTGACGCCTGCGGAGTGCCGGGTAGGCAACCGCACGGCTGCGACGCAGGCGACCGCGGCGGGTTGCCTACGCGGCAGGCTGCCTTCGACCTCGACTACTCACGCTGACGTTCTGCTCCATGGAGTACTTCTCCCCGAGGGCGATCTCCTTCTCGCGCGACAGCCGCTCCCGCTGCTGCTGCTCCCGGCGAAGCTCATCCTGCAGCAGCTGCAGCTCCGAGTCGAACTTGCGCTGCTTCTTCTCCAGCAGGTTGTTCCTGGAGCCCTGGTTCTCCAGCAGCAGGCGCAGGTCGCTGGTCTCGGCGTTGAGCTTCTGCACCTTGCGCTTCCATTGGCCGACCACCTGCCGCTGCTCCTCGACCTCCTCGTAGGCGTCGGCCAGCTGAAGGCCAAATCAGCATAACCATTAAAAACCAGACGAAAACAATTTGAATAATAAATTGTCAAGCGGCGCTCGGGCCGTCGGGCGCACCTTCTTTTCGAGCTGCTTCTTGAGGCCCACGAGCTGCTCCAGGTCGTCCTCGTGCTGCTGCTGCAGGCGCCGCTTGGTGAACTCCAGCTCCCTGAGGGTGCGCTCGTAGCGCTGCCGCAGCGCCGCCGAGGGGCCGTCGCCGTCGCCGCTGCCGCCCTCGTCCTCCGAGTGCACGCCGTTCAGGTCCGCCGTGCGCGCGTGCAGCAGCTCCAGCTCCAGCCGCTCCGTCGCCTGCTGCAGCCGCTTGTTGTGGCCCTGGGAAAAATGACAGGCAAATTTAAAAACTTAAGTTGAGTCAAAAATAAAGTCAAAAAGTTGTCAAAAATAAAGTAAAAATTGTATTTTTTTGGGTGAAATTTTTAGTCGAATGTTAGGTTAATTTTTTTTTTAATTTGTCAAAAATTGGGTTAAAACACAAAACAAATTACGCGACAAAATTTAAATAAATAACACCAAAGCGTACCTGCACGTCCTGCAGCTCCTTCTCCAGCCGAATGCGGTCCGCGACTTCCACCTCGAGGCGGTCCGTGGCCAGAGAGGCGGTCGAGTGCTCCTCCGCCAAGTCCACCGTCATCTCGCTCAGCTGCGGGCAACGGGCAGAAACGGTCAATTGAGCGGACACGAACACACCCACACGCACAAACGCACACGCACGCAGGCCACGAAACACATACGGAGAAGCCAGCGAACACACCCAGGAAAAAAATAATCAAAATAATTAACATGGATGGAGTGGTGGCGATGGTGGTTGGTCCGAATGGTAGGCGGGCGAGCCCATTGGGCGTGCCTCGGCCGCGACGCCGGAGCGCCGGAGCGATGGCATCCAGTCAGTCAGTGACCGAGTGGCCCGCCGGGGCCGAGGGAGCCGCGAGGGAGCCGCCAGGGACCCGCGCACCCACAAAGGCAACTAGCCGTCAAAGTAGTTGGCTGGCGCGGCGCGGGGCGGCGGGGGGCGGGGCGGGGCGGCCCGGACCAGCGGCCCGGAAAGTTACGTGATAAAGGATAAGATTTGCAGGATCATCCGCCGAGGCACCGAGGCGGCTCCCTCGCGCACCGCCACAAGAAGGCCCTGCTCGTAAAGCGCCGCCGCGGTACCTTTCTTTTTTTTTTGCGGAGCCTCGCCCCGCCCGGCCACGTCCAAGAAGTGCAGCAATAAAAGCTGAGCCGCCGCGGAGCCGCGCCACCGGCAGTAGGACGTCTGCAGTCAAGTCGGCGACGCGGGGGTCAGTGTCAAGGTCGGTACCGTCGGCACGGCAGGGGCTCCTAAAACCGCGACGGGCTCTCCACTCCACGCGACCGCGGCGACCGAGAGCGACTCCCGGGGCGCCGGCGACGCGACGCCACGCGGCGCCCGGGACGTGCCCGTCGGACCCACACTGGGCGATGATGCCGTGCCGGCGCATGTGTTTCATATCACGGCCCGCTAGTCGAGTAGTTGGAGCCATGCTCTCGAGGCACGTCCGTGCGGCGCGGCTCTCAACGCGCGCCACCCCCGCCGGCCGGCCGGCCCCCGAGGGCCCCCGCCGCGACCTTGGGGCGCTTGTGGCCGCGGGCCGGCCGGGCCGGGCCGGGCTGGGCTGCCCGGTGGACTACTTGTTGCCGCTCGCACACATGCCGCGCATGCACGCGCATTCCCGCGGGAAAAAGAAACACGCAGCCATATTGCGGAGTCATAAAGCCAGCGACTGCTTTCCAAACACGCCGCCGCCAAGCCTGGCCGGCCCACGCTGCCCTGCCCGGCGCCAGGCCCGCCACGTCCACCGCCCCGCCGGCCAGCGATAAATCGTCCAATCGCATTTGCAAACGACCAAATAATACGACCGGCCGTCACTGTTTTTCTCCTCGCACCGACAGCGGACGCCCCATGATGAGCGCGAGAGAGACAGCCTGCCGCTACCGTGCAGCAGTCGGCAGGCCCAGCGCACAGAATTAATGCAGCTTTTAAAGTTCCCGGGGCGAGTGGCGAGTGCGGGGAACAAGAGCAGCAACGAGGCGGCCAAAGTTATGACGGTGCTAATTTGACGGGGACGAGGGTGGCCGTGCTGGCCGCACCACAACCTCGTGGCCCTGCGGCCATGGCCAGCCAGCGTGCGCAAATACATACATACACCACGGCCGCCGGAACCAGCCCGACTAGACTAGCCACCAAGGCCCAGCAGGCCGATTCAGAGAGTCGCTTTCGTCTCCCTCGCACCTGTCCATGAGTGCGAGAGAGACAGAGCAGGACTGGCAGCCGCCCCCGCACCGCCGCACCCTCGAAACGCACTCGACAGCGAAACAGGGCAGATGTGGGCTGCCGCGTGTTATTTCGCCAGCGCCGCGGCGCCGCGCCCCGCCGCAAAGAAGGCCCTCCCGGCGTGCGCGCGGACGACACGGTAAGGTGAGTCGGCGCGCGGCGGACGCGGCGGACGCTGGACCCGAGCCAGACGCACGTCAAAGCCACTGACAATAGCCCTATCTTTGGCCGGCGGGCGAGCGGACGGAAGGAAGCCCGAGGACGGTCAGACAGACAGACAGACGGACTCGTCAAATCGCTGTGCAGTCTGCAGCCGCCTTTCCAAACTTGTCGCAGCCAGCCGGGGCATGCGCGCGGAGGCCTCCAGGGCCTCCAGGGCCTCGAAGGCCGGCCTGTCGATGCCATCATGCCGCGGCGATGCGGTCGATGCCTCCGCCACGCCGCCATGCCGCCGTCCGTCACAACGTTCAACGTTAGCGACGAAACCGCAATGGGACGGCGAGGCGGGGCGGCGGTACGGCACCACAACGACTTGCGCAGCCTTCATGGGCAGGCCGCGGCACGCCGGCATAACGGGCCGTCGCAGTATCATGGGAAGGCTCGGGACTCGGAGATGGGTAGAGCCCCCTCCCCCAAAACATCACGTCACCGATACCGACGAGGAAAAACGACGACAAAAAGGATGACAAATCAGAGCGACCGCGCTGGGCGCCGCGGGGGCGTTCCGTCTCTCTCTCTCTGTCGCACTCGCGGGGCGGGGCGTACCGCGGGGGTGCGAGAGAGACAGAGCGACCGTTCGAAATCGGCCTGCTGGCGGCGCAGCGTCGTCCTGGCGGCGCTAAGTCAAGAGACGCGCCGCGCGGCCGGTGCCCCACCACGTCGGGGCACCCGGGACGGGGCCGACGGGACCCGCCGTAGGGCCGCGTTGTTCGCGACCAGCGAGGCGCGTCGCGGCGCCGCGGCGGTCCGCGTGGAGGAGACCACGCCAAGCGCCGAGCTGAGACCGACAGACACAACGGGCACCAGGGAGCAGCCAACAAACAGCACGCGGCAGGCAGGCAGCTTGCAGGGGAAGCATGCCGGCGCAGGCGGGGGATGCTAGCAGGCAACACGCGCCTCCTGTACCTCGTCGAGCTCCGAGAGCGTGGCGTCGTCCCTGGACACGGACGGCGACCGCACCTGGCTGGAGGCCCTGCTGGACACCCTGCTGGAGCAGCGGCTGGGCGTGGCGGCCTGCTGCTTGTAGTACTTGACGGCCTTGGTCATGATGGAGGCGGCGCTGCGGCTGCGAGACACTCCGCCTGCCGCCAGACAAGAGCATCACACCGAGCACCGCGACGAGGGCCTCCGAGACCGTCACCGGCGCGTCGCCGTCGCCCACCTGACAGCTGCATCTGCCGCAGCTCCTCGTCGGGGTCCTTGCGGCCCAGCCGCTTCCACTCCTCCATGACGTGGTCCGTGCGCTGCAGGAAGTTGGCGATGCGGCTCGTGAGGAAGGCCGAGGCCGTCTGCTGCTCCAGGTGCGCGGCCATGGGCACCAGGCGCTGGTGGACGCGCGTCCGCGTCGTAGCGGGCGCGGCCTCGGACACCGAGCCGCACAAGCTGGGGGGCGGCGAGCCCAGGTCGAAGGACAGGTTGACGTCGAACACGACCGGGGACTCGTCCTTGCCTGCGGGCCGTCATCGCGTCATCGTCAACCCCAAGCAAGAGGCGTGCCTCTCAGCCCGGCCTGGAATCGGCCACCAGGGCGGCGACCGATTCCAGTGTGGGCGTCGCAGTCCCACCTTCAATGCCGTCCAGGTCCGCGACGGACGGCTCCTGAGGGAACACCCTCCTGGGCGCCGGCGTGGGCGACAGCACGGAGCGGCGGCCGGGCGTGCTGCTGCCGCTGCTGCTGGGCGCGCGGGGCGACATCGACGAGTAGTACGACGAGGACAGCGGCGACGGCGACCGAGACAGCCGGGACGACGACGTGGAGGTGCGGCTGTACGACGAGCACACCGAGCCGGCGCGCTGCTGCCGCGGCTCGCAGCCGTTGTTGCTGCTGCTGATGCTGCTGACGCTGCCGTTGCTGGTGCGCGGCCGGCGGTAGCGCTGCACCAGGCACTGCGGCAGCAGGCCGCGGTGCAGCCGGGGGCTCGGGTGCTCCAGGATGTCGGGCAGGCCGCCGGTCGTCTTGGCGTGCTTCATGGGCAGGATGATGCGGCCCGTCGTCCCGGACCCCACGCCGCCGCCATCGCCCCGCTCCAGCGAGAAGCCGCCGATGCGCATGTTGGTCCAGGAGCGTCCCACGCCGCCGAACAGCCTGCCGCCGCCGCCGCTGCGCTCCGTCATGGCGCCGCCCCTCGCGCCGCCCCTCGCCTCGCCAGCACGGCCAGCACGGCCTGCAGCGCCAGCACCGAGACGCACCGCACGCTACCCGGGACACGCGGCGGTGGACTGCGGGATGCGGGGCCTGGCCCGGCCTGGCCGCCGCGCAGCCACACGGCCCAGGACCCAGAGGGCTCGCAGAGTCGCAGGGCGCGGCGGCGAGGCGAGGGGGGCGGGGACGGGGGAACCGGGCCCACCCCAAGCCAGAGGGCACGCCGCCAACACGCCGGCAGCACGCAGCCCGGCGCCTCTCTGGGCCACCGGTCTGGTCAAAGTCAAAACGGAGGCGAGATGCAGACCGCGGGGTTTCCTCAACGGGAAGTGCCTCGACTACACCCCCACGACGATGACGACGGCGACGACAAGCCCCAGGAAAAGCGGGCCTCAGAAACCATGCAGGTGCAGCACTGCGTCGGCCGGTGCGCACGCGAGGCTCGAGGCTCGAGGCAGTCGGGGGAGTAATCACTTGACGACAGGGCGCGGGCGCAGAGCGCGCATAGTGCAGAAGCCCCACTGCAGTCGCACGCGCCATGTTTCTTCTCCCGCCCACCCTTTCAAGAGCCAGCTCGCCATTGTCAGCTTTATTTTTGTTTTTCAATAATGCGACCGCGACGTTCCGACACGTCGCATTTCTGAATCACAATGTCCACCTCGCCCGCCCCGCCGCCTGCTCCCCGCCCCCCGCGACTGCCGCCCGGCCGCCCGGCACTTGGCCCGGTAAAAATACACCACGCAGCATAGCGCCGCCCTTCCCCGCGCCCCGCCCGCCGGCCCCACCAGTGCAGCGGCCCGTCTGTCTGTCTGTCTGTCCGTCCGTCTTTTCGGTCAGAGGAAAAGTCCCAACCAACGCGCGTCGCAGTCGCATCCAGGAAGTGCCGCGCGGTGCAGCAGGACGCGCGCTAATTTCAAACCGAGACGCCGCCCCGCCCCGCCCCGCCCCGCCAGCACGGCCGGCCCGGCCGCCCCACCCCAGCACCATTGACGAGCGACGCCAATCATTGACAACCTCGACAGCCTCGGCGATGACGACTGCTGACGCACACGGCACCCTCCTCTGCGACGCGAGAAGCTGCAACAGTCCGACTGTTTAGCCAGCCAGCAACACTCGGCGACTGCATCGCCAAAATAACGACTATCGCCGTTTCCAAACAAACTCGCTCGCAGCTGCCTCGGGTCGTCTGCTGCGCCGCACCGCACCGCCACCCCGACCTGCCGCAAACCCCACCGGGGCGCGGAAGCGGCTGCACTCGACGGCGGAGGCCGGGTTAGTTCGTCGTAAACCCGCGGAGCGAGCGAGTTATTGTCAAAGGGCAAGGCCGGCAAGGCCGCGCCCGGGGTGACTCACACTCACGGGCGCGGGGGCGGGGCGGGGTTCCCCAAACCATGCCAAACCCTTCGCACACCGCAGAGGCGCACCATCGCTTACTGCTGTCATTTCTCACACGCAAGACACACGGTCTTGAAACAAAAAAAATAAAAAATGTGTCCTATCGGCTGCCTATTAGTTGCACGTTGTCACGCAGGCCCCCGCCAAAAAGGGGAGGGGGGCGTCTGGTGCGATCGTTATTTCGTTTCCGTTCCGTTTCATCCCGAGACAGTTACATAATCGGACGTTTGAATTGGCGCCAAGTTATCTCACGAAAACGCCGCCGGGGCCGCCGCACCACGGCGTCGACGTCCACGCCCAGGGGTGTCACCGCGAGGCGCCGGAATGGCCGCGGCGTGCAGCCCAGGCCGGCAGGGCCCAGGTCAAGGTGCCGCTGCTGCTTTTGAGTTGATTCGCCGGCGAGCGACTCGAGGGAAAGGCGGGCGGTCGACGTGCGGGGGGGCGTACCCCACACTGTAAGTGCGCGAGGGGGTTGGGCTGTGCTGCTGCACCGCTGCGCCGCGCCTGGCGGCCGTCCAGGCCCCAAGCCAGCAGAGCTTCCGCGCAGCGCAGACTGGCAGCTCAGTGCCGGCCGAACAATGACGAGAGTGAAAGGGACGCGGACAAAGGGAGGCCGCCGTCGGACTCTGCCTCTCGCCTGTCTCTCTCGCGCCCCTACGGGGGACGCCCTTCGAGTGCGAGCGAGAGAGAGAGACCCCCGGATCAGTCTGCTGCCGGGCCGGACGAGCTCGGCGACCCCTGCCTCGCGGCGGGAGACGGGCAGAGACGAGCCCCAGCGTCCGTCGGACAGGTGCACGCCGGCGGGGCGGACGTGTCGTTGACCAGCGCCCAACCGGGTGCACTACCAGGGGGTGGCAACGGCCTAGGCGGCGCGTGAAACGATGCTCCCCGCTCGGGCCGGCGAGCAACGCGCGGCCGACCACTGTGCACGGTGTCACTAAAATCAACATAACCACATCAAAACTTCATCAAATTGAAAAACCCAGGTCATTTTCAGCATCTACACAAAATTTCCTATTTGTATGTAGTCATGGTTTACAGTTTTAGACCCGTTCAAAATGTTAAATCTCGATTTATAATCAAATTTACCGGCAATTTTAGCCAATTCAATATTTTGCAACGACGAAAAAAGTTATTTCCGTTCGTTTTAGGTCCATACATGCAGCGAGCCGATTGTTGGCCTCCACTTTCCCTATTGCGTAAGCATACTGGAATGTCGATACGACATCTGTGACGGTCACGGTGGCCCATAATGTAATTTGCAAAATTAGACCAAAAGCAGTTAGACTGACTTTGGGAATATTTTTCGAATATTTTTCACAATCAACCGATTGTGATGAAACTTGACGGGGGCATGTAGAATTGTCCGCTCTACAACGTGGTGAAGTCAGATTTGCGATACGACACCTAGTTTATTCAAGTGAAGCTTTACCAAATACGTGTACTTTTAGGGTTAGTTTGCAGTGTTTTAAAACTAATTCGAAATGTGAAAACTGAAACGTCCGTTTGAAAAACCGTTACCACAGGGCGATAGAGAATTAAATTCTGCGTGGTATAGGCTATTGCAGAACGATAAACAAGTGCGAAAGAGCTACGAAAAATATTCCCAAAGTCAGTCTAACTGCTTTTGGTCTAATTTTGCAAATTACATTATGGGCCACCGTGACCGTCACAGATGTCGTATCGGCATTCCAGTATGCTTACGCAATAGGGGAAGTGGAGGCCAACAATCGGCTCGCTGCATGTATGGACCTAAAACGAACGGAAATAACTTTTTTCGTCGTTGCAAAATATTGAATTGGCTAAAATTGCCGGTAAATTTGATTATAAATCGAGATTTAACATTTTGAACGGGTCTAAAACTGTAAACCATGACTACATACAAATGGGAAATTTTGTGTAGATGCTGAAAATGACCTGGGTTTTTCAATTTGATGAAGTTTTGATGAAGTTATGTTGATTTTAGTGACACCGTGCACAGCGGTCGGCCGCTCGTCGCTCGCCGGCCCGAGCGGGGAGCATCGTTTCACGCGCCGCCTAGGCCGTTGCCACCCCCTGGCACTACTTGTGGGCGGCCTAGGCAGCCCAACCGACTGGGCCGCGCTGTGGGTTGCCGCGGTGTTCGCCGTCAGGCGCTACTGCCGCGGCGCCCCGCACACACACAAACGCACACAGACAGACACCAGTTTACGGCGGTCCAACAATGCCTTACCTTGGCTTCCAGGCGGTCGCTCTCGTGCTTGATCTGCGTCCTCTCGGCCTCCAGCTTGTCCACCTTGCTGCGAAGTGCCTCCAGCTCCTCCTGCAAAGAGCAAGGAAAGCACGTCAGCAAGCGACCTCAAAGCGCGTTGCAACAAAAAAAAAGTTAATTTAAAATGAATGAAACATGAAATGCGACGACTCACCGACTTGGCGCGCAGCTCCTCCTCGGTGCGGTGCACGTTGAGCAGCGGCGTCACCCGGACCAGCAGACGCCACCACGGCCAGTCGCGGACGCTCATGAACTTGCGGACGTTGCGCTGGATGCACCGCACGGCCAGGTCCTGGACCTGCAGCGGGCCAAGGAGAGAGAGAGAGAGGTGTTTACAGTTAGTACGAACGCAAGGACGCGGCGAGCGGCCGGAGCAGCAGTGACTCTGCAGGCGAAATCAATTAGCAATAACCCTTCCATCGCACGAAAAACGGGACAGGAGGGACGGGACGGGGCGCGCCTTTCCCTGGCCGGGGCGGGGCGGGGCCGGCGGGGCGGGCCCGGCCCCTTTGAAGGAGCGCGCTGCTCAATAGTGATTAGCTTTTAATTATGGCGTCTTGGCCGGGCCGGGCGGCGCGCAGCAGCGTCCTCTGCCTGGGAGCTTTCGGAGCGCCGTCCTGGCGAGGAGAGCGTGGTGGGAGCGCTCCGTACTCCGTGCTTCTCAGAGACGTGAACGAAGCGAGAGCGCGCGACGGGCACGCACGGAAAGTCCGCGGTGGACCCTGGATCGACTCAATGAATGAATTTCGGAGATGAATGGCACAGCAACGAAACGAGGGAGCGAAAAAAAGAGTCGTGTTTACGACGCGTGCCCCTGTCTGACAGTGGGGGCGCGATAAGGCCGTTGCGTAAGGCACACGCGCGTGATAGCGCGGCTGTTGCACGCCATCCAGGTCACGAGCACGCGGGGCGGGGCGGGGCGGGGCGGGGCGGGGTGAGGTGAGGCCCAAGATCGGCGAGGCAGCGCACGCTACGGGCGCAGAGCGGCGGCCCCGCGGCCAGCACACTGATTCCGAGAGTCGTTTTCGTCGCGCTCCCTCTCTCGCACCTATACGGGTCGCCCCGCGTGTGCGAGAGGGATGGAGCGACGAAAACGGACTCTCGGAAACAGTCTGCTGCTGGCCGCGGGGCGGGGCAGGGCAAGGCACAGAACCGCAGGACCACAGGAAGCATACGGGTACCGTGCGGGCAAATTGCTATTCAATACCAGAGCAGAGACCAGCAGATAGGAAGCAGAGCAAGTAGTGCGAGGCGGCGCGCAATGGCAGCAAGGCCTGGAGGAAAGTGGCCAACACAGCAGTGTATCCGCGGCGCAGGCCCGGCCGAAAAGGGAGATTGGGAAAGGAAAGGAAAGGGGCTTTTCATTCCAGACTCAAACGCGACTCACGAAATTTTCCCTCAACTGAAACAACTAGCGGGCGGAACTTGCTTTTCAAAACGTTCCCCATTTTGTTTTCGTTTTGTCTGTGCATCCGGTGACGGCGAGTCGTCAACAAGACCAGTCAGTCAGTCGTGCCGCGCGGACTCCATGCATTACGGGGCCGCGGTCGGCGCGGTCGGCGAGGTGAACGTGTTACAATGCAACGGACACCGCATCGACTTGCTTTCCGCCTAAACGTTCCGACTCACTCGCCGGGATTCCAGGGGAACACAAACAAAACAAAAACAAGCACCCCAGGCGGCAGGGCCCCGTTCCCGAAATGCTTGAAAATCCGCGCGCGCCGCGCGTTCGCCCAAATGGCCGGCCTTACCTTTCTCTTGGCCAGCTGCTTCCGGGCGAGGAAGCCCCTGCAGCGTGCCTGCAGCCGCACCACGTGGCCGGCGATGCGCTCGTCGCGCTGCGCCTCCAGCTGCTCCAGCACGCCGGCGCGGAAGAAGATCTGCAACAACAACAACAACAACAATTAGACACACGACAGAGACACGCCGCGTGGCGCCGCGTGGGAAGCGGGGGCGTGAGGTGCTAATGGCGCTGACACTGAAGCAAACCGAGTCGGTGGCGCCTCGGGCCGCGCCTCCAGTGCAAGGGCGGCTCCAGAGACGGCTCCAGAGGTGGGCGATGTCGCGAAAGTTGCCTATCCAGAGCAGCGCTCTCGTCGTTCCGTCTCTCTCGCACTCACGGGGCGTTGCTGCGTCGGGGTGCGAGAGAGATAGAGCGACGAAGCACTGTTCGGAATCAGCGTACCACCAGCTTCTGCCTGGCTGGCCGCGACTGCCGTGACGCAAGGGCCGTGTGAGAATTGCGTGTCACTTTTCCAGAGCTGGTCGCGTCCCTTCATCGCCGAGGTGCCGAGGCGGCTGATGGCGATAAGAAGGCCGGGGCTCGGGGGCCGAGGGGGCCCAGGGGGCCCAGGGCCCGCCCACCAATCGGGGCGTTGGGCAACGGGCCGCGAGGCGCCGCGGGGCCCGCGGGTTAGCCGGCCGGTGTCGTCACAAGATGTGTTCCCTTGACATTCTCATCCCTCAGGACCCTCACAGCCTGGGCCTGACGGCCTGACCCGGAGAGCGCGGGGCGCGCGGGGCCGGCCCCAGCAACCTGCCGCCAGCTTTGCATTTACTCTCTCGGAAACAAAATCCAGCAAGCGAGCTGGCCGACTGACTCAGGGCTTTGGACCGTTCCCTTGGCGCGTGCGCGCGTGCACTACGGGCAGTCTGCATCTGGGTCGGCCGCTCCTCAATGGCACGGCGCGGCATCGCCGGCCGGAGTGTGTTTCCGCCACTTTGGCGAACACGGCGTCGAGGCGGAGCGCGGAGACGGCCAGGTTTACGGTCGCATCAAATGCAATGAAGACGCGCGGGTCGTGGCATGCATCTGCACATGTGTGGCGCGGACTGCGCGGGCCGGGCCGGCCGGGTCACGACGAGCACCGCCTCCACGCCAAGCCGGCAAGCCGCACCACAACATTTCATTCGCCCGGTGACACTACACCGCAAAGCGCGCCACAGAAACGGGAAGGCAGCACTGCGGGGTAAAGTGACGGGTGCTGAACGCGGTGCTGAAGATCAGCCCGCTGCAGACTGGTTCCGAGAGCCGTTTTCGTCGCTCTGTCTCTCTCGCGCTCATGGGGCGTCCCCTGCAGGTGCGAGAGAGACAGCGACGAGAGCAACCCTCGGAATCGGTCTGCCGGTGCTGCCTGCTGCCCGGACTGGGATCGCTGGGATCAACGAACCGGCAGTCCAGCAGCCCAGCCGGCGAACCGGACGGGCCGGGCCGGCCGGCCGGCCTCTGGGCACCTCTGGGTGCCTTCCTCTCCTCCGTTCCTTCGGCACGGCAGCCTTTGCCTGCCTTCGGCGCTAGGAGGGTCAGGCAAGGCGGTCGTCACATGTGGGTCAGCGGCGCCCGGGCCGCGCTGCGGGCAACGCCAAGCAACGCCAGGCAACGCCGCGGGCGGCCACGACACGTTCATATTTCGAAATGATTCCCGAAGATGTTCGAGGCGCCTCCCACCTGCTTCTGCTCAGGTGCCGCGGGCAGCGCGGGGCGCACTCCGCCCACCCACGAGCGCGTCGTCAGCACGCCAGCACGCCGCGGCCGGCGAGTCCCAATTCTGGCGCCGCGAAGCGTGCACACCACCCGAGGCGACGATGAAAACGAACCAAACTTCATTTCTAAACACGGGCAAAAATTGACTTCTGGAACTGAACTATTTTGACCAGGTATCGACCGCGGGCATATCGGCCTCCCTTCCCTTCCCCTCCCCACTCGCGAACTCCATCCTCGCAGTGCATCGGAATGCACGTCTGGCGGCCCCGTCGGGCCCTGCCTCGGCCCTGCCCCGTCGGTGCCCTGCCCTGCCGGTGTAACGGTCCGCCGGGCGGACTCCGCCAGCTCCGCGCTCGGCGCTTCGCCTCGGCGTACCTCAACGTCGGCCGCGCTGTATCGGCTGGGCCGCGCTGACATGGTGCCGGGCGTGGACGTCCGCTGCAGGCCCTGTAGGTTGTGCAGGCCCTTGAGCTCCAGGCCCTTGAGGTCGCGCTCCGAGAGGTCCGACACGGCTCGCCGGTACGTCGGGGCGTCCTCGTGCAGCCGTCGCCGCGCCGCCAGGACGCCGTCGAGCAGCAGGGGCTCGCGGCGACGCAGCGCCGGCGCGTCTTGCTGCATCTTGTCCAGGCCCTCGAACTTCTCCTTGGCCTTCTTGACGATGGAGGCGGCCAGGGCGGCGGTTGGAGGCGCGGGTGGCGGCGCGCTGGGCCTCGCCTTGCTGCTCCAGTCGGGCTGCTGCCGTCCGAGGGCGGGGGTCAGCTTGGGGCTGGGGGCACTGGCGGCGTTGGGGGCCGCCGCCACGGGGGGCGGCGCGTTCTGGTAGAAGCTGACCAGCCTTTCCACCACGGGGGCGGGGGCGGGCGCGACGGGGGCGGCATGCTCCTCCCACGACGAGGGCCCCGAGTGCGTCAGCAGCAACACCGAGTCGCACTTGCCGCTGCTGCTGCCCCCGCTGCTGCCGCTGCCGCCACCCTCGTCCGACGACGACGCCCCCGAGTCGCTGGAGCCGAGCTGGATGAGGGTCACGTTGTCCTGCTGGTGGGGCTCGGGCGACACGTCGATGCCGCTGTCCGTCGACGAGGCCCTCTTCGTCAACGGCCTCTCCGTTGTGGCAGTGTAGCACGCGTCGAAGCGCGCGATCAACTCGCGCAGCTTGAGTTGCTGTTGCTGCTGTTGATGTTGCTGTTGTTGCTGCTGCGTCCGCGAGTTGTTCTTCGCCACGACGCCGGTCACCTTCGGCCTGGCGGGCACTCGCGTCTGCCTGTCAGCCACGGCCTTGGCGCGGGGCCCTCCCTTGGGCGGTAGTGCGGGGGGCGCGACGGCGGCGGCCGCGTTCGGGGGCGGCACGGGGGGCAGCGGGGGTGGCACGGCCGGGACGAACACCCTCACGACGGCGGTGGTGTCGCCCGGCACGCTGGCGGCGCGAGGCAGCGGCACGGGGCGCTTGGGCGGCAGTTCCGGGGGCAGCGTCGGCGGGGGCGGCGGCGGCCTCTTCACCGCGGGCGGCGCCACATGCTTCGGGGGCAGCGGGGGCAGCGGGGGCGGGACCGCGGCCACACGGGCCAGTCGGTCGCGGAATCCTTCGGGGGGCGGGAGAGCCGCCGCGGGCGGGGAGGGCGGCGGCGGCCGTGGCAGCGGGGCTTTGCCGAAAGTGGCGAATGTGAGGCTGGGGCTGGGGGACGCACTGTGCGCCAGTTCGCGCTGCAGGCCTTCTTCGAGGGGCTTCTCGGCCACGGGCGGCGAGCACGAAGTTCCCCTCAGCCTGGACGCGAAGTCAGGTTCGTCGTAACCCTCGCTGAAGTCCGTCTTGGCCTCGTGCAGCATGCTGTCCCGCACTTCATCGTCATCATCCTCCTCGTCCTCGTCATCATCGTCATCGTCCTGGCGGTTCACTTGATACGAAAAGTCCAGCTCGTCTTCGCTGGACGAGTCCTCGTCGTCCTCGCCGCCCCAGGGGTCCACGTTCACGTCCTCCACGACGTGCACCACGTCCTCGCCCATCAAGTCCATGGCGAAGCGCACCGTCTTGACGGCCGGCGCCCCCGGCC
Organism: Thrips palmi; assembly: GCF_012932325.1. Lineage (NCBI taxonomy): Eukaryota > Metazoa > Arthropoda > Insecta > Thysanoptera > Thripidae > Thrips > Thrips palmi. Next base: position 12,844,400 of record NW_023144625.1, on the reverse strand, counting down.
TGCCACTGCCGCAGCACTTTGTCGCCAAAGCGCTGCCAGTGAGGGCCGTGAGGACGGCGTCGGGCTCAGGCTTGCCCTCGGGCTTGCCCTCGGGCTCGGCGACGGCAGCACCGGGATCGCCCTCCATCTTTGACGGCATCAAAGCGAGGGGACCCGCTGCGGGCGCGCGCTGCCTCTGCTGCTGCTGTGGCTTGGACGACGACGGCGACGGCCCGCTGGACCGAGAGAGCATCACGCCGAACCACACGACCAAGACCGCCGGCAGCCACCACCACAACTCTTGCAGCATCACATCTCATTCCACCATGGCACTGTGGTATCACATGTCACTCGCGTGCGTCACGGCGCGTCACGGCACGTCACGGTGCGACCCCCGCGACAACGCGCAGTCTCGTCGACGGCCGGCGCGGCACTGGCGGGGCTCCTCCATTCCACGGGCCGCCGCGCCGCGCTCCCCGGCCGCCCCGCCCCGCCCGGGGCCTCTGGGTCGGTGCCCCCCTCCCCTCCCCCTCCAGGCGAACAGGTTCGGATTAGGGGCCTAAAAGGTATGAGACGCGCGGCACCGCGGCAGCGGGGCACTCTGGCAGGGCGGAGGGCCCGGCCTGGCTTCGGCCTGGCATCGGCCTGGCATCGGCCTGGCCGCCAGACGGGCTGTCGTCGTGTCGCCGCCCGAGCAGAGAATCCCATTTCCGAAGCTGCAGGCCAACTGCAGCGCGTCCTCCCCGGACTGACTCTGCGCCGCTCTGCGCGCCGACCGGGCCGCGAGACGTCAACAACAGCAACAGGTTTTAAAGGGCCGGCCGGTCTGGAAGGTCTGCAAGGCCTGGAAGGATGCACGGCGGCAAGGTCGCCGCCCATCCATCGCGTCCGTCGCAGTCGCCCTCCGAGAGTCACCTCTGTCTCTCTCGCACTCACAGGGCGTCCCCAACAGGTGCGAGAGAGACAGCGACAACGACCCTCGGAGTCAGTCTGCAGGCCGCGCAGCCATTCATGGCGGTCAAGCCAGGCGACGCGGGGCAATCTTCGCGCCCGACGTGCACCGCATAATCCACTAGATCGAACGCGCACTCGCCCTCACCCGCACCAGTGCGGCAACGCCGAGCCGTGCCGAGCCAGTGCCGTGCAACGACGCAGTAATTCCCCCATTCTTCATTCGGCCCTGGTACAATGACCGGCCTGCCTACGACCTCCTCCTCATCATCGTCATCGTGGGCCAGCCAGCCTGCCTCGGCTGATACCTCCCCGCGACCAGCCCCCCCCCCCTTTTCTCTAGAGCCCCGCGGACGAATTGGCTTAAAGCGAGCAGCTTCGCGGAGCGCAGGCAGGGCATGGCAGGGCGGCGACCATCGCGCTGGTCACAGCCGCCAACCACCATCCCACTACATCTTGCTTATACTCGCTGCCATGACCACGTCATCGCGCACCTTAATTTCTCATTAACTCCGAAACGACGCTCATATATTTCTTTCCCCGGCTCATCATATGCAGTACACTTGGCGCCCGTGACTTGAAGCTAAAATTAAATCGCAGCACCCCTCTCCTCGTTTTTGGTGCATTATTAGAGGGCAGCGCTCGCCGACGATCTCCAACAGCAACAATAACAAACTGACAGCAAGAAACAAAGCGCGCGGCCGGGTCCAATGAAAGGAATGCACCGCCATTATTTGGGAACAAAAATACGACGACAACAACAACAACAAGGCCGAGTTGTGGGGGGCGGTGTGCAATGAGATGCATTTCGCATGCTGGACATGCAGCAGGAATGCAGCGATGCAGGCCGATGCAGGCGAGCGCTGCGAACGCCGGCCGGAGGAAGGGACTGAATGAATTCGAGAGGACAGGACGGCTCGCAGGCTTGCAGTGCAGGGCCACCTCCCCACACCGCGACCGCCGCGGACCTGCAGCCATGACCGAGAGGGGGAGAGGTAATTTCTTCTTTCCTTTCCCCTTTTTTATTTGCAGAGAATGAGCGCAGAGGCGAGCCCCGAGAGAGGGGGATGGGGGAGAGGAAGAGGATATTGCTGGACCAGACGGACGACAGGCAGAGGAGCGCTCCGAGCGGCGGCAGTGCCATGCCAGTGCCATGCCAGTGCGGCAGCAGGCTCTCTATCTCGGGCGGCCATCTCCGGACAAATGCTCGCGGTTCGCTCCGGGCCCTGCAGCATCCTGAAGCAGGCCGAGGAGGCCCTGGTCCGCGTAGGCCGCCCCGCCCCGCCCCGCCAGTCCCACACGCGCCTACCCAGACGGCGCGGCCCGGCGGATTGGGTGCAACGCAATAAAAACGGCCGAGAGTGAGAGAGACAGCGAGTCGGGAATGAACGAATCGATGATGGATTTTCGCTGGCAAGGACCCCGGAGCGCGCGACGCTGCGACGCGGGCTGCCGTGCAGCATCACCCATGGCAGCCAGGGCCGCGTCACCGCCGGCAGCCCGGAGCGAGGCTAGTTGGCCAATTGCCCAGCCAATCGGTCGCCATTCACGGAGACGAAAACGACGAGCACCTCGTTCTGCCTCGTTCCGGCCGCCACCGCCGCCAGGGCCGCGCGAAGGCCGGGCACCGCGACGCACTGCGACGACGGGCCTCCAGCGCGCCAGCGTGGGTCTTCTTGCACCTTTTGGCTGCACCCGAGTCCGGCCGCCAGGCCGGCCGACGATGCGCCCGAGCGACGCGATGTCCTGTCCACAGATTCCCGGAACATAAAACTCGAACCGAAGTGAAGCGAACGACGACGACAACGACGACAACGCTGCAGCTGCACCAGCCAAGCGAGGAGGAGCAGGAGGTTCGGTTTCGAGTCGGCGGCGACGGCGGCAGCAGCAGGGTCGTCCCTAAATTGGACAACTTTACGAAGCACCTCCGGGACCAGGGTCATCCGGTGCCTGCCTGCCCTGCCCGCCTGCCTCCAGCTCGCCAGCCGGTGCAGTGGGCGCAGTGGGTGCAGGCTCCCGCACTGCAAATCCAAATCCGACGCAGAGGACGCCGCCGGACGCCTCCTCCTTCCCGACGCCTCGTTTTCCTCCTCATCGTCCGCTTTATTTATTTTCCCCCTTTAATTCGAGCAGCGGCCGACTTGCCTTGCCGGCCTCTCCAGTGCCCGGTGCCTCGCGGGCACGGCGATGCCGCCGATGCCGTTCAACCTCATAACTTACCTCCGCCAACGCCCCCCACCCCGCCCCTCCCCCTTTCCCCGCGGCACCGCATTCCTGGGCCGCCACGCCACAATACACCGGGACGCCCCCAAGGCGGGGCACAGCGTGGCACGGCGTGGCACGGCGCGGCAGGGCGGGGCACGCCGACTGAGGCGCCCCACCAGATCATCCACAAAAAGACAAAAACTCGGCCACCTCCACGTCGAGCCGCTCGCCGCTGGGCTCCCCGCCGCCCCCCGCGTCGCCACGCCATGCCACGCCATGCCACGCCCCTCCCCGCGCGGCGGGCAGAGGAAACCACAATCAAAACTGTACACGAAATGCATAATAGAATCTGAATTTTCCCGAATGCATACCGTCTTGCAGTGCAGGCGCGACGACGGCCACAATGGTGCGGCACCGATACACCGCCCGTCACGGAGTGACACACTCACACACACGCAGAGAGAAAGAGTGTAGGGCCGCGCCAAAGTCAGCCCCACCAACGTGCACGGAATACTAATAAAACCGCTGTCGATGACCCCCCCCCCCCCGTCCCCCCGTCGCGACTATGCACATGGTTTTGCGACCTCGCGCCCCATTTGCTGCGACCGGCTGTGCCCCTCCCGTTCGCGGTCCCGCGTCGCCGGCCAGGCGGCTAAGAAGAGCAGTGTCCATGCCGGCCAAGCGGCCATGCGGCGCCATGCGCGGCCCTCATGGCCTTCAAGGCCGTAAAGACCCATGCGGACGCGCCATAAGCCATGAGGCGGGCCGCCATGGGACCGCCGCCCCGCCCCGCCACGCCCCGCCACGCCCGACCAGGCCCGCCGTTCCCGATGTTTAATTCCGCGCGCGCTTTCGGTCCGGGCGAGAGGGACGCGAAGGCGAAGACGGCCTCGTTGGCGTCGGCCGCGTCGGCGCGCGCGGGGAAGCCCAGGGGAAGCGCGAGAAGGGTGCCCCGCTCTCCGCCAACGTGGGGACCAGGACCCACGTGCCGCGTGCCGCCGACCGGACCCACGCCGCCGGCGGCCCCTTGCACCGGCACGGCCAGCACGGCCAGCACGTCGGCGCGGCAGTGGGTCACATTAACGGTGTTCGGTGCAACAGCAGAGGCCGCGCCGCCGCCCTGCACCGCCCCGCCGAGCATTTGCAAGCTGGCGCCTCGTCGGCGAAACGCGCGCAAATCGCGCCGCCGGTCTCCTTTTGAGTAATGACAGTCGTAAGGGGGCGGGGCGGCACCGTTTCAAAATCCACGCGCTCTATCAAGACCCGAGTGTCACAACACGACGCGGATACGGAAGAGGCATTGCCCGTCCTGAGGCGTTTGCAAACAAGTTGTTGTTGTCGTCTACGTCGCAGGCGGCGCCCTGTCTGTTCGTAGGCGGCGCGAGGCAGAGGCACCCACGGGTCGCCTACTTCTTCCTCTCCTCCTCCTCCTCTTCTTCTTCTCCTCGGCTCCGGTTAACGAGTCACAAGAAAGGGGTGGGGGAGGGGCGCGTGGGTGGCCGTTAACTAGGAGTCCTGACCCGTTGGCGACCCCCCAACGGCAAGCGGCGGGGCCGTGCACACCGCGCGCACCTTGTGCATCGCCACCACAGGCGCGCCAAATATTCCTCCAAGGTCACGCTGCCGGTTGGGGGTGGGGCGGGGCGGGGCGCTCTCGCGGCTTGCCCTACACTGTGATTATCGAACAGACAAGGACGGACGCGATAGGTTATAACGGCACCGAAAAAAAACGCCTCACCAGCACTTTGCCCAGTGGTGTTGCACGCGGCGCCACACTCGCCACAGCAACCATGCAGCCCGGTTGCGTCGGTTCGGTTCGCGCGGTGGCGGGTTCGAGTCCCGCCAGTTCCGCTTCCTTTTTCTACCGGCTGACCCGTGACGTGTCCAGCGTGAGAGACTACCAGTGGCGGTGCAGCTTGCACGTGGTCTCGCCGCTGGTCCAGCCGGCCAGCCTTCCCCGGCCAGCCGGCCTGCGCTAGCACCGGTCAAAGTAACTGTTCCGCTCGCATCGCGCCGCCAGCCCCGCCAGCAGCCAGGCAGGCATCAGCCCGGCCGGCAGCACGCAAGCAAGACAAGCAGAGCCTCATCACGGAGTGGAGGGCCCAGGCCCACTGTGCGCCTGCGCCCGTCGGGCCGCCCCGCCCATCCACGGAAGCGTTTCCGCGATGGCCCGGCCAAGGCAGCCGAGGCGGCCCAACCAACGGCACCCCGGCGGGGACTCTGGCAGAGTGCCACCGAGTGCCACCGGACGGGCAGGGCCTGGCAGGGCCGAAGGCGGGGGGAGCGGCCGCTGCATTCGAGTGTCAATCGAGTGCACGGTCTCCGAGAGACCCTTTCGTCGCTCGGCCTTCCTCCCATGGAGAGTCCCGCACAGGTGCGAGAGAAAAGTCTATCGGAATCAGTCTGCCGCACCACCGCTCCACAGTCCGAGTGACTACAGCATAGGACGGTGTTCGACTCCACAGCGACTCTGGCGAGGCGAACGGATTCCAGCGGGGACGGCCCGGGCCAGGCGGCCAGTGCAGGCTTCGCGGCGTACAGGGCTTACACGGTCCGGGGAGCGGACACGGCCTCCAGGCCGCCACCAGTTCGCGTTCGCATTCCAGCGCCATACCGACCATCACGCGGTGCGCTAAAATTCACTCCAGGAGGGGGACCCACGAACGGGTCCAGCAGCACGGGCGGGTCTCCGTCAGGCGCCTGAGTGTGAGTGAGAGTACGTGTGTGTCCAGCCCAAATCAAGGCAATTTGGCTGCCCATGCCGTATTCGCCACTGACCGCTTTGTTTCCCGGAGGCAAACGAAAACGGATTCCTTTTCTTTTGCCGTGCCTCCGCGGCAGCCGCGCAGCCGCCACACCAAAGCGGCAAAGCAGCAGAGTGGCACGCGGCCCATGCGGGACAGCATCCAGAGCAGGATGGCCGAGCGCGCAGCGGCCGTGGCGCGTAGATATAGACATTTGTCCCCGTCGACATACCGCTGGCGCACCTTCACACTCACACACGAGACGCACACACACAGACACACACACACGCGCACGCGCGGGTAACGGGGCGACCCTAAATACGATTCCGCACAACAATGGCCTGGCGGTCGCCGGGCGGGCAGGCAGCCACAGTGATCCCGATCCCGAGCTGCGTCTGGCTGCGTCGGCAATCAGGCCGCCCCTGCCCGGCCTGCCCCTCCCCCTCAACCGCGCCAATATGGCACATCCATCACGCCGGCCACCGCCACGCCGGCCACGCCACTGCTAAACGCAGCGCGTGGGGAGGCGGCGCAAATTGTCGCACACACACACACACACGTTGCATATGGAAGCCCAGAGCAGCAGGTCACCGGGCCGCAGCAAGGCCTCGCGCCGCGTCGTCATCATCGCCATCGCCGTCGACGACGGCCAAAACAGAAATCGGTTTACACGTCGGCCGGCCAGGCGGCGGCGCCATCCCCGTCCAAGGTTTCCGGAAGAAAACGGCTATTAGCGCACCAGTCTCTCTCGCACTCGTGGGGCGTGCCGTGTGGGTGCGAGAGAGGCAGAGCGGCGGGCCGGGAAGGAAGCTCACGGCCAGTACGGGGCTGTGGGGCGTGCGGGGCGTGGCCCCCGGCCTCGTTGTGGGAAAGCTTGGAAAGTGTCGCGCCTTCATGCCTTGACTCGCCGCTAGTCGCTTTGTCCCGATGCCAAAGCCAGGCAAAGCCACGCAAAGCCGCGGCACGTACGACGCAGCGGCCCACCGGCATGGCGGCCCACCGGCCGGGCCTTCCGCATACACAACGAGCAGGCTGCTATCTTATCACGGCGCCACAAGCCAAACAGGGAGACTGCAACGAGCACATCGTCGTCATCGCCGCGCCGTCGGCCGCCCGGCGCGTCCACAGCGCCGCCGCACACGGCTGCGCGACGGGCCTGCCTACCCTCACGGCGTTGGGCCGGGACGTGGCCGTAGACGTGGCTGCGCGGGGCTGCCTGCTCGCGCTCACAGTGCAGGGCGTCACGTCGGGTACGCGGCACGCGAACGGACCGGTCGGGGCGCTGGGGCGATGTCCGGGCGACGCTTTCGAGCAGCGCGATGTCCGGGGCGCGGCCGTCGCCGTCGCCGCCGTGGAGTATGGCGCCGGCTCGATTTCACTTAACGTCCAGCAGTGCCCGGCCGTGCCCTGGCAGGGTGTCGTCCCGCTGTCGCGTCACGTAGGACACGAGGGGCCTAAATGCAGCGCGGCGCCGCACCGGCCGGTGAAAACACGCACGCACACACACGCACGAACAAACACTCACACACGCACGCCACGCGCCTAACGCAGGGCGCGGCTTTAGACAGGTGGCAAAGACACCGAGCGGGTGGGGCTTTGCAGCGCTTGCGAGGGAGCGACAAACAGAATGCAGTCCGCCAAAACAAGAAAAAAAAAGAAAGACAACAACAACAATAAAAAGACAGCGGCACATGCACATGCACCAGCAGGCACTCCGACGCCTCATTCTCGCGGACAACAACGCAACGGCATCCGTCGAGCCGTCCGGGCCGCTACAGCCGCTACACGCCCGAAGCGCTGCCGGTGAGGTGTAGTGTACCAGTGTACGGTGTAGGGCCGCGGGGGAAAGAGGAGCGAAGTACGAACCTGCCGGCCGACGGGCACCCCGCGTGCGGCATCGCGAGTTCGAGTGGCGTGGCACTGGGTGAGGTCGGGCACCACTACTGGACGGTATGCAAATCGACAGCCACGTCGGCTCTGTCGTCTCCCTCGCACTCATGGGGCACTCCCTATAGAGAGACAGAGCGACGGAAACGACTCTCGGAATGAGTGTGCAGAGGTCCCAGACCGTTAGCAGCCGGCACCCCGGCAGAGCGCCGTAACCCTAAAGGTGTACACACACGACATCATTCCGGCTTCCAGGCCGTCCAGGCTGTGATTAGCGTGTGCTCTGCCCACTTTCCGCGGCCGCCAGTCGGCACTCGGCAGCGAGGGGCCGTCCCCAAAGGGCAGGGGCGCAGCGCGAAAAGCGAAAACAGACCGCAAATCCAATCCCGAATTTCAGTGGTGACGGTGTCCGCTGTCGCCCGTTCACTTGCGAGATACAGGTTCCCGAAATGTGACCTCCGGGACTCTGCCTCGCTGCTTGAGCCTTCCTTCGAGAAACAGGTTCCGGCCCGCTCCAGACGCGGCCCGACTCGGCAGCCCTAAAGCCCTGAAGCGGCGTTGGGTCGCCGAGCAATATTTTGGGGTCGAGGCCCGGTGGCTGGGGTCACGCCGGCTCGCGATATCCGTCAGTCCGAGAGCATTTCCCCAGCCGTCCCTCCACCCAGGCATTGTCGCTGACTGGGCGGCGCGCCGAGGGCGGCGGGGGCGTCGCGGAGCGCAGCGTCGCAAAGCGGAGACTTGAATGGGCGTCGCCACGAGAGCGCGGAGATCTTGTTCTGCCGCCACGGCGCGCCGTGCTGGCCGTGCTCACAGAGGCGCGCGTCGCCGGAGAGGAGACCCACTTCCGAGGCGCCGCCGGGCCGCGCCGTTCGAGCGCAAGCAGCGCAAGCAGCCGCCAGGCAGTCCCAGGCCCAGGCACTTGGCAGGTACACCGGCATTACCGCCACTTTAGTCGCTCGTAAAATGGCGCTCGCATCTAGGGCCCGCCAGACCGGCATACCGACACACCGGTTGCCTGCCTCGTGGGGCAGCAGGCAATGGGGCCGCGAGACGCTGGATGGGTTGCCCGCCTCGCGGGGCAGGGGCGCGAGCGAAGGGGAAGAGGCCGCGCGACGCCCGATGGGTTGCCTACCGCGCGGGCTCGGGAATGACCACTCACCTGACTGAGGCCGATGCGGAACTGCAGCGGCTCCAGGTCGATGCCCAGCACCAGGTCCTGCGCCGTCTTCCGCTCGTCGTCCACGGGGCTGGCGGGGCGCGCGTCGGGCGGCGCCAGCAGTCGGAAGCGGCGCCGGAACTCCCACAGCGGCAGGAACTTGGGGAAGCCCTGCTTGTGCAGGCGCACCACGGCCAGCACCTGGGCGCCGCGGAGTTGCGACCGCAGCAGCGGCACGTTCATCAGGCTCTCGTCCGTCGTGACGGCCGCCGCGCCGTTGGGCGACGACGGCAGCAGCAGCCCCCCGGACAGCGAGTCGCGGCGCGCGTCGCACAGCCCCGCGTTGTGTTGCGGCAGCAGGCAGAAGACGAACTTGGAGCGCGTGCGGCGCAGCGTCTCGATCAGGCCGTCCTGGCGGAGACAGAGAGGGTCACGTCCATGCCAGAGGGCCAGAGGACCAGTGGAGGCGCCCAAAAGTCTAGACGCGTTTTGAGCTCTATGGTGGCTAAACAGGGCTCGAACCGAACGTGTGACCCCACCAATGGATTGCTCTCTGAACGAGGAATCTATTGGTGGGGTCACACGTGCGGTTCGAGTCCCATTTAGCGACTCAGGAGCTCAAAACGCATCTGGGATTTCGACCGCCTCCACAGTGCGACGGATGAAGCAGTGGGCCAACACCTCCCCGTCCTCGCACTCACCACGGTGAACTTGACCTGCAGCGCGACGGAGCGCCGCTTGATGGCGGCCGTGCCCGCGTTGAGCGTGCGCCGGATGCTGGACGCCCTGCGCAGCGTGCCGCCCGACTCGGCGCCCAGCCCCGCCGCGCTGCACACCATGGAGCCCCCCAGCGTGGACGAGATGCCCGCGCCGCGGCAGCTCACGAACAGCTTGCTCATCTCCTCCCTGGAGCTCTCCTGCAGCAGCGCGGCCGCCGCCCGCGTCGTGGGGCTCTCCCTGCAGGCCTTGAGCCAGCCGTTGGCGGAGTACAGCACCGGGCTGGTGGCCTGCATGTGCTGCAGCACGAAGTGGTTGTTGCCCGGGGCCTTGCGAAGCAGCAGCTGGTGATCTGGAACCGAAAAAGGGAAATTCTAGCCGCGTGTCTGGGGCGGCCAAGAAAAACGACGAGAAATTGACGGTGAGCTCACTCACCCCTGTCGCTGTAGTGCGAGAAGAGCCTGTCGATGAAGGAGGTGTCGCTGGCGCCCAGCTGGTTGGCCTCCTCCTCCAGCAGCCACAGCAGGCCGCGCTTCTCCTGCTCCACGCCGCGGCGCAGGTCGGTCTGCGAGGACCGCAGCATGGTGGTGGTGGCGGGCGGCCGGTCGATCATGCCCACCAGCGGCGCCGTGGACCCGTCCAGGCCGGCGTCGTCCTCGCCCAGGTCGCAGTCGATGTTCTCCTGGATATAGCGGTCCTTGGGCGCCACCAGCTCCGAGTGATGGAACAGCAGCTGCAGCCGCTCGGCCAGGTAGTTGTGGCAGAGGTCGTGGAAGGAGGCGCCGGCCTGGCTGCCGCAGGACGCGGGGTTCTGGAGGCCGGGGCAGTCCAGCAGCAGCAACGACACCACGGCGTTGCTCTGCGAGCTCAGGCTCCTGTTGATGAGCGCGCCAACGGCGCCGAACACCTCCGAGTACAGGCCCACGACGAAGCCCTCCAGCGCCTCCACACCGGTGAACTCGCCCCTGTCGAGGCCACCGGTGACGCTGCGTTCGGACGGCGACGGCGAGGGCGTCCTGTAGGAGCCCCTGGCGCCGGAGCCAGGGCCGCTGGAAGGGCTGCCGGACTGCGGCGTGGACCCGCTGCCGGACCCCGAGCCCACCGCCGAGCCGAACAGCGCGCGGGACAGCTCCTCGACGGGCACGCCCAGCAGCAGGGCGGCGCGGGCCGCGGCCGCGGGGCTGGCGAACTGCCACCTCTGGCTCTTGTCGGCTGGAACCAGACAGAGACGGGTGTCAAAAGGCGAGCTCTTGCAAGGCATGCCGAGCGGACAGGGTAGTGGTCACGATTCGAGGTACCTTTGACGGCGCCGGCAAAGCCCAGGTGGTAGATGGCGGCCAGCACGTTCCACAGCACGCGGGCCTCGGCGTCGGAGACGCCCAGCAGGCTCATGGCCGCGGTCACGCGGGAGAACTCCAGCTCGGCCTTCTGCTTGTCCTCCATCTGAGGGCGAAGGCCAACCCGTGTCATTACTGAAGCCGGCCCCGCAGGTCGCAGGGTTGATCAACAAACAAGAGACATACCTTTTGCAGCGGCGTGACGAACATGTTGCTTTCGCTGCCGTAGACGTTGTCCAGCTGCAGCTCCCGGCGCAGCGCGCCCTCCGCGCCGGCCAGCAGGCGGTACAGGATGTGGAAGTTGGCCTCGCCGGCCGGGCGCCGCGCCACGCGCCACCGCTCGGCCAGCAGCAGCTGCAGCGACGCGGACGCGATCTGGCCCGACTGGTCCAGGTCGAGGGAGAAGATCTGGGTGAACCTGGTGGCGTTGGCGTTGGCCGCGGTGCGCGCGTTGCCGAACGCCTCCAGCAGCGTCCACACCGAGCTCAGCTTCTCGGGGGTCAGCACCTTGTTGACGGAGCCGGCGGCCAGCACCAGGTAGTGCAGCGCGTGCCGGAAGTTGCACGTCTTGCCGGCGCCGGACCGGCCCAGGAACACGAGCGAGTGGTCGCGCCGCAAGGCCAGGGCGCCGCGGTACGCCGCCTGCGCCGCGGCGTAGATGTGCGCGGGCATGTCCTCGGGCTTGCAGCCCCGGAACATGTGCGCCACCTTCTCGCTGTAGATGGCCAGCGGCACCATGGGGTTGATGGCCACCAGGGCGGGGCCGGCGTACGTGTGCACCAGGTTGGAGCCGTAGCGCTGCCGCAGCGTGTGCAGGGCCGAGGACTCGTTGAGGTAGCGCAGCTGCGCCAGATCCTCGCACCGGTCGAACTGAGGGGGGTTGGCCTGCAACAGGAGGACGCCGTCAGCCGCCTGGACGACGCCACACGCACATCACCGCCTCGCCCTCGCGGCCTCGCACTCACCTTCTCGACGTCATCGTCGTCGACCGTCACCACCTCCTGGGTGGCGTCGACGCGCACGTGCAGGCGGCTGCCGTCGTCGCTGCCGGCCTCGGCGTTCTGCTGGGCGCGCTGCCCGCCCTGCACCGCCGTGAAGCCCTTGCGGTGCACCAGCCAGAGTCGCTCCGCGTCCAGCCACGCCTTCTCCGTCTCCAGCTGCTCGTCGCTCTTGGCCTGCAACAACAAAAACGAACCGTTTTCAAAACGACGCCACAGCGGACACCGACGCCGCGCCGGCAAGCGCCGTGACGCAGGCCGGCCCGCCACGCGCGGCTGCCGGTTGGGTTGCCTATGCGGCAGGCGCTCCCCGCTCTGGGAGCTGTGGGCTGCGGAGGCTTGTACACCGTTCACCGTGCCTCCCATGGCCCGGCCGTCGGGTATTGAATGGGATGCAATCGTTATTCAACGCAACATTCAAACTGAGAAACATGTCCATGTCAATCATGTTTCAGTGTAACCAGCATGTTTCAAATGAAACAATTGGCGGGCGACACGGTGTTAAGCTGACAAACACTGTCAAGTTTTCCGTCCAACTCAAAACGCCCCGTCCGTTTCATTGAAGGACCCGACGATGAAGTTGAGACGCGCAGCAGCCAGAGCCAGCAGCAGCAGCAGTACAGTGTTTGAGTTGTTCCCCCGAGGACGGGCCACGGGGCACGGGGGCAGGCCCGGCAGGCCGCGAGGCACCTGACAGGTAGGTAGCAAGCCGGCCGAGCCATTCACGAGGTGTCAAGTGTACCGGCCCACTCCACTGCACTGCGCTGTGCCCCGCGCCCCCTCGCGCCTCACGACCCAGGCAGGCCGCGCCACGCCGCGCCACGCCGGCAGGCCTTCCTTATCCGCCGGGCTGGGGCACGCCCTCCGTCACGATGACGCCCGTCCCGTCCGTCCCGTCGAAGCGGCGGACCCACTCCGAGAGCCTCTCTCGCACTCGTTGCCGTCCCCCGTTTTTTCGCGTTTTCGTTATCGTTTTCGCGTTTTTGTTTTCGCGTTTTCGTTTTCGCGTTTTTGTTTCCGTTTTCGCGAAAACGCGAGAGAGAGAGAGAGAGAGAGAGAGAGAGAGAGAGAGAGAGAGAGAGAGAGAGAGAGAGAGAGAGAGAGAGAGAGAGAGAGAAGGTAATTACCACACCCATTCAAGCGAAACCCCATCATTCCCCTGCTGCCTCACTTCGTTCTGAATACCGAGTCTCTCACCTCACCGTAAAAAGAGGAAAAAGCGAATATGCCAACAAGAAAAACAAAAACACAAGCTGCAGGGGACTGAGCTGCCCGCCTGCCTGGCTGGCTGCCGCTTCTCTCTCTCCTAGCAGCCAACCCAACAACAGTGACATATGAAGACCCCCCGGCGACACCATTAAGGCCCCGTTCGCACCTGCGAACCTCGCGGCGGGGCGGGGCCGGGCGGGGCGGGGCTGGTCAGCGCGGGGGATTAATGGTCCCACCGCACCGGAGCGCTGCCCAGCGGCAGCATGCTCTCGGCCACTACACTGGCCGGAGACTCGGAGACCTCAACGCGCGGCGCGGTCCACGCTCAGCCTCCACGCCACCGCAGCACTGCGCAGCACCCACTGGGAAACCCAGCCGGGCCGCCTCCCTCTCACTCCCGTTTACCGTACGGGTCATGCGGGCCGGGCAGGCCAGCCACGGGGTCGCAGCGTCGCGGAACGGGAAGGCCCGGCGCGGTCGCCCTCGCGGTGAAAGCGCCTGCCGTCGGCCGGGTAGGCAACACTGCAGCGCCGGCGTGCTCGGCGGGCCGGCCCACCCCGAGTCCCGCAGGCGTTCGGGCTTCAAGTCTCCGAGCGCACCGCCGCGCCGTCGACGTCTCGGCGCGCCTCCGCTTCCCGCGGCCAGGCTCCAGGGACCGGGACGGGACGGGGCCGCCCTTCCCGCCGATAAGTGCCATAAAACCGAGAGGCGCGCACGTCGGGCCGTCAGGCCGGCGGACGCCCCGAGCGATCGCCGATCCGTCGCACCTGCCCGGCCAGCCCTCGGCCACACCACCGCCAGCACCGCGACGTGGACGCCTATCGGCCAATCTCATTTTCGCCAAGGCGGCATCGCATCGCGCACCGCGCATCGCACCGAGCCGTCCGCGCCCATCCCGCATCCTGCATGCTGCACCGGCTGCCCGTCACGGCCGCGGCGTGGCGGCGTGGCCCCGGGGCACCGCCCGGCCCCTCCCCGGTCGTGTTCGCAGCAACACTCCCGCGCGCACCCCGCCAAAAACACTGTCCGCGCGAGTCTCCGACTCGGGAGCCCCGTTAGCGACTCCCGAGAACAAAGAGAAAAATCTTTTTTCGAACATCGCGGCGGCCCAGCCGGGCACAGCCCTGTTCAATATGGGCCGGGAGTAGGGCGGCGCGGTTCCCGTTGCGCACGCAGCGGGCTCGTTCCGGAGAGTCGCTCTGTCTCTCTCGCACTCGCGGCGCGGCCCGCAGGGGTGCGAGAGAGAGAGAGCGGCAGGCGAGGCCCGCGCGGAAACGAGGCAAAGGCGCTCATTATCAAAGCCTATCTGCCTATCGCCCGGACCGCTGCGCCATTTTCTTATTCGCAGACCGGACGGCCGGGCAGGCAGGCAGGCAGGCAGGTTGGAGTGAGTGGTTTGTTGGGCCAGCACGGCCTCCGCGAACGAGCGCACGCCGGGAAAGGATGCAGTAAAAGGCGTCAATGACACTTTACTGGCCAGCGCCCGCGTTCCCCGCGCATATCATCAACCTGTCTGTCTTCTCTCTCTCTCTCTTGGTCACAGTTAGCCCACTGTTGCGTGCATTCAATTTCCCCGGCAGTCGAGACAGTCGAGGCTAGTAACGCGATGCATACTGCGGAGTGCTACTAGTGGTTCTGGATCGCCGGGGGAGGTGGGCACACATTTGCACGCGCACCAGCACACAAACACACGCACACACACACACACACATGCGCGGCGTGGAGAAAGCTGGCCAAACATTTCGCACGCTTCCCTTTGGGGTCCGTCCACTACTCCCCCGATAGACGCGGCAAGGCGGCGGGCAGGCTCGGCCAAGCTAGGCTCGCAGCCTCCCACCGCGCCGTGTGCCTCCAGAGGCCCGGGGCCCGAGGGCCAACCTTACACTATACTCCGGCCGGCAGAGCGGGAAAACGCGCAGAGGAAAATGTGGGGCAGCACTTTGATTCCGCCTCTCTCTCTCTCTCTCTCTCTCTCTCTCTCTCTCTCTCTCTCTGTCGCCCCGTGCGGGAGAGCGAGCGAGAGAGGCCGAGCGACGAGGAGGGCCGCGGGCGATAGTCGGGCAGTGCCGCGAGCAAGGCGATTCAATAACTCACGTTCCGCCCCAGTCCGTCTTTTCCAGCTTTTGCTGCTTTTGCCTGGAGATAGCGCGGCGCCTCGCAGCCTCGCATCGCTGGAGGAGCCGTCATCCAGATCGGTCCAGATCCAGACGTCCAGATCCAGACGTCCAGGCCGGACGGCCAAACCCGGTCGAGGACGCGTCCCGCGCGGCGAGGCCTTCGCCTCGTCAGTCGTCGGGAATCGAGTGGGTCGCCGGATAAATGCGCGACAGGCCCGTGCATGACTGCCAGGCCTGTCAGGTCTCTCTCGCTCTCGCACTCTTCCAGCCGGTGCTGAAAACGGGTCGTTCCGTGTGTGAGAGTGTTGCCCGGGACGACCGGAACGCGGGCGAGCGCGCACTTTGACAAAACGGTTTCCAGGTCGGCCTTGGCTGCGCCTTGGCTGTTCCCACCGCATCCCTGGCGCCTGGAGCCTCTGGCCCACCAGGCCCTGTTGGCCCGGCGCAGCCCGGCGTGTCGGACAATCACTCATAAATGTCAAGGGGCCCAAGAGACGTCCTGGCCCGGGCCTGGCCGGCCCTGCCCGGCCCTGCTCACAATGCGCCCCGACGCCCCCGTGGCCCGCCCCGGCCCGCCCCGGCCGGGCCAGCCCGATGCCCTTTCTCTGTTGGCGGCCACTTTTACTTTCTCTGAAAGCCGAGCCTCATCGAGTCGCCCGCCTCGGCCACCTCGTCCAGTTCGGCGGTGCAAGGCTGCACGGCGGGCGGAATGCACTTAGGCCCCGGTCCTGCTTGATGGGCCCCGTGGGCCCCGTGGGCCAGCGGCGGCGCGGCCCCATTCCGAGAGCCTCTCCCGCACCCGTGCGGGACGCTCCGCGAGTGCGAGAGAGACAGAGCGACGAGAGGGACTCTCGGAATCAGCTGGCTGCGGCCATCAAAATGGTGCAACACGTCCAGGCGCGCGGCGAGGCGGCCCGGCCACGCAGCCTACACCAAATGATGGAGATCGGCGCAGGCGGGCGGCGTCGGCACACTCGGAGCCCTTTTTCGTCTCGCTCGCACCTCCAGGCGGCGCCACACGAGTGCGAGAGAGAGGGCGCGACGAAAAAAGGCTCTCGGAATCAGTCTGCGGGGCGGCCAGGGCGTCGTCGGGGACGTGCACCTCGTCAGATCGTTTCTCCCTTTGACGACGTCGCGATGGCCGGCCGGACTGCCTGGTTTATCCCAGCGCCTTCAATGCAGCATTCAATGCCATTCAAAGTCGTAGCGCCCCCCCCTCTCTCACACACACATACACACACACACACACGCACACACACGAACGCGCGCGGTCCTCGCGGGAGCCCTTCTCCGGAATCCTCTTTGGCGCAAAAGCGGGTCAAACGAAATCTCATTCGTCTCGTCTTTCCACCAGTGTCGCTGCCTCTAGCGCCGCCGAGCCGAAGCCATCCATCCTGGACGGGGTTCGGCGGTTCGGATCGGACAGCAGCACGGCGCAGCGCAGCGCAGGCCGGCTGTCATCCGGGCCGGCAGGCCGGACTAGAGACCTAGAGACTGACGGAGAAGCGCGGGCGCCGATAAGCGCACCAACAGTTTCTCATACTCCCCGCGCGCGGCCGGAGAGCTGTCTCATATTCCAGACAAAATGGCGGCCCACGCACTTAACGGCTGGAGAAGGTTTTTCGGTCACAGCTTCCAACCGTTCTAGATAAGAGGGTATAGTAAGCGAGCCGATTGTAGGTCTCTGTACAAGCTACAATCGGCTCGCTTACTGTACCACTCTAACTTGAACGGTTTTCGAGCTGTGGCCGAAAAACTGTTCGGTCTGTCTGCTGCGCTCCGCCTGGCCCCACCTTACCGCACCGCTCTCCGTTCCGCTCCCTGTCCCCTCCCCGCTCCCCTCTGGGCCGGCCCAGACAAAATGGCCGCCAGCGCGCGACGGCGCCCGCGCTTCTCCGTCAGCCTCTAGGTCTCTAGGCCGGACCAGCCGGACAGAGCGGTGCGGTGCGGCAGGCCATCCCCTCCGAAGCGACTCAATCAAGTCATCAGTCCGCGCCGCCCCGTCAGTGACTCGTCAGTGACACATCAGTAACTAGTCAGTGGCTCGTCAGTGACCCGTCAAAGGCTCGTCAGTGACCCGTCAGTGAAACGTCAGTGACTCGTCGGTGACTCTTCCGGCGAGAAGACGGGCGGACAAGCTAACGAACACGCGGCGACAATTAGAGATGACCGATATAGCGGCATTGCGGGCCACGCCTCGGCGGCCGCCTTCGCGTACGCGGAATCGCACGCGAAAAAAGAAAACACCTGTCACAGCTTAATCCCCCCTCGGTTGATTCAATAATCAGCAAGTGGCTTCATTGGAATTTTATTTTTGCCGTGCATCGAACAGCAGTCTGATTTCGAGAGTCGTTTTCGTCGCTCTGTCTCTCTCACACCTGCACGGGACGCCCCATGAGTGCGAGAGAGACAGAGCGACGAAACCGAGTCCCGGAATCATCCTACAGCCACCTTGCATTATTCCGCGTCGCTGCCCCCCGATCGGTTCCGGCGGCCGGGGGGCGGGGGAAGGACGAAAAGGGACCCAGAGAAAGCGACAGTCCAAATTCCTCGCTGACAACCCCCTCCCCTTTTTTACGCGACAAGCGGCAACGCGCCACGAGCCGATGCACGCGGCCCGGCGGCCCAAATCACAGTCACGCCGCCGAACCACACCTCCGGGACCCCTCCGGGACCCCCTCTCTAGGACCCCTCTCTTTGGGACCCCCTCGCCGGGACCCCGCCCAGGGGACGCGACACAAAACGCCATTTAGGACCCGTGGAAAAAAAAACTGTAATGACACGGGCCGCGACTCCTCGACGAGGTGGCCGTTACGCGGTACTGCGTCCGTCTCTCTCGCACTCGCGGGGCGTGCCGTGTGGGTGCGACAGAGACGGAGCGACGAAAACCACTCTCGGAGTCAGTCTGCTGCTGTTGTGGGACGGCAGAGGAGGTGTTGGCGACGCGGGCGGTGCGCCCCACACAACAACAACCACATTGTTACCGAGACGAAAGAAAAAGTGGGGGAAAAGTTGAAAACGTCGCTACGATATTTCACGCGAGACGCCTACTATGTATGTTATACCTTGCGGCTATCTTTCCAATATGAGTTATAAATTCATAGAGGGAAAGACAGTGTGTGTGTGTGTGTCTCCTGGCCACTGCATGACGCACGGGCGCACTTTGCACGCGCGTGTCTCGCTGGCCGACGGGCCGGCGGGGCGACGGGGGCGCTACACTGCGAGCGTCACGGCCAAGGTGACCGTCCTCAAGAAGCACGCCCAGCACGTCCGTCCCCGTGCCGTCCGCACAGAAGCCCACACGTGACACGCCGAGCGCGCACCCTGCCCCCCGCCTCGCGAACCGACTTCCAACCCCCAGTTTGAAATTCGGGACATGCCGCCCGCGCCGCGCGCCCGCCCACGGCGACGGCGGGGAGCAGGGCTGTCTGCTAGGGCAGCTGGGCGCACCTCACGAATTATTTTGAGCATACGGAAGGTGTACAAACTATTTCGTTGAACGAAGAATGAGTTTGTAAATTATGAAGTCTCATTATTGGTCGGCTTCATGTCTGCTCGAAACACTGTGATAAACAAATTAGTTCCTTTGTAAGGCCCAGCATGGTTAGTAAGGTGAGGTTTCGAGGGTGTGCTTGGGGGGGGGGGGGGGGACGGACGGACAGCGCATCACAACAGTCCATCGGGCAGCCATGTGGCAGATAGCATCGCAAGCCGATCGCGTCCAGTCACGTCACAGTCACAGCGGCGGGGCGGTCCGTCCGAGTGAGTCCGTCAGTCCCCGAGGGGCTCCGACCGCAGCCACACCACCACGGCCCGCGCTCGCCACGAGGTCAAAAAAAATAAAAAAAATACAAAAATTAAGAATGGGCTCAGTTTGAGAGGTATCGAACCTCGCGCTGGCGCGGCGCGCGCACTGAAACACGGCAAACGCCTTCCATCACGCAGACGACACGGCACGACATCACTTTCGCGCTCTTTTCCGGCCCCTCTCGCGTCCCGTCTCGGGAACAAACGCCAAGCGTTTTGACGCGATTTATGGACCTCTCTCTCTCCTTCTCTCGCACACCCACGCCCCTCTCTCTCCCTCCCCCCCCCCCCCCCCCCTCTCCGAGGCGGCGACTCGCGGCAGGGAAGTCCAGACGGACATGACCGCACAGGACGCGACAGGGCAAAGGGACAACACACGTGTGTGTGTGTGTGTGTGTGCGGGGCGGACTTTCACCACGGCGCTACTACCATAGCGCCACCACGGCGACGGCGACGCGGCGCCACCAACGCGGCGCGCACCATGACCAAATGCGAACAATCCGATCCGATGCCACCAATGCAGCGCCACGCTGCGCCAGCCAGCGCCGGCCAGCCCAGGCGGTAGCGCCACTGCAAATAAAGGGGCCCGCTGGAATGCGGCACACACACACACACGCACACACACGCGCGCGCGCAAACGCCGCGGCAATTAGGGAAGGCAAAGAAAAGATCGGCAAAACCGCGGCGGGGTGGAATTCAAAAGCCATAAAACAGAGGCGGCCGAGAGTTTTTACTAGTGTGCGCGCCTTGTTTAAAACATGACGTCGGTGCCCTTTGAACCATCGAGGCATCTATAACATCCCGGTCGTGATGCAACGAGGAAGGTTTTATTTTTTTTCCGTGCGTGTGTGTATGTGTGGATAGGATACCCAGACGAAAGTATCAGATACTCAACGCCAAAAAAAAAAAACATCGAAAGAACGAGTGACTCGCGCCTAGCGGCGCCTAGCCAAGAATCGGATCGGGCTATCCATAACTCAAACGGGCCGCAGCGCCGCGCCGCCGCAGCCACGCGCATAATCCGTCCAATCCACACACGCAGCGCGCAGCGGTGGTCGCGGCGTCGCCCCGTCTCCGTCGCACTCACGGGGCGTCTCGCGTGGGAGCGAGAGAGACAGAGCGACCAAACGGCCCCTCGGAAGCGACTTGGCACAAGCCGACAGCACCCGACAGGCTGCCGTCGGCCGGCGGGCCGGGCCTTTGGCGGCGTTTGCGTTCGGCGTTTCCGAGGTTCCCGAGCCTTCGGTGCGGCTTGGTGCCCTGGTCGGACGCGGTGGGCGCGACAGCTGTCTCTCTCGCAGCCTCGCGGCACACGCCACGAGTGCGAGAGAGACAGAGCGAGCGTCGCGAGGCGTCATCGAGAGAGTCTTCGGCACGCGGCCCGCGGCGCGGCGCCTCCACGACGCCGACCTGCAATTTGAGACTTTCTTCAATGTCGGTCGGAGTGGGCTAGGCCCGGCTAGGCTGGGCCCGGGCCCGGGCGACGACGCGCGGCTCGGCTCGAGAACCAGCGACGCCGCGGGACCCACCCGTGTTTCCGCGCCGTGCCTCCACCGCCATATTTCATCGCGAAGGGCCGGCCAGGCATTCCGGCGAGAAAAAGCGCCAGGTTTGACGACGTAACACGGCGCGGCACGGCGAGGCGACCGCGGCCGATACCCTGGCGCCCCCACGGTCCCCGCATCGCACGACATGCAAAGCGCGTCGCGGTTCAAGTCCCCGCCTAGTCCCCCGAGTACTTCCGCGAGCACCTCGGCGGGCCCGGCACGGCCATGCCGCCAGGCCGGAGCAAATAGCCACCACACCGCGGCCAGCCAGCCGGGGGAGCGCCAGTGCCACCCGCATGGTCCGGCCGGGCAGACGACAACGACACTCCGACGCCAAGGGTCCGAGCAACCGGTCCAAGGGGATCGGGTGGCCGACCGGCCGGCCCATCGCCCATTCTAGGACCCCCAACAGCGCCTCGGCCGCGCCAGCCATGACCACGGCCACCCCTGCAGCACGTCCGCGACGTCCCGGCCGTCCCGGACACCGAACGGTGCATCCCGACCCGACCCGGCCCGGCCCGGCCGGCGCGTGCCGCCTGGCCGGTGCGGCCGCCTAACAGGTACACGGCAACCCGCAGTCCGCCCTGACCGTCCTCCGTACTCGTACCGGATTTCAAAGTCGCCGACTCACTCGGCCCGCTAGTCGCCGTCCGGCACTACAAGTCCACGCACTCGTTGTCCGCGCGTGTCCCTCTCGCACCGGGTCCGCAACGCTCCGCGACGGAGCGACTGCACATCGCCGCGGCCGCTTTTGGCGCGGGCCGTCGGCTCATCGAGTACCCGGCGGAGGAGGCCGGGAAGGCCGAGACGGCGGAGGGCGTGGCGCGGGGGGGGCGGCCCCATCCCCCCCTCGGCCCCCGGGAGGTTCCCCAAAAAGAAGCAAAAGGCCCTCCGCCGCGGCATCGGTCCCGGGGGCGCCGGGGCCGCGGCGCCGGGCGGCGGCCCTTTCCCGAGAGGCGAGCCCGCCGGGCGTCCGGGACGCGGTTTTTCCGTTCCCCGCCCCCGGGGGCCCCCGGGGGCGAGGGGCGGAGCTTTCCCACCATTACCCGCAACACCACCGCGGGGCCGTGCGGGGGGGGGCGGAAATCCGCCGAGGACGAAGACGGCGGACGTGGCGGCCCCCCGGCGGCCCGTCGGCCCGGCGGGAGCGGGGCCAAACCCAGCCCCTCCCCCAATTTTTTTTCCCCCCCCGGCCGGGAGGGCGGGGAAAAGAGAGGCGGAGGGGTCCCCGGCGCCCCACGCGCGGACCAGCGCGAGCCCTGCCGGCCGTGGCCGCGGGGAGGAGGCCGGAGGCCCAGCCGCGGGGCTGCGCGGCCTTTTCCAAACGAGACCGGCAAGGCGGGCAAGGCGCGGAAGGCGCGCCCTCCCGTCGCGCGCAGCACAGCGGCGGCCCCGTGCCGGCCTGCCCCGCGACTAGAAAAGCGAGGCTCGCCCCGCACGCCCAACCCCACGGGGGCAAGCGGCCAAAGCCTTCCCGATTAATTGCATTGTCGCTCGCGCTGCGCCCCTTCACTTCACCCGGGCCCCCCGGGCACCGCCGCCACCTGGACCGGCGGCGCGCCGAGGCGGGCGTCTCCCTTCCGCAAAAAACCCTCCGTCGGTCGGGGGCGACCACCATACAGCACGAGATGCCGGTGGGGTCACCGGCCTATTCCCCCCACTCCCCGTGGGGGTGCGAGAGAGACAGCGGCGACGCGAAACCCGATCCGTGACGTGCCATTGGCAGCCTCCGCGGCCTCCGCCACCCCGGCGGCGCGAAAAACAACAACGGTGACAGCAAAAAAATAAAACGCCGGCAGAAAGACATCGCTTGACAGGTGCGGATCCAGCGTGGAGGCGATGGGGGCGTCGCCGTCCCAGTGGGCAACGAGTCCAACTTTGCTCCTGCAGCTACACAGCTTTTGAGTCATCCCCCTGACTGAACACACATCCCCGCCCCCCCTTGCCGGTCAGTGGGCCCGCCCGTCCGCACCCAATCAAACCAGCGTTAGGCACTTGTCGAAGTGCAGCAGCGCGCCGAGCCACACACGGCACGGCACTGCAAAGGCACTGCACCGCACCGCGCGTGCCCGCACTAAGTTTAGACCGCGACATCCGCCAGAGGTGAAGGACCTCCGCGCGAGGACCTAGCTCCCTCCACCCCGCGGCCCCGCCCCGCCCCGCCCCGCGTCCAGCCAGCAGCCTGTCCCACCGCCACCCTCCTCGTCTCCGAGTGAGTACGTCCCGAGCCAGCAAAGCTGCGGAACCACGCCACTGGGCGATTACCTGGCCGACGGGCGGGCGGACGCGCCAATCAAACGAGAAGCCAATTCGCGAGGCAACATTTTAATTGGAAAGGCGACACTGCTCGACGAGGCTTATCAGGCTGCTGCAGTCCGTCACACACACACACACACACACACACAAACACACACAAGAGAGAGAGAGAGAGAGAGAGAGGAAGAAGAGGAGGTGCCGAACAAGCCATCGATCAAATCGCCTTCGTCGTCGCCGGATTTATAAAAGCAGAGCCGGAGAAAGGCGATGATGGAACACGCCGTCGCCGTGTCCGCTGCGTGTCCGTGACGTGTCCGCGGCGTGCTCCACCACGTCGCCGGTAGCCGGGAGTAAGTACACTGTCAACGCCATACAAGAGGCCCCAAGTCTCCGCGAAACGGCCACCAGGGACAAAATTTCGGCTGCCATCGCGCGATGGCCGCACCCCTGTACGTTCATCGTGGGGGTACACTGGCGCCAGACGCACGCGCCCCCCGTCGTGGCGGCGCCCTGCAGTGTGCCCGCAGTGCCCCGGGCAAGGCCGGCCGTCTTGGCTTTCTTCCGATGACGACGCGGCCGGCCCGCGTGCATAAATTTCAATCCCATTTACGGGCCCATGTCGGTCGATCGCTCCCAAACCGCCCACACTTCTCGGGAGAGTGAACCACAGCACAGAGCAAGCCGAGCCAGCCCGGCCAAGGCTCTGATTTACAAAGTCCGATCGACGCGCACCCACGGAGGGTCTGGCCTACGGGGCAATTACTCAGCCAAGTAGTTTGCTTTTCAATGCGCCCCGGACGAGGCGAGGCTACGAGGTGCCCGATCAACAACCAGACGGTGGCCCGGACCGTAAATCGCGTCTTTACGGCAGCGCTTACAGATCGAGATATCGAGATAGGCATCGAGATGCACGTCTCCTGTGCGTCGGCCCGCCCGAAGGCCCGCCCCCCGCTCGGCCCAGGACGCCGTCGACGCCGCCGTGACGCAATCCGCGCGCCACGCCGCCGCAGACGCCCTCCCCGAAAGGCCAAAACGGCTCGCATGCGCGTTTTCGTTTTCGCGCCATTTCGGCGGAAAGCGCTGCTGCACTCGTAATGAGCGCGCTGGCCGCCGAGACGAATGACGTACGCCTGGGAGACAGAGCGCGTTGCGAAACACGCCCACACTGCCAAGGCGGAGCCGCCCTTGTTCCGTAAACACACGGCGCTTCTCGAACCGGAAACACAGCGGTGGCAGTGCAGCAGCAGCAGGCGGCCCTCGCGGCCCTCGTCGCCGAAATGGGACTCTTCTGCCGCGAGAGCCCTTCCCCGCCCCCTTCACTCCCTTCCGGAAGGGCACACAGTGTCGCCGGCTAAATCCGTCCGCCCCCGCCAAAGGCAGAGGCCAAAAGGCAGAGGCTCACAGGGCAGAGGCCAAGGCGAGCTCACAGGAGCCAGCCCAAAAGGCAGGCAGGCCAAGCAGAGGCAGAGGGCTCAAAAGGCCAGCAGAGGCCAAAAGGCAGAGGTCGCCAGGTCGCCGTCGAGCAACAGGACCGCGGCTCCAATTTCCGCCCGCTACTGACACGACGGCCATCAAGACGACCATCAGGCCGTCAATTAGCAGCCCATAGCGACTATGATGGCCCCCTCTGTCTCTGTCTTTCTCTCCCCACAACCCCGGTTTCTTTTTGGCAGTGTACGCACAGACACGCGCGTGGTGGCAGGCTGGCGGCGGGCGGGTAGATGCCGCGTGACAGAGTCGGACAGAGTGAGACAGCGCGCCGCGCCATGCGCCGCCACGCCGTCAGACACGCGCGTGCGACAGGTGTGGCGGAGTCTAGCTGGTCTAGCCGGGACGGGCCACGCCGCCACGCCACGCCACGCCCGGCTGCACCGGCCAACGTCTTCATCGGGGCTCGACTCGGCTCGGCTCCACTCGGCCCCCCTTCGTCCCGGCTGTTCGGCTCGCAACAAAAAGCAATTTACTGCAGCTCAGTCAAAGGATTTGCAGGCGAGTTGTTAAGTTGGGCCGGTCTTCTTTTACCCTTTATTATCGTTTAAAGGCTCGCCACGGCCGGTGCATTGACCTAATGAATAGTTGTTTTTGTTTTTCCGCTGTTTTTCCACCTTCTTTGCCTCCGCCGTCATTCAGCGGGACAGGCAGCGCGGCAGGGCAGGGCGCAGGGCAGCCGCAGACGTAAAACGAAAAACCGACGACCAGCGAACCTCCCTCCCCTTATCCAGAATCTCTGCCCGTCTGGACGTCCACGTCCGGACCCGCTCTGTCCCTCTCGCACCCATACGGTACGCTTCGCGGAGAGCGACAGAGACAGCAGCGAATACGCACATGCGGCGTTACGCCCGGCCTTACGCAACCGCGGCGGAAGCCGGTGAGGCTGTGACCTCACTCGCGCCAAAACAAAATAATAAACGAACAGGTGCATTCCGGGGCCTCGGCGAGCCGGCAGAGCCAGCAGAGCCGGCCAGAGGCAGCCAGAAGATACCCCATCCGGGCGCCTGACGCCTAATCCGGCCCCACGGTGCCCCGCCGAGCCCCGCCGTGCCCCGCGGGCCGACTGCAGCTTGCTGGCTTGCTGGCCGCGGGAGGCGGCCGGTACCCGCTCGAGGTACACGCCAGCCGCAAGGCTGATGCCGAGTGTCTCTCTCGCACCTGCACGGCGAGAGCACCGCGAGCGCGAGAGAGACAGAGCGACGAAAAAAGACCCTCAGTCCGCCTTGCCGCTCGTGAAATTAATTCCGGCGTGACACGACGGCACAGGTACTCAGGTACTTATAGCAGCGTTACCCAACCGCAGTCGCAGCAGCAGCAGCGGCTCAGGACGGACCGGCCGGCCGGCCGCGCACGTGTGTCAGTCCGGAGGAGTCACTCGGAGGGCGCGGCGCGCGCGGCCAAATCCGTGACGAGCCCAAGCTAGGCATGACGCTGCAGTCACGACGCGCGCCCCGCCCTCGCCGAGGCGTGCCCTTACCGCGGCCAAGAAGAGCACAGAGGTCAGCAGCAGCAGCGACAGGGCGAGCAGGGCCAGCAGGGCCAGCAGGGCGAGCCCGGCCAGACCCAGCGCCAGCCACGCCCACATCGCCGCCACCTGCGGACCGCGGCACCGCGGCACCGCAGCCACGCCTAGCCAGCTGCACCCGGGGCGCGGCGGCGGCGTCGTCGTCCACGTCGTCGGCGTGCTCCCCGGTGCTCGCGGGCCTCGCCGCGCGACATGGCGACACGGCACGACTGCAGGGGCCGGGCCGTGAGCGCAGCGTGGCCGACGCACCTCCACGTCGCCCACATCCAGGCCGCGGCGGCCACACGGCGGCCACGCCCTGGAGGTGCACGCCGGCGTGGGCCGTGGTCGGTGCAGCGCGGCTGGGGGGACCGCCACGCCGCCAGGGCAGTGCCAGGGCCACGACGAACCGGGCCGGCGCCCATTTCGGCGACAAAGGTGCAGCCAACGACGCCCTGCCGGCCCTGCGCGACTAATGAGCAGGCCGTCTCTCTCGCACTCATGGAGCGCACGGTGTGGGCGCGAGAGAGACGGCGAGCGACGAAAGCTGCTCTCGGAATGAGTCCGCTGGTCGCGCCCCGCTAGCGGTACGGTCCATACACCAGGTCGCCGTCGAGCACCCCCGCGGCGCTAAGTCCGGCAGGCGGTGCAGGTAGGCCATGCGGGCCATGCAGGCCGGGCGATAACGCAGCGACGCAGCAGCAGCACCGCACTCCGACCGGACGCGAGCACGCGAGCACGGCCGATTGAATATTCAGCAGCGAGCCCGGCCCAGCATCGCACACGCACACACACACACACCGAGGGGCCGAGCAAGGCGGGCCGTATGAGAAACTCATCCGTCCTCATCAGACGCGCAGCGCGCTGCAGCGGTCCCAAAGTGCAGCAGTGGTGCAGCACGCACGCACTATGCACAATGCAGGCAGCTGCACGCCGAACACCGAGGCCGCGCGCTGCATGCACCAAGGCAAACAAGCCCGCGGAAGAACAACAAATGTACAAGTTTGGAGTGGTTTTTTTTTTGGACGACTGGCGCTCTGCTTTTCGGACCAAGCCCGTGTGTGTGTAAACGGGGCTGAGCCGTTACCCGCTACGCGGCATGGCGAGGTGTGTGTAATTGCCAAGAGCACAAAGACATGGAAATAGAGCCAAGCCACTCAAGCCAGCCGGTCGGGTCGGGCCCCGCCAGGCCCGGCCAGGCCCGGCCAGCAAGCACTGTATCATCACGGGAACATCGGGGCCTGGACGAGTCTGGGCGCGCCATGGGAAGGGCGGCCAGGCCTTTTCATTTCGGAGTAGCAGCTCTCTCTCTCTCTCTCTCTCTCTCTCTCTCTCTCTCTCTCTCTCTCTCTCTCTCTCTCTCTCTCTCGCAGCGAATCCAGGCCGATTTACATGTGGCATTCTCAAGGGGCTCAACTCCCACTACCGCAACACCAGGCCACAACCGCCCCCGGCACCCCCGGGGCAGCAGGTCCGTGCCGCGCCGTCCCGTCCGCCGCCAAATGGCCACATAGTGCAGCCCGCGTCGAGCCCGCGGCACTCGCTGACAGCAGCTCATCTCAGCGCGGCTCCAGAACGGCTCCAGAACGGCTCCAGCGCGGATCAGGCCGCGGGCTACACGCAATCAGCCGCGTCTCCACGCGACGCCCTCCAGGCCCTGCAGCAGACTCCAGCAACAGGTTCCTCCCAGACTCATTCGGGCGCAAACACTTCGTCACTTCGTCCAGACGCACACACGGCTGTCTTCAAGGCCCAAGTGACTTCCAGCCACGCACAAGCTCGGGCCGCTCGCCTCCGCAAATGCAGGCAGGCATGGGACGAGCCACTGATTGAAGCCATCACACAGGTGTACGACATCGTGACAAGGCTCCTCCACTCACACACGCACACACACTGGGATACTGCAGCCATGGCAAAGAAAACGTGCTCTTGCTCTCGAAGTGCCATGCAAATTGAATCACTACAACATCTCGTGGCTGTACTGTACTGTATGGTGGTGCGGCTGTGTGTGTGTGTGTGTGTGTGTGTGTGTGTGTGTGTGAGCGTGCCGTCAGGTCGCCTTATAATATAATGCCATTTGTGCGACACGCTTCCGGCTCGAAGGGCGGAGCGTGGCGCAGCGTGCGAGTCGCCCAACGCATTAGTCATTGGGTCAGGTCGGGCCGGAAGGAAGGACGGACGGACGGACATACACGCGGACAAACGGACAGACAGACGGACGGACAGACAGACAGACAGACAGACAGACAGAGACAAAGGCACGCCGCGTTACGCACGATAATACACCGTCCGCCTCTATGGACGAAAGTGGCCAAAGGTGAAGGCGAAAGTGGACGGCACAAATCGAACCGCATGCCAATCGGTGGCAACAACAACAACAACAAAAAGACAGCCAACAACGGGGCCAAACAAAAACAACCCGAAAAAAACAAAACAACAACAAAACGACAAAGCAGACGACACGCCGCCGACGGGGGGGCATCCGCAGCAGGTCGTCGGCGTCGCCGCCCCGCGCCGCCCAAGTCAAATAGGTTTCGACGCGGCGTGAGATTTACATTTTTAGACAGGGCCGTTGAGGAAACGCGTCGCACGCGGCGAGGTAGCTGGGATCGTGTTTTGGGCCGATTTTAACCAGCCACTGCGTCTGATCCGAGGCGGGCATTTTGCTCCCTCAACGGGCAATTGGTCTTTGAACCTTCCTTTAGCATGCCTTTGTTACGGAGTGTGATTATCAGTCTTAGTTTGGGAGCAGTATTGTCTCAAAGTTTACCAAAACGGTCAGAAATGTCTTTGAAAAATCGTGTTTTGGGCCGATTTTAAGCAGCCTCTGCGTCTGACCCGAGGCGGTATTTCGTCCACCTTCAACGGGCAATTGGTCTTTGGACCTTCCTTTAGCATGCCTTTGTTACGGAGTGTGATTATCAGTCTTAGTTTGGGAGCAGTATTGTCTGAAAGTTGGCCGAAACGCTCAGAAATGTCTTTGAAAAACCGTTGTGACTGTTTTGGTCAACTTTGAGACAGTACTGCTCCCAAACTAAGACTGATAATCGCATTCCGTAACAGAGGCATGCTAAAGGAAGATCCAAAGAACAATTGCCCGTTGAGGGAGCAAAATGCCCGGCTCGGATCAGACGCAGTGGCTGCTTAAAATCGACCCAAAACATGATTTTTCAAAGACATTTCTGAGCGTTTTGGCCAACTTTGAGACAATACTGCCCCCAAACTAAGACTGATAATCGCACTCCGTAACAGAGGCATGCTAAAGGAAGGTCCAAAGACCAATTGCCCGTTGAGGGAGCAAAATGCCCGCCTCGGATCAGACGCAGTGGCATGCTAAAGGAGGGGTCCCGTGGGGTCGCGAAACTTTTCCTGGGGGTCGCGGAAATTTTTGGCTACAAATTTGGGGTCGCGAGCCGAGAAAGGTTGAGAACCGCTGCCCTGGGCCCTGGGCGCTGCTATTCGGCGCCCACACTATAGAGCCCCGCGGCTGCGGCAGGCGCAGGCAGGCAGCTACCCCCTCCCCTCCCCTCCACGGATCGGCAGGTCCATTAGCAACCGCTAACTGGCGCGGGATGCAAGTGGGCGGCTGCAGAGCGGCACACCGATTCCGAGTCCGTCTCCCTCGCACCGGTACGGGACGCCACACGAGTGCGAGAGAGACAGCGGCGAAAACGACTCTCGTCGGAAGCGGAGGATAGGGCCTTCGCGTACGTCGGGCGGTGATATGTAGCCTAGCAGCCGCACGTCGGCCCAGCGTCGACACATGGACACGCCGACAGGCAGCGTGTGGGGAAACAGGTGTCCGTTCTCCATGTTATTGCTTGCATCAGTTCAGCCGCGGCCCAGCATGTCGCTAAGCGGAGGGCGAAGTGGTGCTTTTTGCCTGTAAGCAGGGCCAGCTTTCCTACCTTCCAGCCTATTACTGCCCGCCCGAACAGGGGTGTGATTTCGCACATCACACACCTTGAAAATCCACGCTTGTGGATTTCTATAGTCCCTGTGCTTTCCCTAAATGAAGTTGTTGGTTGTTTTGTTGGCGTGTACGGTAGCGGTTTGGTGTGACCCAGTCGCGCCGTGGTGGCGGCCGGCCCCCGCGACACTGCCAAAGCCAGCCAAGGCCGAGACCGCCGAGGCCCTGGCCGCCCTGGCCAAGCACCGCCGCGTGGGAAAAAGCCCATATCGGCATGCATCTATTTCGGCGCTAATCACCAGGGCCCCATCTCAATAACAGTGGGTTCGCGAGTGTGTGTGCGTGTGGCGGTTGCGGTCGTGTGAGTCAGGTGAGTCGGCCAGCAGTGTGTTTATGGCAGTGCATTATAGCAACCTGGATCTACCCCAACACGCACTGCAGACTCACTGCGCGTCCTTCTCACACACACATACGCGCGCGCACACACTCGCACATCACAACAGTACATCAACCTTTGACTTACGAGCTCGCTGCACGGGGTCGTACCTTTCTCTCTGACATACACTACTCCTCGCACGCGCGCGACACACACACACACACACACACACACACACACACACACACACACAAGCCAGCAATGGCATCCCATACACACAGTGACACTGACCTGACCTGCCCCAGCAACACGCCCTGCCGGCCCAGCCGGCTTGCCGTGTACTTTTCCCTTTAGACGCAGTGTGTCTGAGCAGCGTACAACAACGGCAGAAAAAAAAAACGACAAAAACAAAACGTGAAAGAAAAAAAATACGATTTCACACAATTTAAGTAACAGCCACGACGTTGATTTTGTTTACGTTCTGGTTTCGCCGGAAGGCTATAGTGATGTGATTTTGAGAGAGAGACGGTGCGGCCATTTCAAAATCTGAATAGTACACTTCTTTTTTTTTGGTAGCGGCTTCTAATTACTCCGCGCGTTAGCGTGCCTCTTTCCGCCAAGCCGCGCCAGGGCCCGGCAAGCCTTCAGGCCGGGCCGACCGACCGCTCTCCCACTCGCGCGCCCAGCCCGATATGGGGGCTTTTCATTAGGGAAGGGAAGGCCATCATTTCCGACGAGCGACAATAAACCTCTCGTGGCGAAATCGATAAAACGCGATGCTTGGAGTCGTCGTCCCGCGCAGCCCGCGCAGCCTCAGCCCGCGGAGCCTCCAGAGCCCCAGCCCGCGCCCAGGGCCTTAAATATCCCCAGAGAGACACGCCGTCCAAGGAGAGCCCAGCCTCGTGGGGCCTGGCCATAGGCCTGGCCATAGGCCTGGCACACCGCAGTCTGCAGTCACAGCACACTGTCGTCGCTCTGTCTCTCTCGCACTCGGAGCGTCCCGTATAGGTGCGAGGGGGACAGAGCGACGCTCGGAATCAGTCTGCACAGCGCGGCCTGGCCCTTTAAACCACCTGCAGGGAGGGCGATTGCGACACCAAGCACCCCTAAGCAGAAACCTTTTTTTCTTTTCTTTTTTTTTTTCGAGGCGGCCGGGCAGAGCCTAATCAGTGTAATTTCCAGGCACACGTCCGCAAAGGATGTTCACAGCACGGCACGAAAAAAAAAAACACAAACAAAAACAAGATATC
This sequence comes from Thrips palmi, assembly GCF_012932325.1. Classification (NCBI taxonomy): domain Eukaryota; kingdom Metazoa; phylum Arthropoda; class Insecta; order Thysanoptera; family Thripidae; genus Thrips; species Thrips palmi. The sequence goes on along the minus strand of NW_023144625.1, from coordinate 12,812,959 downwards.
CGAGGATAAAAATCGTGTAATCCCACGAGAAAGAAGTGAGGCAATTACGCATCCTTTCTCCGCAATTGGCGGGCCAGGCAGGCAGGCAGGCAGGCAGGCAGGCAGCGCCACGCTGAGCGACACCGATGTTCTCGCCCGATAACTCCTTTCCTGCGGTAATAAAGTACCTGGCGGCCCGCTCCGTCTCTCTCGCACGCGCACCGGACGCCACTGCGCCGCTCGGGTGCGAGAGAGACGGAGAGAGAGCGATGGATTGCGACGAAAGCACTGTTCGGCATCGCCCTGCACGCCGCCTTGGCCGTGGCACGCAGCGAGGCGGCCGAAACCGCGCAGGGGGCTTATTTGGTGTGGGTCTTGTTCTCCTCCTCCACGATGGGCGGTGCCGCACGTCCGGGACAACGCGGCGACACCCGCGGCGAGGACCAGCTCGCCAGATTCCTTCATTACGGAAAGAGCTTTCGGAGTAATGCTTCAAGGAACGAGCGCGCGGCGCCCGTCCGGGTCGGTCGGCTGCAGTGGACCCCCCGCGCCGCCACTGCCACGCCCCCCGCAGCGCCAAAACAAACACAAAACACACACACACACAGCCTGCCGATTCGGCCGGTCAGCGACCCGCTCGCGAACTGGGCCGAGTGGCGGCCGGTGGCGGCGCTCTATGGCTGCATGGCGCTGCATCGCCAAAGACAGGCACACCACCACACTGGCAGCAACCGACACTTTTGGCGCCCAAAATAGCCGAGCGAGCGCAGATGGAAGTCTCTCTCTCCACCCCGTGACCCCGTTTCGCGTTTCGCGCTATGCCTATTTCTGTTTGAATGGCTGCAGCCAGTCGTTGCCGAGGCAAGGCAGACGCACAGCAGACGCCGGCCCGTCTGTTTAGAGTAGCGTAGGGCGTTACGGCCGTTTCGCGCTCCCGGCGGCGCTGCAGCGGGGAAAACCCCGTCGGCCTGCCCACAGCACCAGCAGCAGCGCAGCGGGTGGTGGCCTACCCTCGCGTCGTCAGGCGGACGGTGGCCTACCCTCGCGTCGTCGGGCGGACGGTGGCCTACCCTCGCGCGGTGCCCTCCCCGTGGCGGACGGTGGCCTACCCTCGCGTCGTCGGGCGGACGGTGGCCTACCCTCGCGTCGTCGGGCGGACGGTGGCCTACCCTCGCGTCGTCAGGCGGACGGTGGCCTACCCTCGCGTCGTCAGGCGGACGGTGGCCTACCCTCGCGTCGTCGGGCGGACGGTGGCCTACCCTCGCGTCGTCGGGCGGACGGTGGCCTACCCTCGCGTCGTCGGGCGGACGGTGGCCTACCCTCGCGTCGTCAGGCGGACGGTGGCCTACCCTCGCGTCGGCAGGCGGACGGTGGCCTACCCTCGCGTCGTCAGGCGGACGGTGGCCTACCCTCGCGTCGTCGGGCGGACGGTGGCCTACCCTCGCAGGGTCCTCGCGGGGTCCGCCGTGCTGGACAAGCCGGGGCAAGCCCTCTAGGAGGGCCGGTTGGCGCACCGCTATTTATAGCAGTGACAGCAGGGCTGGCTGGCCTGGGCCGGCCGGCTGGTCGACGACCCCAGCGGCCCAGCCTCCGTACGGAATGGAGCCGATCAGCTGCAAGTGTGACTCACTGCGGCGCACCACGCCGCGCCGCGCAGCGCAGCGCGTACTCAGGAACTGTCGCCGCGCCTGGCTCGGCCCGGCGTCCAACCGGTCCGGACCGCACGGACCGCACAGTGCGTGATAGTGCCGACCGAGTCCCTCTCCCTGCGCGGAGCCGCGACGGCGCCTAATGCACCACGTAGCAAACCCTCACCAGAGAGCCGTCTTCGTCGCTCCGACTCGCTCGCACCTGTGGGGGACGCCCCACGAGTGCGAGAGAGAGAGGCAGAGCGACGAAAACGACTCTCGGAATCAGTGTGCAGGGACGCGTCGACGACGACTCGCCGACTCTGTACGCCGGCCGGTGGGTACACTGCCTCACACTGCACACACAGTGACCGGGCCGTGGCGGCAGAGGCGGCCCGATTCGCTCGGAATGCAGCCCATCCGCGGACGTGCGCGACGTGCGCACTGCACTGACCCCGTTCCGCTTCCGCGGGGGCGAAACATGCGCGACAGGCATCATTTTCGCGTTCCACAAACAAACAACTTCTTTCAAATTTATTCGCCAAAGTTTCAACATTTTGCTGGGTAGATTTAGAATCATTTTAAAAGCATTTTTTTTTCGCGTGTACCACACACACACGTGCTGCACTGCACGTGCTGGGCCGGCACACCGAGGCGCATGCATCCGCGTTCACGTTCACATTCACTTTCATATCTCCGACGCCTCCGACACTGCCGGTCGGGTCGGCCACTGCCGGGTCCCGTGCCGGTCGTCCCGGTGGCCGCGGCGTGGCGGCGTGGCGGCCCAACCGACGGCAAACCCCCACACCGTAAAGCCCTCTCGGCCGCGAGAAAGTCTTCGCCTTCAATGCTTCATCAGGAGACTGATTCCGAGAGGCCATTTCGTCGCTCCGTCTCTCTCGCACCCATAGTGCACGTCCCGCGAGTGCGACAGAGACAGCGAGCCCGCAGGCTGGACGTCATCGCCGCGCTGACGGTGTGCTGGCGCGCTGACGCTGCCCGGCCGGCCAGGCGCCGGGCCCGCAAACAGTCCCACCGCCCGTTGCTACGGTAAAGAGTGTAGCGGACAGCAAGACCCGTCCGGGCCGGGATGACCCGCGCGGCCTCGGGGGGGTCCTCACCTCGCCGGCCAGGTCGTCCAGACCGCTTCCAGCGTGCTGCCAGTGTGCTGCCAGTGAGCTTCCAGCCCCCAGGGGCCGAGGGGCCGCTGGGCCGTTCACCCAGGCAGTGGCCGAGGAGGGCAACAAGTAGCTCACCTGTGGTCGCCGCCCGCTCCATGCGGCTCCAGCCCACTGAGAGTCCTTTTCGCCGCTGTCTCTCTCGCACGCATGGGGCACCGCGTGTGGGTGCGAGAGAGACAGAGCGACTCTCAGTGTGCAGCCGGCCGCGCACCGCACCGAGCCGTGCCGCCGCGACCGCAACCAAATTCGCTCGCTTCTCCGCGCCGCTTCTTCTTCACATGTCGGTCGCAGCGATTCCAGACAATTACCCGCCGGCCGGACAGTGGCGGATCCAGCGGCGGCCCCAGGGAGGGGGGAGAGAAGCCGGGGGAGGCGGGCAGGCCGAAGGCAGGCCCACTTACCCCGAGAGGGGCGGCGTCCAAGCCATGGCGGTCGGAAAGAAAATAAACGGTGCGCTATCGGACGATAGCCGCGCCTTAGCCGCGCCGGCCCCACAACGGCGGTCCCTCACACGGCGCCACAACAAAACAACGTCGCCGTCATCGCGCCACTCACCTCCAGCCCTACGTCAGGCCGAGCCGTTAGCCCTGCAGCACCGCGCAGCACCGCGCAGCACCGACCAATAATCCTGGGTGGCCGCGGGCAGGAGAGTCGTTTTCATCGCTCCGTCTCTGTCGCTCCCACGGGGCGCTCCGTGAGGGCAGTGTGCGGCCTGCTGCAGGCACGGCAGTTTCCTTATTAATTTCCCGGACGACACGTGTGACGTCGTTTTCACCGATTCGTTCGGCCCGCCAATGCAGCTGCCACTCGTTTTTTCTCTCCGGCATCCCCCCCCCCTCCCAGTCTTTGATTTTATCGCCTCGTCTTCTCCGCGCTTCGGGGCGCCTCGGCTCGGCTCGGCTCCGGGGCCCGGATGTCGCGCCACTAATTATGGGGACGTAAAACAAGTCCGAAAACAGGCCAGCCGACACGCCACGGCGCGCCACGGCCAAAACCGAGCTGCCGCCGCCGGGGATCGAACCCGCGCGCTCCGTGCATCCGCCGCTCGCCCACCCGTCCGCGTGTGGGAGAGGAAGCGAAAGGAGGAAGGCAAGGCGTCGGGCCCTGCGCTCTGCGCTGCGCGATGCGCGTCCCCGGGGCAAGGGTCACTCCAAGCGCATCGCAAGCATCGCGCGCATCGCGCACGCAACCACTTTCCACCTGGCGCGCCAGCGCGGCACCTCGCCGCCCCCGCGGCCCGAATGGGCCCGAACCTCCACCAGGCCGAGCAGGCCCTGCGCGCGGTGTGGAGCCTCTGGTGGCGGCGACGCGGCCGTCGATATTAATCGGCACCGCGACGGGGACGGCGGACCAAGCCGCGGACCGCCGGGCGCAGCGCTCCATCACGCGCGCCTCCAAGCAGGCCATAAATCTGCCGCCTCGGCACGCCACCAGTGCCACCGGCAGCGCGGCAGGGAAGCGCCACACGCACCGACATTGTTTCCCCGCCGCCAATCCACGCGTCGCTCTCGTCAACGCGTTTCGAAGACACCGCTTCAAGCGGAGCCAAGCAGGGCGACCGTCTTCCAGGCCGCGCACCCACGGCACCTCGACGCGCCGGTGTGCAAAAACAACAACAAAACAAACTCGAGTCCATCTCGGGAGCCCATTTTCATTTCCACGGCGTCATCAAGGGCGCTGCACTGCTACACTGCTACACGCCGCCATGCCGCTCCTGGGAAGCAACGGTCCAGCCGCGCCGGCCAGGGCGGCGGCCACCACGGGCCCGGCCCGGCCATGCCCCGGCCATGCCTCGGCCATGCCGGCAAAATGATTCCCCCTTCCGCCTCCAAGAGGCAAGCGCCTCGCCGCTCTCTTCGATAATTTCCACGTTTCTTCTCCCCCGACCAACACTTTTGTCCCGTCGCGGCCGGCAGACTCGCCGTCGCCCGCGACCGCGGCCGCGGTCTGTTCGCACCGCATTGTAACCAAGTAAACTGCCCGCCGCCGCCCCGCTCGGTCTTCCACTCTCGCCGAACGCCAACCAGTGTACAGCCCTACACCTGCAGCCGGGCTGCAGCCTCGTCGGACACAAATCACTGCAAATCTCGCAGTTTGCTTCTTCGCGCCACTTGCGCTACTCGTGTGTGTCTGTGTGTCTGGCCGTCCGTAGCGCCCTGCTCGCCACGCACGCCACGCCAGATGACTGCACTGAGGGAGAAAATGGCTTCGCACCCACTCGCAGCGCATTACTGCACCACCGCACTGCACTCGTAAAAAAAAATTAAAAAAAATATTCCGAAACAGACGGCCATTTCCATTTGAATGTATGCGCACGCGCTCCCTCATTGCGTCCATCATCATTTCATACGCGACGACAAAGACGGAGATTCCCACAGCAGCGTGCTTTCTCTCTCCCTCCGCCTTGCTCCGCCTTGCACGTCCGTCGGTCGGTCGACCGTCTCGATAATTGAATTCCTTTTATTTGAATTTCTATCGTGGATTTTCGAGTCGAGACGGACGCGGCGCGGACTCCCACTGGCCAGCCAGCACGCAGGCTCGGACTGGCCAGGGCAGACAGGCAGAAAAATCTGCCGGGGCCTTTCGGGTTTGGGACCAGTAACGTCACAAAGTTGGTCAAAGAGTCCTAGTGACGAAAGTAGCCGTTTTCGCCGATTTTGGGCGGCCACTGCGTCCGATCTAATTGCGGCCAACGGCCTCCCTCGACATCCTAGTGTCATGCCCTGAATCAGGAAGACGTTGACCACAACGATTTTGGCTTTGACCGCAACGATTTTCGGACCAAGTTGGTCAAAAAGTGGCCGAATCTCGGAAATTTGCTGATTTTGTTGACTTTGGGCGGCCACTGTGTCCAATCTAGTTGCCGTAAAAGGCTTCCCTCGACGCCCTAGTATTCTTAAGACCCTACTCTTTCATGCCCTGTATCGGGAAGACGTTGACCACAACGATTTAGGCTTTGACCGCAACGATTTTCGGACCAAGTTGGTCAAAAAGTGGCCGAATCTCGGAAATTTGCTGATTTTGCTGACTTTGGGCGGCCACTGTGTCCAATCTAGTTGCCGTAAAAGGCTTCCCTCGACGCCCTAGTATTCTTAAGACCCTACTCTTTCATGCCCTGTATCGGGAAGACGTTGACCACAACGATTTAGGCTTTGACCGCAACGATTTTCGGACCAAGTTGGTCAAAAAGTGGCCGAATCTCGGAAATTTGCTGATTTTGCTGACTTTGGGCGGCCACTGTGTCCAATCTAGTTGCCGTAAAAGGCTTCCCTCGACGCCCTAGTATTCTTAAGACCCTACTCTTTCATGCCCTGTATCGGGAAGACGTTGACCACAACGATTTAGGCTTTGACCGCAACGATTTTCGGACCAAGTTGGTCAAAAAGTGGCCGAATCTCGGAAATTTGCTGATTTTGCTGACTTTGGGCGGCCACTGTGTCCAATCTAGTTGCCGTAAAAGGCTTCCCTCGACGCCCTAGTATTCTTAAGACCCTACTCTTTCATGCCCTGCATCGGGAAGACGTTGACCACAACGATTTAGGCTCTGACCGCAACGATTTTCGGACCAAGTTGGTCAAAAAGTGGCCGAATCTCGGAAACCCCGGAAACAACAACAAGACCGTCCCACTCAATTCCGCACACGCATAGCGTTGGATAAAGGCACCGCGCCCAAAAGAAGGCGGTTCGTTCGCCGGGCCGTGGAAAAAGAAATAGCGAAGGTAGAAACATCAACATCCCGTTGATAACACATACACACACACAACCACGCACTCCAGGCATAATGAGCAAAGCCGCCCGCGCGGATCGGACCGGAATCCTCTTTCTCCCCGACACTACATAATACTCCGGGCAGTGTCCTGTTGGAGATAAACTGACGACGCACACACACGCACAGTTATGCACACACACACACACACACACACACACGCACACACACACACACACACACACACACACACACACACGGCCGCGCCAAGCAGGACATCGAATTTCACCTGCGTGCACGGCGGCGCGGATCGACATGCACACACACACACACACACGCCGCGCGCGCGACACCCCGACGATACCGCAGTAAACCTGCAATTTTCAGAATGGTCCGGGTCGCGAGGTGGTAGAGGGAGGTGCCCCGCCTGTCTCTTTTGCACTCGTGACGAGAAAGAGAGAATCCATCCGCCGGCCCCGCGAATTGTGCATCATAGACAGGGCGGTGTCACACGCCAGTGGCGGATTCCAGAACGGGAAAGTCCGATCAAACGAGAGCGGCGGCGCGCGGCGCGCATCGGCCTCCGCGGACCCTCCGATGGGCGGCGCGGGAAATAAATTAAAATATGGCGGTCTGTCTCTCTCGCACTCGCGGGGTTGGCCGCACGGGTGCGAGAGAGACGGGAATCAGTCTGCAGGATTCCGAACATGATCATCACCGCGCTGCCAAATGGGCCGTCCGGGAGGTGGCGCTCGTGTGAGGTCCAGTGCGGTCCAGTGCGGTCGCCGGGCCGGGCCGAAAAGACCGCCCCGCGGATCTAGTTCGGCAGTGCGGCCCCCGGAGGCCGAAACGCATGGCAATCTAGGACTGCTTGCTGCGTTGTTCATCCGCGTCAAAAAACACGGGAATTTTTTTTTTTTTTTTTTTTTATAAAAAAGGCTTTGCAAACTGAAAGTGCGCGCAGGGCGGCGCAGGGCGTTTAGCGGTCCGCGGACTCGCACGGTCGATCGGACACGCTTGCTCGCATGCGAATCGCTCTCGCCGGCAAGAAAGTGGAGTGGACTAATAAACAGAGAGCCAGGCAGGCACCTCCTTATGCACCACGCACCACACGTGCACCGAGCCCGCCGAAGCGCCGAGCAGGTCGAATCAATAACCAGACAAATCAGCCCTTAATTCGCTAATAGGGCCTAACCTGACCGGCCCTCGCTCTGCCTGGCTCTGGCTCTGCCTGGCTTTGCCTCGCTTTCACGGCCGATGCGGGCGGGACACTGCAAAGCGTGCTTTCGTCGCTCTGTCTCTCTCGCACTCGTGCGGCGCCCCGTATACGTGCGAGAGAGACAGAGGGAACGGAGCGCGAGCGGCAGCGCATCATAAATCAGCGACCGCGCCACTTCCAGACTTCCAGGGCAACAGTGGCGCCCCTAGGACGGCGGCCGGGTGCGCCCCGCCCCGCCCCGCCCCGCCGCGCCCGGCCGGGCCTAGCCGCCGAAATGCAGCGGAACCCGTTCGGCGCGCACTGCGCCACCTAAATTAGCCAATTAGAAACGACGCGCGCTTCGCCAGCTTAATGAGGCACACTTTGAACAAGACGCGGACCCGGGCCCCGCCTGCGCCGAACCCAGCAGAGATACGCGTTACCTGGTCCGGCCTGTCCGGCCGGCAGGACACTCGCTCCGAGAGTCCTTCTCGTCGCTCTGTCGCTGTCACACCTGCACTGGCAGAGCGACGAATGAGTCCGGCAAGTTCGCGATGAGGCTTGAGCTGCTTCGCGCTGCGCGTCGCGTCGCCCAGACGGAGGGCAGGTCGCCCTGCCGCCGCGCTGCAACCTGCACCGCAACTAGACCTAGACCGGGCAGCGGCCGCGTCCTTGCTCCCATCGAGATGGACGCCGCGGTGGCCATTCCAGATTACCATCTGGCCCCACGGCCCCACACTCGCCGTGTCCGTCCAAACGACCGACAAGTCCACCCCACCCGCAGAACGATCGATCGATCCGCCGAGATCGACGGGGATCGAGCCAATCGAAGCGCCTTTCCGATTTCCGAGGCGGCGCGGCCGCGGGACCCCCATCCAACGGGAGCAGCACAGTGATTTCCGAGAGGCGTTCTCGTCGCTCTGTCTCTCTCGCACTCACGGGGCGTCCCGCGCCGGTGCGACAGAGGGAGAGGCAGATCGGCCAAAGCGGCTCTCAGCCCGCTGTCTCGCTGGCGCTGGTATGAGAAATTCGAGCGCGTGACGCCACACGTGCAAGTGCACTTTCCAGCGGCACCACCGCACGGCGGCACGGCCACAGGCACAGCCAGAGGCACGGCCAGAGGCACGGCAATAACATGTCCCGTTTGCCCGTATTGCAGCCCCATTTTCCATTTCCAGTCCGTACAAGCTTATCCAGCACCCGATCCCTCCAGCCAGCCGGCCGGCAGGCCCTGCATTGCCCTGCACTGGCTCGGCCAATTACGGATCGACCAAGCAGGAGGCTGGTCACCCCGCGGTACGCCCCGCGGTACGCCCTGGCGCCAGGCCATATCGCCCGCACTCCGGCATCAAACACGAGGCTGAACAGGCGTCGCTGTCTCTCTCGCACTCGCGGGCCGCCCCGAGAGAGTGCGAGAGAGACAGTGCCCCGCCCGCTGCGGGTCCGTGGTCCTTTCTTCCTTCCTTCCCCGACCTGACCTTTCGACCGCTCCTCCGCGTCGGCGTCGGCGCGTCATCGCCCGGAATGCCTCCGTTCGTCGGCCCCGCCACGCGTCCGCCGTCAACGCCAACACGCCTCGCGTTCGCTCGGCGTGCTCCGCGCTCCGGGCAGACTTTCGCCCGGTAAGGTGTGAACCACGGCCGACGCCACCCTGGCATTCCACGGCCCCGCCCCGCCCCGCCCGAGACAGCAGGCCCAGGCCGGCGGCGGCGCGGCACCGGCACCTCCCCGATCAACACTATCGCCTCGCCCCGGAAGTGACCAATCTTATCGGCCTCAAACACTTCCCCGCCGAGCGCGCACTTAGCGGCGGCAAAGCCAGGAAAGCCAGGCAAAGCCCCTTGAGGCACCGCGGGCACACCGCAAGCACCGCCCCGCCCAGGCAGCCCACAACGACAACCACCCATTTCGAGACTAAGACGCGTTTTGAGCTCCAGAGTCGCTATAAAGGGGACTCGAACCGACTGTGTGACCCCACCAATGGATTGCTCTCCGAATGAGGAACCCACTGGTGGGGTCACAAATCCAATTTAGCGACTCTGGAGCTCAAAACGCGTCCGGAGTTTTGGCCGCCTGCGCCGGTCCTCTGACCCACTGTGCGCCACCGCATTTTTCAAAGCGATTCACGCCGTGTCCAGCCCGTCGCGTCCGGCGCCGCGTTGCACCTGGCCGACCAGGCCGGGCAGCCCGCCCCGTCGGGGGATCGCGTTTCGGCGAGAAGGAACGACGTGCTGGCGCCGCCACGCCACGCCAAAATAATAAATACCGGCAAGACGTACGCGCGGTCCGGGCCTGCTGGGCCTGCTGGGCCCTTGTCCGGGCGGACGGGCTCACGGACCGGACACACCGGCGACCCGGCCGACCAGCCAGCCAGCCTGCCAGCCAGCCAGCCTGCCGGAAGCACGCCGGGTCCACGATTAATCCGCGGCCCACGGCGTGCCCACGGCCAGGCCGGGAAATTATCCCCGGCGACGCGCGTTGCTGGTCCACTTGGTCCAGCTGGTCGCGGACAGACCCACACTCGTACTCGTCGAGACTAACCTCGTCCAGCAGCTGCTCCAGCGTCTTGTAGAGGCCGCCGCCGCCGCCGGGTCGCAGCGCCTCGGAGAGCGCGTTCAGCTCCTCCCAGGAGGCCACGTTGGTGAAGGCGAACGAGGGCTTGGCGGGGCGCGCGGGGACCTTGGAGGGCTTGACGGGCGCCGGGGACGTCTTCTTGCCCAGCAGCGCCAGGTTGGAGGTGGACGGGCCCCTGGACAGCGAGCCCACCGACGGCTTCCTGGCGAGCGGGCCGCCGGGCCCGGGGCTGGGGACGGGCGGCGTGCCCAACGACGCCTTCCTCTGCAGTGGGGTGGGCGCGCGCGGCGGCGTGGCCAGGCTGGCGGTCTTGCGGGCGGGAAGGTGCGCGCGGACCTCCCCGTTGGCTTGGCCGTTGGTGGCTGCAGGAGCGCTCGCCTTGCGCGAGCGGTCCAGAGACATGGACGACTCCCTCCGGATGGGGATGGTGGACCTGCCGCCCGCCTTGGGGGTCGCGGCCGTCGTCGGCGAGGCCGTCGGCTCGTCGGTCACGGTCAGCGGCAGCTTGGAGGAGACGGCGCGGCGCAGCGTCACGTGCTGCGTCACGCGCTGAACGCGCTTCATCCTCTTGACGGTGCCGGCCTCGGACAGCGCGGGGGCGGCGACCACGGCGGAGGGAGCGGGTGGCGGCGCCGCCGCGTCCACCTGGTCGTGGCCGTCGTGGCCGTCGGGGTGGACGCTGTCGCACGACGACGCGTTCGCCGACAGCGACTCCTGGCCCGAGTCGGTGTCGTCACTGTCGGGGGCCTCGGGCGGGCCGGGCGGGGCGTCCGCGGCGGCCGTGCGCGGGGCGGGCGCCACCGGGCCGATCTTCTGGATGCCGTGGCCGTGCGCGCGGCCCGTGCACGACTTGTGGATGCCGTTCATGTCCTGGCGGGGCGCGGCGGGGGCGGCCGGGGCGGGCAGCGCCAGCCCCAGCGGCACGGCGGGCACCCCCTTGCCGCGCAGGGAGCTCTCGAACGCCCCTAGCGGCAGCATCGTGCTGCTGCTCATGGTGGCGGTGGACCTCGCGTCCTCGGAGGCCGGCCTGGCGGCCTGGCGGCCTAGCGAGCGCTGCCCATGGGAACCTGGCCAGGACAGGGAGGCGGCGGGTTTGACCACGGTCTCGGACCACGGTGCACCAGAGCGTTTCACTGCCAGACCTGAAGTGGAGGGACGGGGAGGGGCTCCATAAAATGCAGCCGAGTGTAGTGAGTGTAAATTGAAAATAAAGTCTATCCCACGGCCGATCGACAGTTGAACCAACTTTCCTGACACATAAAAGAAGACCCCGCGCGCCATCAGGCTTGCTAGGCAAACTAGTGCCGTTTACGGGGCCCTCCGCGGCCCTGGCGGTGCAAGGAGCAAGGTTGGCGGCCTGGAAAGCGGAGCCAACGCGGAGCCAAAGCGCGTTATCGGACGCGACCACCGCCAGCCACCTGCCGCGGCGTGCTGCGTCCGCGCCGCGTCGTCGGCAAAGCAAACATCCATTTCCCCCGAGACTCCAGAATCTCTCGAGACGCGATCGGATCTGCGAGCATAGGCGCAGCACGGGCGCAGCGAGCGCGAGCGGCCGCAAACCTGAGACACGGTTCATCAGCATTAAACGGATCGCCTCTGACCCGGCGGGCCGGGCCGGGCCGGGCTGGCCGGCTCGCCTCGGTCGGTGGGAGGCGGGAAAGGCTTCCAGGAACCCGCGGCCAGCCATCGGCAAGCAGCTCGCGGCAAACAGCCCGCGGCCTGCATCACCGCCCGACCCCGGGGAAAATAATGTCCCGCAGGACGCCCAGGCCCTGCGGCCCTGCGGCCAGCCCGCGGACGCCACCTCCGGGGCTTTCTCCGCGAGAGGTCTTTCCGTCGCATAATGCACCTGCGCGATGGCGGGCGGACGCCGTGCGGGTAGGCAACCCTAGCGCACCCGTGCACGGCGGCGCGGTGTTCTCTCTCGACGTTGACGAGAGAGAGAGACTGTTCGGCAGCAGTCTGCTGTCACCGAGACGGCGGTGCTGAGCCCTTCGCCGACCGGTCGGTCAGGCCGAGCAGGCCGCGCGTGCGAAAGGACGCGAAAGGCGGCGCCCCCTCCTCCTCCTCCACCTCCTCGTCGTCGTCCTTTTTGGGCTCGGCGGCCCTTGTTAAGGGCCACGGGGGTGTGTGGGTCGAGTCCTTGGCCCTTGGGTCGGCGCGCCGCAGCCAGCCAGCCAGCCGCAGCCATGGCGCGGCGACCACTTTCTCCAGAGGCGAGGCCACGGCAACAGGCAAGGCAACAGGCAGCAGATGGCTCCAGGGGGTGCAGACGACGTGACCCACACACACAGACGCACACGCCGCGCCCAACACGCGCCAAACTGTCGCTAGTCCGTCGTTCCGGTCTGGTTTCCCACGGCCAGGAAATCGGTTACGACACCGAAGCGGCCCATCCTTCCGGGCTAGGCCGGGCGGCTAGGCCGACCGGCGGTCGGTCGCGTCCCGGGCCATAAAGTGCAGCAAAAGAGTGCGGCCAGAGCGGCCGGCCGGCGCCAGAGGGGTGAGTCCGCCAAACCAAGACGATGACGGTCCCAGGGACACTTTTTAGGCCCACAACCCGTCCATTGCTTTTACTGCAGAGGGCGGGCGCGAGCGCAAAATGACCCCCTGCCCGGCCCTGCCCTGCCCGGCCCGCTCCCTCCCCGGAGCTTTACGTTCGCGGCGAGCCAGCCACGGCCTCACTTTCGCGGAGAGGCTCATCGCAGGGAAGCCACACACCGTCCCTTTTTTCCTGCCGTGATTTACACCTGAGCCCGTGCGCAGCGCGCAGCGCGCAGCACGCAGCGCGCAGCACAGCCGCCAAAAATAATCAACCAAACATGAATAAATGCGCTGAAAAGGGCAGCCCGGGTCGCCGGAGGAGGAGCGCGTTATCGGCCATCGGGGAGCTTTTGCAGACTCTTCCCCTCTTGCCGTCCGGCCAGGCCTCGCCCGGCCTCGGCCAGGCGCAGAATGACTCTTCGGGAAGGGCGGCCGGCCCACGGCCCCTCGCTGCCTTCCCAGAAATTGGCCGGCCCTTTCCCCTTTTCTGGTGTCCCTGCCGGCCGGCCCTGTCTCGCACACTGTCCCGGACACTGTCCGCGCGGCCGCCCCGCCCAGCTGGCCCCGCGACTCCGTCCGACTCCGTCACACCCAGAGCACGCACACCAAAACAAGGACCACGGCGTGGCGTGTTTCCGACAATCACAAAGCACACACAGACACACACACACACACACACACACACACACACACACACACACAGCGGGCAGCGACAAGAAAAACTGCCTCGGCACCCCGCCGGGCCGCGCCGCGCCGCCGGGATTCGAACCCGGGATCATCGTTACAGTGCCGAGTCACGGTGCGGCGCATTAACTTGCTGTCACTGGCTGCACCAAGGGCTGCACCGCGCCGCCGCACTGCCGCGTGGTCAAGGCGCGGCGCAGTACCCTCTTAATCACCTCCATGATTACGCGGCTCAGCGACACACGCCTGGGATGCGTACTGCACCGCCACGCCGCCTCGAAGGCGTCCTCCACGGCGTCCTCCACGGCGGCGTCGGGAAGCGCGCAAAACGGCGTGGTGGAACGTCGCGAGAATGCCGTCGCCGCAAGCCTTAAATCCACCCGTCCGTCCACCCCGAGGTTCCAGCGACTCGAATGTCCAAGACGGACGGACGGACGGACGGACGGACAGACGGGAATGTGGGCAAAAAGGCCGGGCGCAGCAGAAACAAACCACAAACGCTGCAGCGACCGCCGGAACGGACGTAAAAATGGGGGAAAGTAAGCGAGTGTGAGCCGAGGGCCGAGGGACGGCCTGACGGCAGCCAGGCTCCAGTACCACGCGCCACCGCATTTGCGGAAAGGATGAATCGGCCAAAGACGCGCCAAGGATTTCTCTCGGCGGCCACCGCGTCGCTCCCGCGCCAGCCCGAGAGGACCGAGCGCGCGCCACGCCGCCGAACAGACACCTGCCGCGTGCTGCGCCAGAGCCGCGTCCCGAAAACACATCCAGAGCGTCGGACCGACTTGACTCCAACGCCGCCGCCGCCGAGATGTGGGTCATCGCCGTCACCGGGCCTGCCTGCCGCGCCACGCCGAGCGATTCCGAAGACTCGTCGCGTCACCGTGTGCTCTCTGTCGCACTGACAGAGCCCTCCGGAAGGGCGCGAGAGAGACAGAGCAACAGTGCGCCTCGCCAGCCTCGCGCTTCGCAGCGATCGCCGGGTCGATACGAGGCCGTGAATAGGCCCATCTGGGAAGCAATTAAGAGCGAGTGTAGCAGCGGCTCAGCCAATTAAGTGCATCGGCCTGCTAACGCCGCCACGCTGCTAACGGCTCGCGGGGCGCGTGGCCGCGACACGTGGGCGACACGTGCGCGACGGACGGACGCGTCACGCCACTGCAAAACGGGGCGCGCACGTTTGCATGCACCTGGCGAGTCCATTCGTCGCTGTCTGTCTGTCTGTCTCTCGCCCGGCTGGAGTGCGACAGAGACAGTGCGACGGGACGCACCTTCGGAATCAGTCTGCCCAAAAGGCCCTGGTGTCGTGTGGCGTGGCGCTAGGCAACCGCCCCGCTTTGAAATTAGCTACGAGTCACCGGGATGGACCCGACCCGGCGCGGCGCCGCTAAGACGCCCCTTCCCTTCCCCCCGCGAGGCGCAAACGGCCGCGGTTCATCGCACTAAAAACAAAAGCGGGCTCGGCTCGCTCCTTTCACACGGGCTGGGCTCCACTGCCACGCCACTGCCAAGGTGAGGCCGCATCTTCGTCAATGGCGTGGAGTGGCGTGGAGGGGACGCCGGCAGCTCATTGCGAGGAGAGCTTGCGCGCTTGCGGTCACCGCACCGGCACCACCGGCACCACCTCGACGAGCAGCGGAGAGGAGAGGACGAGGAGCCTCTGCCCTGGCCGGGCCTGGCCGGGCACAAGGGCGGTCGTGGGAGCCTGCAGCCCGCCTGCAGCCCGCCTGCAGCCCGACCGCCTGCCTGCCCGTCTGTCCGGCTCTCGTGCGTCCGAGGCGTTGGGCGCGTTAGGCGCGGGTTGTCGCTTACACCTGCACGGCCCGGCACGGCCACGCTCTCCTCGTTGCGCGTCGTTAGGCCCTGCGAGTCGCGCTCCGTCTCTCTCGCACCGCCACGCGGAAAAATTTAAGAGCAGAAATTACAATTTGCCATGGTAATTGTTTTAGTTTGAAAAGGTCTTATGAATTTCCCAGCCTATTAAAAATTGAAATGAAATAAAGGATCAGAAGAGGCTTTCCAAGGACCCACAGCACCGTGCGGGACACCATTACCCCTGCCACACCGCAGGACCTCTGACCATCCGAGCCTATCCTTCCTCGTTTCGTTGTTTTTGTTTGGGGGTGGAGCACAAATACCCAGACATCTCGCAAGTGACCGCGCCCGCGTACAAGCTCAGTGGGGCTGGCTAGGAGGGTCATCGGAGACGGTGCTCGGAAGCGGCCTTCTGGCATTGCGAGAGACTCTGGAGAGGCAACTCGCTCGCTTGCCCTCGCTAGACTTAACCTCATTGGGGAACTCGCTAGGCGCAGACGAGCAAGTACGACAAGTCGACAAGAAGCTGGCTAGAGGCCCACTGGAAGTTTGGAGGCTCAACTGGAGCCAGGCACGCCTGACCTTTACACCCGAGGAGTCGCCACAGTCCCCAAGGCTTGCCAGAGCAAGCGCCGACCCAGGCAAGGTGCACCAGGGATGAGTGAGCCACCCTCAGAAACAGAAACAAAGGAACGAGAAGAGGGTAGGAAAACAGGGATTCCGCAAGATCGTGCAGTTTGCGAAGTTGATTTCCTTACTGTTCAGGTTTGACCAAACAGTGGTGGGGTGGATTTCGGTATAACCCGCGGTGGCAATGCCAACGGCCTAGTGGCCTAGCAACACTAGGAGTGACAACTCGAAGTGACACACGCACTTTCGTCGCGTGACCCGACTGACTGGCCACTGGCCGCCGTCCGACGGCTTGGCCAAAACGGGCCGGCCCTGACCTTGAACTTTCATTTTAGGGCGTTGTAGTGACTTTAGCACGAACTGTGGGTGCCGAAAATTCTTTCTTGAAATGGTCTTTAAGATCCCAAAGTATGGGAGCAATCGGCTCCTGACACCTGAAAACGCCCCTTCCCCCCGCGAGGAGCAAACGACCGCGGTTCATCGCACTAAAAACAAAAGCGGGCTCGGCTCGCTCCTTTCACACGGGCTGGGCTCCACTTCCACGCCACTGGCACGGCACTGCCACGCCACTGCCAAGGTGAGGCCGCATCTTCGTCAATGGCGTGGAGTGGCGTGGAGGGGACGCCGGCAGCTCATTGCGAGGAGAGCTTGCGCGCTTGCGGTCACCGCACCGGCACCACCAGCACCACCTCGACGAGCAGCGGAGAGGAGAGGACGAGGAGCCTCTGCCCTGGCCGGGCCGGGCCGGGCACAAGGGCGGTCGTGGGAGCCTGCAGCCCGCCTGCAGCCCGACCGCCTGCCTGCCCGTCTGTCCGGCTCTCGTGCGTCCGAGGCGTTGGGCGCGTTAGGCGCGGGTTGTCGCTTACACCTGCACGGCCCGGCACGGCCACGCTCTCCTCGTTGCGCGTCGTTAGGCCCTGCGAGTCGCGCTCCGTCTCTCTCGCACCGCCACGCGGACGCGCCACGACACCGCGAGTGCGAGAGGGACAGAGCGACGATGACACAGTTCGGACTGGGCTGGGAAAACGGCGACACGGTCGTCCCCGTTGCGGCACTAGTGGGCCTCCTCGCGGACCGGGCGCAGCGCGCAGCGGGCCAAACCAAAAGTGATTGTCCGAAAGCAGCCAGGCGACGCGCTGCCCGGGGGGACTCTCCTTCCCGACGGCCTCATCGGCGTCCTCAGCAGCACGACGGCGGCAGCGGCCCAGAAAGATGCACCGCCTGCTTCTTCAGTGGCATCGCCTACAGATGTCCCTATTCCTGCTGGAGGTCGACCAGGCCACGAACAGCCTCGCCGTGGACACACACACACTCGCCGTGTGCACTTGCAGCCAAGTGACGCAACAACATTGCAATCCTCCGCGCGTTGCATTGCTGCTACTCGGTGTCGGTCGGTTAAACTTAAGGCGCTTTGTGGGAGCGCTCTGAGGTGCCTCTGGGGATCCTCCCACCTCCCACCGCGATGCTCTAACCAGAGGCGCCCGGCCCAGCAGCGCGCAGCCCGGCGCAGCCCGGCGCAGCCCCACACGTCAAGGCGAGGTGACGCCGAGTGCCCGCAGTGCGTGGACCTACGCAGTCATACGACACACACAGACGCACTCACACACACACACACACACACACACACGGCGCAGGCGCGGCGGCGCCATACACGGTTGCTGCTGGCGGGCTGCGGCGGTTCGAAGGGAATTACAAGCCGCCTCGCCGTCAGCCGGTCGGCCGGCCCGGCCGGGCCTTCACCGCCCTCGGCACCGCCCTTCACCTGTCCGACAGTGCAGTGTCCGTGCCGAGCCACGTCGCCGAGCCGCAGAGCCGCTCGGCCAGCCGATAAAACACCCGGCCCGCCCTCTAGGGCTTCAGTGCCTTCTCAGTGCCCCGTCCAAGCGCCGCCGGCACCGCGCCGCACCGCGCCGCGAAATATGCGTTGCGCCCCGAGGGGCCGGCGCCGACAGCTGGATGGACAGACAAGCCGCACGGGCGGGCAAGCAGGCGGACGGACGGACGGACGGACAGGCAGACGGACGGACGGACTGACACAGGTGGGAAAATGCGCTGGCGGTGATGGTGACGGTGCGGGTGTGGGTCTTGGGCGACCCTGGCGTCCATCGCGGGTCAGTGGGTCGCGGCGGGTCGCGTCGGGTCGCGGCGGTGGCGCTGGCGACGGCCCCCTGGCGGCTCGCCGGCCCCTCGCCAGCCGGCCCGTAGCTCGATCCGCCCTAATAGATGTGGGCGGGTTTGGTGAGCCCGGCCTGGCAGTGGCTGCCCGTGGCTGCCCATGGCCGTTAACGGGACGCCGTGAGCCGCGCACCCAGGCTGCCAGCCCGGCCTGTCCGGCCAGGCAGCACCGCGATGCCGCGCCCGGTTTGGCGAGCTGGCGACTACTAGACGTGCAGCCCGGCCCAAAGGCCCAATGGGTGCGACCAAGGGGTCCCCCCGCGATGCGTCACATTTCGGCCGCTGCCAATACTTTCGGATTCGCTTCCACTTTTTCCCCTGCCTCTCTCCCCCTCCCTCTCGGCCGAGGCGGAATCGCTAATTGGCGAGAAAGAGTCGTCGGCCAGCAGCGCGTCTGAGCGTCCCCGCTCCGAACCCGCTTCCCGTTTTTCACCTATTTTTAAACCCCCTGCTCTTCCAGGGCGCCTCCGTTCCTTCCGGCCCGGCCGAGGAGGGCGAGGAGGCGAGGATGGGTCCAGCGAGTCGGTCAGCACAAGAAAGGCCCTCGGTGGCGGAGGCACGGCGGAGGCGACCCGGAACAGTGGGGCCTAGCGCGACCTTCGCCCGCCTCGGTCAGCGCGGCACGGCGCGGCACGGCACGGCGCGGGGGCGGGGCTGAATGGCTGGCAAGGCAAAGCCAAGCGCGCTCGCTCACTTGGTCGAAAGGTCCTGTCGGTCCTGTCGGGCTTCCTGGCTTGCGGGGCATCGCGGAGAGCACGCCGATTAACCACTTATTGGCTTCCAACAGCACTCCAACGGCCGGGGCGGGGCTCGGGTCGCGAGCTCCGCCTTCGGGTCCGCGGCGCGCGCGGCGCTCTGCTCGACTGACCGTCGATAGAGAGCTTAGCCAACCAAGACAGCGAGGATCATCGGTGTTAATTGAACGGGAAAGGTCGGCCGAACCGCGCGGCGCGGTGGCGCCAGCTCTCTCTCTCGCACTCAAGGGGCGTCCCGTTCCGGTGCGAGAGAGACAGAGCGATGAGGTGAGGGGACGCTGCTCTGCACTGCACGCAGCAATTTCTCATCCCCGCCCCCGCCGTCACGCCGGGTTGCCTAGGCCGAGGGCCGTGACGGCCAGTGTCACACGGCCGGCGTCGCTCTGTCTCTCTCGCACAGAGACAGAGCGTTGGCCGCCGTTCCGCCCCGCGAGTGCGAGCGAGTTACACCCAGTCACACTGCGAGCCGCTCCGAGCGCAGTGTCCATAAGGTTAACATCCTCTCGGAGCGGCAGCAAGCGACGGGCCGCTTCTTTTGTGAGCGACTCGTTGACCCCCTTCCATGGAATTCATCATCAGCAACAACAACAACAGCAACAACACGCCCTCTAGCAGCAACAACAACAGCAGCAGAGCGCTCGGCTCTCTAGACGAGCGATCAAACGAGCCATCCATCAAGGAATCAATCACCGGTCAACAATCACACGGCGATAATGGAGCGAGAGGCCGCAGAAAAGTCAATTACAACATTTCCCTTTCCTTCCTTCCCTCTCCTCCTTCTCCTTCCCTCCGGCCCGGCCCGCGCCACTACACACAATACGGCGTTTGATTGCGATGAACGGGGCAGCACTTTTCAAACTTGCGCGCGCCGCGCCGCGCCTGGCCGGTCGGAGGCGTCGCGGTCGGCACACTCTGAATACGCGTCGATTTGTTATTTGCAGAGACCAACGCACGCGGCCGGCGTAGCGGCACCGACTACGGAAAGAAATAAAACTAGAGGCGGAAAAAAAGTAAGAAAAATAAATATGACGAGTGGATTATCGCGCGACACTGGGCCGTTGGCGTCGGCGGGCGCCGACGGGGTCACCGGGCAGGAGTGTGACTGGCATGATTCAAGGAGGAGAAAACTCGTCGAACGGCGCCATAAAAATTTACGCCCATTCAGTGCGGGTGAATTATCACACGGACGTCCCAAAACGACGCATTAGCCTGGACAAAGGCGAGGAAGAAACACACGGAAGGGCGGACGGACAGACAGACAGACAGACAGACAGACAGACAGACAGACAGACAGGGGAAGAAAGAGCGCAATGCATCGAGTGCGGGGTCATCCGAAGGCGTAGTTCCAAGGCAAGACGAATCATTCATGTCAACAATCACTGCCCCGCCGGCCCCCGGCTCTCCGCGGCTCTCCGCGGCTCTCCGCGGCTCTCCGCGGCTCTCCTCCGTGGCTCTCCTACGGGAGGACTCTCCTCCGGGACTCCGTGCGCTGCCCGTCCGGAGTGGCAGGTGGAGGTCCGCGACACTGGGCCCACCTGCCACGCGTCCGTCCCCCGCGACAGGAATTTGACAGCGCATCGACGGGGCGGCCAGGACGCGACCCTCGCAGCCCTGCAGACGGGGCCCGCCTGGAATGCCGGCAGCGAAAAAAAAAAAACAACAACAACGAGCTGCAAGTGCGCGCGTCTCGAGCATCGACTGTGAGTTGTTGCGGTTTTTTTTCATTCATTTTGAAAAATATTTTATATATTCCACTCGCATCCGGCGCGGCGGGCAGGTAGGTACGTACACTCGTGCCAGTTTGTCAAACACCGCGTCCGTTCCCGCTCCAGCCGCTTCCAGTGTGCCTTCCAACGTCTTCCAGCCGTCCTCGGCGGCGGGCGGGTTGCGGGAGGTCAGGCACCGTCAGGCACGCAAGCAGTCTAATTAAGACACTGTCCGTTCCCCGGGCATAAAGGTTTGCATCGGCTAGCGCCGCTCGCGAGATGGATTTTAATTAGTGCTGCGAGCGCACTCACACAGACTGACGCACACACGGACAGACACACACGCCGGTGCTCACAATGCAACGCACCAACACGCGAGTGACGACCAGGCCGCCCCGCGCTACGACGCTCCACACGGAGAGCCCCCCCAATGCCAATGTTACGCGAAGGCCGAACAGTAGAATGGGCCATTTGGCCGCGAGAAAAGAAGAGTCTGTGAGAGGGATTTTTTTAAACTTTTTGTTTGTTTTTTTGCTTTTGTGTTCAGTGTCTGGCAGGGAAACGCTCATGAGTGCGCCTGTGTAAAAATCACACGATTGAACCCCGACAAAAAATTGATGGGAAACTGGCGAGACCAAGTTGTCCAGCAAACCAAACTAACCGTGTGCGTCCAAGTCCGAGAAGGTGATGGCTGAGGACGGCGATATAATCCGATATCTCACTCACACACCGACGACACTAACACAAACACACACAGACACGGCGCGAGGGAAGACGCGCGCGGCAAGACGCGGTGCGGCACGCGGCACGCTCCACTCCACTGCAAGGCCCGCAAGGTGCGACTACCGACTGGATGGACCGGCGAGGCGAAGCGGCGACCGGCACCGCGGCACCGGGCCGCGCCAGCCGCGCCGCGCTACGCCCTTCCCTCGCCGGTCTGTCCGCCTGCCCGTGGGCCGTCCGCTCGCCCGCGGCACCGCGGCACCGCCAGGGCCAGGACCGGCAGGGCGCCCTACACGTGCTGCTGCAGGCTGCTGCAGCCGACGCACCGCCAGGCCGCCGGCCACCGCGACAATGCACTCTCGAAAAACGACGAGAAGACGACGACCACGACGACGACGAAAAAAGGCAGTCCACTGCAAGACCGCGAGCGCGCGCGTCCGCCACCGACACACTGCTCAATAATGCAGCAGCAGCAGCGGCGGCCAAAAACTGGACGAAAGGAGCAAAACACGGCGATGGGAATAAAAGAGTTAAAACGGCCACATTGTCCTGCCAGCGCTGCCGGCAGACCGATTCCGAGAGTCGTCTTCGTCGCTCTGTCTCCCTCGCGCTCGCGGGGCGTGCCTTGCAGTGTAGGTGCGAGAGGGACCGAGAGGAGCGCAGCGCCAGTCCGGCAAGCCCTTGGGCAAGCCGGCCACAGAAATGATCGGCTTCTTTACAAAAGACGGCGGCCACCGAGGAGACGAAACAAAAAGCAACTATTCACGCCGCAATCATTTCCGGTGGACACGGTGGCGGCGGCACCGCCGAGATGAATCCCCCCGAGCGTCGTCTGCTTTTGTCCTTCCCTCCCCCTCCTCCCGCCGCCCCGCGCACGGCCGACTCGGGAATATATTTTTACCTATACGAAAGCCCCCGCCATCGCTCACGCAAGGCGAACGACAACGCGGGCATTGTGTTTTCGAGCACTGCGTCCGTCCCAACTTTATGCGTCTTTTCTTTCGCACAGCATCACTGCGTTTAATTACGGGGCAGACCGCAGGGCGATGCGATATCCCAGTGCATCGCAGTGGACTGCGTTGCAGGTGCACTCCCAGGTCCATTCCCCAGTCGTAGACACGTGGGCGCGAGTGCATTGCAGTGCTGCCGGCCCGTCCAGCCATGGCTGCGGCCCCAAGTGCGATTGCTTTACAGTGCCATGCCACCGCAGTAATTCCTTCGCCGGGGGCCAGTGTCACTTCCTCCAGACATAACGAGGAGAGCGCGCGCAAATTCCAGCCGCCAGCGACTTGCTCCAGAAAAAAAAGGACAAAATAAGATTAAAAAGAAATTGAAGTACGAAAGCTTGATCCGACGACGCGGCGACCGGTACACCAGCATGTCGTATGCAGGCGATGCAGGGCGGCGGGGCCGCGCGGGGCCGTGTGCATGTACCGCCCGCGGTACCGCCTGATGTATCATTTATAATCGGCATAGAAATCAGAGTGGTCACTGCGGTGATTTACCTGCGAGTGCGGTGGGGTATTATTCAGGCACCTGAGTGAGGTACCCGTCGCATTGGAAAGTCACCGGGGGGCGGGGGGTCCTTGTGACAAGAGACATGCTCGCCGCGGTGCACTCACGGCACACAATACCGGCAGTACAGTCAGTGCAAACACTCCGGGTAATCACGCAGAGAAAACCAAGCAAGTCTCGAGGCGCGGCGGTCAGGTCGGCGACGTCCAGCCGGAAGCAACAAAACCTGCAAAGAATCCCCCTTTTTCCTCAACGCGTCGAGCAGAAGAAGGAGGAGGAGCAGGAAAAACAGCAGCTTGCTCATTCATTCCGTTTCACACCACCACGACGACGGCGGTGGGCTCGGCGAACTGGAAGTCGTGAAAACAAGCGGGGCGGGAAAAAAAGGGGGGAAAACAGCGAGTGACCTCATCCTGGACCGGCAGGAGGGCAGCAGCAGTAGCAGCAGCGTGCCGCGGGAGTCGGACAGCCAAACCGGGACCAAAATTACAGGCCGCTTCGGCCGGCGACGCGCGGCCACGCCAAATCAATACCAGGCGGGTCACGCCGGCCCGGCCTCCCTCGGGCACCCTGGGGTCTACCCTGGGCTACTCGGGTCAGCCGGTCCGGGACTGTTTTTCCCAGGCAGGAAGGAAAGGCAGAGGCCGGCCGGCTGGCACGCTGTGCGAACCTGCGCGCCTCGCCGTCGACGCGACGCGCCGTGCATTAAAATCCCCTGCCGCGTGGCCGCGCGTCGGCGACCCGGGACCCGGGTTCGAGCCCCGGCGAGGGCAGCGCCTTTCGCGCGGAGACAAAGACGGGCCGAAAGATTGAAGCAGCCGGGTCGGAGCGGAGCCGGAGCTAAGCCGGAGCCAGGCCACAGAGTGGAGCGATGGAAAATGATTCCCCCCGTGGCCAGCACGGCCAGCACGGCCAGCACGGCCGCTCCAGGAAAAGGAACATTACCAATGCAATCAGACTGACAGGCAGGCAGGCAGCAAGCACGGCGCTTGGGCAAGTTGATAGCGAGAGGCCCGGGTTCGAGCCCCGCCGCCGCCGATTGCGAGGCTGGTGAGCTATTGGGGCGGGACTGGCGTCCCGGGCAGGTGGAGGAAGGGTTAAACTACTCCCCCTTCCCCTCTGGTCATCGCGGCAGGCGCGGCGGCGCCACATTTTTCCAGAGACAGCGCCGCGGACTACGACCACGACCAAGTTATTACGGCCATCGACGGCCGGCCGGCAGGCAGCACTGCTCTGTCTCTCTCGCACCTGAACGGGGCGCCCCATGAGCTCGAGAGGGACAGGCAGTGCTCGGGATCAGCCTGCCGGCCAGGTGAACCGGAGAGCGGGAGAGATTGAACCAGACAGCACTGCCGGCCTGGGCTAGCCTGGGCCGGCGGACCGGAGCGAGGGGACCCCTCCCCCTCCCCCGGCGTCGGTACGGTCGGTACGCTTCAGCCCGCTTCAGCCAACCGTACACAGAGCGCTATCGGTCAATCATGCTCCAGTGGACGGCAAGAAATCAGAAATCGGCGCCGGGGGGAAAGGGGGCGGCGTTGTGACGGCCTCCGCCGACGTTTCGTCGCTCCGAAGCTCGCGGAGGTCTCTGCACGGACGATAGGACAGCACCGGACCGTTGCCAGGAGGGACGATGTCTCTGGCCGCCTGGCGGGTAGGCAGCCCATCGTGCGCGCGAACCCCCGACGGGTAGGCGACCCAGCGGGTGGGCAACCCACCGGGTCCCTATGGTCCCTGAGCGCCCGACAGGTAGGCAACACATTGTTCGTCCAAGCGCCCGACGGGTAGGCAACACATCGTGCTTCAGGGCGTCTTGAGTCAACAACACACAAACCACTTGAGCGATCATTGAAGAAGCATCGACCGCGTCCGTTCGGATAAGGATCGCGATACACATCGGTGTAAGAGAGACAGCACTCACCTACGGGAAAGACGAAAAAGCAAGTCAGAAATCGAATTTCACAGGTGCACTTCACTAGAGGACTCGGGCCGAAAGGACTCACCACTGATTTCTTGAAGCGCCGGCTCCCGCTGCGCCGCAGGGTCCCTCCTCGGATGTTGGAATCGTCGAGCTCGACGGTGGTGCCGTCCGCGGAGCGGCGCGTCAGCTCGCACAGCTCGGGGACGGGTTGGACCTGTGCGGCAGAGAGAGACAGACTCTGAACGCCACTGAAAATACGAAGCGCGCCGCCGACTGCCCAAACCCCCAACCTGCCCAACCTTGCGCGGCTTTGGCAAGATTTTCACTTGGGTAACACAGTGCACAAACTCGTGGGAATGACTCATGTCGGCCGCGGTCGGCCGCTCGCGGCGCGACTAACACCAGGACCAACACGACCTACAACGGGCCCTGCAGCCACACGCAGACTGACTGCCCGGCCCGACAGACAGTCTAGCCGTCTGACTGCCAACAGGAAGAGGTCCCTGTTAGCACTCTGCACCGCTCACGGAGCATGGAGCACGGGCACGCAAGAAAAACCCCATGCACAGTCTGTACATGAGACAGATGGGAGGGGCAGCACACTTCTAGAAAATTTCACAAGCAGCATTTTCAGGAACACTTACCTTAACAGTAACACTGGTGCCAGAGGACTTAATCAGTCCAATGATTTCTTCTCTAGACTTGTCGTCAACAGGTATACCATTGACTTCGATTAGCCTATCACCGGGAAGGAGACCAGTCTCATTGTGGTGCTGAACAATAGTTCCTGGTTCAGCAAATATAACTGCTTTGGATCGCTGAAAATAGAACAGAAATTTTAACAAAAAACTCCATACAAACACAAGACTGTTAAAATCAGCCAACAGTTGTTACTCACCACAGTGACACCTTGGGGTGTCTCTTGCCGCTCAACAATAATAGCACGCCTCAGAGAAAATCCAAAATCACTTCTGGGCGGAGGTTGCCTTTGGATGGTTAGTTCACGGGGTTGCGGCAAGGGCACTGGAGCAATAGGAGGTAGTGGTAAATCTGAACAAACATCTTCAAATGTGCTGGAGGCGTATTTACTCCAACGCCCACCAAAGCCATGAAAGCCCTGGCTTTCACCAACCGGTGATGTACTAAATGGTGGCGTAGCAAAACTTGAATTGGTAGTTGTGTCAGTCAGAGAATCAGCACTGGGACTTAAGCTTGCTTTTGACAGTTTTTTCTCATGATGAGACGATTCAACATTCAAATAATTGTTACTTTGTGCATGATCTGCACTTCGGACACTCATGGGGGACATGAGTACTTCACTGGAGAAATCTGGGCTAGGCGCAGAATTTTCTGAAGTCAAAAGCACAGACAGCGGACTGTTAGTACCATCCCCATCAGGAAAGAGGTACGATGTCGAAGACTTGGAATGTGAAGGAAGATTTTGATATGTAATGACTTCATTCTGGATGGTGTTACGGACGAGAACCATATTAGGATCCGTGTTGCCCTGGGTCTCATTGGGACCACCATCACTTGCTAAGCTAGAAGTACTGGATCGAGGGCCTTGCTTCAAAATGCCGCGCTTGGGAGGCCGTGGAGGAAGTGGTGGAAGTACTTTTTGCAGCAGCTTGGATGCCTGGGGCTGTTGATTCAAAGAGTTGGAACTTGCTTCTGAGCTATCACTTTGGGTCATGTCAGCTCCTCTTCCCCAAGATGTTCCACCCATGGTGCTCGCATTATATGAAGACAAACTTTGCCCAAGAGGAAGGCTTGCAGTCCGCTCACGACGGCCATCAGTTTCAGAATTTTCCCTTTCAGGACTTAGTCTCTCCAAATCCCCAAAGAAACTGGCACTGTAGTCAGCTGTAATTCCACTGGGTAGTTTCTCCTTCTCCTTTCTTCTGCCACGAAGCTTCAGGGAACGCCGCACCTTGAATGGGTGAAAAAGTTAGTCAATTGCTTCAGAATGTATTTATTTTTAGATTTAAACTAATTTAACTTACTTCATCTAAGCGTAGTAGCTCCTCTGCAGTCATGGAACTGCGATCCCTCTTCTTTCCATCCTTGCGTTCTTTTTGCTCCCTCTTTTCTTTTTTCCGCTTTTCTTTCTCTTCTCTATCCATAGGCCCAGCAGGGCCTTTCTTCATAAAGTTGAACATGGTGGTGTTTAATTTTGGGTGTTACAACACTGAATCTGGAAAAAATTAACAAAGTCTTTGGATTAGAGTAAGATTTTTTTGTTTTCAAAAGAATAGAATCTGAACACTAGATATTCTTCTACAGTACACCAAGAAAGAAATGTGAGAATGACACAACAAGCTGAACTTCCTCCACTATGAATGACAGATAAGAAGCTATCACGGTGCTGGAAACTTCCAAAGGCAAAGTAAAAAGTACAGAATAGATAAATGGAAAAGTACTCTATAGTGCATGGAGTTGGTTCAGAAAAGACAAGTATATCCAAAACTAGAAGGAAAACTGTGGTAAGTCCAATGAAATTTTATATTGATAATTTTAGTTAATAGATGGGGAAAATATTCATAGTAATCATCTACTCCCATAGATTAAACGACTGCATTATAATGACTACTCACAAAAACACTATTGGTAAATTAATCTTTTACTCTGATCTGTGGCAAAAATATATTCATTCACAGTCAGAGCAGATGAGAAATAAATATTTGTGACAGTAAACTTTTGGTCTTGACACTGACACATAACCTCTAATCAAAACAACTTTAAGTCAGAAAATTCAAGCACAATGGCACGAATTTGTGTATAGCGAAACTGACAAAAGCACAGCTGTAATAGTTCCTCAACAGCTCCAGAATCACCGGGGGACAGACAAGTTTCACCCTGGAATGTGTCCGAAACCCAGATAACCTCTCAACCGAAACGTAAACACAGGTGAAACCGTAGAGGTGCGCTGTCAAACTCAGAAGTCTGTCACAGCCGGAGGGAGGAAAATCCACTTACTTTCCGACAGCAAATCATACAGAGAAGCCAGCACTGTCACCTCCACACACCCAACAAAGTTTGGCAT
This sequence comes from Thrips palmi, assembly GCF_012932325.1. Lineage (NCBI taxonomy): Eukaryota > Metazoa > Arthropoda > Insecta > Thysanoptera > Thripidae > Thrips > Thrips palmi. The sequence goes on along the minus strand of NW_023144625.1, from coordinate 12,785,185 downwards.
TTTATTAACCAGCTACGTACCTGAGTGAATGAACTTTGGTGATGCTCCAGGTACCTGAAACATAATTGTTACACGCCCCTATCTGTGTAACACGATCTACGGGCCATTACACCAACTGTGGTTCGAGAAACTTTTTCCAGCACGCGATCTCACTGAAGGGATTGACGCATCGTCAAGTAAATCGGATCAAATCGAATTTGTTTACGAGCGAAACGGGGTACAGAAGACTTGCTCCAGCCTGCACATAGACCGCGCTCCAGGCGAATACAGCGCCACGCCACTATCGGCAGCGCGGTGTCGACGTAGCCGGCGCCAAATTTTGTGGTCTTGCTGACGCGGACGGACGCCGCGGCGCGGACGCGTGGCGGAATCGGACAAGGATGGGCCGGGTGCACCTCGAGAATGCCATGAACCATGAACGGCAACCGGCGACGCCAACGCCGCCTCGTCGCGGGGCCTCGCCTGCAGGGGGCGTCGCGGCGCGCGGCGTGGCCGTGGGGCGCGTTTTCAGGGGCGGGCATGCGTACGTGCGTCGCGGACGCTAGCGGACGCCACCCCCGGGCCGACGCCCAGCCACCCCACCTGCCTGGCGGCTGGTGCCCCCAGGACCCCCATCCCCGCTCTCGCTACCCGTCTCCGGGTGAGGGGAGAGGGGCAGACAGGCGGCGGGGGTCGCCCCATCACGCCCCGCCGAAATTCTCAGTACTTGGGGATGGGTAGGGGTGGTTCACACCCCCTCCCCCAAACCCCAGCCCCGTACCCAAGTACCATGCATGCTGCCCTGCTGTATGCTCGAACGACCTGGTGACCCCACAATTGATTAAGCATCAGGTACACCTGATGGCAGTGCCCCCGTCCGTATCCCACCCCTACATTAGATAGGGGGGTTGATTCTCAGCGGGTCACAAGGGATGTTCGTCAGAAAATTCCCACAATCTTTTCTCAATGAAGGAACAGCTGTTAAAATTTTTATAAAATCCTGTCAACGTTTTGAGAGTTTTCGCAGTGCAATGTCCACTGGCCCGGCCTTCCCTCGCGGGTGCACTACACGCCAATCCTTGTTCGTGACCTCGCAGTCCAAACACAATCGCTCGCTATCACTGCGTTATCTGCCGGCTTCGTCCACGGTAGTCCACGGTAACCGCTCTCACTCTCAGTGTACCATTCGACAATTCACACCCGGCCGGCATCGGCATTATCGCACGGCACCTGGGATCGCGGGTGTGCCGTGCGGAAGGGAAGGGGGAGAGTGGGGGTTGAGACGGCCAGACGGCCGATGCACTTTCCCTGCGAATAGCGCTTCGTCGTACCAATAGTCGGCGTGACGTCAACATGACGTAAAGAAGGTGGTGTGTTGACGGTTGTGCAGGCAGCCGCATGTTGCATTCATTTTACCGTATTTTCGATCATTTTCGCTGGTATGTTGCTCCGCAGCCCATGGATTTTGTAGGACCGAATATGTGGAACGATTTGGAGTGATTGTAAGGCCGAAGCGGATGCGTTGTACCGACGGAACAGTCGATTCCGTGGGGCAACAATGAAGTAGGACGTCTGCTGACAGGTGTATACATCGCCCGACGACTCACAGAACTGCATCGCCTGGTACCGGAGGAGGCACCATGGAACGAACGACGAATTCGCTGCAATGAACTGCGAGGCTGAGACGGACTCATCTCAGCCAGAACCGCCCAGAATGCTGTCAAAGTCTCAACGATTGTTCCTTGGGTTCATCATCTTGTTGCTTGTTGATATTATTTGGGTAGCTTCGTCAGAAGTCACCAAGGTAATTTGCCAGACTTTGCTGTCATTTGCATGCATTTGCCATTTTTTTCGTTTTCAAGCAAGTGCTTTTATAGATTATTTATGATGTAGAGGTTAGTCTTACGCATACAAAGGCTCGAGCCAGTATTGTGCCATTAAATACTCTCTTTGCTTGGGTTTCTTCTCAACTTCATCCTGCATGAATTTTAAAAATTCAGTTTGGTTGTTGACAAGCCTTTATATGCTGTGTGTTTTTTGTTACAGTTCATCTACAAGAATGCTGATTATCAAAAGCCATTTTTCAGCACCTATCTCAAGACTTCCATGTTCACCATCTACCTTTTTGGTCTATGTGTTTGGCCCCAGTGGCGTGCGCAGCTCTATAAGCCTCCAGTTTATCAGGTATTTTATTTATTTTTGGGAAAGAACTAAGTCTTATGTTGACAAACATAATGGTACTAATGCTGTAACCACTCTTTCTCAGCTGCTTGACCCTATTGCTGATGAAGAAAGTTTTTACACTGAAGCAACCAGCAGCTTGGTGTGTACTAAGACCTAAAACAGTTTCATTTATGAATATAATTTGCTTGTTGCTATAAAGGTTTTTCCTTTTTTTTTTTCCTTCAGAGTGATTCAACATTTGTACCCATAAAATATGCTGATGCTGGTGATAGAGGCTCTGGAGCAGATTCAGGGACAGAAACAGGAAATGATGCATCTTCTCGCTCTGTTCGATTCAGTAAACTTGCGGAGGTATGTAGCATTGTTCTCAGAAGTCGTCAAAAAATGCTGACTCATTTTTTATTTACTTCTTGATTTAATGTCGTACCATAGGTTAAACAAATGTCTGAGGAGGGTGCTATGGAGGCTCTACTGGCTCGCTTGTCCTACCAAGCCACTCTCAGAGCAGGAGAAGCAGCCAAACGGGCTGCAAATAGGTTTCCTGTTCGCCGCGTTGCCAAAATTGCATTTTTCTTCTGCATCCTGGTAGGCATTTCCATCGCTTACTACAAATCACATTGTAATTAAATAGGAAAGATGGAAGGTGATGTTTTTAAAAATTTCTATGTTCATCCTTAATTTTGTTTCAGTGGTTTATTGCAAATTACACGTATCAAGTAGCTCTTGCTCACACAGAGGCTGGTATGGTGGCCTTGTTATCCTGTACGTCAAGTTTGGCTACACTCCTATTAGCTTCAGTTTTTCCCTCAAACCAAGGAGACCACTTCACATTGTCAAAATTTGTGGCTGTGTGTATAAATTTGGTTGGCCTGGTAGGTATCCTTTTAAATTTTGTTTCTGCAGTGTTTTTTTTTTCTCTATCGATCCAAGTGACTAATCTCTCTGTTTCTTAACTAGGTTTTGGTTTTTATGGCTGACCACTCTTTTGAAGCCAAACTTCCAATAGGAGGCATTTACGCACTAATAAGTGCTTGCTTTTATGCTATGTATCTTGTTTTTCTGCGGAGGAAAGTAGATAGTGAAGATAAAATGGACATTCCCATGTTTTTTGGTAGATATTTACATCTATCTGTATTATGTTATCTCAATGTCTTATGGTCCTAATTTACCAATAATCTTTCTCGCAGGGTTTGTTGGTTTGTGGAATATGTTGCTTCTATGGCCTGCATTTTTCTTCTTGCACTACAGCAATTTAGAAAAGTTTGAATGGCCCAATGAGAGACAGTGGGCATATCTTTTATTGAATGGTATTGTTGGTACTGTTATTTCAGAGGCTTTCTGGCTGTGGTAAGTTGTCTTTTCTTGAACAATATTTTGTATGTTCTTACAGGATGCTGTCTCTAATCTGGGCATTTGTTTCTATCTTATTCTAGGGGATGTTTTCTAACTTCTTCCCTCATTGCCTCTGTTGCTATGAGCCTAACTGTGCCCATGACAATGTTGGCTGATGTTGTCCTAAAACAGGTGCACTATTCGGTGGTTCTGTATTTGGGTGCCATTCCTGTGTGCCTAGCATTTCTGGCAATCCTTCTCCTTGCCCATTGGGAAAATTGGGATCCCTTGGGTGATTTCTTACACAAGTTGTGCTCTAGAGTCTTTTGTTGCCGTGTAGGACACACGCATAATAGAGCAATAAGGTATTTATCTCAGTTTAATTTTAAAATGGTTTTACATTTCATTTAATCTTTTTAATTATACTTTTACCTTTTTCTGTTTTTCAGAACACCAGACTCTGAAAGTGAACAGCAAGCACTTATTGGTATAAATGATGGTGACCATGAAGCTTAAAATCTCATGCAATATGTCACGTTATATATTTCTTGAAATACTATTTTGACTGAATGAGTTGAGGAAATAATTTAAACTCCTACATTTTCATCTGGGGGAGTCAATTTTGGTTCAGTTGTATTTATCAAACCTTTGCAACTTCTTTGTAGTTATTAGTTACTTCTCCTGTGATGAACTGTTTAAATGTCATTGTGTTGTAATGTCTTAGATAGTTAGATTCTTCTATTTTGATCCTCAAAAGTTGCTGTTGTTGTTCTGTGTTGATTGTGCTCTGTGGTTGCATTTCAAAAGAAATGAGAAAAAAAAACACGGGAAAGGCATTTAATTGGACTATGTATTCTCTTGTGAGAAGAATTTGTATTATGTCATCCTGACAATGGTCAATGCCTCTAACAAGTATTTTTTTCAGAACACTTCATAACTTGAAACATCATGTATCAAATTAAACATCAGTCTTCCATTTCGTATTCATGTCCAAGAGGCAAAAATGAAAGTATTACCATGATCTGTCTTGATTCAATGGTACACATTGTTCCTCGTGCAATATCTGTTCAAAGGAGAAAGTTAACTGAAGACAACTGTCTTGCCGTGTTTTTATGCTTAGTATTGACAATGTGCAGTATTGATTTTTGTGGAAGCAAAGAAAGAATTGGCTATGAGCATTTATTTAATACCTGAGTATTGGTCTCAATTTGTCCCTCAAATTGGATCTCTCTCTATTGAATAGTAAGTCTTTAGAATGGTAAGACAGCAGTATTATGTCTATTCGTAAATACCTAAGTCTTATAAATTCTCTAGAAAGGTTTTTAGTAAATGTTCTTTGTTATTTGAATTTCTAGACAAGATGAACATTCCTGTTTTTTCCTTAAGTGCGATGCCACTTACCAAACTGGTTTTAATGGGGGAATCTTTACTTATTGTGATTATTGCGCCCCTATGAAGACAGTTCCAATTTTTATGAATGAACGGTCATCTTTAAAATTGATATTTTTGTATGGCCGACTGTCTTTTATGCCAACATAAATAATTTAAGAAACCATCTTTCATTACATGGCTGTATAATTCAGAACTGTTTTAGGTCCCTTGTTACCATAGTTATGTAATGTTACTGGTTAACTTATAGTGAAGCATTGTGATGCACATGTTTAGAGTTCCATTCCCAGGAGAAAAATCAATCCAGAGCTCTTGCACTGTGAATAATTGTAATAACAAGACCTTACATTTCTTGACTAGTCTCTCAGCTATTGTGATTGCTATATTTTTGCTTATTAGTAAATACTATTCTAGTGTTACTTGTTAGTAGCTTAGGAATCAGAAACAACAGATGGACCAGTGATTCTTTGAATTGAATATTGTGATCTTTTGTTCTCCTTTGTGTACTGTGAAGCTGAGCGACACTATAGATTTTTGTTGTTTGTTTGTATTATTGTTGTTAAAATTTGACTTATTTGTATTTGAAGCATCTTGCTTGTTTTGTTTCTAAATCTCGTTTTTGTTATCAGTTTCTGTTGATTTTTTAAGGCCAATTCTATTTCAGTATTGTAGCTTCATGGGAAATTCTGGATAATTATTGGGATGGGTTTGTTCTCTTAGATTTTTTTAATTGAACATTCCAAGTTAATTTTTATTATATTTTTACCTAGCTTGCACAGTTTTGATTCTTCTTTGCTGTAAAAAAGACACTTTTTATTACCAAATTATAAGACATCGAAAGTGGTTCTGAAAATAAACATTGTTTTTTGTTTTGTTTTTTTAGACTGCCGACTCTTATTGATCTCACTTAACACAAGTTCAATGTTTTAATTAAATTATGTTAAAGCAGGGATCACATATATCAAACAATTTATAATATTTACAATGGCGATGTGCAATATCGTAGGCTAACTCGCCAGCCTTGTTACGAATGTTTACTGAGATTTTAGGATTGGAGAGAAGAAGGAAAAGTGTCTCTCTAGCTTCAGCATGGCTTGAAGCAAGATGAAGTGGAGTTTGGCCTGCAAAACAGAATAGATTCTAAGTGCATAAACCATTGAAACTTGGCAGACCTTATTTTGTTTTAAAATTACAATTTGCATTACCTCCATTGGTTAGAGGATTCACCTCTGATCCAAAGTCCAATAGTAAAGCAGCGCAGTTGAAATTGTTCCACTTGCATGCTGAATGAAGGGGTGTCCACCCATCACATGTTCTCGCATTTACATCAGCACCTTGTTGGAGTAAAAGCTGAAAATGTCCACAGGATTCAAGAAAAGTAAATCAATGATCACATTCAAATTTATCAGTATCATATTCGATGTTGAAGAATGTGACACAACATTGAGGCAGCAAATGTGGGGACTGTACCTTCACAACTTCAGGATGGTTTGAGTATGACGCCCGGTGAAGGGGAGTGTAACCATCTTGATCACGTGAGCTCACAAGTTCAGGGTTTTCCTGAAGCAACAGTTTAATGACATCTATTTTACCCTTCTCGGCTGCTGAGAGGATTTGCATTTCTGGGGAACCTGAATGGTCAAGAGAAAGGTTGAAAGACAGAGTTGAACCGCACACCGGACTGAAATAGCTTATTCCAAATTCCAAAACATACCTTGGGATGCAGAGTCATCAACATCCTCTTGGTCTGTGTCTTCTGTCCCATTCAACTTTTCAACTAGAGTTTCCTCATCAGTAACGCCGGCATCCTGAACAGCTTTTTGTGCCTCAAACACCTTTCGCTTTATTATCTCTGCCTCTTCCTCAGAGTCAATAAGTTGATCATCAGATTCCATTCTCATGTAACATCAAGTGATACCATGCGCAAACTCTTAAAAGAACTCCCACAAAAATCAACATGAAATCATGTCATTAAAACAGTGTAAGAACAGTTTCAAATTCCACTGTCGAAAGTGTGTTTACCAACAGGACCGACAGACGACATTTAGGTTAAGTGCAATGACAGCCTCCTGCGAATAACGCAAGCTTTTCTGCCGATACCGATAGTGTATTTGCAGCAGCATTTTAGCCTTGCCGGGAAAATTTAAATCGGGCGGGCACTGGCACACTGGCACTTCCCCTTTGTCTGCCCACGAGTAGCCACGACGAGTCTTTCCTCGCTGGGAAACATCGATTTGTTGACATTCAACGAGCTCTTGCTCTTATCGCGGCGAGTGACCAGTGTACGTTCATGCCGAAATTTGGCCTGGAGGGGGGAAATAAACAGCAGTCGGTCAGAGGAATCTTCCGCGCCGCGTCCCCGTCGGGCATCGTCGCAGCAAGTCGTAGTTTAACTCGCCCCCGGCCCACGTTTCCGAAGCGGCATGTTTCAATCGCCCCGGGGCCGGGCCGCGGCACGCGCCGCACATCCAGTGCAATGACCAAGCTTTTTACGGATTGACTAATTTCAATACTACACGCGGGTGCGCTATCGAACAGTCCACAGATAGGTTAGGTTAGGTTAGCCCATCTCCGTGTAGTATTTAATTAAATTAGTCAATCCGTAAAAAGCGCGTCGCTCTCACGACAGCGGGCGGCTCTTCGCCTTTCCCATTCACCCGGTGCGTCCCGTTGGTGCGACTATGCAGTGTGCCCGCCCCGCACCCCGCGGCGGGGGGCGGGGGCTGTAAACAGCTACTTGCCTAATTATCCGGCTGCAAACACGGCGGGGTATATATACGCGGCGGGCGGGTCTACCCCAGCATCCAGCACTCGACCGCCACCGCGAGATCACCTCGTCCGCGCCGCCAACCCTCTCACCGCCAACATGAACTCCCAGGTAAGGGAGTCCTCCAACAAGTGGGGAACGCGCGCCGCAGGCTGCTTCAGAGAGTCGCTTTCGTCGCGAGACAGAGCGACGGAAACGACTCTCGGAATCAGTCTTGAGCTGGTCGAGCCTCACTCATGCCCCGGGAACGCGCAGCACGGCACCGCCTGAGCCTTGTCCCTGTCTGGCCTGCTTAAGGTGGCCGCCCTCCTGCTCGTCGTCGTCCTGGCCGTGTGCTGCTGCTCCGCCGCCGTGGTCGAGTCCTCGGACGCCGACGTGACGCGGGACGACACCCGCAAGAGCCTGTTCCTAGCGCAGCTCGGCGCGGGCTTTGCCGCCGTCAAGGCCTTCTTCCTGGGCTAGAAGTGCCATGTTCATAGGTAAGCCTGCCGCTAGGCAACCCATCGGACGCGGCTGTGACGCAGGCGGCGCCATCCCCTTCTAATCGGGCCGTCTGTCTGTCCGCTCGCAGCCAGCTCCATCCACTTGGTCGGCGTCCTGGGCGAGGGCCTGCTGCCGCTGCTGCAGCGACTGGCCGTCGTGGTGCTCACCGTGCCCATCTCCCTGCCCGAGCCGCCGCACCTGCTACTGCCCCTCGCCCCGGGCCTGGACCCGTACCTCAGTCACGTGTAAATACTAATCTAGAAACAAATTAAAATCCTGTAAATACTACTTGTTGGATTGGATAGTTCTTTTCCCGCACAGTTCTCACTAAAACACCGTCGGTGAAAATTTCGCCATCAGCTTTTGGCAAAAAGCAAGGCTGCGACTGGACTCGGCGGGAGGAGAGACACGAAGACCGCGGCGCAAACGTCTAGTATCGAGACTCAGCAGTTGGTTCGCCGCGGCACCAGCCTGTCTCTCCCTCGCACTCGAGGGGCGCGCCTTACGGGTGGGAGAGAGACAGAGCAACGCACCCCGCTCGGAAGCAGCCGCAGCAGGTACTTCCGGCGTGGTCCGGTCTGTGTGTCGACTGCAAATAATTGCATTCGGTGCAGATTCGGCGCGCCAGGGGCAGGCAGGCAGGCAGGCAGGCAGGCAGGCAGGCAGGCAGGCTGGGGGAGGGGCGCTTAATATCGCATGACATCGCATTCCAGCGCCGGGTTAATGAAGTGAGAACAGCAACCCTCAATGGCCTGCTGGTGTAGCCGCACGGCGCGCCGTACAGTACTGCGCGGCTGCAGACTGATTCCGAGGGTCGTTTTCGTCGCTCTGTCTCCCTCGCACTCATGGGGTGTCCCGTAAAGGTGCGAGAGAGACAGAGCGAGTCAGCCTGCTGGTGTCGTCCGGGCCGTCGGCCGACGGAGGGGTGCGCAGGGCTGCGGGCACCGCGGTGCAGCTGTGTGCAGTGTATCGTGTCGCATTCCTAACGTGGTTGCGCCATCATGCCGGCTGGGATTTGATGCGCCCCAGAGGCGGGGCGGGGGCGCGGCGTGGGGCGGAGAGAGGACTTGATTTGCCAATGACTGTCCCCCGACGCCTCCCCCGGCGCCTGCGCGCCTGGCAGGCGACGGACGGGAATCACAGCGCAGCAGCTTCGGTGGACTGTGAAATTTTTCACGCTGTGAAAAAGTGACTGAAATAAACCAGATTTTGAATCTGAATCCCTCGAGACGCTTGACGGGAGGCTGGCCGTCGCCGTTGGGTCGTGGACGCCGACGCTGACGCCGACGACGCGCTGAGAGGAAGCGGTGGCCGGGCCTGCAGGACCTGCAGCAGAGAGTCGCAGCACGCGGACAAGGACAAGGTGGCGCCGGCGGGACGGACGGAGGGCCAGGTCGCGGGCTTACCCAGGTTGATCCCCGGAATCCCGGCGTAATCCCCCATCTCGGTATCTCCCGGCCGAGCCTGGGCCGAGCCTGGGCCGAGCCTGGCCGCATCTATAGGCCCGCTCCCCTTTCGGACCTCACCCCCACCCCCTCGACGCCGTCATCCCTGCACCCCGCGCACGCCCCACGGCCCCCAGCGAGGCTGAATCCGAGCGTCCTTTTCGTCGCTCTGTCTCTCTCACACTCATGGGGCGTCCCGTGTAGGTGGGAGGGAGACGGAGCGACGAAAACGACTCTCGGAACCGGCAGCCCCCGGCCCGCCGCCTATTACATGCTGTTGCCAGCCGACCGTAACCTCAAAACGTTGAGACCAGTTGCAATCTCAGCTAACCGGCTGGGGAGGCAGGCGGCGGGCGGGGCCGGCGGGGCACCAGCGAGGGCGGCAGGGAGGCAGGGGCGCGCGGGTCCTCGATGAGTAATCGTGCAACACACCCTCGAAACAGTCGCAACACGGCGCGGCGCGGCGAGGGGATGGAGCAGGAGGGAGGGAGGGAGGTTTACGCGCGCGCATTTTATTACCACGGCCCAGTGGAGGCGGCGCGGGGCCGCGGGGCTCGTGGGACCACTGCTAGCGCCGCGGCACGCCGGCACGCTCCTCCCGCGGGGGTAGCCAGCCAGCCAGCCAAGGGTAGCCACCCCCGAATGCCCTCTGACGCGCGGCGTCGCGGCGTCGCGGCGGCACGCGTGGCTGTGGATTCCAGTGGTGATTAGTTCGACACCCAGGCCGGGCCCGGCCAGGCCCGGTGCGTGTAAAGAGCCCCGCGCTGCCCCGCCACTACACTGCTCGGCGCCCCTCTGGCCGGCGAGCCCCTTTCGCCCAAACCACTATCGCCTTCGCCGGGGCCGCCCCGCCCGCCACGCCACGCCCCGCCACGCGCAACCCCCAGCGGGTAATGAATGCAGATTACCATGCAGGACACGGCTGGCGTGGCGGGGCGGGGCGTGGCGTGGCGGGGCGTGCCGGGGCGGGGCGGGGCGTATCGTACATCGCTGTGCTGCGCGCTGTGCGTTGCCGCGTTGCCCATTGACGCACAGCACCCCGCCACGCCGCCCCGGCGCACCCCGGCACAGCCGGCAGAGTTGCGGGTTATGATGTGACGCAAATCGCTGAGGCAGGGCCCAGGCAGGGCAAAGGAAGGGCAAAGGAAGGGCAGCCACCCGGCTCCGCCACCTCATGGTACCTTGTCACCTCGCCCCCGCACTGCAACACCACACCCACGCGCTTTTTTCCGCAAGCCCGCGCGCGCCTCCCTGCCAAGTTAAATAATACAAAACGAGATAAAAGTAAATAGGGCGAGGTGATGATGCACCCCCTCCTGCCCCCACCCCCGACAATCCCGCTGCAGCCTAGCGCCGGGAGAAAATGTAGATCCCGGTGGAAATCTTGTAGCAAATGCCTGGATCCGCGCCTAGCCGGCTGCCGCTGCTGCCGCTGCCGGGGCTCAGTCGGCACGAAGAGGAGGCACACCCACCCCACGGCCGGGGCCTTGGCTGCCTTGGCTGGGCGAGTCCGGGCCTTGGCAGTGCGATTCTGCCGGCCCGTAAAGTCAAGCCCCCATAACTAAGAAGCTTCCCCTCCCCGCCCGCCGTGCTTAGCTTACGTGCTAGAAACAATCCCCCGCCCCTCCCCCTCCCCTCGTCATATTTCTTTTCCTCCCCTGCTGCTCCGGCTCCCTCCGGCTCCCCGGTCCACGAGGCCGCGCCGGCGGCGCGGCGGCGCGGCGGATTCGGATTTTTCGGGGTTGTGGGCACATCTGGGGCCGTTTCGACGGCGGCGCTGGTCGCACCGGTCGCACTGGTCGCGCCGCTTCGCCGCTTCGGCGCGCCGATCGGTGCAGTTAAAGGAAGGCCGGCCATCAGTCACAACCTCCCCCACCCCACCCCACAAAAAACACGAAAAAAGAAAGAAAATACAAAACTCGCGTTAAATGTAATTTGAGTCGTGCACGTCCGGGGTATGGGTGAGGTACGGGGTATTGACTGTCAAACGCGCGTAAAAGAAGGGCCGCCGTCGATACTCCGCGCTCCGAGTTCTGCCGCAGCCACAAGCTTCGCGAGTCCCTGGCGCGCGGGGTATCCGCGATCCCACGTCTTCTTCAAGTACTCCCCTGCGATGCCGCGCCACTCTCCTGTCTCGCAGTCTCGCCACGCCGTGTTCGCCGTCGAGGCCGTCGAGGCCGTCGAGGCCGCTCGCGCACCCTTGGCCCCACTTGTGTGTGCACATGCTGGCTCGATGACGGTCGATGGCGGTCGGTGATAGTGATATGGACGCGAGGGTCATCGCATTGTCCGACAGGCCGGCCGCGGTGCCGCGGTGCGGTGGTGTGGTGGTTCAAGTGGCCGCGCCGCCGCGCCGTGCATGTCAGCCGAGCCATTCAGAAGAAGCGCTTCGCCACTCTGTCTCTGTCGCACTCACGGCAGTCCGTGTGAGGGTCGGACAGAGACAGCGCTATTCTATGCATCGCTCGCTATCAATGCGTCCTCGAACGGTCATCCGGCTGCTCTCCAAGCCTCCATACGGCCAGGGGTGCGGAGGGGCGCCGGCACTGCAAGTGCAAGCAGCACACAGCAGGCTGATTCCGAACAGAGCTGCTTCCAACCAAACCGATTACGAGAATCGTTCCCGTCTCTCTCGCACCTCTACAGGACGCCCCGTGAGTGCGAGAGAGACGGAGGTTAGTCGCGAGTGTCGTTGATGAAGACGAAGTGGACGTCGAGGACGACGACAGAGGATGACACGAGGCCCTCTGCCGCCCCGTCGTTCAAATCGGTAGAGCCGGGCAGAGCAACATGTGGCGGACTTTAACAAGCAGAGATTGAGCGGCCCAGCGGCCCAGCGGCCCGCGGGGTGCAAGCCGTGCACCCCGTGGAGGCCGCGGAGGCCCTGAGGGTGTCGAGGAGACCCGGCGCCACGCCGGCCATGCCAGCCATGCCCTCCCAGGGGCCCCGCAGCCCTCCAAGCCACTCCCTCGGGGCGCACCCCGCCCCGCCCCGCCCCGCCCACCGTCGCCTTCTGTCCCCAGGCCAGCCGCCGCTACCGGTCCTTGGGGACGACCAACCCTTGCCGCCCCACACCCCCGCCTCGCCCCGCACCGCACTGGACTGTGCGCTGATGTCATTGCCAGTGCAGGCGACGTGCAGGCACACACCAACACACCGATTAGCTGGAACGGAAGAAAACTCGGTGCGGATTGTGCGTGATCACTTTACCCGCCGCTAACATGGTTATTTGATCCAATTGCTGCGTGCGAGTGCGTGCCTCGGCGTGCCGTGCGCCCGTAGGGTGCGCGACGCCCTTCATGCCTGGCTTTTGCTTTGCAATCACGTGCGAATCGGCGCCAAGAAAAAGCGCGGGCGCTACCCCGCGCGGGAAGTCACCTCGCGCGCGGAGTATCGCCCGCCTCGGCCCGGCCGCACCTTTTGGTTTGCGTGTCGAGAACAGGGCAGGCGCTAGCTTCTCGCCCCTCCCGCGCGGGATCCTCGCTCGGTCTTCGTCCGACGCGCTGCCCCCTCCACCACTCCCGCGCCCCTCCGCCCCCTGCAGGCCCCGCGCTCCACCCTGCACTGCAATTTCGGCTCCATCCCCAATTGGTTGCAACCCATCCTAACCTAACCTACGGGGCGACAGATCTTACGCACTCCACAATCCCCTCGCCTCTCACTCGCGCGACTCTCACTGGACAGTCGCTCTGGACAGATCTATTGCGCAGATCTCACTCGCGGCAGATCGTAGGGCGGTTGACAGACCATCGGCACACAGTTACGGCCTAACGGACCAAAAACTTTCGGTGGGGTGTTTTGCTGCACCACCCGTGAGGCCCGCTGCGCTACCCCTACACCATCGGGTTGCGTGGAGGCCAATGGGTCAGCTGCATGCACTATCCGCGCACCGCTGGCGCCGATCCAGCATCTGCAGCCCACCCCCTGCCGCCCTCGCGCACGACGTGGTGGAGGGGCAGCGCGTCGGACAAAGACCGAGCGAGGATCCCGCGCGGGAGGAGCGAGAACTAGCGCCTGCCTGTTCTCGACACGCACCAAATGTTGCGGCCCGGCCGCACGGAGCTCGTTTTGGTGACTCGTTTTGGCCACGCGTTGCGTCCGTAATTACCGACTCATCCATGCCACCCCGCGGCACACAGCAGCACCCCTGCCTGTCTCGCGTTACACAGTTGTGGGACGGATCGGATTTATTTTGACTGGCAGAAGTGCTCGCCTCGCCCTGCCCTCCTCCTCCCTTCCGCGCGCGTCGGCCGTGTCACCACGGCGTCACCGAATCGTCAACGGGGCTTCGCGTTACAGTCACTTCCTGTCAATCTTGTCCGACTAATTCATTTCCAAATGTCTTCGGTGCATTTTTTGCGACGCTCCGAATCCTCCTCCCTTCTCCCCCTCCTCCCCCACCCCCGCGTCCCGACGGCCCCGGCTTCGGCTTCGGCAGCCCCTATAGGACGCGACTCAATCCCAGGGCATCTTGAAACCCTCCTCCCCTCTCCCGGCACCGCGCCGCGCCGCGCCCGGCTCGCCGGCACCAGGCTCCCGCTGTTTTGTTTTCTAACACGGGTGCTCGATTCTGAAGAGGTTTGTTTGAGGACGCGTCGCGCTGCGGCAGAGCGGGGCGGGGCGGGGCGGCGTAGGGGTGCTCGGGGACAGACCGGCTGGTGTTCTCCTGCTTGCACTGGTCCTCGATCAACCCCCAGCACCGCCATGGCTTTCCCTGCAGACTGACTCCGAAGACTGCCTCGCCTCTCTCGCTCCCTTCTGCAACGCCCCACGAGCGCGAGAGAGACAGACGGACGAAAGCACCGCTCAGCCTGCTGTGTACACTGGTGTACACCCCGGACTCGCACCGCCGGCACCGTGTTCCGCGCAAGTGCAGCGGGGAGTCATCTGTCGCTCCTCTCCTCCGGTGACGTGACACCCAATAGATAATCGCGCGGGCGCTCCAAAAAAAAAAAAAACAGAAAAATCCGGAACGTAAAGCAAGAGTTTTCCTTCGAAGATTTTGTAAATTTGAAACCGCCAGTGAAGTGGCGTGGGTGAAGGTCACACTGTCTCTTCTTACGAGAAGTCCGTCCCGTTGCACACCGGTGTGCGGCGGGTTGCCTACCCCGCGGTTCGCGGGCGCCAGACCGACCACCCCTCCTTATCTGACTGCGTCTATTTGCATCGGAAAAATTCTGAAACAAGAAAACACACACTGAAAAAAACAAAACAAAAGAAAAACAAGAGAAATAACGGCGAAAGCCGCCTCCAGCCGCCGGCCGCGGTGTACTTTTGACCCACAGGTCGGGGAGGTCGGCAAGGCGCTCACGGAGTCACCGGGGTCGCTCCGGGCGGGACGCGGGCAGACGCGGGCAGACGCGGGACGGAGAGAGGAGGAAGAGGTTAGCAGGAAGGTGTGGCGAAGCAGGTGAAAAGGGGGAGAGGAAGGGGGGGAGGGGCGGAGGGACTTAAAAGGGAGAGAGGGGGGGGGGGCAGAACTGGGGGTAGGTTCACAGAGCGCGGGGCCATGGCGCTGGAGAGCGAGAGAGAGAGAGAGAGAGCGAAGGAGAGGACGGTTTTTGTTGTCGCGTGGAAAATAAGCAATCTATATGCATAGATTTTCACCCCGCGCTTCGCCTGCTTCGCCTGCTTCGCCACCATAGCGGCCAGGGCAGGCCAGGGCAGGCCAGGGCAAGGCCGGGCGGGGCCTAATGCAAGGGCGCTGCTACTTCACCACTCGCTCGCCCTTTCACCTTTTTTCCGCTACCCCCTTTCACCCCTCCATCCCCTCCATCCCCTTCACCCCGCGCTGCCAGCCAGCGCCCACAAGGCCTCGCCAACAGGCGATGTGTATGCGCAACATGGCACCAACATAACAACAACAACAACAACAAAAGAACCTGAACGTGAGAAAAATCACTTTAATTTAGAGGGCTTTTTTTCTGTTAGGTGGAGTGAGTATATATATAACTCAGGCGAGGTCCTTGGGTCCCTTCGGGAAGGAGACAGCGAGGGCGCGGCCTCTGCGCGACGGCCTCGGCCACGGCCTGCACGGCCTGCACGGCGACACCGGAAAAATAATGGAGGGTCCTAACCGCCCCGTCGCGCGCCGGTGGGGCCGCGGTGGAGAGAGAGAGGAATGAGCGGCAGACATTTATATTCTGCGGCAACTTAACGCGCAGGCAGAGGCAGGCCGCCGCGCCGCCAAGGTGGCCACCATTTTGGCGCGAAAAAAGAAAAAGATGGGGTTGGCCGCCTTGGCGGTGCACCACCGCGGTGTGGGGGATGGGGTGGGGCGTGCTGCGTCGGACGCGCTTCCTTGCCGTCGGCTGGGCTGGTCGCTGCTCCTCGACAGGCTCGCCGATGATGCAATGAGTCAATCACGGCGTCGCGGCGTGGCGTCGCGGCGCCCCGTTCCAGTCCCGGTGCGCTGCGGATGGCCGCCCCCGCCGCCCCGGCCGCCGTGGCGCGCCAAACCGAGGAAAATAAATTTGCAATGACGGAACCGAGTCTGCCTCCGCCGTTCCGCGACGCCGGCGGACGGAGAACGCGGCGGCCAGAAGAACCGAAAAAAAAAGTGCTTCACGTAAGAGCCGAGGGAAATTTAAGACTGGGGCGAAAATGAGATAATCCCTGTCGAGATGAAATATGGGGCAGGCGGGGCATGCCCTTCGCGGCGTCGCTGCATCGCCCACCAGCGCGCGGGAAAACTTCCCCCGATTTCCCGGCATTTTCCAAGGACGCGCGCTGGTCAGGGTGGGCAACGTCTGCTCGGCATCACCTTCCACGAGTGGCCACTGAGGACGTCGTTGGGGGCGGGGCGAGGCGGGGCGGGGGTGGCATTCCAACGCCAGCAGTTGGGGAAGGCCGTGGTGGGGGCAGGGCCGGGCAGGGCCGGCAGGGAAGGGGTCGGGACTAAATCGGCACCAGGCGAAACATCATGCATTTAGATAGACTGATTTTCCGTGCTACTCGTGTGGCGGGACGGGGCGGGGCGGGGTGGGCCCGGCACAGCGTGGCAATTCACCCCCCACCCCCACATCGGACACCATTCAGACACAGTATCTCTCTATCTCTCCCTCTCCTTTCCGCCTCTCTCTCGCTCTCTCTTTCAGTATTCTCCAGCCCTGGAATACTTTTTTCTTTTTTCTTCTCTCTCTCCCTCTCCAATTTTTTTTGCGATCGTTCGCGCGGAAGCTGGAGGTGTTTGAGCAGAAGAGAGAGAGAGAGAGAGAGACCGGAGACAGAGGCCAAAAGAGAGAAAACGAAAGAGGAATAAAACGATTTTCTGGGCGTTGGAAGAATCAATTATAAAAGGGAAGCCCGACGCTTGTATAAAATGTTACATCTCTATATTTTCCTGCTGGCGTTTCCCGCCTCATTATTTCGGGGGCCAATGAGATTAGAGGAGAGGACGGGGGTCCTTGCCCGGCAGAGGACCTCCGCGCCTCGCCGTCACAAGGAGGCTGCTGGATGAATCCTCTGATCCTGCGCCACCCACCCCTCTGCGACCCCTCCTTTCTTCCGACCGGCGACCCTCGAACCTTGCGACCCGCTCCGACCTCGCGACCCTTGCGACCCTCCTGCGACCCTGCACGAGCCTGTGTATGGCACCGCCGGGCCACTGCCATACCCACACACTGCAACAGCCGCCCCCGTGGGAGCAGGCGAGTGCGGTCCGGTGGCGGGGCGGGGCGGGGCGGGGCGGGGCGGGGCGGGGCGCGTGGTCTCCGTCTGATAAGGAGCAGCGCGCCCCCACCGCGTCATCACTCACCCTGTCCGAAGGCCGAAGGGAAGGGAAGGGAAGGGGTGTTGGAGGTTGCGGCCCAAAAGGGTTCGCGCTTCGCGTGGCTTCGCGCTGCGTGACTGGCTCGTGTGACAACTGCTGCATATGCACTGCGGGCCACTGCCCACCGTCACAACACTGCCAGAAAGTCAAATGAACCCCAAACTCGACCAAACTTAAACACTATTTTAAAAATCCATTTTGTCATTCCGGATGCAGCGGATCGTAAGTAATATTTCAAAATTCCGATGACCCTAGATTAGTTTTATTTTACTGTGCATTTTTTTTTGTACTGTGGATGGACGTCGCCCGGAGTGTGTTCCGTCTGTCTGTCTCTCTCTCCCTCGGAGGACATTCAGGATGGCCTGCGTTGACCCCAGTCCCTCGTTTCCGCGTGTCAATCGCGTTTTTTGCTATTTTTTTTCTTTCCACTTGCGAGGCAGCCCCGTAGTCCGTCGCACCCATACTTGAGGTTCCCGCGGCGTGCAGCCCCTTTTAGTTAACACATGGGAACGGCCTGCGCCCCGCCCCGCCCCGCCCCGCCCCGCCCCGCCCCGCCCCGCCCCGCCCCGCCCCGCCCCGCCCCGCGCACGGCGGCCACGCCCCTTCCGTCTGCAGCGCCGCGCGGCCACGCGCCGCGAAAACGAGATTCAAATGCCGGAGCCGAACGCGACTTGTTGGACACGGCTCGGCGCGGCTCGGCGCAGCACAGCGCCGCTCGCCACCCTTGTCCTTCGTCGTGACCTCATTTGTAACGCGGCATCATCTGTTACGCTGGGCAGCCCGCCGGACAGTGATCTATCTAAGCCGCGCGCCGCGCCGTCTGCCCGCCTGTCCGCGTCTGTATTTCTCATACAGTGTCGCTGCAGAGGTGGGTGAATGCCCCTCGGGGAGACGACCACCACGACTGCGCTCTCTCTCGAGGTGAGGTTAGGCCCATCGTCAGGCCGATGCTGGCGGTTTTCCAATGCCGGGACGGTAGTCCGGAAACAAAGGCGATGCTGGACGACGAGAACGAGATCAAATTCCGGCCTGTGTACACTTGCCCCCTCTGGGCCATTGTCTGTCGCTACCGGGGTGTCTTACAACCCTCCCCTGGGGTGGCGGAGGCCGCGGACGCAGGAACGATCACCCACAAAGAAATTTATGATAACTGAGGAAAAGATAGCGTCAAATGTGTCGGTGAGGGGAGGGGGTGCGCTCCGCGGCAGCGCGCTGGTCCTGAGGGGTGCGGCGATCACAATGCCCCAGGGAGACGCGCGTCGCTCTGGCCCAGCCTCTGGCCCAGCCTCTGGCCCAGCCTCTAGCCGAGCCGCCGGCCCTCTGGGTCATAGAATTCGTTGCACCCCAGTGCCTTGAACACAAGGGGCCGATTTGGGTGGACGCGAGGGCAGGGTGGCCAGGCAGGCAGGCAGGCAGGCAGGCTCGCCGCAACACCGGTCACCCTCCTTAGATCGTCAGCGTCTTCCGCGCCCTCAGAACCGAAAAAAAAAAACGATGTTGGGAAGTCTTTTGATTCGCACATGCTGCAAAGTGTCGCTCGCGCCGAACTTTCCTCCGTCGCGTCCACGCGGCGCGGCGACCGGGGGAAGGTACTCGGTCGTGTGAAACAGCGAGTGTGGGCACCGATTAGTGGTGGCGACGCCGTCCGCACGCCGTCCTTGGAGGCGGGGAGCCAGGCCGGCCAGGCCATGCGACACCGAGCGATCACACAAACTACCCCTAATAAAGTTCACACCCTTTATAATAAAATCACGCATCTCGTTGTAGCGACCGACCGGCCACCCCTTTTTTTATGTCTCGCCGTAATGTATGAGCAGCACTGGTTGGGGTGGCGGGGCGGGGCGGGTCCGCGATAAGCGCGTATCTGCGCGGCCGCGGCCACGTGGATACGGCGTTCCGGCTTGTTGGCGCGGCGCGCGTCCGTCGAAGGGTTCCACCAGCAGCAACCCCCGCCTCCGCGTCCGTCCGTCCGTCCGGGGTGCGCCTGTGCGCCGGTCGGGGGAGGAGTGTCCTTGAATAACCGGTTTGGCTCGAGTATAAATCGGTCAAATCGCCCTTTCAAAACGACTGGTCATATAACGCGCTGCGTTTGCCCACGACTGTTGCCATATGGTCCGCATTGCACCGCCTTGCCGCGGCACGGCGTCAAGTCATTGTTCCCTTCCCGTTCTCCCTGTGCGAGGCCCGCTCCGCGGCCGAAATTCGACTGAAAATTGTTCCGAACTTGGTCACCTCTTGCTCTGCTGTTCCTCGGAGGCGACGGAGTGGAACGGTCCGCGCGTCGACGCTCTCGGACTGACCGCCGCGACCGCGCCGCCCCGCGAGGGACGGCATGAGTGACGCGCTAGGAACGCACCCCGGGCAGCCTCGCGTGCAGCCCCTCATGCCGAAGGACCGCTGCGTCGCTCTGTCTCTCTCGCGCTCGAGGGCCGTGCCGGCCGTGCTGTGGGGTGCGAGAGAGACAGAGCGACGAGGAGCGCGTCCGTGAAGATAAACACGCGGCTCCACACACGACAATGAGCCAAGGACTTTAAGAACAAAGCGGCGCGCACCGCACGGCGATAGAATCGTTTTTGCTCTGTCTCTCTCTCTCTCTGCAGAGGCTGATTCAGGCGCGTCTCTCTCGCACCCTCACAGGGCGCTCCGTCAGTGCGAGAAAGAGAGAGACTGCCGCGGCCCTCCCCCCGCGATGCGGCGCGCTGAGGCATCAGTTGAAAGAGACACCTCTGGCCCGCGTCATCGGGCCCACCAAAACAACAACTTGCACAAAAACCTTTGCAACAACAAGAGGGTGGCTCCATCCCCCGGGCTGCGCCGTGGCTGCGCCGTGGCTGCGCCGAGCGTGCCGGCCCAACCGTCTCCCTCGACCGGCCCGACGGGGCGGGGCGGGACGCGCGGGGTGCGGGCATGGCGCGCGGCACGGCGTGGCACCTACGCGACGAGACGGACACGCCCGTGACGCACAATGTGCGATCATTCTTACAGTTTTGTACGTGAGCTCAAGCTTCAGAAATTGCGGAAATGCTTCGTGTTCGAATACTGTCCGCGATCGAAAGCGTGGAACCTTCCTGGCGGAGCTAACGGGGACGAAAGCTAGCTGGCTCGGTGTGTACTTTGTGGTAGTCAATGGGTGGGCAAGGGTTGCTCCCTGGTTGCTCCAGCGTGCCGTGCTATTTTTGTGGATTAGTGACATGTCTCCCCCTCTCTCCGCCTCCCCGTTGCCAAGGCCGAGAGACAGACAGACAGACAGGCAGCTCGAGCTGACTCCGGGAATATTAAACAGCAAATACAATGTTTCAGCATCATGCCAACAAATACCATGTAAATTCATATTAGAATGAAGATGAGCTCCACTGTGCGGCTGGCGCGGTCTGACGGGGCCCGGGGCTCTCTGTCTTATTTACGAATATGCAAACAGTCCGCCCAATGAAATCAAGGGATTGGCGTGGAAGTGGCTCAGGCCCTTTCGAAACTAAATTTTTGTTCTGCACTTCCACTTTGTTGTCCGTTGAGACGACTTTCTGCAGACCCATTCCGAGAGTCGTATTCGTCGCTCTGTCTCTCTCTCACCCACACGGGACGCCCTATGAGTGCGAGAGAGACAGAGCGAGCAGCTTCCCTTATTTTCTCTGCGTTACGTAACGCTCCTCGGAGAGGGTTTCGATGAGGAAGGCACACATCGCTCCTCGTTCCGCGAATTGCTGTTCTCACGGAAACCCACATTTCCTCCGCTTTCCTATTTTCCCGGGGCGCCTTCCCTCCGCGTTCCTTCTTTTTTCCTCCTCCTCGGCTCCCCCTTTGTGCCCTGCGCTGGGCGGGGGCGGCGGGGGCGGCGGGGGCGGCGCCTGTACTGGCTGGTGGTCGCCCGGCCTCGCCTCGCCTTGCCTCCCTCAGGTCCTATCTCCTCTCTCTCACGCACCCAATCATCCGAGCACAATGCTACACTGCGAGGGGAAAAAACCCTCGCTGGGAAAGGTCCTTGTGGAGGAACGCGTTTGACACTTCTAAGGTACTGGGGGAGGAGTTTTCCAAAGCGCGCCCCTCCACGCCGCCCGAAGTAACTCATTGCGAATCCCTATCCAAATTCTGACCGCGATCGACCGAGATCAAAGCGAGAGGAATCCTTTCTGCCCCGCTAACACAGAAGCCACATAACGTCAAATAAAAAGTGTCTGGCTGCGAGGGGCGGGCCAGGGGCGGGCCGGCCAGGGGCGGCGTCGCGCTTCGCTCCCAGCTTCGCACGGACGGGGCTTCCACGAGGGACGCCTGGAGTCAGAGGGCAAATAAGAGTCACTGGGAAACGCAGAGGAGAGTTCAAAGTCGTCTCTGGAAAACGGAAATTCACCAAGCACTTTTTAAATATAATGCTTGTGATAAATTTACAACACCTTCAGCGTAATTTTAAACTGAAACTAAGGTCAATAATTTCAGAAAATTGTTGATGTAAAACCCGAAGATTCGTATTTTGGTGAGTAAGAAAGAGAGAAACAAATAGGAGAATTTCATCCCTCACACATGATGGGCTTTGATGTTGTAAAGCGCCATGTAGCATGCCCTCATCCGGTGCGGCCCGAGAGAGACCAGAGACAGACAAAGAGAGAACGCCAGAGAGAGAGAGAGAGAGAGAGAGAGAGAGAGAGAGAGAGAGAGAGAGAGAGAGAGAGAGAGAGAGAGAGACGGCGAGAGGGGCGCAAGCCCCGTTCCTTCCATAAATTCTATTATTTTGCTATAAATGAGATATCGACCGCATGCTCCGTCTCTGTCTGCCGCACGGCCAGCCCCGGCAGCAACCCCCAACCCCGAGCCCCGCCCCACACCCTAAACCCCAAACCCAGCGCAAACCCAACACAAGCCCAGCAGCAGCCACAGGGCCACGCCGCGCCACGCCGCGCCACGCCGAGGGGAGGGGGAGGGGGCACGGAGTTCGACGCCGCCCCGCCGTCACCCTGCCGCTTGTCTTCCTTGTCCCTCCATCTCCGCCTTGCCCCATTTTCAGTCATTTCATCTCTCTCTCTGGCCAGTTTTCGCCTGACTTGTCGTACTTGTACTCTGAAAACCTTACAATATATTTTCGGCATAAGGTACTAATTATTGCCATACGAAGAATTAGTTCGTAAATTACAATACACTTTTTATTTTGTTTATAAGGACCAAGCACCAACCCCATCGCGACGCTTGTCATCTCACTCTGTTTTTCTGCCTGGCGATTTCTTGCCGTCGGTCGGGAAACTTTTCCACGTCTAATCACGACGCCCTGCCCGAGGAATTCCCATCCCAGCATCAACCCCATCCGGCGGACCCACGTTATTTTGTCTCCTATTTTCCCAGCGTCACCGAGCGCTCTCTCTCTCTTTCTCTCTCTCTCTCTCTCTCTCTCTCTCTCTCTCTCTCTCTCTCTCTCTCTCTCCCTACCTCCCCTCTGGCCTGTCACCTCCCCCCCGCCACCTCGTCCTGCCCTTGACGAGGTCCTCGCGCGCCTCCACCTCTACCTATATATTTCTTCTCTCGCGGAGAGACAATTTATTTCGCAACGTCTGTCCTTCTGTCAGGCTGTCTGTCGTCCCCACAGCGGGGCGCCAGAGGCGCGCCTTCCTCTCGTGTGTATGTGTGTGAGCGTGTGTGAGTGTGAGTGTTTGTGAGTGTGTGAGTGTTTGTGAGTGTGTGAGTGTTTGTGAGTGTGAGGAGTGAGTTAGTGGCTGAGTGAGTGCCATGCGTTTCCCCGTCCAGTCGAATAGTCCGCATGAAATGCCAGGCTGAAGGGAGGACCCACTTCCAGTGTTCCTGCGGTCTGCACCTCGCCGGTGTCCAGAGCTTCCCCAGCTCTCCACGCCGTCGGCTTTCTTGATGAAGGGCGAATGGGACCGAGGCTTCGCGGCGGAAAGCCGCTCCTTCCCAGGAGCAAAACCACGCGCTACTTTTTCGATTTTCAACTTTGTGATTGTCCCGGCCGCCCTGCACCGTTCTGGATGAGAGTTTATAACAGGCGAGTAAACTAGAGCCGGCCCTCCAACCAGGGCTCGCCTCCAAGGACGAAACCGAAAACGATTCTCCGGGTGCGTCTCTGCCGACTCATTCCGAGAGTCGTTTTCGTCGCTCTGTCCCTCTCGCGCCCGTAGGGAACGTCCACGAGTGCGAGAGAGACGACGGAGCGAGGAAAACGACTCTCGGAGTCGGTCTGCTGGAGCGTCTCTGCGGAGCGTCTCTGGTGGCGCGCGCCTGCGAGCGAGGCCCCGCCGTCCCGCCGGACTTGCGTGGTCGGCGGGCTGGCCTACGCTGCCCCTTGCCGCGCCCCCGGCTTGACTTGGCCGCCCCACCGGTGGCGGTGGCGGCTCGTCGGGTGGCGCGGCAGTGCCTGGCGTGCCTTGCGCGGCGTGGCGGCTGATCTCTCTGCGTTGGCACGATAGTCCAAATGAAAGGGACCAGACGCCCGGCGGGGCGGGGCGGGGCGGGGCGGGGCGGGGCGGGCGGGGTGCGCGCCCGCTGACGCGCGGCCCTCATCCCCGGGGAGGCGAAGGTGTGCATGGTCGCCCCCGCACCCCGCCGCACTCGGTAGGTCGCGGCCTCAAGATGTGGTGTTATCTCCAGCCAGCAGCCGGCTCCCCTCCCCTCCCCTCCCCTCCCCCCTCCCATCCTCTCTGCCGCGCGCCATCTTATTCCCCGGACTAAAAATCTCATGCGCCCAAATTTGGCAGTGGCGGTGGCGCCACGCTCCGCCGGGCTCCCTCCGGGGCGTCCTCGGCGTGGGTGCGAGGCGTGCGGGGACCACAGTGGGCCGGAAGACCGGCGGAGGCGGTCCTAATACCGGACGCGTTTTGAGCTCCGAGTCGCTAAGTGGGACGATCGAACCAAACGTGTGACCCGTGCAATGGATTCCTCGTTCGGAGAGCAATCCATTGGTGGGGTCACACGTTTGGTTCGAGTCCTGTTTAGCGACTGAAGAGCTCAAAACGCGTCTTGAGTTTCGACCGCCTGCGCCGGTCTTCTGGCCCACTGTGGGGCGGCGGGGGCGGCGTGCCGGCGCCGTGGCAAGGAACTGTTGATGGGCGCGCGGAATTAGGAAGTGCGAGGGAGTCTGCTCCGCTGGCGGAGCTCCGTCTCATTTTCGGGGGAAAGGAGAAAAACTGAGATAGGGCGGGGCGTGCGGGAGCGTGCTCTAGCGCCACTGCTGGTTGGTGTCGGCCAATAAGAAAAAGGCAAACAAAAACAGGAAAGAGGGAGGGAGAAAAAGAGCAGCGCAACGAAACAACGCCCCGGTCTCGCCGCGATTCCCAAATCAGCCCTCAACTCGTACTGTCACACTGCAAAAAAAAAAAACACTGCAAAAAAAATTGTCGGTGAAAAAATCCCTTTTGCGGAGACTAGGGACCGGGCGGGGTGAGGCTGGAAAAAGGGGCGGCGCGAGTTGCACACAATTCTGCGCGACGCACAACCATGTTGCTCCGGCCGGGCCGGGCCGCGCCGGACCCGCCTCGCTGGTACATCTAAGTTTGTCTATGAGGGGAGCATAGTGGCCTCGGCCCAGGGCAGCTCAGGGCAGCCCAGGGCAGCCCAGCCCGCCCTTGGCCTGCCCTTTATACCCGACCCGACCGCCAATGCTTTCCTAAATAACAAAAGTTCCGGAACTTAAACGGGCTGAGTAGCAGGCGGCCCAAGGATGCCGCCGAGGAGGAAGGCTCCGGGGGAGGGGAGCTCCCCGATGACCGCGTCGACGCCGTTAGAAGCCCACCCGCGTGAGAAACCACTCGACGGCATGGAATTTAGTTTTCATTTCTAGCGATGGCAGTGGGGCGACCAGGTCGCTGAACCGTGCCGGGGGATGTCGGCAGCTTAGTGCGAGGGAGGGAGGGCGGTGGCGGCCGTGGACATCGAGGATTACGGTCTTGAAGTGGCGACATGGGGCCAAGCCGGGCCAGGCCACAGGCCGTGCCACAGGCCGTGCCACAGGCCGTGCCACAGGCCGCCACAGGCAGCCACAGCCCGGCACAGGCCCAGGGCTTAACCTTTGCATATTGAGAGCGCCACACTCCTGCCTACCGATTTCGCGTCTCCGGTCATAGAATTAGACAAGCGCGGGGCGGAAAAAGAGACCGGGACTGTCGAGACCGAGTCGAGACGCGGTGTCGCGAATGCGAGAGAGACGGCATGAAAAGTAGGCGTCGCGATGTCCCTATCTCGAGCGGGGCGGGGCGGACAGGTAAGGCGGGGCGGGGCGGGGCGGGCGGGTCCGCGAGCTGGCGGTGGCCGGAGCTCATCTGTGTAACTCCTCACTAATGAGGCAATCTAAATGCACGATCAGGGTATCAGTCATTAATCAGAGATGCGCCACGCCACGCCACGCCGGCCCGCCGGCCCCGGGCACACTGCCCCTTCCCTGCCCTGCCCTGCCTCCTTAGCAGCTAGCGCAGCTCCACCCTGCACCTTTCATATTTTATCACTTCTTCGCTTCCGCCACGCGGCCGCCACGCCCCCTGGGGCCTCTGGGGGTGGCGGGGGCTCTTCGGGGGGCGCGGTGCCGCGTCGGGCCGCGTCGCCCGGGCGGTAGGCAATCCCTTTTCGCAGTGGAGGCCCTTGACCAAAAGGCGCACAATATTTGCGCTCAGACTCGTTGACGTGGAGGGTCTTCGCGTCCACGAGAGCCACGAGTGCCTCAGCGACGCGGCCCCGCCGGTGGCGATCGGAAACACAGACACTCGGGCCGCTCTTTAGTCTCTTGACGCAAAATGACATGCAAACTCGATGGAGGCCACCCTCGACAACCCCCCGCGGCGTGAGCGAGACAGCGCGCCGCGGGGGTCTTCCCCTCCCCCACCGCCCCGCCGGCCCGCCGCCGCGCCGTCCCCCGCCCGCGGCGGTCCTCGCGAGGGCGTCGAAGCGCGGAGCTGTTGGTGGTCGGGCGCGGCGCGGCCAAAGGGTTGGGGGCGTGCCGTGCCGTGCCGCGCCACTCCGCGCCCGGCCGATCCAGCCCGCTCTTTGAGGGCGCGGCGGTGCGGCGCGGTGCAGTGCCTCTCGCAAAGTACTGCCGATCCAATAATGACGAGGTGCTCCACCGGGCCGTCGTGCACATCTCGCTGGAGGTGGAGCCGGCCAACTTGAGCTTGGCGGCAAAGGCGTCGAGCGCTCGGTCGAGCGGGTGTCTCGAAGGCCGTTAGCGACGCCGTTCACTTGTTGAGCCCTAGCCGCTCCTGACCCCAGGACCCCGAACACCTTTCCCGGGGACACTCCATTTCCCCGGGCCTCACTTCACACCATATGGACAGCACGGAAACATGTGCGCAAATAGCGCGTGGGGCTAACTCGAGTTGTTGGACTGACACTCTGGCCTCGAGTGGAACTCCCCCCCCCTCTTCCCCTTTCCCCTTCTCCACCCGTCCCTCGAACACCATGTCGACTCCGGTGAACCTGTCCTCTCCGGGTGGTGGAGTGGCGCGCGCATGTGTGTGTGTGTGTGTCCGTGTGTGACTGTGTGCGCCCTCTATATGCCCGGAGCGAGATGCTGCTGGGCCATTTCGATTTTCCCCTTGTTTAGTTTTCGAGAGTGCCGCGCCGCCCCTTCCCATCGCAGCTCCGTTTTCTATCTCCGAACTCCCCACCCCGTTCCTTCGTTCTCCTCCTGCTCTATTTTATTTTGCTAAAAAAAAATTATTTTCGGACGTATTTTTTTTTAGATTATTATTTCTAGGTGTGCTGCTTCTTCTTTGACCCGATCCGGCTCTCGCTAAAGTCGTTGCATTTCCATCAACATGGCGCCCATCAAGAGAAAAAGAGACCTCTTCAATGTTTTGGTCCCATCCTTCTCAGGTGATTAACACCGGGCTCTGGCTTAACGTCGTTGTTTTGTCATCGGGGTGGCGCACAAGGCACGAGGTACACGTCAACGCATCAAACGGAACTGGGAAGAAAAGAGGAAGAGATGCGAGAAAAAAGGAAGAGAAAAAAAAGAGAAAGAGATCTGGTCCCGCAATGTTTTGGTCCCCTGAGGCGGAGGGCCCAGGCACACGCATGACACACACACACACATACACACACACGCGAGTAGAGGGCGCAGAAAAGGATGGATGAGCGGAGGGTTGTAAGAGAGAGAGAGAGAGAGAGAGAGAGAGAGAGAGAGAGAGAGAGAGAGAGAGAGAGAGAGAGAGAGAGAGAACGCGGTGCTCGCGGTTCACTGCGTGGTTATCCTATCTCGTTCCTATTAACATAGTAAACCATGCATGTTATCATATTGGTCTCTGTCTTTCCATCCTCTCTCTTTCCACCCCCATCCCTGCTGTTTCTGTTTGTGTGAGTGTATGTGTGTGTGGGTGGGTGGGTATGAATGTGTACGCACGCGAGCGCATGTGTGTGCGTTTGTGTGACATTCTTTCCGTCTCCCTTCCAGTGTGCCCGTCCTCTTCCATTTCCCTATATCCCCCGATTTGCCTGCACCCCGCGTTTGGTGTTTCGCCCCAATTTCCCTCGGCCCCCTTGTGCGTGGTGTGTGTGTGTCGTGTGTGTGCGCGTGTGTGTGTGTGTGTTGGTTCAGTTCTCATTTGCGGCTCATTTAGGACCAGGGCGCGTTCGGTGCGTTTTGCCCTTCTTCAAAGCACCAGCGTCGCGCTGCGTTGGGAGTGTTCCCCTTATGTCGAGCTGAATACGTTTTCTGCTCCGTGTGGCTAAAAGGGCAAAAATGACGTATCCTGCACAAAATAAACCTCGAGTTTCGTCCGACGTAATTTATCGAAATTCCGACCGATCGCACGCTGGTCGAATTAGATCACGTTGACGCCAGTCTAAGCCAACCCCTAAATCCCGTTTGGTGCATTGGACGCAGCGTGGGAACTTCCTTCCCTTTTCCTCGCCGCCCGCGAGACTCCTCAAAGGGTTGAAATGAACACCCGTTCCTCCGCGCGCGAACCGAAGAGTTCGGAAACTGCGTATGCAGAAAAGTGCGCGCGGCGTGCGGTCCGCGGGTGGGCGGGTTGGGACCCCGTTAAGCCCCGTGCACGGCGAGCGGGGCGCGCGGGCCGCGCTGCAGATCGGTGGCTAGCGGTGTGTCCTGCGGTGTGGCGCGGCCGTGGGCGGGGCGGGGCGCGGCGAGCAAGCGGATTGGGACGAGTGGATTGGAGTGGATCCGGCGGGATTAGCACGGGATTATAGTGGAGTGGGGCGGCCGGGGCCCCTCCCCCTGGGTGGTGGTGGTCTCGCATGAATGTCGTTTATTTCACACGCATACACACACACACGCACACTGGGATAAAAGCAAGATGATCAGAAACAAACAACACTCGGTGAGACTTTGAATTTACTGCGGGCCAGGAGGGCTTCGATCATCATCATCGTCCGCTGGGTTGGCGTCGGACGCCCTAGGTCAGTGCAGCGGCCTGCAGTCTTACGGTGTGGTGGCTGACCTCCGCCCCGCCTGGCCCCGCCTGGCCCCGCCTCGACAGGTCCTCCGCCACCTCTCTGGGCAAGGGGTAGCGATAAGGGAGGGTGGGGGTGTCGCGTGTCGTCTGCGCCACGCGTCTCTTATCAGTCGCGCGCCGCCGCCGGGGCCGCGTCCGAACCGGTCCGAACCGCTGCTGCAAAAAAGAGTCTCTGCCGGCCGATTCGAACGCGGCGCCAGAGTAAACCGAACCAGCGGGGCGCGCGGCGGCGTGCGCCGAAAAGCAAAGCAGCCGGCGATATCCGAGGCGACAGCGGCGGGGCGGGGCGGGGCGGTCGCGGGGCGGGGCGGGGCGGGGCGGCTCGCGGGGCGGGCGGGCGGGGCGGCTCGCGGGCGGGGCGGGGCGGGGCGGGGCGGGCGGGGGGGGGGCGGCTCGCGGGGCGGGGCGGGGCGGGGCGGGCGGGCGGGGCGGGGCGGCTCGCGGGGTCACTCGCGGCGTCGCCGTGCAGCCACGGGGTCGCTGACGAGTGGCACTTGCATGGCTGCAACACCCTGCAAAGAAATCGGCAATAAAATCAATAACAGAAAATTGGAAAGCAAATTTCTTAGAGTCTATCTTAAAACAGCCATAAATATCCGAAAATTTTGTTTGGGGACGCCGTGGACGAACTATGCTTGCCTTACATCACCTGTCTTAACTGTAGCGGAAACACCCGAACGAAAAAAAAAATACGATTTCAAGAAATCCTAGGAGTCACGAAGTCAATTTGATTATTGTGTAAGAGTGTGGAGAAAGAAAAGAAGTGGTGTTGTGAAGTTGTGGCTCAGGGGACTACCAATGGCAGTGGTACCAATGTGGTCGATGTGCCATCCGTCGAAATTTAAACTTGACAATAAATAGAAATCAAAATGCTGGTAAATTCAAAAAATTCCAATGCTAATGTATTCCGCAGTGTTCTGACAATGGAACATCTTTGAAGTCCATCATGATTAAAATGTTCTTAGCAGAAAGAAGTCAGTAAATTAATTTTCTCGGGTTGGCAACTATTTTCTCGGCGTCTGCGCCCTTGCGAAAATCGCGAAGCTGAAAGCGCCAGCAGTCACGCATTAAAACTGCCCCTCCATTGTTGTGGACGTTGAATTGTTTGGCTTGTTTCAAAAGGCTATGGTTCTCTAGTCATGTTTTCTTCAATTCTGTGTAATAGTTCTCCCTTACAACGTATCAACACCACGACGGTTGGTTTGACAAACTTCATAAACTCGGGAGGGATGGTTTCGAAACGCGGGTGAGTCTTGTTCGAGGAACATGAGCACTGCAAGTCGCGAGGTGGAGCGAAGTGGTCCTAGTGCTAACTGAATCACAACAACAACACTGCGCATGTCCAAAAACACTCCAATCAAGAAGTATTATTGGATAGTTCTACCCGAAAAACTGCGTTCGAACCGGCACCAATTCTATTGTTGCATCTTGTCTACCTGCAGTCAAAGAAATTTTTCATTTCGAACGTTGCTTTTTCAGCTTTTGGAGTAAGCTGTACAGACCCAAAAAGAAGCTCCGCTATTGGTCCGCCCCGGCTCGGCTCCCCCCACTCCCTTTTTTTTCCTTTGACGAGTCGAGTTTTGCCATGGAAACGGCGATTTTGACAGCAAATTTCTCAAAATTGGCCACCAAATTTTTGACCAGATTTCAACATCAGAATCAGCGTTCAAAGTTCTACTAGTCTGCAAAATCTCATTAAAATCGTATAGAAAACTTCCGAAATGCATAAAGGGCCACACAAATCAAATCTCGAGCCGGCTGAGTCCTGGGTACTTCGTGCCTAAAAAAACCTGTTTTGATTGTATTATTTTCCCCGCGCGCGCGTGGCTCAGGGTGCGCGCCGCCCAGCCAAAAGCCCAAAGCTCTTCAATTTGGCCGCGTTACGCATTCAAAACTCCGATGATCCCTCCGCAACAGAAACAACACCATTTCCATCACGGACTCCACTCGGCGCGGCCGCCACGCGTGCCTGGCCCGCACTGCCGGGACGCCGAGACGAGATTTACAGAATATGACCGGCCAACGCCCATTGTTTGCCGGCCTGATGAATAAAGCTTCCATCGCAAACACCAGCGAGTGCGACGCGCGCCGAGGAAACGGCGAATCAATCGGCGCCAGCGGGATTCGAACCCGCGCCCGAACCCACTGCTGCTTGTAGTGATTTATTTACATTTACTTTCCACAAAAATTTCTGCTTTTTATAACATTTATTCCGTTAATTCACGCATACTCATATCAGTTTTATTCAGTTTTCATTCGGTTTTCATTCATTTTCTTTCAGTTTTCATTCGTTTTCTTTCAGTTTTCACTCATTTTCTTTCAGTTTTCATTCATTTTCTTTTACTGCTTTTCAGTTTTCATTCATTTTCATTCGTTTTTGCCATTCATTGCAACGGGTTGGCGCTGGCGGCGCGGGGACAGTTTCTGGCTGTGCCTGCCCTGTGCCTGCCCCCGGCCTGCCTTATCGCCGTTTTGCACTCGCACCCTTCTTTCTTGCAACTCATTCACCTAATTCTTCTCTTGGCCCTTCTCGTGCAGCAGCACGACGTCGTCGTCGTGACGTCCCCCTCCCCTCGCCCTGCCCCAGGC
Source organism: Thrips palmi (assembly GCF_012932325.1). NCBI lineage: Eukaryota > Metazoa > Arthropoda > Insecta > Thysanoptera > Thripidae > Thrips > Thrips palmi. Next base: position 12,753,847 of record NW_023144625.1, on the reverse strand, counting down.
CGCCCCAGGCCGCGCGCCCCTGCAAGTCGTCCCTCTCTCTCGCACTCGCGGGGTGCCTCCCCTCGGGGTGCGAGAGAGACGGATGCTGGCGGGGCGGCGCGTGCTCTTGTCACGGCACGTGTGCCGGTCGCGTGGCTCTGATCAAGTGAGTGTTTGTGATTTCTTCAGGGGGCTTTCTGGGCCGCGGGGCCGCGAGCGGCCGGGAGGGCTCGGAGTGTTTGCCGGCGACAGGAAGGAAGAGTGCAGGGCGCTGCGAAGGCTTCACGGTGAAACGGAACAGCAAATGCATGTCGGGCAAACACGGAAGCGCGGTGGAGTGGGGGCGGCCGCCTGGCGGTCGCGGCCCCGGAAGTCAAGGGCACTCGGCCGGACGGCCTGCCCGCTGACAATCGTGGCGTTTATGATGATCGGACAGCGGCTCAGCAAACAGGGAATCGCGCATTGATTCCAGGGTGTCGAGGACAACAAGCCGAAGGGCTTGGCTCTGTCACACTGCCAACAATGACACGTTTTTTTTCCGAAAGCAATAAACAATCATTGTGATTACGATATTCTGTGGGTGTTGATGGAAGGGAAGGGTCGACTCGTTTTGACCGCTGCGCCAGGGGAGTCCTGGAGGGAGTGCCTTGAAGGGACTTGCAGGGCTGCAGGGCGCGTGCCCTGTAATTTCGCTCCCCGGCCGCCTCTGGCCGCCTCCCGCTGCGCGGCACGGGGGCGGCACGGGGGCGGCACTGGCGGGGCAAATACGCCACATCAAAACACTGCCGCGGTGGGCGGGACAGCGATTACGCGACAAGTGCGGGGGCGTTGCCTGCCCCACCAGCCCCACCGAACCCCACCAACCCACCAGCTAGGTTGCTGTTGCTGCCTGCAGACACTATTTTCAGCATGAATATCTCCGGAACGCGGAGCCGGAGGTCCTAAGACGGAAACAGGATCGGCGCTAGCCTGAAAACTGAAGCAGTGATCGGTCGTCCGTGCGTTCGGAACGCTGGTACACTGTAAAACACAGTGGACGGACACCCCTCTGCAACTTGAGACACTGGTGGTTGCAAGCATGGAGGACGTCATCGTGTCCCTCCCTTCCTCCCTTCGCCACCCCTGGGCCGGCCCCGCCTGCCTCCGCGCCGCCCGCCGCCGCCGCGCGTCGCCCGCAGAGGACTGCATTGTGGGAACTAATCTACCGCACGACCCGCCACCCTGCCACCCCGCCTCGCGCTGAAACACCCGCGCGGCACTGGACTGAACTGCAAGGCGGCGCGGTGGCTCTGTGCCGCCAGCACCAGTCGCCCAACATCGACGGCGTTGCTCCGTTGCAGCGGGCGAGTCTCGTTGCTGGCAGCGGCCGCGGTGTCGGTTGGGTTGCCTTGTCCCGACGAACGGGGCCGCTGCAGCGCGCCCCTGCGCTTGCGGTGTAGGCAACCCAACCGGCAGCACCAGGCCGGCCGGACAGACGGACAGACAGACAGACGGACCGGGTCGGTGGGTGGATGCAGCCCCCGCTGCGCACTGCCGCGCACTGCTGCGCACTGCGACGCGCCCAGTGGAGCGGGCTGCAATTTGAACCAATGTCGGGGCGGCTGCGTGTGACGGGTTTCCCAGACCAAGACGACGGCAGCGCGCTGCCATGGCGCTGCAGCGTCCGCGACAAATCGGCTAAATCTGCAGCGCCGCCTCGCCGCCGCCCCGCTAACCGCCGGGGAGGGACCGGGCGGGCACGCGACGCCGGGCGACGCGGCGCCACGCGGCCCGAGCCACGCGACGTAACATTAGCTGTTTTGCGAGAGTGTGGTCACGGTCGGGGGCCGCCACTGCTCTGCTGGCTCTGCATGGTTCTGCCGCGACGCCCCGGGCTGCCCCGGCCGAGCGGAAGGCGGTGCTTTGCTGTGGGAAGTTCCCCGCCCCGCCTTGCCCCGCTGGGTGAACCTGCAGCAGTGCAGACTGACTCAGAGTACGAATCGCCTCGTCGCTCCGTCGCTGTCGCGGTGCCTGGGGGTGCGAGAGAGGCAGAGCGACCGCGTGCGTGACGCGCTAAGTGACGTCGTCCTCGCCGACCGGGAGGAAGCTCGACGCACGCGCGTCCCCGGCGTGCGAAAAAGACAGCCAGGACGCGGTCCGCGCGGTCGGGAGGTGACAGGGATGACACGTCACGGCGCGTCGCGGGGGAGGGGAGGGGTGGCCGCCGTCGTGGCAGTGATGGCTCCCGATGACCACACGAGCGGAAAAGCCGGGACAGTGCTCTAACCGCGTGCACGTGTGTGTGTGTGTGTGTGTGTGTTGTGTGTGTGTGTGTGTGTGTGCGTGTGTTTGTGTGTATGCACACAGCGGTGCCGGACGCCTGCTTCGCGTTAAAAGCGCCCCCGAATTCGCGTCCGCCTCCCCCTCGGCTATGCAGTGTGGTGCACCACTTTTCCTGGCCGATGCACACACACACTAATGTCACCAACAGTAGGTCACCTCGGCGATGGCGCTCCAAACTACCAGTCGAACGAGGAATCCATTGATGGGGTCACACGTTCGGTTCGAGTGCTCGAAACGCGTCTAGGGTTTTGGCCGCCTCCACCGGTCTTCTGGCCCACTGTGTGGCGCCTCGCCCGCCCCTCCCCGCCTAATCCCCGAGTGATTGTGTACTCCTCGTCCACGTGGCCCTTGATTTAAATCAAACGCGCCCCGAGTCCCTCGCCGAGCCCTCCGTCGTCGTCGTCGTGTTGGTGGTGGGATGGTGTCAAAACGCCTCCCCCCACCTCTCGCCACGCGCGTGCTTTTGCGCCCGGCCTCCACCAGGGCCAGGGCCCCAACCAGGGCCTTCACCAGGGCCTCGACCAGGGCGGCCGGAATGAAGTAAACAGGCTCTGTTTGACGTTTGGCGGGATGACGTGGGCGCACCGCAGCGCTCGGTGACAACTGCGGTCGGCGCGCGTCCTTTGGACGTCATTTCGGCCACCGCACGGGCCGGGCATGACTCCGAGAGTCGCTTCCGTCGCTCTGTCTCTCTCGCACTCGTGGTGTGCCCCGTGTGCGAGAGAGAGAGAGAGAGAGCACGGCGACCTAACGGACGCCTCGGGCTGCACGCGCGCTCAGTCGTCATCAACACTTGCTGTCTTGCGGGGCTTGGCTTCGCTGAAAGCGGTGCTGAACGCGCGCGGGAACAGTGTCCCGGCGTGGCCTGCGCGGTGTCCTGGTTGTCTGGCCTGGCGCGGCCGCCCTGGCCGCCACCACAGCGACTCAATCCGGAACGTCAGTCACATCGAAAACCGCGTTTTTCAATCTGGTGCGGCGCTATTCGCGAGAGTCGGCCGGGAGGGCGGGGCCCGACCAGACCCGACCCGCCAGACCCGGCCCGGCCGCGTTTTTCCAAATTACTCGCGCTGGCGGTGGACGGGCCGACGCCGTGGACGCTGCGGTGTAGTTCGGCCGACGCGTTCGGCCGACGCGTTCGGCGTGTCCAACAGTTAATTGGAATTGCGGTTTTTCTTTCCCCGGGTCGCCCTATTTTTCCGACGCGGCCACCCCCTGGGCGTGCCTGGCTGTGGACCGCTTGGCATCGGGAATAAAAGGGTGGAGCCCCCTCCACTCCCCCCCCCCCCCGCCTTTCAGTCGCAAAAAGAGAAGGCATTGCACAGCGACGAAAGCGGAATGGAGGGAGGGGGGGAGGGGGAGGGCGTAAGCCCGAAGTGCGGGGTGTAAACTTTGAGGCGGAGTGATGGTGTAAAATCCCAGTGAAAAGACTGCCATGATCGAGGGTCCCCCCCTCCAGCGCCAAGATGGCCGCGAGGACTTTCCTACCGCTCTATTCGATCAAGCGAGCACCGCCATCGAAGAAGGAGAAAAGATGGCTTATAGTGGGTGTCTTCGATATCTCGAACGGGCCGCGAGCTGCGGGCGCTGGCAAAAGCGTTCACGACTATAGCAAGCCCTAGCGGCTGCTGCCTCAAGGTTCCCGGCCGCTCTTTTTTCCCACCGCGCGCGAGAGAGTTCAAATTTTATTTTTTGCGGTTTGTGCACTGGTAGGGCTTCGCGCAGGTCTCGGCGCACCCCACGCGGGCCTCCTCCGTGCAGGCCACCGTGGAGGCCAGCGGGTCGCGCAGACGCCGCGGGGCGTGGCGCGCCAGGGCAGCCGCGGGGCGGGCTCGCAGCTCGGCAGTATTTCACCATTCGAACAGCACCGCTTCCATTTATCGCTTCAATTCTTTATTTGCATACCTCCGAGGTTGTGACTGATTTACTCGACCATAAAGACTGCCGCCGCTAACGACGTTACAGGCCGGGCCAGTGGATTACCACCGCGGCCGGTCGTCCCTTTGGTCGCTCTGTCTCTCTCGCGCCTACGGGGCGCCCCCTTGAGTGCGAGAGAGGCAGAGCGACGAAAAGGACCGAGGCCGCTGGCCGGACCGGCCTCCATGAATTGAGTTGTACCAGCACGCCCTCCGCGCCCTTCGCGCCAAAGCGTCGGCACACTGCACTCTGTTCCATCTCCGCCGCCCGGAAGTCCACGCGCGCCAAAGCCCAGTCCACGCAGTGTCCACACAGTGTCCGCACACGCCGCGCCGCGCGGTGAAATACTGGCGACACTTTATTTCCTGGGACGTCGTCGCGACAGGGCTTCCGCCCCGAAACGCGCCGAGGTCCGCGACGACGACCACCTTGCACGTGTCCCACGTGTCGCGGACCGCCGCACAGCGGTCGAAATTCCGGGTGCGTTTTGAGCTCCAGAGCCACCGGGGCGGGTCTCCTGGCCCACTGTACGCCGCGCCCCGCCCACCGCGGCCTCTTGAACCTAGCGGGGCGGGCCGCCAGGGCCGGCGCCACCGGATAGGAAGCCCGGGCCCCGCGGCCTCCGCGGCCTCTCTCACGACGCGGGGGTCAACCGGAGGTCGCCGCGGTGGCGGGCGTCTTGTGCGTGGCGCTGCGTGGCGCTGCGTGGCGCCGAGGCCGGCCTTGCAGACGGCATCGATGATGTGCTTGATAAGCAATTACCGGCGCACAATTAGTGGCGGAGCTACAATTACGGCCTCGGATAATTATGGCGACACGGCGTCGTGGCGCCGCCTGTCTCTCTCGCACCTTTACGGGGCGCGCCGCGAGTGCGAGAGAGAGAGTCCTTTGGAATGAGGCTGTGTGTGCGGCACACTGTGCGCGCCGCGCGGCGTGGCTGCAGGCGGGCTGCCGGCCAAGAGGGTCTATTGGACGGAGGAGCGCAGGACGCGGTAGCGATGGCAGTGGGATGATAGGGCTGTATACGGCCCTCGCCCCCAGCCCGCCGCGCAGCCCGCCGCTACCGGACCTCTGCCGGCCGGCCGGCCCGCGTGGACGTGCCGTGGGAGTGAACGGCGTGGCGGGGCGGGGCGGGGCGAGGCGGACGGACCGCTGGATGGGGCCCCGCCGGGGGCGCAGGGCGCAGGGGTCACGCCGTATTTGGAGGGCGGAGCGCGGAGCGGGCTGGACGTGTCGGGAACGCAGCCGGCTGCCGGGGCTGCGGTTCGCATGATGCAGGCGAAGCAGGCCGCAAAGAAGCAGGTGGCGGGGGCGTCGAACCTTCACGTCCGCGTCGGGGCCGTCGTCGCGTCGCCGGCATAGACCCCCAGGGTGGCATTGCCAGGCCAGGCATTGCCCCCATGTCTGGCCGCAGCCGTGCCTCGCCGCACACTAAACTGCAGCGTGACTGGCCTGGTGGCACACTGTAATGGTCGACGGTGGACGGGTTGGCTGGATGGATGGCACTGCGAGCCCCTGTGGATCGGCGGATAGGCAACCCTAGACACACCCGGAGGCTCGCTGAAGACCCTCTTAACGTAAGGCAATGCTGTTTGTCACAATCTTCCATATTACTCTGAGCTTAAAAGACACACTTTAACACACGCACACACAGCAGACGCTTAAACTGAAACAAAACGAACTGCAGCCCACCACACAAAAAAAAAAAAAAAAAAAACACGGCCATAGATTTTCAAAACACCCGGATGGCCGAGCGAGCCTTCGAAGCGGTCTTGTTCACATTGACTATTGATTTACACGTTTCGGAGCAGTGCAGGGTGGAGTGGGGTGGGGCCGGACGGAGGCTCCGAGCAAGACAAGCCAGCGAAGCCGGCGGCCGAGACAAGGCCCTGAGGCCAAAAGTGACCTCACCGTGGAGGAATGGAGTCAGTGCCACACACCCACACCGCGCCAGACAGCCAGGCACCCCTCGTCCATAACACGGTCCAACCGCACAAAACTCTGCCACTCCTATTTATATTCGGTACACAAGTGCATCTTGACCGTTAAAAAACAAATACCAGCGGAGATTTTTTAGCCAGTCCGGTCCATCTACCCCGAAAACTCGTTCCTAAACAGCCAATCAGAACGCAGCTCCTCCTCGTCATGGCGTATCGTCGCGTATCTCGCGCGCACTAAATAACCCTCTGGCCAACATGCTGTCCTATCGCCCCCCGCTCCCCCCTTTCTGCGGCTGGCCGGCAGCGGACTTAAAAATACAGATAAATCGAAATAAAATGAATCGCACTTATCTGCTTCGTTATCGACAGAGTGTCATCGTCGATATTGGAACTGTCTTGAGCCCATGCCTGCGAGACGGCCCGCGTATGGGATTGGGGCCCGTCGGGCCCGTCCCGAGCGAACCTCTCGGGCGGGAACAATTTCCGAACACGAACGAGCGGCTGGTACAAGAGCAGCCACCCTGACCAGAATGGTCACTTTTCAGCGGTCGCATTAGTCAACTGGTCACTTTTGACCCGTACTGTTGGCCATTCTGGGTGATTTTTTGACCCGTGGTGTTGGTCATGCTGGTCGGTCCCAAGCCGCAATATTGGTCATTCTGGTCGGTTCCGAGCCGCCAATGTCGGCCATTCTTGGGTGCCACGATGCTGCGGTCTTTTCTGGTCACTCCTGAGGTTTCCCGCCCACTTGATGCTCCCCGCACGTTTCGCGCAACACCCCTGCGACGCCCTAGTGACTCACCCACCGCTCGCGACGCGTCCGGAGAGGGGCCCAACTACACGGCTTTTATTTATGTCCGCTTCTGCTCGCCCTGCGCGCCCTGCGTGCCAGCGGCGGTAATTGGAACACACCTCATCGTTCAAACGCAACACATTGGGAAGGGAATGGAACGGAACAGCGACGCGCTTGTGCACGATTTATGTCTCTGCCGCGGCAAAGGAGAGTGTTAATTGGAACATTTGGAACACACCTCGCGCCGTCCTGCCGTCCCAGACGCGCGGTCGCTGGCGGTCGCTGGCGGTCGCTGCCCCGAAAGGCGGCTCTGTGGGCCTCGGGCCATTCGGGGGCATCGAAGATGTTACTCATCAGCGAGCGGGTAAGTTTGAATCGAACATAACTTTCTTTCAGCTGGAGTGAACGGTAAGTAAGATGCAGATACATGTGTGCCGTTGTTTGTGTGACAAGCTCCGACATGTTTGATGCAAAACGCATCGCCAAAGTTTTGAAACAACGCCAAAAAAGCTCGCCTCTTTCACTGCTCTCACGCCGCGCTGACCGCGACGGACGCACATAGTAGCAATATGCATGCTGGAAGGTATAAACTACCAATTTGCATTCGTTTATTTAAGGTGTTTGTGGACGTAATACAAAATACAAGTTCGGCCAGCTGCCGCCTCGCCTCGCTCGCGTGATTACAGGCTGTTGATAAAGTCGTCACAATTACTGCTGACCGATCCGACGACTGGCGCATCGCGTAATTTATTTATAGTCTCTCAATTACAGAGAGACAAACTGCTCGCCCCCGACTCACACACACTCTTCCCGGGCTTTCTTTCATAAAAAAAGCCTTCCTCTCCGAAAAATGGCGCTTGCCGCCGGAATTTTTGTGCGGGTAGCAATTACCTTAAAATATGTATGGTGCGTTTGCGTCCATTCTGTTCACAGCTTCCCGGCCCTGCCGACCCCAGCGGAGCCACTGAGGTAGGTATTCGTTAATTACGGTGTGGATTATAGGTTAGGTTTTGTCGGCTTCCATTGGCCGGAAACTCGGCGGCAGATAGCGCGGTCAAATTGGCCGTCGGGGCGGCGACCATTGGCGGCCAGGGGCGGCCAGCCGCGACCAGCGCGTTGGCAGCCATTGCTGCAGATGAGGTCGGCGGCCCTGGAAACAAAACAAAGTAATCATCATCGAGGAGCCGGGGCGACCAGGGCCGGGCCACCCTGGCCACCCTGGCCCTGGCCACGCACTGCTCTCCTTGCATACGAATCATCTTCATTCCCTTTTATTTTGTGTTTTTTTACGGGCGATTAATTTTAACGTCGATGTGAAGGGGAAAAGATTTAAAACGTGGGGGTGAGTGGGGGTTGACGCGGGGCATTTTTAATCGGAGTTGATGCGAGGCGTGCGTCGGCGAGGTGAATTCTAATCGGGCGGGGACACTGTAGGTGGGGTCAGACGAGGGCCCCATGCAATGCAGATTTGCTCCAATTTTTGTTTTTATGGTTTTTTGGAGGCTTTGTTTTTGTTTCTGCTGCCTGAATTTTTTTGTGAATTTATGAGTGTTTAGTGCGACGAGTGTGTGCTTCCAAAGCGCTTTCCTTCCGGCGTTCTCTAGCCGGCCCAAAGCCTAGCCGGGCCCCGACGTGATATAAGGCGGGAAACTGTTTTACCCGCCTTGAGGTGAACCGTCATAATCATAACGATTACTCCCGGTAATTTTTCCGGCCCTTTTCCCGGCCCACCGCGCATATTGAAAAGCAGCTTCTGCCATTCCGGGCCTCGCTGGGCCTCTCGGAGGGCCGATTAAAAACCTGATCCCCGGTGAATATTTTTCGGGGCGCGGCGTCCGCCCGTGTGTGGGACGCCGATGATGGCTTCCGTCGCTACCGCGGGGCCGAAGGCTTGTTCGAAGGCTCGGCCGAAGGCTCGGCCGAAGGCGTGGGCGAGGGACGGCCGCTGGCTCGGCCCTAAAGTACGCACGCGGGCCTGGAGCGGCGGCAGCGGCGCGGCGGCACCTTGGGCCTCGGTGTATAAATCCAGCGAGATTGAGTGTCGGTTCGACGCCCCGACAAGTGACAGCAAAATAATGCTGTCACCACCTGTCTGGCGGGGCCTCACCTACACGCCGCTGCGCGGGCTGCGCGGGCTGCGCGGACCGCACGCCATGGACTGCACCGGACGACGCCCCGAAGGTTTATGATGTGTCTGATTTGTGTTACGGCCGCGCCGCTTTTTCTGCTGCCGCTGGTTGGTGCCGTCGCTGCCCGTTGGCTGGCGCGGCTGGCGCGCAGCGCGGAGCGTCGGCCCGTTTGAATTATTACGGCAGGCCGTTGTCGCAACAGTGCCCGGGGATGGCCGGGCCGGGCGGGGCGGGGCGAACGGTCCCCGGTTCAACGCTCGCCAACTTTCAAATCCCGTCAAAAGCGGCACGGCTTTGTTTTGGTTTTTAAAACCGTCCTGCCCGGCGTGCCGCTCGGGTCAGCGCCCTGGCGCGCGGCGGTGCTGAAAAGGGTGAAAAACGCGGGCGGGCTTTGCCGGCTTTGCGGACTTGGCGGCGACCATGCATGCAAGATGGCGGCCGTTGACGACGTGTGGTCACGCCGTCGTAAAGTGGCGCCATGTTGATTAGGAGGCCGGCCGTCTAGCCGGCCACCCGCATGCGATGAGCGTGGCGTCGTGCGCGGCGGGGGCCATCCACCGCCACCCAGGCCGCCGTGCTCCCCGCGCGCTTCTAGAAGTGCATCGAGCAGCTGCCAGGCCGCGCCGCGGTGCCAGCGCCGCCTGCCACGAGGCCGCCACGCCTGCCGCGGCCCCGAGGTGTGGGGCCGGCCAGCCAATGGGAAGGCCGCTGGCCGCGGCTGGCGGACTGTGCCGCGCCGCCACTGGCCGCTCCGACGGCCTCCCGGGGGGCCGCGGGGAGCGGAGTGACGCACGGGGGGCGCCGACAGGTGCCCTTCAAGTGCACTGGTTGCGATGCCGCGAAAAATGACGCCGCCGCTGCGAGTTCTTGGAAAGCCACTCCGGCGCCATGTTGTTTTCGTTTCAGCGGGGACCGTCGCGGCTGTCGTGATGAAAGACTGTTCCCAACCGTCCCCTGTTTGTTTGTGTCTGAAGAAAGTTGAAGCTTGTCGCGTTCTCAAAAAATTATTGTGCTGCATTTTAGGCCTACATTGTGTACCGTTAAAGCGTCTTATGTGGACAAAGTCACTCGAGCGATCGGCGTGCGTGAGGAGCGGCCCGAAGCGCTCCGCATTCTTCACCCGGCAGTCGAACCGTTTTCGCGCCGAGCCGGGTCACGCACGGGACGCACACACGCGCGCTGCGTGCATGCTGCGTGCCCTCTAGGTCTTAATTGGAAATATTTGAGCAACATTGTTTCCGCCCCGTCACGGGGCCGGAAAGAAAACCTCAAGTGCGCCGCAACCCGTGCACAAGTACGTGGTTCTGACCGGGCGCGCGCCGCCGCGCCCCGTGCTGTGACGGACAGGCGGGACCACGATGAGTCTCTACTCGGCGCTAGAGGCGAATCACTGTTCCAGGAACCACGGCCGGTCCCGCCCCGCCCAGTCCTCCGCCCGGTCCTCGTCCTGCCCCGCGCCGCTCACCCATGTGCCCTGGATGGACCTGTGCTGCTCTCACCAGCCAATGGCGGCCAGCGACGGGCTCGCGCCGGGCTCCACGGTGTGACTATAGGCACATTCGGCGTGCACAGCCTAGGAGAAACCCAGAGGAAACACATCGATGAATAACAGGCCAAACAACAACGAAACTAGTGGGGTCTTGCTGGGGCCTTGGGTCAGCGAACTTTCGGGATAAGGGATGCATCCGGAAGGGTTTGCCTACCTTGCCGGGACCCGCCGTACTTCCGGTTTGGCGGCCGTTCTTGCCTTCGTTTCGAGGCGCCGGGACTTCCCTAATGACAAAGAGAGACATCCGTCCCAACGAGCCACTCTGCGGCGCGACAACATTGTAGCCCAATCCGCATAAAATTGTGTCTGTTTCCAATTTCCTGCGGCGCGCCGATTGGTTTCCCTTTATTATCGGCGACACGGCCGCGCCGCGTTAACGTCGGTGAGCTTCAGCCCGGAGGCGACCGTCTCGACACCCGCCGTGACCACGCCCTGGCTGCGCTTGCTGCGCCCCCGAGGCCGGCCGACTGGCCAGCGGACGGGTCGGCGACGAACGCCGACAAGGGAAACGTATTTGCGGCGAATGGCGTTTCCGAGGACGGCGCGTCCAGCCGAGCGGAGCCGCGACCGCGTGCGACAGCGCACCTGCAGCTGCATGGCGTCACCTGCAGGTGGTGCGACCGCGCGGACCAGCCAAGCGCGTGAATCATCGCGACCAGAGGCCTGCGTCGAGCACATTGATCTGAACCGTATGAGGACCGGAAGCTCACCAAAGTTTCGTTCGTAACTACCCATCCGACAGACGCAGAGGGTCTAGTCCCACTACAGTTTCGTAACTGAATTCGGTTGTTTCATAGTACGAAACTGAGCCGAAACTGTCCGAACTGCAGACCTCTGGCCGAAACAGTTTCTCGCTGAGCCGGGCATGGAGCGATGCCTGACTGACGGGCCCACTTGCACGCACAATGGGGACATCTCCTGCTGCAGCTCGGGGCCTAAGTGAGCATTGTGGCCGCCGAGACGCCACACCCTCGACCACCCGCACGAGACTACCCACGGCAACATAGTCAGCCGGGTTCGAAATTTCGACCCAACGTGTGTGTGTGTTTTGCCTCACGCACCTGACGTGCCTGATACACGCGCACACCCACCTGTCAATGAATACTAATCGGATGTCGGTGACACACGTGGTGAGGACACAATTGCGACCGCCTGGGTGCAACGGCCCCCAATCCACTTGGCGCTCGCCCGCTTTTCCTCCAATATGGGATTCGATTAGAATGGCTGGTGTAGTGGACATTTGCGTGCCCCTTACAGCCGCATAGGGGTGAAAACGGGTTGGAACCTGGGATAACTATGCCATCTATGCGTGGTCCGCTGTCTGGAACTAAACTTATGTCCGTGTGTTGGTGGTTGTGTGTGTGTGTGTGTGTGTGTGTGTGTGTGTGTGTGTGTGTGTGATGTGTTATCTGCGAGAGGAAACGGAAACGACTAAGCGCGAGTCCCTTCCTATGAGCGCCAGCGGGCAGCCTAGTGTGGGGTCACACATACAGTCACAGGCGCGCACACACACACGCGCGCATTGAGGAGGCAGCCGGGTATTTCACTACTTCCGACATGACGCCGAATGCGATGTGCTTGACAAATGAGAAATGGGTGCTCTGGATACCCACGCGCTCACACACACACACACGCACACAGATGACATGACGGGACTTGGGACTTATGCCCTGCGGCAACCACAATGGGTCTCGGCTGAGACAGACCAACGCCCCAGCCGAACGGCCCGAGGCGTCCGTCGACGGGGCGAGGGGGGGGGGGCCTCGGTGACTCAACGCTCAGCGCGACTGCATGTCTCATTTATTGCACGCGGTGCAGAGATTTGACTGCATTTAAAAAAGAATCCTCCTGAACGTGGCCTACACCTTTCAACTCAAGTCTTCGACAGGAGCTAACCTTGCCCAACGCGACGCAATCCAAACCCTGTACATACGAGTTCCCCGTGGTGTTGATGTACGTTGTTCTCTTCCCCTCAGGATTAGAAATAACAAAACCAAACAAAAAAAAGGCGTGGCACAGTTGTCACGCCCAGCCCCACGCAACATGTAATGGAATGTACGAGAGAGACGGGATAATCCGACACAATGCGCTGATTTCGGCCCTTCCCCCTCCGCTGTGAAAAATTCAGCAGTGTGGTGTGGGCACTTCACGCCCTGTCGGACAATGGTGGGGATGGTCAACACGGCCACAATGGGGCGTACAAAGCCCGTCCGAGGAGGCATCCACATCTATCAAGAGTGGGGGCTGCACCGAGGGGCTCGAGTCGCCACTTGAAACCACATCAACAACAACAAGAACAACAGCAATGTAGAGCAAAAGGACTGCGCGTGCGCACCTCAGCGGCAGCAAAAGTGCTTCGCAATTATGTCGTTATCTGGAAGCTCGGCCATTTTGTTCTGTTGCACGCTGTGATGACGGATCTTATCCACGGCGCAGAATGACCACAATTAGTGTGTGAGTGTGTGTGTGTGACGGTAAACGGGCAGTGCAGTAGCGGTAGGCTGGGTTCGGTAGAGAGATACATGTCAGATAACGCAGCAAAACACGGGTGAATCAGTGACTTTGTCGCAGTTTGTTTTGTGATGTCGCCTGCCAGCTCGCCGCCGATGACGTTTTGGTTTGTTTGGCTGTAAGTACTCCGAGGCAAAAATTTCTATGAAGCGCAGCACACCTCTTCTTAGACGTGTGTTAAAGTAATCTGTGCTAAAAATCGTGCAATCTCAGCCTAGTAAATGAGTCTATTCTTTTCATTCTTGTTGAAAATGTGTGGGAGACACCAGCGACTCCTGGCAGGTGCATGCCACAAGCGTCGTCAGCCATGGATCGCAGGCCAGACTGTGCGTGTCTTGAGAAAGGGGGCGAGCGGCGATCGGGGATATAGACCGCTGATACGACCTGAGGCTGGCAAACTGGGGCCCGGCACGCCAACCCACCCGCGCGCGCGCCGCGCACCTAGACCTACGTGTTTTTTTTTAGGGTGGCTATTTATTTGTTCCCCTTTCCCCGGCTTTAAATCATTATTTTGCTGTCCTTTTTTCTTCCCGCCGGATAGAGCGCTTCTTTTAAATCCTCTCTGATTGAAACATTTTTGGCGGCGGATCTGCGCGAGCTTCCACTGGCGGGGCTTGAGCGCCCGGATCGTTCCCATTGGTGGGGCCTGGCGGCGGCACCGCACTTTCAGAGTAAATAGCAAAATCACACCCTTTCAGGATTCTTTCCGACTCACGGGGCTGAGCCTCTAGCCTTTGGAATGGCGCCGAGCCGAGCCAGGGCCGCCAGGGCCAAGCGAGAGGAGCTCCGAGGGAAAACTGGGATGATTGTATTTGCCGAAAAGGAAAGGCTTATGCGAAATTTGGCAAATACCACCGTGCGTCCCCGATCCCATCCCCTACAGCCACCTCCGTGCTTGCACGGGGTGGGCTGTGCGCCACATCCGCCCTCCACATACCTTGGGACTCACATCCCTAGCAAGCCACCATAAAATAAAGTTTTGCCACGTTGCAATAGAACAAAGTTATACAACTTAATTTTTTTTAAAATTGGTTAGTTAACTAATTGCAACGGCGCTCCGTGCCCTGGGCACCACCGCCTGTAGATCTCTTGAACGCGACACGCTGATTGGGGAGGCCATCCATCACCGAGTTGTCACCGCCTTCTAACATTTAGACACGGCAGTTAGCAGCCTTCGATGGATGACGAAATTAGTTCAAGGGACACTTACATCCAAAACCTTAGAAGGCAGAGGAGGTTTTTGCAGCAATCGAAAAATAGTGATATGCAAATTTCCTCCCGGCAGGTTTTATTAAGTCGCTCCGAAAAAGTAGTGCAAATTTGGCTGTGCTCGGCGTATTTCCCAGAAGCGCCTCTGTGACACTGTATCCAAGACTCGCCTTCCCTCGCTTCTCTTCTCCTCCCTTCTCCCCTCTTCCTCATTTTCTTCTCCATCCACTCGTATTTTATGTTCTCCCACATCTCTCCCGTCCTATCTCCTTTCCATCTGTATTTTCTTCGCCCGGCATTTTACTTTTTTTCTCTTCGCGTCCCTTTCCTCTTTTGCCACTCCCCGACTCCCCCTCCCCTCTTTCTATGCAGTCAACTATCTGTCGCTATGCTTCGGTGTGACAGCAAGCAGAATGGAACTGTTCTCCTTGCCTCCCCTTCCCCGTTCCCACTCGGTGCCAAGAAGAAGCCTTTCCTGTTCGTTTTGTCTCCGTCCGCCCTAATCCAAAGCCGCTCCCCCGTATTCTCGTGAGAAATGCGTGAAATTATTGCGCGGGAAAGGATTTTGTGAAATATGTTATGAAAGATTTTTCGGCACAGTGCGCACAACGCCCCGAAACGGGTGGGTGGCGCTATGCGCGTGAGAACTGTGACAAAGTCATCCTGCAAAAGATATTTTTAGAGAAGCGGAAAGTAGAGACGGGGCGCGTGCGCACCTTGGTCACAATGATAAAAAGTACAATTATTTTGGCCTTTCTGTCAATTTTTTTCCCAGCCCCTGCCTGCTGCGCTACGCTGGCTGTGCGACGCGAGAGACGTAAGTCAGCGAGGTCTGAGTGACACACGCCGCCCAGGGCCTAACAGCGCAACGCCACGCCGCAGTCACGACAAGTCGACTGTTTTGATTAAGTTGTCAGCAACAAGCTGTTTACGGCTGCGTTCCGGACCGCTCTGGGGGCCGTTTTTAAATTACGCGCCTAACCTAACCTGCGCACTTTCCAAAAGACTTTTTGCCGTCGGTTCCTCGTCGTGGTGGTGGTACAGCGCGTGGCGTGCTGGTTAGCCGCGCGGTCCCAATTTGTCACATTAGCATTCCAGACGGGTATACGAGAAAGCGAGGATGACGGGTTGACAAGAGTGGAGTGAGCGATCAGTTTCGAGGCCCGCCGAGCCTCTCAATGGGACTAGCCTCGCATCCCGGGTAATGGCCGGCGATGGCCCATTCAATTAAGTGGCCGGACGGAACAGCAGCGATCCTTGGCAACGCGCTTCCTACTTTCACTCACTTTTTTTTTTTTTTAAATCGATCACATAGGTCCATTCTTTCTTGATATCTACTTATCGACACGGTATTTCACAAATACGGCGTTTTGCTTTGAAGGTCGCTGCCGAGAGCAGTAGCACTGACGAGCTGCGGGTGGGGACCGTACGATTCCAACTGAAATTGCCTCCTAATGAAAGTCATTTTGTGAAACAACATGGCGCAGTCAATGAATTGAATGGCAACCGCAGCACATGCCATCGAAAGCCTCCCCATTTTCCCAGGAAGGTGAGAAAATGGAGGCACGGAAAACATTTTTCATACCTGATTTCAAGTAATTCTTAAACAAACGTTAGAGCCCTGATGGGTTATTTTACGTTTGAACTGGACAGGTGTTTCGCAGTGTTTTGTCGGTCAATTTGCAGGGTAGCCAATTGGCGCTGGGTAGGCCGGTGTATTACGGGTAGCCGGTACCCGTTCCCGCTACCCGTCGGTAGTCCTGGTAGGCCGGCCCGCACACTGCACGGGATGATAGCTCCCTGTGATTGGAAAATTCCGATACCTCCTTCGTTTGATCAGGTGCATCCAATATCGAATCGGCGGCTGTAATCGATAGCCGGAGCGAGCGAGAGGTAACGAGATATCGATGTCAACATATATGCAGCGGGGCTGCTGAGGCATGCAATATCGCTGCTGCACTGCATGATGAGCTGCAGCCAAGGGGCAGGAGTTTTCACCGCTCAATGAATGGAACGCATCGCAAAGTGCCCCTTGTCATTCTACCAAAGCAGACACAAGTTCATAATTTTTCCCACGCTCGTCTTTTGTACAATACATTGGCAGTAATGCCGTCATGCCAAAAAATAATAAAAATTGGTGCACCGCGGCTACCACTCTGGCCATGTACAGTAATAAGGCACCGCCGGTGCCGTACCGCTCATGCCCCCAGCACGACCCGAATGCCCGGCCGACTCAAATTGCCTCGAAATTATTCGAAATCGACGCACTTTTGAGGCGCGCTGCGGC
The DNA here is from genome assembly GCF_012932325.1 of Thrips palmi. Taxonomy (NCBI): domain Eukaryota; kingdom Metazoa; phylum Arthropoda; class Insecta; order Thysanoptera; family Thripidae; genus Thrips; species Thrips palmi. The sequence goes on along the minus strand of NW_023144625.1, from coordinate 12,737,214 downwards.
GGCACGGCACGGTAGCTCGCGGCCACCGCAGCGCACCGCGCCGCACACACCGCCGTGAAGGCTTATTGTGGGCGGTAACCCCCCGCCCCTTCGGCCGCCGGCTCAGTGAAATTACTAGCAATCACCCAGACCAGCCTCGGTCGGTCTAGTTCATAGTCCACTGTTTTAGATCGTGGAACTCCGGGTCCCGGTTCTTGACGGTGTACTTCAGAAGCCGCCTCGCGCGAGTCGGGGGGCAGGCCTATCCAGTTACGCCCCAAAGGCCGGGCAAGCAGCTTCCAGATCTCATCCCATCTCCATTGAGCAGGCGGGGAGGGCGGGGCAGCACCGGGCAGCACCGGGCAGCACCCGACGGTCCGGCCCGATCGTCACAACGCCACTAAGTGGCCAAGATTACATCCACGGCCTCGAAATTTCCCAAGCTCCGGCCGCGCTCCGGCCGCGCTCCGAAATAACCGCTATGGTAATAGTGGTGATGGATTCCGGTCACCTAAACGCCGCTGTCCGGTCAATGGGAGCATTGCCACTGGATTCTGAAACAAAAAAGGAGAAAAAATGGTGAAAATGCAAAAAAATGGCAGAGCGGACAACACGCACGCAGCGGCGTGTGGCGGGGTGCCTACCCTCTGGAATACAGGCGCGTCACGCCGCGCCGTTGTGATAGACCTCTCAGCAGGAGGCACGAGGCATGCCCTACCCGCAGGCAGAATCTGAAAGTTCCCTCGATAGTGGGGAATGTGTGGTTTGCCAAATGCAGAGATGACTACTGCTGCCTGTAAACATTTTCTGATAGAAATACATACAGCACACCGCCACCGGTGTTCCTATGTTTGGCTCTGTGGGTGGGAGTGCTGCGGGTGAAAGGACTGGGAGTTATCAGAAGACAATCTCTCTCTGCCCCCAGCCCCTCTCCTACCCCCTCTCAGCCTCCCCATGCATCGCGTCTACCGCTTTTGCTTTTATTTCCTCAATTTCCTCTCACCCTCTCGCTCCCTTTGTCGGCCCCTCCGTCACCCAAGTGTCCGAAACGCGTCCGTCGAAACGGAGAAACAACGCGGCAAATGAATCCAACGGAGGCGTGCACATCCAGCTAATTGAAACTAGGAAAGCGCCAGGTAAATAAACGCAATGATGTTGTGGACTGGTGAAGCTCTCGTGGGCCCTAGCAAGTCTCCTGTGTGTGAATGTGTGAGTGTGTGTGCGTGAGGGAGAGTGACAGGCAGACACCGGACAGACATGACGTGTGGACGGGGCGTGGTGGGTGCGTGGTGGGTGCGTGGTGGGGCGGGCGGTGCGGCCCCCACCACCGGCCGCCCCTCCTCAGCCGCCTCGGCCGAGGCCCACCGCGACGCGACGACAACCAACGGCGTAAGCCTCACTGTCTTCCCCCACCACCTCGCGACCACGCGGCGTGGCAGGCCCAGGCAGGCCTAGTGGCAGGTGGCGACGCGTCGCATGGCGTCGCGCTGCCCGCACCGCACTATTGGCAGTGCCGCTATGTGCAGCACCCGTTGCACTCACGATAACTTCGCAAAATGCGGTTCCTGAGATTTTGGCGGGGCTCCCCGCTTCGCTTCGTGGGCTGAATGTGTCGCGTTGACGGGGACCAAAACTACACGCGCTATCACTCATTCCGAGCCGATGCACGCTCCCTTGTTCTTATTCGCAGAGCAGCCTGGCGGAAATTAATCTGGCAGTGTGTCGTCGGCATCGTCAGGTTGAATGCGACGCGCCAGTGAACAGTGGCGGGGCTGGCGTTGGTTTCATAGTGACGTTGCCCGAACCGCGGGAAAGTATAAAGACTCAGGTGAGGCCCGCGGCGCCGCCACCCCTTCGCTGTGGGTTGGCTGGCGGGGCCTAACATCTCCTCGGAGCCTTCTTAGAATTCCCTCCGCGTTTACATAATTCCGCGCCCCGCCCCGCGCCGGGTCACCTTGCATTTCCCCGCTCCCTCCGTTTTTCTATTTCCCCGCGACGGCTTCCACGTGGGGAAGTAGGGAACCGCGACTTTTTCACAGGCTGCTTCGGGGAAAAATTCTTTTCGACGCCCGTAAGGCGCCGCAAGGCCGCAGCTCGGGGTGGAGCGGAGGGGCGCACATCTTATGAATTAGAAATAGAATGTTGGTCAGGGTTCTACTTCATAAATAAATGGAAGGCGTTGAAAAGTCCGGAATGATACCCTCCCTTCTTTCGCTCCGCCACTGTCAAGATAAGGCCAGCCGTGCGTCACCGCGATCTCATTTTCGTAAGTCTGGGAATGATCTGACACAAAGCGCAAGTAAATTTCGATTTCTCAAGTTTTTTCGATTTTTGCGTGACTGTACCCCCGTTTTGGTTTCACAGAAGCCTTTTCCTTGCCCCCTCCGCGCGGCACCGCCTTGCCTTTTGATTGGCCAGCGCCGTAATTGTCTGGCCAACCTGATCGCCGCCTTCTTTGACTCGGCCGTCATTAGTATGCCAGAAGGGTATAATTTACATGTCCCCTCCGAATCTCGCAGCGCCAGCGCCTTCCTCTGTGTCGTGTGCAAGCACACTTTGTGGGTAATGTCCATGGCTGCCCGCGGCGTGCCCACGGCGGGCCCCAGTACACCGCCCCCTCAATCCACGTTCCGATCTCGGCTCCCATGCTGATAAAATCGCCACCAAATTTCCGACTGCGTTCATTCTTTTTTTCACCTTTTCTTTTTTCACTTTTCCTCATTTTTTTTTTCAGTTTGGAGTGTGACGACGAAAAATATTTCTGTAGAAATAAGGCAGTCTTTGCCTGGCGTCTGTTGGCCCGATGCAGATACCTGTCGCCGCGGCGGCACCGCGCCGCCAAGCCTTGCCCACGCGGACGGTGGCACACGGCCTCACGGCCCGCTCACCTTCCAGACTCCACCTCCGGTGCACGCGTGCACGCCCTGGCACGCCCTGGCACGCCCTGGCACGCCCTGGCACGCCCTGGCACGCCAAACACGGCCCGACCGGCCAATGCGGGGCAGGGCAGGGTGTAACGCAAGTCTGGAGCCTCCAGGCCACTCCCCTTGCCCCGCGGGTAGGTAGGTGGTCTCCAGGCTGTCCCAGACAAGACACGTCGCACAATTTTTACTCTTTTTTTTTCAGAAATGCTACAGATTGTGAGCCCCGCGCATCTGGCGCTGTGCCGCGAGGCAAGGCTTGCTTGCCTGGCGCGCCCTGTTTGGGGCCCGGAGCCCCGAGAGCAGCGCGGTGACGCCCAAGCCCCGCCCTTCTTGCTGCGAACCCATGTTTTTTTAGAAGACTTGTTCTGTGGAAAAGCTTCTCCCTCCCCCCACTCCTTTTTCTTTATATTGAGGCGCTGTGCCGACACGACGCTGCCTCTCTCTCCTCTTTGTCAAAACCCCGAGCGCGCCGAACCCAGCGCCACTCCTCCCCACTCCACGCTGAAAAAAGGAAAAGCCTTCGACCGGCCTAGAATTGACTTCCGCGGGCCGTGAGAGATCTGGAAGTGAACGAGTTCGAAAGTCAAAGACTCGTTACAATTTGGCCGCAGGTCTGTTCACTGGATTTTCCAACTATCCGCGTTGGAATGCTGACAGGCGTACCAGCAAACGCAAATTACATTTTCATACTCCTGCGTGGCGCTCTTTTCGGCCTGCCTTTCGGCCCGCCCCCAGCTCAACGCCAAAGACTGTGTCCCCCGCGCGTCTTTTGGCTAAAAGGGGAAGTTGGTGGTGGAAAAGTTTTCTGCCTCTCTGCCTCTGTCACATTCATTCCAGGTTTCCTTGTTCTACTTTTCCATTGTCTCTAGCCGCGGCGTGGTCTAGGCCGGAACGAGTTTGCGAGCTAACCGGGCGCCGGTTCGAATACCGGCGGCGCTGCCTTATTTTTTTTTCGCCTGGAGAGAGAGATAGGGCTGGGGTGGTTGGAGTGCCTGGGGTGTTCCTGCTGAGAGCGAAAAGAAAGGGAGATGAGGGGGTGTGGAGGCCGGGGCGCCTCGAGGGGTGCCGTGCCGTGCCATCCCCGTCAGACGACGCGTGTACCACACGAACACAAAACAAACTCGATCTTTGCGCCCGCGGCCACAGACAGAGACTCACACAGTCCCAGCGACGGAAACGCTTTGGTGGAAATAGGGAAGGGGGAAGGGTTGCTGTAAATAATAGTAGATGTACCTAGGTCTTGATGACTTTGTAAATTAATGTATGACTCCTGATGGTCTGCAAAAGAAAGTGAAATAGTGCATTGCGTTGGTGTCGTACACACACTTTGTCAGTTAGCATCGCAGGCGTTGAGGCGTGCCTCCTGCTTGCACACGGCCGTGCCTTTGGCCCGTGCCTTTGGCCCGTGCCGCGCACGCCGTCACACACAAACCAAACCGCAAGCCTGTTGTGCAACAACACGGTGCACTAGACTACGCCGCTCGGGGCGGTTTGTCGGGGGGTTCGGCCTGCATGGCGGCCTGCATGGTGGGCTGCGGGAACAACCCCAGCCCAACCCCCGAGGGCAGCGAGGGACGCGGCTGGGACGCCAGCAGAGACACCGAGCAAGGCTGCGTCCCCGTCCCACTTGCACGCGGACAGTCTCTCTCGCCAGTAATCTCGTTTCACGTTATACATTTTGAATCTAGTTTGCGCGTCGTCTGTCGTCGCCTCGCCTCACCCCCTGCTTGCTGAGCCCCGGCTGCCTCTCTCCGCTCCGTTTAGTTTATTTTTGCGCGCAACCGGGTTAGCTCCTCTCGCCGAGTTTCGAGGCGGACTGGGTAACCGAGTTACCGAGTCCATCGCTTCATATCGCAGGTGCGACGCGATAGATTGGAAGGAAACCGAATTAGCAGCCCGTTCGTCGAGGCCGAGCCGCCGGGTCGGGGAAAGAGTAGAGAGCGCCCAGCGCTCGGGCCGGCTGGCTGGGTGGTACACTGCCGTACACTGCCGTACACACCCCTTGCCCTGTGCCCCGGAACGTTCGTGCTCGCCTACGCCCCGGCCGCTCTCATCTGGCGGCCTCCTCGCCTCAGCTGCTTGTCAGAAACAGTCCTCACGCTACAACGCCCATTCAGAAGCTGTTCTCACCCTCTTTCCTCCACCCCCGCCAGCGCCCGCCAGCGCCCGCCAGCGCCCGCCAGGCAGTGCCGTGCCGGGTCAGCCCGCGGGCGTCCCCCACCCCGTTTTGTTTTCTTTCCCGCGCATTTCCTCCCCCCCCCCAGCTACCTCCAAAGCCACAGCCTTTCCCTATGCAAAGCAGGCACTCGCCCCCGCGACACTCACGACGCTTTGCACGGCCTGGACCCTCCTACCCTCCCGATGGCGCCGCGCACGTTGCAGAATTCAAACCCTCGCGCCGTTGCGCCCCGCCGCCGCTTGGCCTGGATTGGGATTGGAATTGTGATTGGAGTGGAGGGGGCCGGGCCCTGGGCACGCCGACCAAGTTGTCGCGGGGGAGTGGCCTTGAGATTCGAACCGCATGGACCAGAGGGCCAGGGACCGACTTCTGACGTTGGAGGTGAGATTCGAACCGCAATGTGAACCGGAGACCGACTCTCAACGCGATAGACTCGTGTCATGACGTCGTGTCCCGTTAAGTTTCGACCCCTAATTCATTCGAAGCCTCCCCGTGCTCCCCAGACAGACCATTCCGGCCGCCACCCGCTCCCACTCCAGCGGTGGTGTGTTTGGCTATTACTGGGACAGTTATGGGCGCGCGCACACACGCTCACACACACGCTCCGCTCCGCACCTGTCATTTAGGGCGGACAAATATCAACAACTTAAACGGACCGCCGAAAACAAAGGGCGTGAGGAGTGTCGAATTAGCTCATGAGTCGGACAGCGGTAATTATGAAGGTCGGCCGGAGAGGGTTCTAATTGTGGGTTTGCGACACAGACCCACACGACCGGGCCGACCTGACCTGGCCCACCGGCCCCGGCCCGGCCCCGGCCTCGGTAGTGACGAGACCGCCTCCACTGTCCACACCGAGGTGCCAACATGTGTCTGTGGCGCTCAAGATTGATCCCGCAGTGCTTGCGAGTAAATTTTAGCAATACTCTTGCAAAAACCAGCAGTTAAAATAGTGCATTTTCTAGAACATGCAACACAATCAATTTTCAACTTTTGGCAGAAATGTCGAGTCTAGGGCCGGTACCGTACACCGTCCTGGAGGTCAGGTGACTCGATTCCCTCGGAATTACGCCCCACTAAAGGGCACGCAGCGGCTTCTCTTTCTCATCTTTACTCGACAGTAAAAGTGATTTACTGCCGAGCCGAGCCGAGCCGGGCCGGGACGGATCTGTTCGCTGTTCATCAGCTTAAATGCAAATCTCTTTGGGCCCTGACGCTGACCTCGTAAAACTCCCTCGGCCTCTACCGGCGGAGCAGCGCGGCCTCGAGGTCATTTTCAATATCGCCCTTCCCTCCCAGGCCGGCGGTCGGACACGCGGACGGACGGACAGACGGACGGACAGACAGACGGACGGACCGAAGGGATGAAATCGGGACGTCGATCCTCCCGGCTGACGTTCATTATCCCGGGGGAAGCAGAGGGCCAGAGGTCGCCGAATGCTGTCCGGGGGCTCCACTGGGCTCCACTGGGCGGCGCATTGACAGCAGTGCCCATCGGGATGTCTTTGTAATGCCCGAACTCCCGGACCGCACAGTGGGCCAGAAGACTGGTAGAGGCGGCCAAAACTCTAGCCGCTTTTTGAGCTCCAGAGACTCTAAACAGGGCTCACACCGATCGCGTGACCCCACCAATGGATTCCTCGTTCGGAGAGCAATCTATTGATGGGGTCACACGTTCGCTTGGCGACTCTAAAGCGCAAAACGTGTCCCGAGTTTTGACTGCCTCCACTCGTCTTCTAGCCCACCGTGGACCGACCCGGACCCCCACAGGGCTCTCTGGCCCTCTCCTTGACCCTTTCTGTGACCTGCGCGCTGGTTCGACTCCCGCCGGCAGCCCTCCGTTGTTTTATGAGCCTCGCGTCCAGGTGCTGTCGGCGTGGTGGTCACGGTGGTCACGACGAGCATCACGTCGGCCATGACGACGTCCACACCGCGGACGACGACGCGCGCAACGCCCTTTATTTCTGGCCGCGGCGAGGTCGCTGGTTCGAATCGCCTCCAGGTTGAGTGTTTGGTGGACCGGCCGACCGCGGGCCCGAGCGGACCCGAACGCGCGCGGCTCAACTGGCACGCCATTTGATGGATGCTTTCGGCATTTTAGACGTTTTGCTCTCGTTTCGACCGCTCGTATATTTCACGTTTTACAGCCGTGTTTCGAGAGGACGGCGAAGGGCACGCGAGGGCACTGGAGGGGCCCGGCCGGGACTCGGCAACACCCGCACCCACCCTTGCGGTGGTGCGCGTATAGGTCAGGGATGGGACACCGGAGCCATTAAACGCTTAAAAAGACGACGTCACTGTCTGACCGTTCTGCCGAGGCACTGTCGGCGAAGATCCACCTGCCTGGCGGCGACCTCCCGACAGTGTCACATAACGCCTTGCGGGTAGGCAGTCCCGGACGCAGGCGTGCCGCCGGGACAGCATCCCGAGCTCGCGCGGGGTTCGCGGGTTGGGAGTGGAGTCCACGAACCCGCGGTTGCCTAGACTCTTCCACGGTCACCAGGCCTTTTTCTACGCACCGTCCCCCAAGGTTGCCTACCGTACCCGCCGTGCCCTGACAGGCTGATACTTCACTCCTGCCGTTGTTGCTTCTTTTTTCCCGCGCGTGTTGTTCTTGTTGCTGCTACTGCAGTTGCAGTGCGCAGGCGCGCTTTGGCAGTTGCAATATGCAATATTTTACTTTTTACTCTGCAAGCACGGGGGCATTAATCACTCAACGCACCCAACCAACGTGCGCCCTTCCCCGCCGCCGCACCGCTGGGCCGCGGTGCATTTTCCCTTTTTGTGTGTCGACTCCGCCCCGCGACGCCCCGCGACGCCCGCGACGCCCCGCCCACGCCTCGCCCGGGAAAATAGATCCAGGGTCGTCGGAGAGTGCACTTCCTAGAAAGCCCTCCTGGCAGCTCGCGCGCCTCTCAGCCCGGCCCCTTCCACCGGCGCGACGGACAGGACCAACGACTCGCCGCCCCGCCCGGCCCGCCAAAACGTGGCGTCATTGTTCTAGGAATCGGCCCACTTTATCCGTCCTCGCGTGGTCCCTCCCGCCATCCCCACCGACGGCCCTTCATGCCCTAATCGATGTTTTGTGTCGGCGAGGCTTGTTACGCCTGGGCTTCCTCTCAGAACCTTGTAAAACCGCGCGGACGCGGGTTCGAACACCCGGCGGGCTCGACTTTCCCCCGTTTGTGTCCGAGGCACGGCGTTACAGGTGTTATGGGTGCATCCGCGTGGCGTACCGACGCGAGCGTTGCGTGCGTGCCCGTCGTGTTCTCACGCTCGGTGCTGCGGCCGTGGCGTGCTGTGCCGGGGCTCGCCGCCGCGCCCCGCCATGCTGCGCACGCTCCGGGACGCCTGTGTAAACGAGGTCTCCTGCCGAGCTAGGACAGGACCGGGCCGTCGTGGCAAAGCCGGGCCGGGCAGAGCGGGGCAGAGCGGGCCACAGCCCGCAGGTGGAGGGGGTCACGCGAAATGTGTTCCCCGCAATGCCGTGCTGGCCGCGTGTAGATTGGTATCGATCTATGGCCGCTAATAGAGACGCCTCGGGTCAGCGAACACGGCGTCGCTTCGAACCGGGCAGTGCATCGTGTGTCACGTAGGTCACTTGCTTCCGCTGTTAACTCTACATTCACGAAAGGCCCTTTTTGAATTGAATGCGGTACCCGTTTTGCACACTAGAACGCCAACCTAACGACGCGAGTGCCTTTCGAATGGAAGTCCCACAGGTAGGGCAGCGGCGGCTGTGCTGGGTGCGGAGCGCCGCGGCGCGGCAGAGTCTCCGGAGCGAGGAGTATCTCCGTCTCCCCCCACCGCCTTCGGCCGCGCCTTTGGCGGCTGTGGCGCGGCGCTGCTGATTTAGGCCCCCGAGACACGGCAGCCCGAGGTGGTGTTGTTGTTGCTGCCGTTTTGTTGTTGTGTATCTGGCCACACGAAAAACCGTGGGATCTGTCCGGTCGGTTCGTGCGGCGGCCCAAAATGATGGCAGCGCCCCGACCGGCGGCCGCCAGCACTAATTGAGAGAGGAGAAGCACGAAATAATAAGGCAAGCGGTTCGAGTTATCGAAACGGGGCGGCCGGGCGCGCGAATCGGGATCGTCGCTCCAAAGCACGGCTTGGGCCGCTTGTTATTGCTCTCGATTCAAACAAGTCGAACCTCGAAATTCGAGTTTTCTGCGAATGCGACGGAAAAACGGCGGGAAGCGAGGCTTTCTCGGCGCGCTTGTTTGAGATGCCGGCGACACCTCGGTACCCGGTACCCCGCCGGCGTGCCCAGGCTGCCCGGGCGGTGCTGGCGGTACTCTGCTGCGACTCGCGCCGCGGGGGTGCCGCCGAGGAGGAGGCCGGGGGACGGGCCTGGGCGCGGGGAGTGGCGCGGGGACGGCGCGGCGAGCGGTGCGGGAGAGCCCCCGCGGCGGCGCTATGGTGCCCGTGCCGGAGGAGGCCCTGGAGGAGGCCCTGGACGCCCCGCGGTACGCACGGCAAAGGCAGCCCGACAGCCCCACCGGGGTGCTGGCCGAGTCCTCGAGCGAGTCCTGCAGCGGACAGCGCAGGCGGGCGGCCAGGGCCGGCGGGGAAGTCCGCGCGGCGGGAGATTTGAATGCGGGAGCACGGCGAGGTCCCCCGTCGGGTCTCCCCACCTCGCCCACGCGCTTCGCCGCGTTCCGCCGAACCTGCAAGTCGTCACGTGTGGTTAGCGTCCGCGCGGGCCTTGTGTGGCCGGACAAGTTCGACGTGTGAGACTGCCATTTCATCGCCGGACGGTTTCCCCCCGAAACAAAGGTGCCCCGCTGGAGGCCTTTCAGTGGCGGGCGGGGCGGCCAGACAGACGCCGGCCCGGAGCCCCCCACTGCTACCAACCGTGAGCCTGGCCGGCCATCCACTATCGCCGAGTCGGCCATGCACTTCGAAAGTGTGACACGTCGAGTGGCGTTAGGACTGGACCAGGGCAGGGCCTTTAAAGCAACGGTGCGAAAATCCGAGCGGCCTGACGACCGTCGTGACGACACAACCAAACGGGTTTCGCTGCAGAGCGGCCATGCAAAAGAATTTGGAAGTTTGTAGCCGCGTTTAGTGGAAATTGTTTATTGGCACACCGCGCCGTCTTGGACGTCTTCACCGGGCCGCCGCAGCCGGAAATGGGTCATTTGGGCTTTGGGCGCGTCGCGGCGCGTCTCGCCGCCGAGAAACCGCCGCAAAGGGGCCAAGGGTTGGGGTCGGTCAGGCCCGCACTCGGGCCCGCACATAGCCGAGCGGAGCCGAGCGGAGCCGCGCTGCACCGAGCCCAGCCGGGCCGTGGCCGAGGCCGGCGTCCAGGGCCGAGCCGAGCCGGGCCTGTGGCCATAAATCCACACGGGGTGACAGGCCGCCTGCAACCCCTTGTCTATTAACCTGATGAGCCTTCCTTTTGTTTCACTTTCATTATCGAGCGTCAATTTTCGTGGCATTTCCTTGTTTTGATTAAGGTGCGTTTTGGTAGCTAAATGGGCGGCGGCCCTATCTTGATAGCGGAGGTGTGATGGGGAGTGTGGCTGGCGGTACGGAGCAGCTGGTGTGCGCCGGACCCCTTTTTTCGAACGCTTTTTCCCCCAGACACCGCTTTGCCCCATAAACGTTGTCCCGCCGTTAAATTTTAGGCATGCGCCCAACCCGACTCTAACACCTGAAGTTCAGCAACTTCTTTCTTACCTCTCCCAATCCACAGTAGTCCAGGGTTACACACGGTTTGATATGTGAAAACTGTTTTGAAGTGGAGGTATATTTTTTCACCGTGCCGCCGAAAGCACCCCGTCACCATGGTGACCTCTTTGTCCTCCTCGCGGATGGCCGGGGCGCGGCTCGCGCGGATCCAAAGCCTCCACCGGGCCTTATCAGTCCGCATGAAAGCAGCTTTATCATGACGTTGCAGAAGTTGGCAGCCGCGGCTCTTTTGTTGCCGTTGATTGGCTACCGCCACTCGCCCGATCGTCTTTTGTTTCGCCGTTATTTATTGGCAGGGAAAGAGGACGCCGTTCAAAAAGTTATCAAGCGGCGGTCTGCCCGCGCCCCACACACTGACCTCGCCGTCGCCGAAAACAGAAGTCACGAGGACTCGAACCCACGCCCCGCGCATTATTGTCATCTCGGGCTCTGCGCGCGCGGTGCACTGGATATTCCGGACACGTAGCTGGCGCCATTTCGCCAACATTCCGTAGATTTGAGGTTTAGGGCGCGCGGCGTACGGCGTGCCATCCCGTGCCAGCGGGCGTGCCAGGGGCGTGCCAGGGGCGTGCCAGGGGCGTGACGCGCGCGGTTTGATCCGGTCACGTGACTGTCACGCGGATCACGGCGAGGTGAGGCGGCTTTGAGGGGATGAGAGTCTCCGCTAACAGGTGGCATATCTAACGCCGCCAAGAGAATGCAAATGCAGGCCGAATTGTTTACGTGCCGGTTTTTGTTTTTCTCGCTTTCTGTTTGCGTTCCGTCCCAAAAAAGGGCGCGGATTCGGAATCTATTTGGCGTGACGCGCGGCCGGGGGCTTACTAGACACGTTCCGCGAGCACGCCCCCGGAACGGAACGGCAAACAACGCAAACCAAATGTTTGAATAAATTATTCCGAAAAGCGCGTCGCGCATGCGTGCGTCCGTCAGGCACAACACGCGTGTCGCTCGGGGCCAGCGTCTTCATTTCCGCCACTCTTCCTTGTCTTTCTTTCAGTTTTTTAATTGAAATCCGACGGAGGGCGCCCTGGGCCCGCCAGGCCTGCCAGCACGACAAGAATACACGTTTTCGAATACTTTTGAAAACGGCTGGCGGCCGGGGGTGGCGGGGCGGGCGCCCCTGCACGCGTCACCTGCAGTTGGCAGCGGGAAAGAGGGGCGCGCCTTACCGGCCTTACGAAATATAAATAATTTATTTACTTTATTCGTCTACAAGAACGGAAAGCCGAAGGGCTGCGCGTTGACGAAGGTGGGCGACTTTGACTGACACGCTTGTTCCCCTCACGTCTCACCGCGTCTCGCGCCCCAACTCCGGAGCCGAGCCCTGAGCCAGCCGCTGCACTTTTGAGATATAAAGTTTCCAGGTTGAAAACTATTTCCATTTTATTTTTGTCCGAGGTGCTCACCGCTCTGCCACCAGAGTGCGTGTCCATCTCGCCCACGCCTTGCCGGCCGGCCTGCGGGATGGCCGTCTTGTGCGTGCACCGCGTGCGCTCAGCCGAACACAAACAAACACTGCCCGATGGGATCAACAAGTTGGCGTGCTCCTGCTCCTCTTTTCTGCCGCATGAATGGCACACCGCGAAATACTGCGAACGACTTGTGCGTTTGAGCCGGCCCGCGTTCCCGGAAGGGCCTCCCTGACACACGTCTCTGCGCGCGAGCGAGAAAGAGTGGGCTGTGCGCGAGCGCTCTTTGCTACTGTACCTACCGCCAGCAATAATTGTTATCGATTCCACAGTGTTTGCGCCGGGGCCACCCCCGCTGCTGTCGAAACTACTATTATTACGAGTTCACTAGCCGCCGTGCACACGTCGGTGAAGGGGCGCGAGGGGAGGGGGAGTCAATATCAATATAGTCAACACCAATATTTGCAGCAATCAACGACTGAGAGCGCTCTCGGCGCCAACAGGTGCATCCGTGAGAGGGCACGGGGTGATCCAGGTCTTTAGATCGAAACCAAGGTCACTGTAATAGCACGCGTCGGAAAGTTGGCCTCGTTGTCTGTCGCTCGACGTTGACAAGGGGGAAATGTTTGTGGCAGTGGAGACGAGGGCGGTGTCGCGGGGCTGCAGCAGGCTTAGATGATGAGCTGGGCGCACGGAGGAGGGTGGCCCGCCGTGCCCGCCGTGCCCGCCCTGCCCCGGCCGCTGAAAGGACGGCAAATGCCGCAGCCGAGCCCCAGCGGAGCCCCGGCGGAGCCCCTCCCTGAGCTCCGGCCTCCTCCCGGCTCAAAGCCTCCTCGGTCAAAGCCTCCTCTCTGAAGCCGCCTTCCCGCCCCGGAAAAGGGCATCCCGGCCGCCCTTTTTCGAGATGGCGCAATCCGGCCGCGTCAGCCATTCCGGCGTGCACCCCGGCGGGGGCTGTTCTGCATGCCGACGGCACAACGCCTCAAAACGAGTCGCGACACGCAAGCGCCATCTTTTTCGAAAAAGAGAAATGTAAAAATATCGAGAATCCAAGAACTCTTGGAGGGAATGACCGCGGAATGCGACGAGCGCCACCTGGGGGAAGCCGCCGCACCGCGCGGCGCGCGCGGCACCACCCCGCGTATGATGCACTCCTCTGGGGACCGATATATTTAACTGCCGGTCGTTTTGGGCTCGTTCGAAGAGGGGGTGGGCGCGCCGCCAGCGAGGGAAGGTCAGTGTGTTGGCAGGACAGAGGCTTTCGTGTTTTATTCAGGAACCGCGAAAAAAGACGAAACGGCTTCGTCCTAGAATTGCAGCGTGCTGCTGACTTGACGGGAGCAACGGTAGTTTTGCCAGTGAACAAACTAAAATTAGTTCGTGATGGTCGCGCGCGAACGGTCGAACTCTTTTTCTGGGATTGGCGACGCCCGTTTGACTCGGCCAATCCACTTGCCCTGTCGCGAGCCACCCCGGCGACCAGGGCCAGACAGGCCGGCGCAGCGGCCGAGGAGCGATTACATTGTAAATAGACGATAGATGGAAGTTTGATTGTGGCGGGGGGTGCATCCCCGCGTTGTGTTGGCAGAGTTTGACGGCGCAGTGCGCCACCATATGTGCACCAAGCGATCTCGAAACGATCGCCGGCCTTTGTGAGTCCGGAGGGGCTGGGGCGGGGCGCGGATGAGCAGAAGGGTCGTTGTCTCGCTCGGCGCGCTCGGCCACCGCGCGCTGGTCTGGTCCGCGGCCGCTGGGGTGCCGTCCTCCTTTTCAAAATGCTAATTTCCCACATGTCGCCGTTTGGCGGTGGAGGGAGGGGAGGATGCCACCAGGGTCCACCAAGCGGCACTCAGTAACACATCTGCACTTGTCGACGCGGGGGTCGCGCGCGCCCTCAACCCCTTGGCCGCGCCGAGGCCGCGCCGCCCTGTGTCAGACTTTGTGTGCACTACACTTAAAGCGATACGTTTATCCGCTGCGCTGGTCAGGGATCACTGGGGGCGTCTCGGCTGCAGGTGGGCACTAATCGGATGACTCGGGCCTGGAGACTGCCTCCAGGAAGGAGGTGCGGACGCTGGGGTCAGCAGGGCTTATCTAGTTAGTGAGAGCCTTCCCCTCGTCCTCCAGGCGCTCCAGGCAGGCTCCAGGCCGGCCAGTCGGTAGCCACTACTTGTTGAGCAACAGGACCCAGGTGCTAGCCTGGACAATGACACCCAGGGGCCGAAGAAGGACTCCGCTCAAAGGCGGCACAGCAAATGGAGGCTCCACTGGAAAACAGCGCGGGAAAACTCAAAGCCATATCATGCGGCGAAAATTGGCAGCACGGTGATGGGGCGTGTCGATGGGCTGGCGAAGGGTGGGCCGCTCCACGAAGCAAAGGCCTGCTGCCAGCATGCTGCCAGCACGAGGCTCGGGCTGCCTTTGACTCGCCAGCTATTAACTGGGTTTGCATAATATTCTGCAGGCTACGGGGGGCGGCTCATGGCGGCCCATGGCGGCATCCACCACAAGGGGCCTCGCCGTTGGGCCGCCAAATTGGAGCAGAGCACCACGGTCTCGGGGATCGGGTTTCGGTATCGAAAAGGTGTGTCGCGTGTCCGTCCGCTACCCCTCTGGATGCTGACAACACCGCGACACCACCCCGCGGCACCGCACGGCACCGCACCGCACCGCGCTGGACCAAAACTCAATTTCACGTTCTACTGCGTCCTCCCCACCCCCATTCGCTCCCCTTGAGCTTGCATTCCTCTCCCCTCATCTTCTTCCACACATTACCCAAAGCCAGCATCCCCTCCCTCCCTTGCCGTTCCCCTTCCTTGCCTCCTCCCCTTTCCCTTGCCACTCCCGCCTTGCCACTCCCGCCTCGCCACTCCCGCCTCGCCACTCCCGCCTCGCCACTCCCGCCTCGCCACTCCCGCCTCGCCACTCCCGCCTCGCCACTCCCGCCTCGCCGCTCCCGCATTGCCACTCCCGCATTGCCACTCCCGCCTTGCCACCCTTCCCTCACCAATCCCACCTGCCGCGCGCCTTCCTGTATTTGCCACTGATTCGTGTCCTTACCGTTCCATAACCTTTTGCCACTCTCGCACTTTTCCGAATGACGGCAGCGTTTCACCAAAACATAAAAACATAAAATAAGTCGCTCTCGGCCGTTGTGTCACATCTGACTCTGTACTACCGCTCTGTCCACACAAGCGGCGGGCAGCCGGCCGATGAAGCGCTTTCTTCCATTGAGAGGTGCCTGGCCCGAATCGACAGCCCTACACTGCACCTGTCCTTGCCCGAGATAATCCACTTTTGTAGTCAGCGCCACACGGCAGTTCGGAGGAAACGCTTCGGGACGAAAAAAGACAGACAGTGAGTTACCGTGTGGGTGAGCATGTGTGTGTGTGAGGGTGCTATTGAGGGATTAAAGGCAAGAAGTGATACCTGTGGCCAGAGGGGGAAGTCAGGACGGGTAATCCTGCGAGAGACGTACTCAAGGACAGGCAAGGTGTCTTCTAGTGGGACGGTTCTGTCCGCTGCAGAGAGACGCACAGGTGCCTCGGCGTGCGGTTGGGAGCCTCCTGCGGAGCGTCGCTGCGGTTTGGACCGGTAGGACAATGCCTCCACACAGTCTGCAACTGGGCGAGCTGAACGTGGAAACGGAATATTGTTTTGCAATGAACGCAACAAACCAAATCGCAACAAGCTTTGCGCTCCAGCAATTTTTGATTCTTCTTAAAAAGTTATAAACCTGACCATTAAATATTTTAAAGGCGAGTGCATTTACACTTGAATGAAGTCACACCTCAATGGTTCATGCAGAGAGTGTAGTGCACCTTGTGGAACATTCCAGCCGCGCGCACTTTCCCCGCTGGAGTGGCATATTGGACACTTGACTGCGGAGTTCCTGGAACTCGTCCGGAACCAGTCACTGCGTTATGAGGCGCGGCACAGCTCAATCACCCGCCTCACCTGGGATGACGCGTCCCGCAAGCGTCCCGGCGGTGGCATGCTGCTGCAGCAGCCCGCCCAACGCCCTCTCAAAATTCGCGGCAAGAGGAGGGTAAATATGCGGAATGTAAGGCCAGAAACCGTCGACGACCGTCGATACGTGATAATAAAAGCGGGTCGGCTGTGTGCTTCGCCGTTCCACCGGCGGCAAGTAGAGCCGCGCCACGGCCGTCACATTTGGCCGGCCTCCTGGAGGCTGAGGCTCGTCGCTGCAGGCTGATGGATGGGCAGTGGCGGGCCGGCTTGCGCCGCCTTGCGGTAGGGGCTTCTGGTCGTCCGGCCCACTTCAGCTCCAAGCGTCAAGCCGCGTCAAGCGCATTCCAGACAGTACACTCGAAAACACCGTGCGATTCTACGCGGACAAGCGGCAATTGAATGACGCCGTCTTGATTCGAGCGGGCCTGGCCGGGCCGGGCACGGCAGATTGGATTGCGAAGTCGCTGCTGCTGGACTCGCACGTCACGGGGTCGTACATATTTTCGCGCGGGGCAATCAGGACCCGTGCAAGTGCTGCGATCTGACGGGCTGGCCGTGGCGGGCGGGCCTAACTCACACGCCCCCCGGGACACGCCCCGTTGTATCGCTGAATGAAAAGTGTGCGCGTTACATTAAATGAGTATAAATCAGAGCAAGTACCTTGACGGCCGAGTGGTACCCGCCCCCGGGGCAGGTTCCAGCAGCATTTTTCCAGCCCGGTGCCAGACACGTACTCAGAGAAACAACTTCAGATGTGTTTTGTGAGTCTTCCTTAAGTTTCCATAATTAGATTAATCCTTCAACAGCAACATATAAAAATCCAACCAGTTCACTATTATTTTGAAATTCCCGCTCAATTTTTGCCCGTGCCTCACTAACGGGCACTGTACGGCGCGAATGTGAACGACGTGGACCGCAGCGCGCCGTTTATTGATACCTGTTTACACTTCTCGACGTCCAAGAACTCCGGCCTTGCCCTTATTATGAGCTCTCATTAGCGGTGATGCATTAGTCATTTGAAAAGCGCGCGTACACACACACACACACACACACACACACACACCCTGGTTCGTCCGCCCGCGATGCCTGCGGCTCAGGAGGCAAGTCCTGCCACCTCTAATAGCGTAATTGTTATTTATGGCGACGAGAATCGAAATCGCGCGCGCGCCGGACATGTTGTGGTTCTTGCCGCCTGCTCTTGTTGTTGCTGACTTCGTCACTGCCGGCCTTCCCGATTCCACCGTGATTTTTGCTTGTTGATGTTGTCACAACGGCGATGGGTAGCAGACAACACCTTGTGTCTTCCAATCTGAGACTCGTATACTAACGCTTCAACAGGAGCTCTCGGCTCAACTTGACCATGAAACTTTTTTTTTTTTTCAAAATAAAATAAAAAGAAATGTTTTGGTCGAAATTTGTTTGTCGGAGGATAAATCAGTGGCAAGACAGGGCCGGGGCGTTCGTCCGGGGCGCGTCCCACCCCCGGGCAACGAGAGCGCGTCAAGTATATATTACGCGTCCTGACGCGGCCGCGCTATGACCTCAGAATCAAACTAGCAGCGGCGGCGAGCGGCAGCGAGCGGCAGCACTCTCCTGGAGATAGACCCGAGGCTAGAAATAATGAGAATGGTGGCCGCTTAATTTTTCAAAGCGAGCCATATGCTACACAACGAAAACCGGCAGCAATGTCTTGAAAGTGCCATCAAAAGACTGTACAAGCGGGTAACTTTTACTCTCCTTTGATAAATTTTCGTGCGTGTCCTAACTGAAAAGCATTGACGGAGTATTTCCCCTCCGCAAGCCAGCCACCCCAAGTCAACATATTTGTCATGGGCCGATGATCCAACGCTTTGGGGATCACGCGCGCGCCGTGTATCGCGCGACTAATAGTGTTTTTGTGGAGTGGCCGAGTTATAAATGATGGCGGCTTCCTAGAAGGCCGTGCCTCTATGCGGGCAGGTGCCCTCGTACAAGGCGCTGATTCAAGATGTCATGCACCCTCCACCCCTTCACCCCGTGCATGAGTGTGTGCGGGGCTCAAGTCACAAGCAGCATTGACTTCCTAGAAATCACCGCCTTTCGAAGGGCAGGAAAGGGCCATAAGGGGAAAGGGGGTAGAGGTGGGAAAGGGTGGAGCGGGGCAGGGCAGGGGTTGTGACCTCAATTTCATGCAAAGCAGGTAAGGTGGCAGCGGTGGCGGTGGTCTTATAGCAATCCACCTCGAAAAAAAAGACTCTCGTGACGTGGTGGCGGGTCATGTGAGCGCGATTGCGAAAAATACAAGGTAGGAAAGCACCGTGGGGCCGTATAACAATATGCGGAAAAAGGTAAATAAATAATTGACCTTCTCATCTGCCAAAGTGACGTGAGTGAGTGCTCTTCATTCATTCATTTGTCCGTTCATTCATTCCGTATCAGGCGTGGTCACGCTTGCAGCATGCGGGCGTGCCGTGCTTGGCGTGCCGTGCTTGGCGCGCACGCATGCAGATCACCAATTTGGGCAGAGTCAACACAACAGCGCCGCGCCATCGCCGAGTTAAACAAAAGAAATGATGCGATAAATATTGGCGTTCCGTGGATTCCCCGCCTCCGCGCGCGCTGTGGGTAATTTTGCCCACACCGCGCTCGCCGCAGCGCGCCTGCTCCACTTCTCTTGGCGCTGCTGTTCATTTCGCCGTTTTGAAATACCGGCCGCCCAGTTTTACAGCAGGCTGTGTTTATTGACAATGCGATAAATGGGGCAGCTATCACCGTTCGATGCCAGTTTACTCCAGCTTTGAAATCAGAAGCGGCGCGTTTGCGGATGTGAAATCGCCGTTCGCGTGGTCAGCGACGTCGTGTAGGTGGTCCGGGCTGCCCCTCGCGGCGGTTGGCACGCCGCGGTTTGGCACGCGGTGCGCTCGGCGACGACGTCAGGAAGGCAGTGATTAGCTCCGGACAGCGCCAGCACCTCTTGGAGGAATGATAAATCAACAAAACATGACAGTTACACACAATTCATTAGGACGACAGCGGAGCGCATCATTAGAATTCGGTGCCAGGCTACAGCCCCGTGGGCGAGGTTAGGGCTCGACGCTGCACCGAGGCGACCGAGGAGGCGACCGAGGGGCCACGGAGCCTGATCGATTTTAAATCACGCCGGGAGGTGTTGTGACATCCCGGGGCCCGTCATTTGACGTCATATTTAGGGACGATCCGAGCCGGTGGAGAGGCCAGGGACCAAGCCTTGTTGGGAGGGTGGAAACAGTTCTCACGTTTTTTTATTCACTGAAAAACACACTCAAGGAGGATTTCTGAACGGGGCCTTACCTTTAGTCACAAAGCTCGTAGGTTGTTGTTCCAGTGCCCACAGTCTTCCAGAATGCACGGCGTGTGTGCCGAGGAAGTCCAGGAGCAGCCACTGGAGGCGCTGGAGAGGAGGGGGCAAATGAGCGGGACGGGGGAATTCGCCCTGCGGCCCTGGAATCAACCTGTCAAACACTTGTTGATTGATTCCTTCAATTTCTGGAGAAGACTCCGTCGCGTCGCTCGTCGGCCGGCCCCAGTGCCCCAGACGGGTCACAGCACGGCCCGGGGAAAACTTGCTCTCGACGCGTCGTGATTTTAGGAATTCAGAGCGTTTAATTTTTTTTTCAGCGCGCGTCACCGGAAATTCCGCAAAGGTTAGCAGTGTAAGCGGCGCTATCACGGTTTTCACCGTCGGCGCACTTATTGTAGTGTACGGCCGATGTTTTTGTTTTCGTTGCTGTCATTTTCCACCGAGGAGCGCCGAAATCCCCCCCGAAAAGGGGTGAGGCCGGTCGTATCCCTTTCCTACAAAGTGGCCCTAATGGTCGCTGAATCGTCGTTGCATTTGATTTATCGGGCCGTGTGGTGCCGATGCGCGCCGTGCGGTACGCGCTAGCTGCACTGGGTGCACTGGGTGCCGCCACGACGCAGTTTGAGTTTTCGGCCGGACTGCGGCCGGACCGCCACTTAGGCCGTTAATTGTCGCCCATTGAGGCGATTATGAGTGTAATTGTCTGATTGGCCCGCCGGCAACCCTCGTGGGGACCTAATAGTGCCGCCCGAGGCGCTAAATTTGGAGCAGCAATATTTTTGACGAATAAAGTGCAGGGCAAGCCGCGAGCGGCGAAGAAGCCTGGAATCTCACAAGGCTCACAACGCACCCCAGCCTCAGAGACGGACTTTCTAAAATTGGCCGTGGTCTCACTGTCCCGTTGACTGGGTGTGCAGTGCGTCTCGGAAGCTTTCTGCGCCAAAGCCCCAGGGCGCGCGCTGCCGTGACAGTCTTGGGGGCAGTCCGGGGTAAACACGAACAGGGTCTCAATCCACTCCACTGTCACAAAGGCACGACCGACGCACGCAGTGTTTTGAAGTCACTTGCATGAAATGAAAAATCTGAACACTTTAAGAGAACAAAATGCAGTTCATTGTTTATTTATGCTGCTTTCAAACCACGGTAGACGCGGTGTCACATGTGATGTCCATGATGCAGTATCCTACTTTGTACCGCATTCTTACTCGCACTGAACTATCCGTGCGCAGGCAGGCAGCAGGCACCAAAAAGATGAAGAATACTCGAAGCAGACGTACGTCGTCGTGGCGATAAACGATTATATCATTACGTCATTACCCGGGGCGGTCGGTCGGTCCCGGTATGGTTCGCTGCATGACCACACAAATTAGGGGGCCAGCCCTCCAGTGGCGATCCCCTCAAGGTCCCCGGCATTCGGTTGTTTTTTCGCACAGGTACACACACACTTCCTCATCGCGCCGCGATCACAAACCGCAACTCGAGAACTTCTCACCGACCGTCCTTGTGCGACCAAAATCGGCGGCCAACGAGGGGCGAGGGGTCGAAAAAATGTAGGTGGCTGTGAGAATAGAGAGGCTGCCTCCTAATTCAATATTGGTTCGAGTGTGATTGAAGGGATGTTGAGGCCTAAGCCCCGCGCCGCGGTGCCGCGCTGCCGCGGTCCGCATACAAAGCGCCTCTCTCGTCATCAATCGATCAGGGCGTCGGCCAGCGCGGCGGCCCGGCCTCGGCGCCTGTTTGCACGAGGTAAGACGGCCCCTTCCCAAAACAGCGGAAACGGCCGCGTTTTTCTGGCCGGAGAGAAATGACAGAGTGCGCGCCGGACCGCTGCGTAAACATAGTAACTGGAGTCCCCGCGCCGTAAACACGACGACGGCGACGGCCATTCATGAAATTCTTGGCGGCCCCATTCACAAAGCGAAACAATTGCAGCCTGCGAAAACGTATTGAATTAGCCGTTATTCCGGCCGCGATTTCGGAAAGAGGTGAGTGAAAGACGCGGAAAAAGGTTTTGGTGGGCGGCTTTGTTTTGGTTAAAAAGTGCAGTAATGACTTTGTTTTGTTCCCAGATGTCGCCGGATGTGGCGAAGGCTCTGGCCAAAATGTGACGCAGCCGGATAAGGTGAAATTGTGCGGTGACCGGTTCCAGGTGGATATAGGAAACCGTCGATTTGGGGGCGGGGCGGCGTGTGTCGAATACCTGTGGTGTGGACTGCAGTGAGCCCTCTGTAGCCTTTCCGGTCCAGACAACTAGACGAGCAGGCCGAGTGCGTCAGCACCGGTCACCGCTTAAGACCATTGCCCGCAAAGCTTGCACTTGTTTTACGGGAGACTTCGGCCCCTCACCTTCGGTGTTTCTATGCGGGTTGCGACTAAGGGGCAGGTGCAGCCTTTCCAGGATTCAAATTAAAAATGAAAAAAAAAAAGAACTAAAAACCTAAAACAAATTGCGCTAAAATTAGCGAGGGTAATGAATGCGTGTGGAGTGCAGCACCCCTTCCATTTCCTGTGCCGACGGTGCCGACCCCGCTGCCTCACTGCGGCGACATGCACGGCTTTCAAAGTACAACTTTTGCATGCAATATACAGGCAAGGGCGGTGCGCCTGCGTGCACTCTTTTACTGCCCCGGCGCATGTGAGAGTGTGTGCGTGTGTGTTAGTGCGTTCTGCGTCCGTCCGCCATAAACGCTCGCAAAAGGCGAACACCGACAAAGTCGTCAACATCTCGTCCATTTGCGACCGCAAGAAGGGCATTTTGGCCGCAGTCGGCTGGCCGGGCGAGGAACGGCTTTCGCGGTTTTCGGCGAGTGCTCTGAAACGGATCGCGCGGGTGGCGGCGCGGCCAAGGCGCGGAGTGGGTCGCGGGGAAAGAGTAACACATTCAAATGTACGAACAGTTAGTTAAAAAATAATATCTGCGGAAAGCATCAGCACCCTTTGACTAAAGTCTCGCCAAATCTGCCAAATCCCTGTAAAAAATTCTTGATAAACTTAAAATAGTATTTTTTGTGATGTAAATGCGCAGGGCGTATTTTCGCTCCGATCATTGAATGAAAAATAAAAGATTCCCGCCGCCCCCCTCCCCGTACATGGCGGGCACGGCGGGCACGTCGTGAGGGGGCGTGGAGTACGTGTGTGGAAGGTGGGGGACGGGCAGCTTACTAAATTGCAGGGTACGCCGAGGACCTGTGGGTACCTGTGGGTACCTGTGAAGGGCGGGCTGTGAGCGGTAGCAGGCCCCCTCCTGCCCCACCCTCTTTCGCTGTCCTTTTCCATGCTCAAACTTTCCTTCTCCGGTCTCACTGCATTCTTTTTTTCTGTCTTACTGTCCGCCATGCCCTCTTCCTTCCATACGCTGCACACACACACAGACAGACACACTCACACAGAGACACACACACACATACACAACACCACATCCGCCCCTTTGACCCCCGGCGGTAGCTTCCAAAGGTCCGCCATGGACTTCCACACGACTTGAAGAGTCTTCTTGCGGCCGATGGATAGAAATGTGTCGGTCAGAATGGCTGCAGTATGTTCGTAAGTACTTGAAGTATTTTTCAGGTTGCGCATGCTTCTATTGCGCACGTAAATCTACGAAAATAAGGGGTTCACGACGCTGTAAGGCATAGTGAACGAGAAGGAGGCGCACGACGTATTCATAAAACAAAACGGCCTGCTGAGGGAGCGCCGCGGCGAGCAGCGCCCTCAAAATAAAAGCAAAGATTGAGAAACACGATTTTGATAATTATAGGTTTGTAAAATGTACAATGCTTTGTTTTCCCCCTTTCGGGCCGGCCGGCCAATCAGGCGCAGCGTGAGAGTGGTGGAGTGTGGGACCACGCGGCTACCGCAATGGCCGCGACCCGGGTTCGAGTCCCACCGGCGTCCTGCTGCTGCCGCGTTTTCGCGGTCGGGACTGCGTCGACGGGAAGCCGCGGGTACACGGCACTCGGATCGACTGGCCGATCAGGGAAGTCCATCGGTTGTTCGTGCTTTACACTGTCTGCTGGACAGTCCTTACAGTCCCCGGATGCCAGCGGTCTCTATCATTACCCCGCCTCCGCGACGGTCACGTCGGCCGACGCTTAGAGGTGCGACTTCGGCCACCGGGACGTGCCCGGCAAGGCCCGGCAAGGCCGCACCGGGCAGGCAGGCACGCCGGGGCGCGGGAGTACGGACGTGTAAGTCCGCAGAAATGGGTCCAAAACGGCATGAATGGCGCGCACCTGCGGCACGTCCACAAATTGACACTGTACGGCAGGTAAAGACGGATAAACGCTGCGAGTCGCCTTTTTGTTCTGATACCGGTAATGCGCCGCACTCACCCCTTTGGGTCCTTGGGTCTCGGAGGCCTCGCCTTGCGCGCCTTGCGTCTGCCGCCCAGCATTACTGTCATTATCGGACAGATCACAGGTTGCAGTTCCGTCCCCCTACGTCCCTAACGTCCCTACGCCTCGTGCGTTACTGCGGAAAGGGAGACGGGAAGTTGCAGCGAGGAAATCTCGTGATTAAAGGAAAACAAAACGAAAGAGAGGGTGCGAAAATGCAACAGCTTATTGCGCCGCCGCGTTGGTGGGCGACAAAAAGCAGACGCCATGAGCGCGGCAGCGCTGCAGCGGCGTGTATCTGCCGTCGAAAAGTGATATATAGCCCGAGATCTGCACGCTCTGATGCCGGTCGGATGCCAGTGAGTCGGGCGCTGCTGCAACCAGGGTTCGCATGGCGGCGTGGCGTGGCGGTCAGAGCCCCCACGTCAACGTCGCCCTCCATACTTTCGGCGTTTAGATGTGTGCCCATGAAATTTGGGTAAAATTTCTGCGAGCCAAATTTTGTTGCCTGAAAAAAGGGTCCGGACGTAGCAGTGCCATTTCAATTGAAAGCTGATTTTGACGCGATCGTCAGCAGCAGCGTCGCTTCACGCTTAGCACATTCATATTCAAATTCAAGCACCAGCTCGAGGGCAGTGCAGAACGGCGAGCAACTCAAGTAGCGGACCGTCTCGAACCGCCCCGCCCCGCCCTGCCACGTCTTGCGGCCGTCCTCCGACGGGCCTCTGCGACCCGCACTGGCCCGGCCAGCCCGGCCAGCCCCGCCAGCCCCAGCGGCCCGCCGACATTGTTGCAAAGCTGCAGACGGGACGACATCGCAACTCATATTTTTATACACACACGAACGCACGCACACACTGGCACGTCGGATCGCGTCGTCGCCTGCCGCCCGTCTGCCCGCCACTGCCCGGCCGGCGAAAAAGCTCTAAAAATCCCCGGGCCGAAATTTATGGAGACAGTCGACAGCGGTGGACGCGGAGTGGACGGTCACTTTGACGTTTGTTGGCTTCATATGCGGAGCCGAGAGCGGAGGGGAGCGGGGAGCGAGGCCTGCAGACCCTCTGGGGCTTCTCCATACGCCCACGATGCACTGCCTGCAAAGTGTCCGGAAGCGTTTTTATTTCGCGGATGGAAACTGATTGCGAAATGCAAGTGTTTTGGCGACGCCCCCCGGGACAAGGCCGCCGCGCCGCCGCCCTGCTGACGCCCTGCTTGCCGCGGGCCAGGCATGCTGATGAGCCGGCCAAGTCAGTAGCCAATGACCTGCCAATACGACTACCGACGAGACTCGCCGGCCAAGGCAGCCAAGGCGTCGAGACAACGCCCCGGGCGCTGCGGGCTGCGGACGGCCAACAGGGGGGCCGCAAAGTCAGTGCGGTAGCGAGGGTTGCCTACTCCCCGTTACCATTACCATTACGGGCTAGACCACGACTGATCGTACGCAGTGGCGAGGCGGCAGGGTGGCCAGGAAGTCTCTGCGGTGGCGAGGGTTGCCTACTCCCCGGCGAGGCAGCCAGCGAGTGAACGGGCGCTTCGGGTGTAACTCCGTGAGCGTCGCGAACGGCACCTGCATTTACCTCGCCGGCACATTATAAAGGAAGTCGGGCCGACGCGTACCTCCCCCCCCCCTCCCACCGCACACGTCCCGCCGGGCCGCCAGCACCGCCAGGGACGCCGTAATAACAGTATCAGCCGTCGTGAGTTATTAGGCGTGTGGACGCTGCGGCCCATCACGGTGCTCCAAGTCGCTTTCGTCGCTCCGTCTCTCCCGCACCTGAGAGGGACGCCCCATGAGTGCGAGAGAGGCAGAGCGACGAAAACGACCCTCGGAATCAGTGTGCTGGCCCGCCGGCCGCCGCACACCGAGTCCCGGGCCTCGAGGAGAGGAGGCCCTGCAGCACATCCGCGTCTCCACCGTCGGCAGGCAGCGGCGTGAAAGTCATGAATGGAA
This sequence comes from Thrips palmi, assembly GCF_012932325.1. Taxonomy (NCBI): domain Eukaryota; kingdom Metazoa; phylum Arthropoda; class Insecta; order Thysanoptera; family Thripidae; genus Thrips; species Thrips palmi. The sequence goes on along the minus strand of NW_023144625.1, from coordinate 12,711,459 downwards.
ATGGAAGCTGCCTCATGCTGCATGGCCGTCGGCGACGTCGTCGACGTCCTGGTGGTGTTCCTGGTGGTGATAGTGGTGGTGGTGGTTCTGGTAGTGATCCTGGTGGTGGTCTTGGTAGTGTTCCTGGTAGTGTTCCTGGTAGTGTTCCTGGTAGTGTCCCTGATGATGGTCCTGGTGGTGGTCCTGGAGGTGGCCTTGGTGGTGGTCCTGGCGGTGGTGTCGGGGGTTGCAGTGACGTGGCTGCGCGGCGCGCTGTAAGGTGGAAGCTGCGAAGCTGCGAAAGCAAGCCCGCTGATTTACGAGAGAAGAGCCCTAATTGTCTTACGGCAGTGCAGCCCCAGCCCTGGGCCCAGCCCTGGGCCCAGCCCCCGCAGTCCCACGGCCACGGCCCGGGCGCGGCGAGCCTGGCCGAGCCCGCCGAGGCAACGCCGAGGCCCATCCCCTCGCAGCCATTTCTCATCCGGGGCAGTGCCTGGCGCTGCTGGCGCTGCCCGCGCTGCCACGGCCAAGCCGGCGGAGGCCAACGAGACGCATCCTTCACAATTAGGCCGCGTTTTGTAGCGCGCTATGCGTGGAAGAGGATGTACACTGGATGAAAAATTCGCCGCTGCCTTTGGCGTGAGCTGGGCTTAGGGCTTTGGGCGCCCTGCCGGCTGGCCCGGCCTCGGCGGGCCCAGGCTGTCTGGCCGGGCCGAGCGGCGGACAGGGCGGGTTGGGTCGGGTCGGTAGGCGTTGCGAGGGCGGTGCCATGCCATGCTAGAGACGCAGTGAAAGTTTCGGCCTTTTGTTATTTGGCATTCATCAAATCGGTAGCGAAGCAGCGCAGCACGCCCCTTCGGCGAATGAAGCGTGCGATAAGTTATTTATGCGGCTTCTGATGGTTTATTGATTCCCTCCCCCGCCCCCTCCCCCCGCGCGAATCCGCCTGCTCGGCAGCAACCAGCCCGCCCGAGCCAGCCCAGGTCTGCAAATAAGCAATCAGAGAGCTGTTCGCAAGTTGCGCTGATTAGCCATCGTGAGGTAGCGACGACTTACAGGGGTCCTCGGAAGCCTTTCCGCCTGCTCGTGTATGTGTGTGTAGGTGTGTGTGTGTTGTGTGCTTGCTTGCTTGCTGTGCTCACGCACGGCGTGTGAGCGCCAAAACGGCCCGGAGTTTCCACTAATGGGGATGGGTAAACGTCGGGAGGGGAGATGTCACGCAGTCGCGCGTCGCGGAGTGTGACGAGCGTAAACAAAATCGTCACGTGAGGCTGGTCCGGGCCCGTCTTTAGACGGTCCTGCGTGAACCACGGCGAACCACGGTGAATCGGGTGAACCGGGTGAAGCTGGGACGGCCTTCTTCGTGTCCGAGCGGTTCCAGACTGCAGCAGCTGATTTACGGTTGGGGTCTCTGGCCCGCCCCCGTCCCGCCCCTCCGCCCCCGCAGAGTTCACCCACTGTTCACCCAGTCCGCGACACTGCTCACGCTGCATGCATGTCCTTTCTCAGAGATGCGCAACTGTGACGGAAATTTTTCTTTCAGATTTCCTTTTTCTCATTTCATTTTTTTCCATTTTTTCCTTTTTTTTTTGGACGAGGTGAACCCTTGCATCTTTATCACTTTGGTTTGTTGATGTTCCCTCTCTCTCTTACCCTTTATATTCATTACTTCCCTGAATGTAGCGCCTCCGCCACGCCCTCGCCCGCCCCCGTGACCCGCCCCTGGACCCACCCCCGCCCCCAGCCGGGGGCCGTGTGCTCCCGGGCCCGCCCCCGCCCACCTCCGCCCGTGGGTATGCACCCGTCCGTCCCGCCCCCGCCCGGAGGACCGGCCCGCCCACAAATACCTTCCCTCGCTGGAGGGCCGAGGCTGGAGGGCCGAGGCTGGACCGGGCGCAAGACGGAGCCCCGAGGATCCCTGCTCCAGACTCAATGCAATCCTTTGTTGCCCCGGGCTGTTTCCCACAAGCTTCATTAGTCCCTCCCAGCATTCTCCGAGGTCAGTATGGAAATGGTCAGCTAACGATATTCGAGGGGCGTGGCGGGGCGTGGCGGCACCCCTTTCGGCGTGCCCTGCCGGGGACGCGTAAAGCACGTAGCTTTTAAATCCGGCCACTTCCGCGCGACGAGGCATTCCGGCCGGCGCGTCGTCTGCGTCGTCCGCGTCGTCTGCTGGCGCTGGAGCGAGAAAACGCTTTCGGGCGGCAATTAGTAAGTCGCCACCCACACATCCCGGAAGCGCCAACGCCTCGCACCCGGGCCGCGAGGCTTGCCACGAGGTGGCGGACCAGGACGGCGACGGCGACGTCTTGGAGGGTCTGTCTGCGGGTTGGCGCCGGCAAGGCCGAGGGGGGGCGTACACTGCGAGCTCGGCGTCGTCACGGTCCGCATCACCTGGACGGCAGCCATCACTCAGGAGGCGAATTCCTCCCCCGCGGCCCGTGGCGCGCCGTGGCGCCCCCGGCTGGGGGGCGCCGGGACAAAAAATAGTCCCGCACCGCGCCGAGGCGCCGCCGAGCAGCGGAACCACGCCGAGCCGCGGTGGCGCCGGGGCTCCGAGCTTCCGTCAGTCTTCGACAGGTGAGGAATGGCCGCGAGAGAGACAGAGGGCGAATTTATTCCGTCTCGGAAATCACTCGGCCTTCGACGTAAGGCTGCCCTTGTCCTTGGGGGCCCGCCAGTGCCCCCCGGCCCCGCCAGTGCCACGCCGGTGGGGCCTGGGCACCGGGAGCACAGCATCGTGGCGGGGCGGCGCGGCCGGACTCGACGGGTATGGTTTGTAATCGTTTATGCGGTCGGCTGCTACGGCCTGCTCGTCCCGCACCCTCGCCCCTGCCCCTCCCCCCGGCCCCTTTAAACCCCGCTCGTCTTGATCTTGATCTTGCGTGTTACTCTGCCTAGAAAAGGCGCAAGGAACACCGCTCGCGGAGATCGCGCAGCGCGAATGTGTGGTACAGCGAGGAGGAGGAGTCATTGATGAATTCAAGCCAAGTTGTACTCACGATGCTGCTTGCAGCTTCATGCCTGCATTGTAGGACGTTCAGTCTCTCGGTTTGGCGATTTATTTTCGGATCGCAACAAAATCATTAAGACATTCCGAAACCGACCACCGTGCATGCCTGTGGGTTGGGCCAGCCAGCGTGCGTGTGTGTGTGTGTGTGTGTGTGTGTGTGTGTGTGTGTGTGTGTGTGTGTGTGTGTGTGTGTGTGTGTGTAAAACCGCAAGCCCCTGAGCACCTCAATTCTTCTTACTTCTCTTAAGTTCTTTCTTACTTTTCCTTGCTTCTTAATTATTCTTACCTCACTTAAATTTTTCTTACTTATCCTTACTCTTCCTAAGGGTATCGCAGGGTACCAGGCCGCAGAGGCTCCCGTTGCTGTAGGTGGCCCGCGTTGTTTTCGGACGGTCACGATCACGCGGCCGGGGCCGGGCACACTGTCCCTCAGGGTCAACCTGGCCGGCCGGTGGCGTGCAACGTGCCGTCGAGCGCCGATTTGGCAACGTCCAATCGCACTTGGGCAAGGCGCGCGAAAGCAGTGAGCTTTGAACACGTCGACTGCGTGCTTCTCGAAGGCGTGAACAGCAGCGGCGGCAGCAGCAGCAGCGGAGACGGAGAACCACCTCGGCTCGACCGCAGTCCGATCGTGCGGCACGGCGCGGCACGGCGTGAGCAGCGGTCTGGTCTTGGCCAAGCCTGCCGGGGCCCCGACAAGGGCCCCTAGGGGCACCACCTCACCTACGCCTCGGCATTGGCTGCCTGTGCAGCAGTCGTGCCAACCCCGCGACCCCTGCCGACGAAAACATTGCCTCGACCATTACTATTCGTTTGCACTGCAATTTCATTGTGGAGTTTGCTTCCCACTCCGGTGGCGCAGTAGTCCGTTTTGAACGATAAAATTTGGTCCTTTTGACCTGGATTCCAGCCGCCGAATGCCAAATTTTTGCATTCCGTGAGGGCAGTCCAGGCCCTAGGCCAAATTATGGGATTCGAAACGGGGCGCTACTAGAGTGGCAGGAAAACTTACCAATGAAACTGCAACAACTGCGAGCGAAGAGTTAGTCCAGGTGAGAGCAATCAGCCGGCCGAAAGGGTTTCGAGGACTGCCCCTGTCTGTCTGTCTGTCTGTCTGTCTGTCTGACTGTCCGCCTGTCGTCGGCCTGGCGTCGCGAAAGGGACGAGGCTGCACCGATTAGGCCCGAACGAGTTGCTCACAGTCCCCACACCGCCCCCCATTTCCGCTTTCCGGTCGTCCGGAGCGCAGCGGTGCAGCGCGCGGCGTAGCACGGCGTAGCGCCAGGACCAACAGTAAAAACAAGCAACTACAAAAAAAATCGGCAACCGGACAAAAAACTCGCGCCAGCACAACATGCAGTGACAAAAACGCGGTTCGGGAAACAAGGCGGAGTTGAAGGTATTCGCAGCAGGAGCAATCTGCAGGAGGCGGTGGCCTCGCGGTCACTTTGCTACGTGGTGAATGGAGGCTCCCCTACAATCAAGGAGCACCAGTAGCAACTAGATCTCACTCACCGGATATCGGTAAGTGAGGGAGTCCATTCCCGTGGAACCACGCCCGCCGCGGGGCTCGGCATGGCACTAGGCACGCCACACGCGCAATAGGCGCCTTGGCTGGCCGTCGCTGCCCGTGCATCCCATTTGGACGATTTCTCCCGATTACCCTGCGCACAGATTGACAGTGTGAGGGCCTTGTCCTGGAGCCGGCAGATGCCGCTCCAAATGTGTCCCTGCAAAACATGTTTTGAGCGCCCAGCGGGACGGCCCCTCTCTCCCCCTCCCCCTCCCCCACTCGGGCAAACTGAATTTGACGCGTGGATGGTGCAGCCTGCCGCAGCGTGCCGCAGCGTGCGCCTCTGTGTCCCGTTCCATCTCGGCCCCCATTTCCTATTTTCCGAAATGAAAATATAAAACGGTTTCTGGACCGGGGAACCGCCGCCCTGGGGCCTACACGCCGGCAAGCTCCGGGCCCGGCCTGGCCCGGCCGGCAAATTCAATTCCGATGGAAAAACTGGCGTTCCAAAAAGGAGGAAGGGAGTTGAACGCGTGGAAAAAGAGTTTGAAAATGCACTGGTGGAATGAGTGTGCCCTATGCATAACGCGCCGCAGAGCGAGTCCGGGCCGCTCCGGCCGCCGCCACTCCGGGCCGACGGCAGGGCTTCCTCCGCCCGGAGGCCCGGAGCGCCGCTCCCGGAGCAGTCCCGGACCTCTCCGGGCCGAGCGGCCGGAGCGACAATTGTCGGCGAATTTCCTTCCTGAGGAAACTCAATTCCAGGAGAGACGGCCGCCGCGTCGAGAGGCCGAGGCCCCCGCCGAAGGGGACCGGAGGGGACCGGAGGGGACCGGAGGGGACCGGAGGGACGAGGGGCGGCGCGGCCGGCCGGCCTGAGGCCAGGCAACGCCATCTTGAAAGTCGTTCGCATACTGCTCTCTTGAAGCATCGGTCGTGGCCGAGTCTACGTAGAGCGATCTCCGCGACAGAGTGGCGACTCGCCACGGAACTTAGCTCCCAATGAGCCGGAATGGGGACCCCCGCCCCCTTCGCTCGCGGCTCATCTAAGTTAAGCCCATCAGAGACGTCTGGCCCCGCCGCCCAAAATCAGCACGCGTCTGTTTGACGTCCGTCGCTTCCACTCTGTCTGTTTGCGCGTCTGCCTGTCCGTCCGCCTGACCGTCCGTCTGTCCGCTCGCCCCGTTTTTCAAGGGGCGCGCTTCAATTCTCCCAGTTGCCATTTCAATTAAGGAATGTTTAACAAGGCGCCTCTATTCACACCGACCAATTGCGTAGCGTGCCCCGCGCGCCCCGCGCGCCCCGCGCCTCGAGAGCCTGGAGTGCTTGAAGGCGCTGGAGGGCGCGAAGGGCGGCTGGAGGGGCTGCTGGAACCTCGTGAAGCCTCCAGGCCTCGAAGGGCCCGAAGAGTGGGTCCCGGCGAGGGCGCACCAGATGAAGGTGTCGCCAAAGTGTCTCCCCGGCAGCGCTCGGCTCGATTCGCGTTTATTTTTCGCTCCAATTTAAATTTGACGCGATAACACGCTTTTCGCGGGCAAGAAGAAAACGAGGACTTCTGGAAGCCACTTCCATGTGCCAGCCCGGCAGCAGTGGTAGCCGTGCGAGCACTTTACTTCCGGAATGGGGCTAGAAATGGTGAGTAGGCGCGAGGTAAGTGGCTTCACCATTTTCGAAGCTGACCTGTATAGGTTCTTTTTGTGACTCTAGTCCAGCCGCCTTTGCCGGAATATGTATATTCCAAATTTCTCGTCAATGTTTGTGTTTTTCTGTATTTCAGATCGGCGCAAGCGCTACCTGCAGGGGCTTGTTGGCAACGTCTTTGGAGTGACAACACGAAGACCGAACCTGCTTGACGTCCACGGCGGAGCGCGAACATGCCACTTTGACATGCCTTCGGAGTCCTTCGGAATCCTTCGGATCCAGCAGGGATGCTAACGGTACCGAATCTCCCCTTTCGCACGTCAATGTCAACACGGCCGACTACTAAAACATTCCGAAATCCTTTCTTGGGCCCAGCTCACGGCCCAGCTCACGGCCCAGCGGCCCCGCCCCCAGGCCGCCGTCAGCGACACTGGTGCCGTCACAGAGCTCGGCTGTGCTCTGCGCTCCGCCGGCGGCGCGACAGAATCACTCTCCCCTTTGCTGAGATCCTCGGCAGGTGCACACGAACCGCCTGACGGACAAGCACCCCGCCGCGCACCCCGCCAGGCACGCCCCATGGGCACGCCAGGCCCTCCTCGCGTGCGGCTGTCCGAGCGTCAAGCGCGTCAAGCGGTCCGCCCCGTGGTGGTGATGCGACATGAAGCGCTGTCCGTCCGTCCGTCCGTCCGTCTGTCAGGCTGGCTGTCAGGCTGTCGGCGCGGCCTGCGCGGAGACCCAGACGGCCTGTCACGACCGGCCTAGTCCGAAACACAACGGGAAGAATCCCTTTTTGGAGACACTTCGTGCGGGAAAGGGCGGGGCGCACGCACGTTGGTGTTGTTGTTGTTGTTGTTGCGGAGCAAGGGGCTCGCTTTCAGTTTCGCCACCGTGGGAAGGAGATCCGATCGGGCGACGCGTCGCGAAATGAAAAGGAAGGAAAGGATTGGTGGCCATGAGGCCGTCATCCATCGGGGGACTTCGGGGGACTTAACGACGCTAATTGTATCAGTGCCGTCGGGGGCCTCGGTGTCCGTCCGGCCGTCCGCCCGGGCAGAAGGAGCATCCCCATCTCATTAAGGTGGAGAGTGACGAAGACGGACGAGGGGCGTCGTCACGCCGCCGCCGACTCGTCACGCGACAAGTTGGCCCGTGACGGTGGGTGTCTACGCGGTGTCTGCGACGTGTCTGTGACGCTTGTGGAAATCGACTGACAGGCTCGGGGTGGGGCCGTGACGTGTCTCAGTGTCGTCTCCTCGTCTGGAGGTGAGAACCTTCCCGTCCGGGGCCGCTGCTGCCGGGTGCCGGTCAAGTATTACGTGACACCCTGACGGTCGCCGTGCGGTGCGAGAGAGACAGAGCGACTCCTCGAGCCGGAACTCTTTGGAGCGTCTTTGAGGCCCACGGTGTGCCGCGCCGTCTCTGTTTGCGTTTCGCGCACTCGCTTTTTATTTCGCAGTGATGTAGTGCCGGGTGACACGCAGCGCCCCGCGGCCATCTAGATACCCCTCCGCCCCCGCGGCGGTGCGCGCCGCGCGCTGCTCGCGGTCAGCGTGTCCTCGCTCGCTGATTTGAGCTTTCAATCAAGCTGCCGCCGAGCTGCCGCAGTGCCTGACGACGGTCGTGACAAACGCGGGGCATTTGTTCGGCACGCGTCCTCGCCGCTGCACTGCAAGCCCGCCGGGGCGTGGCGAGGGGCCTAAGGGTGGTGACGCCGACCGGCCTGCCGACTGGTTCCTTTTCGTCGCACTGGAAGGGCGTTCTTATCGGTGCGAGAGAGACAGAGCGACGAGAGCGACTCTCGGAATCGGTCTATCCCGGTGAAAGGTCGCCGTTACCCTTCGCCTAATCTGCGGCGTCGTGTGTGCAGTGCATAGGCCACGGCAGGCCACGCGAAATGGGAAAGAAAATGAGTGGAATTAGTCGCCTTATCGCGACCCGCCCCGCTCCGCCCGCCTCGCCGCCAACGAGGCCGCCAACCAGGCCGCCAACCAGGCCGCCACGGCCAAGCGGTGTCGTCACGGCGAGTCAGCACACTGATTCCGGGGGTCCTTCGCGTCGCCCCGTCTCTCTCGCACTCACAGGGCGTCCTGCTTTGGTGCGAGAGAGACAGAGCGACGAAGGCGAGCCTCGGAATCAGTGTGCAGCCCCCCGACTCAATAATAAGCAGCCACTTTGTCGTCGCCAGGCGTGCGAGCAGCGCGTGCGCGTGGAAGTCGAGCAAACAATGAATTCCTGAATTGGCCCGATCCCTATCCCGGCAGAGCCTCCACCAGTGTCGTGCCTGGCACGCGTAGGCGTTGCCCGCGCAAAAATTGCGGCCCGGCCGGTCGCGCCACCCCGTCGTCGCCTTGCTGCCGCTGCACTGTAATGGCCAATAATAAATGCCCCCCGCACTCATAATCACACGGCGAGTAAAGAAAAGCGTTTTTGGCGCCGACACGCGCGCGCTCTCGCCGCCCTCTCTCTCTCTCTCTCTCTCTCTCTCTCTCTCTCTCTCTCTCTCTCTCTCTCTCTCTCTCTCTCTCCCTCTCTCTCTCTCTCTCTCTCGCTTTGGAAAAATGAAAACACGACGTACACAATTGCCATGTAAAAAATTCCGCCCCTGTCGCACCCCCTGCTTCCCCAGCCCTCCCGCCGTAAGACGCTGGCGGCGGCGGCGGCGCACCCAGTGGGTGCCACAGCCACCCACCCTCCATTGTACACAGAAAATTGTCCCACAAAGCATAATTGCTAATGGAGTAACCCCCGAGTGTAGTCCGCAGTGTGGCCGCGAGCAGCACGGCCTACAGTGCCTCAACAAGTACTTACATACGTTTGCTGCGTGTTTTTATCGCTCTTCCACGTTAGAAAAAAAAACATTGATGTTTTTGTTTGTTCCTTTTGCCTATATAGCTGCTTTTTCAAGGGAAATTGCTCGTAAGTATGTCTTTAAGTATGCACGTAAGTATGTCCTTAAGTATGCACGTAAGTATGCACGTAAGTAAGTATACAGGTAAGTATACTTGTCAGTGTACGAAATTTGCTCTGGGGCGGACGCTTCCGCGGCATACGGGATCCGTCCCCGTACTCCGTGGCTGCAGCCCGTGTATCTCCCCCTCAAACTGTCCCATTTCCACCCCAAGCGAGGCGGCCAGGCCCGCCAGGCCGGCCAGGCGGCCGCGGGGGGCAGACGGTGCCGCCGGCACCTCGCTCGCGGAGTGGAGGCGTTCCCGGCGTGGCGCTGCCCGCTCTCCATCTGTCATGATTCTATACCTTGTCGGTGTCCCCCGGAACAAGGCGCTCTTCTGCCCGCAAGCCCACGCACGCCCACCCTGCCTGCGGTCTGTCTGTCTGTCTGTCTGTCTGTCTGTCTGTCTGTCTGTCTGTCTGTCTGTCTGTCTGTCTGTCTGTCTGCATGTCTGTCTGTCTGTCCGTCCGCTGCGCGGAAGAGACTTACTTTCCTCCCGGCTCCGGCGTTAAATTTTTCCGCGTTCGCGCCAAACTTCCCCTTTCCTCGCTGCTCTTCCCTTTTCCGGCCGCAACGAGCTTTCCCTTTCGTTTTGTTATTTCTCGTTCATTTCAGTTCGGGTCCCACTCGCACGCCGCGCGCGGAGTGTTCGGAGCGTGTTCGGATCGCCAGGTGGGGCGGGGCGGGGCGGGGCGGAGAAAGAACGCCACGGGGACAGCCGCGCCGCGCCCACGTCTGTCTGTGACAGGTTGGCATGGTGTGACTAGGGACCCCGCTGGGCGCCCCGCTGCAGCGCCGCCCCGCCCCGCCACGCGCGACCCCCTGCCGGGCCTCCCTTCCACGAGTACGTAACAGCGGGGACCTTGACAAAGGCCTTGCGGCGCCATTTCCCTAAATTCCGATTTTGGTTTCTCGGAAAACGGCTATTCTTGCCGCGCGGGGCGTTGGTGTTGTGCCGCTTCTCCCGCTTGGCTCGGAAAAGGGGGGGGCCAGAAATTGGTCCCTGCACCCTGGAAAGCCGCCTTAAAAGTACGCAAAAAGCCACACTTTGTGAGACTAAAAGTGCAGCTTGGGCCCACCTTCACGGCGGGTCTGGATCCGCCACTGGAAAACTTGCAGTGCCCCGTTGGCAGTCTTTGCCCCTCCGCAGACAGTGCAGACACTCGGTACTCAATTACTCATGAGGATTAGGCACCTCAAAGCGGCTTTCCCCGATTTTCCGCCTTCATTGCTCCACTGCTGCTCGACGACGCCCCGCAACGCCCCGCCAGTCCACAGTGTGCTGCTGTGCTTTGCCTGCGTGTTTGCACAACTCGACTTTTTCTTTTCATTTTCCGACCAAAAAAAATTGTGGGGGGTGGAAGCTTATGTACGCCCAGTCTTACGCTTTGGCCTTGTGCGCTACAGTGTGTCCTCAGTCCAGCGCGGAATGCAGAATCCTGCCCCGCCTGCCTGTGCATGTGTGTGTATGTGTGTGTGTCCCCAGGGCCTGACCGTGTGTGTGTGTGTTTGTGTGCAAGTTTGAGCACATGTCTGTGTGTCTGTACTCGACGGCAAAAAAGCGAAGTGCACCAGCGCACGCTGCGCTTCGAAATTCCCGCCCCAGTCTGTTTTAAAGGGGAATTCCGCCGAGCGGCGCCGACTCCCCAACTATGTACACACACGCAGCTACGCGGTGCACAGTGTGCGCACCCTCTAGCGGCCGCCAAACAAACCCCCGTCTCTTTTACGCCCGGGGCTGTTTTTTCCGGGACGGTGGTAACTGGAGAGGGGGTGGCGGGAGGGAGTGCCATCTTTATGTACTCGAGCTCCTCGGGGGGTGCAACTCGTTTTGCAGCCCCGCTGCTGTTGGCACCCCTATCCACCTTATGCCTCCCCCTCCCTTCCTCTCAATTTATTTCAAATCTTTCCCCGCGGGGCCTCCCTCCGCCAGCGGGGCTGCTGAGCGGCGCATCCGAGGCGCCGTTTGATTTTTGGCGGGAAACGAGTCGGCTTCGTGCACTTCGTGATGGCCCGCCCCGCCCCGCTCTAGATGACCGCAATCTCGAATCACCTGGCGTGGCGACAGATTGCAAGCGCGGTGAGAGAGCGAGAGAGAGAGAGAGAGAGAGAGAGAGAGAGAGAGAGAGAGAGAGAGAGAGAGAGAGAGAGAGAGAGAGAGAGAGAGAGAGAAGGGGGGGGGGGGTCGCCAGAGGGCACCAATTTGTATCCCGGCGACCCCAAGACCCTTCTGGTGTTGGCGAAAACGGACGCGACCCCAGCGACGGCGGCCCTGCCTCCATTTTCTGCTGCTGCAGACCGATTCCGAGAGACTGCTTCGCCGCTCTGTCTCTCTCGCACCCATAGGGAGAGTCCGTGAGTGCGAGAGAGACGCAGCGAGTCAGTGGGCTGAGCGAGGCACACCTCTTTCCGGCGCTGCTGACGCCGCACCGCGCCCCACGAACGCAGCGAAAAGGACGATGATAAACCGCCAGGTCCTTCCGCGGCGTTAAAAAAAAATAGAAAAGGAAAGAAAATGGAATGATTGTTATTGGCTGAGCGGGACTTGAGCGTGCAAAAATGAGCCGTGCTGGCTTGGCTGGCTGCAGCGACATATTGGGCTCGCGGGGGGTGGCAGCCTGGCGGCGTGGCGCGGCGTGGCGCGGGGAGGGAGGGAGGGTTGCGGCGACATGTGTTATACTGTTGCGGCCTTTGTTGGTGGCGGCGGGGAGCTGGCGGGGCGGGGCGGGGGGGGGCGCGGCGCTCCAGCGAAGGACCACCCGGCAGAGCATTGTTATTTTGGCGCGGCGCGGTGCGCGGTAGGGCGTAGGGCTCCCTTGATAACGCCCTAAGAAAAAAGTCTGTCATTGAAAGAGTTACACATTCTGTGGGTCCACAAATTCTCCCGCATTCATGTTGATTTTCGTCCAAAAATGCCCGTATCTAGCATTTGCGAGACTTTATTATTTTCTGTCCGAAGAGCTGGTTCTTTCCCCTCCCGTTTCAATCCACGACTGTCGTGGCCGGCGCTGCCGGCGCTGCCTGCCCTGCCCGCGCGGAGGGCGTACCTTCTCACGAGCTGCCTGTCCCGCCGGCCCACTCCGAACAGTCGTTTCTGTCCGTCTCTCTCGCACCCCCGCGGGACGGCCGCGCGTCCGACAGAGACAAAGCGTCGAAACGGCTCTTCGGAGTCGGTCTGCCGCTTCGCTACGTGCCGTGCCTGCCGTGCCTGGCGGCCGAGATAGGCGCGTTGTGCCACAGGCGGTCAAGGCGGGGCGTGGCGGGGCGTGGCGGGGCGTGGCGGGGCGTGGCGGGGCGTGGCCCGACGGTAGGCCTGTGCGGGCACCACTCTGTCTGGCCGCCTGCACTATAAACACCTTTAACGGCAGTGCTGCCAACCTATGCATCATGCGCGCGCCATCTTGGACGGGGGACACTTCTTATTGGCAGCACTGCGCTTCGCGAGCCGCGGCCGCCGCTGGCCGGCCAAAAGTCACGACGGACGCAACTTCTGCTCCTCTACCTTTTGTTGAAATAATAAATCAAGGAAATATGCGTGCGGGTGGTGTTTGGGCGGTCCCGCGCGCGCGCGCTCATTCGAATATTTCTCTTTGGAATAATGGTTTATGAATTTATGAGAAGTATATAAAAGCGCGCGGTCCGAGCGGCGGGCTGCGCCGGGCTGGGCGAGGGGCGGGACCGAGAGCCATGTTTCTTTGGCCGACTGGCGCGGGTGCCGCCCAGTGGCGTAGCAAGGCGTAGCTGCCACCGACGTTGCAGTCTTGAGATCTACAAGGCGCTCTCCACCCCGCCCAGCCCGCCCAGCCGGGTGACGTGCGCAGTTTTGCCAGCGTGAGACTGCGTGGGACGCTGAGGCGCCAAAATGTGGAGCATGGCAGCTTCTCCGGAGACCCGGAGGCCTCTAGGCCGGCGGAAGGAGCCAGGCTCCAAAGGATGCCAGCGGACCAGAGAGAATTACGTGAAACGGGCGGGCGTTTTTGCAGCACCCTCGCCTTGGCTCGCCTTGGCTCGCCCTGACTTGGCGCGGTCCGACTTACAGCGGCGCGCCTTTCCGGAGCACCGCGGCAGCAGCAGCCAGAGGGCGGATAGGGCTCCAGCAGGTGTGAGGGGGGAGGGGGGAGCTTCGAGTCATCTCTCCGAGAAAAGCATCATCAATCACTGGACGCCACCACCTCGGCACGGCAAGCCACGGCAAGCCACGGCAGTACAGGGCGCCCCTCGAGCGGGCCCCTTTTTGTTTTGGCCAGTTAGATGTGTTCCGTGTCGTTGGCTTTGTGATGTTCGGGGCTACAGTACTCGGCGGTTCGGTTTCAAGCGCGTGGGGAGTGCCGAAATAAGAATGGTATCCGGAATGATTCTTAGACGTGAACAATTTTGGTTGAGACGATTCTTTAAATTCTCATCAACTGCTGCAATCGTGAAAGCGATTGACGTTTTAGCCCCCAAATGAGAATTGAACCCGAGATTTCATTCCACCATGGCTCGCATGGCGCGGCAGCCAACCCAGCCACCAGTCATCGGCAGCAGGAGAACGCAATTCTTTGCAGAGCATTCGACAGCCGACTACGCATTGTGGTCGGAATAAACGGGACTGTGGCTCGATACACAACGAATTGTGTTCACTTGCGTGCTCCGCGGGGCTGCTCTCGCGCCGGTGTCAAGGTTCACACGGGTCGCCGCGCTCGCCGCGCCCCACCCCGACCGCCGGGGCCTGCCTGATTCTCCGAAATATCAGCAGTAGTCGGGCCGCGGGGCATCGTGCGTCAGTCGCTACACCATGATGGATGGCGGTCGAAGCGAATCTGTCGCCTGCCTCGTGTTTGTTTACATGCAATGTGGCTGCTTTACTGTCACGTAACCGCGCGCGCGGCTACCCGGCTGCACTCAAAGAAGGCGATCGGTTTTGAATCGATCCGTCGCAGCGAGATGACTCCTCTTCCTCGTCCTCCGCACAAGGGCATCGGCGGGACACGGCATGTTTTCCACGCCCCGTTCCCGGACGGCGAAAGTAACACTCATTTTTGTCGCCTTTTCGATTTTCAAGTTTGGTATAAGAGTGGGCAATAAAGACGACGCGGTTGGTTTCGATTTGTTTCAATTATGGTATATTTTCCTCATGTACGGGCAAAAACATCCCAGACCAAAACACATCAGCAGAACAAAACGGCACAATCTTTTGTTTCAATCAGAATAACTTATAGACCTTGGATTGCTTCCTTGCAAGTTTATCACATTTTCAAGCTTTGATTGATATATTTATTTGACAGGGATGAATAGAAACCATAATCCCATTGTGCTCTACTTCAACTAACACTGATGTACTGATGAACCTCTTTCAAGCTCACAACAACACAGGCTTATTGCTGTTCGCGTACACTTATTCGGCGAGCGAATTCTTATTGGGTTCGATTTCTCTCTACTCCTCTCAGGGGATGCGACTGGCGGTCCAATATTACTCACTTTAAAAACATAATATTCCAAGTGCAATATTTACAAAGGAAAAATCTGTTATAATTATACATATACATAATATATTTTTTATATATGATTGTTATGTACAGAGGTGTTGACGTGGAAAGGTACGTTCCCGCCGTGTGCGTTGTATACATAAAAAAGTTAAATGCTAACATCCATTCTTACAATTTACGTCTGTAAATCATCGAAGGGAGAGGCATAGAGAGAAAAACGATACACTAGCAACACAGAACTTCGCAAGGTAGTTACGTATATGACAAGGAAACTTCCGTTTGTATTTAGGATGGTGAAACAAAAACACCTCAAGCATTGAGCGAACTCTCTTACAACGTGATGAAACAACTGAGTGAGGAAATGAGACCGATGAGCATGGCAGGAACGCCGCCGAAACAAATCAAACGGTAACTTCAAATAAATAATAAAAACGATGTGTTATTAGCACCATAAAACAATTTTCAAATCTCCAACACAATTTTTTGCAAACTAATTGGCATGAGAATTTGGTCAGTCCAAATGACTGCACAATACTGGGTATGTAAGAAAAAGATTTCAGAAACTACCGCTTGATCCTTACAAAACAACGCCAGTAATACTTAACATCAAATTTGTAAATATCAGCATTTGCTGATTGACGTTTGAGAGTTAGCTCTCATAGTACGATTTATCAAAAAATAACACAGGCGAGACATTCAAAATGCATGACAAATCTAGTTCCACTTTT
The DNA here is from genome assembly GCF_012932325.1 of Thrips palmi. Lineage (NCBI taxonomy): Eukaryota > Metazoa > Arthropoda > Insecta > Thysanoptera > Thripidae > Thrips > Thrips palmi. The sequence continues at coordinate 12,696,173 of NW_023144625.1, read as the reverse complement.
TTTAATATCAGGAATCAGATTTACCTACAACTTCACAATAAATTTCAACCTTATTCCATGTAAGTAATGTCTTTTCCAAGCCATGAAATTGCATTGAAGAGCAATCATCTTGTAACAATAGACTCATACAGAGAAAGGGAGAATGAGTCAGAGAAAGAACAAAAATAATAATGACAACAAGAAAACCTCAGAGTAAAATGAACAGCAACAGCAAAAAAATGTCGTAACAGTTTGGCGAAAAAAAAGACATATTAACAGTTTGATCCTTTCGACACTTCACTGAGGCGCTGAGTCCTGGGGCGATGGTGGCGTATCACAGTTAGAGCAAAGGGACTGCTCTTCGAGGGCTGGGCCACGGCAGAGTCCAGGACTCCAGGGTCTCGACAGTCCCGAGGACAGTCCTGAGGACTCGGCCGTCGTCGTGCGGCGCCGGCCGTCCCTGACGACGGACGCAACACACACTGAATATCACGAGGCCTACACGGCAAACACTTTCCGTCCGTGCACTGCGTGCAGCAAGTCACTTCATCACCACACTAGTCCTTCGTTCTGCATGGGCGGCTGCTCTGAGAAGGTGTTGCCCCCTGGAACAAGACAGAAACGAAAACATTAGCGATCGTGGTCTCCCTGGAGAACGCGCAGTAGATGGTGTCATTGTCGGGGCTCACCTTGCGACGTGAGGAACTCTGGACTCGCCCGCTGGGACATGAGCTGGGGGTCGTTGGGGGGCGGCGGCTGGGGGAGGAAGCCTGGGGGCGGCTCACCCGCCATGCCGGAGAAGTCGCCTCCCATGGGCATGGGGCCGGGGTCCATGGGTCCTGCAACCACAATGCGTTACAATCCTCATCTACTTGAAAATTTCATCACCTCTTCCACTGGTCGGCCACGAGCACTCACCCTGTGGGAAGGGCAGCCCCTGCTGCGGCGGCCCGTGGTGGGGGTGGTGGGGCGGGAAGAAGTCGTGGTGGAACGGGGGCGGGCCGCCGTAGCCGAACTCGAACTTGCCGTCCGCGGTGGCGAAGTACGGGAAGCCGGGCGGGCCGTCGTCCAGGCCGCCGGGGCTGAGGTTCATCGGGAAGCCCCGCATCTTCCTGGAGCCGCCGTAGAACGGGCCGCGGCCCATGGACGTGAGCTGCTTGAGGCGCCGCTCCTTGCTGCGCTTGTTCTGGAACCACACCTGCAACACAAGGACAAGGAAGGGACGGTGAGACTCCTTCACTGTGGGGGAGGCTCGCGGCCACCAGCCTGCCTGCAGCACTGCAGCGCCATCTCGCGGTCCTTTCAATCACGCCGCCCGGCATTCTGACGGCCGCAGATGAGGCGGGCGGTGCCTCGCCGCCGTTTTTTTGCCCTCGCGGCGTAACTCGGAGGCTGCTTCAAGATGTCTTCGGCCTGGTCTGGGACTTCCCGGGGCTGCCCGGGGCTGCCTAGGGCACGACTGATGCCGGCAAAAAGCGCGGCGGGCCGCGGCGTGCGCGACAGCCAGCACTGCAGCCCTTTCAATTAATATCAAGAATTCGGGCCGCTTCTTCTGCCGCCCCGCACAACACGGCCCCACCGCGTGCCGCGGTGTTGGCGTTGTTTTCTGGACCGAGTAATCGACCGCCGCCGGGACGACGCATCTCGTCACGCCAGCGTCACGCCGCAGTCACGGTGGACCGCGTCACGTGACGATACGACACCTGAGGCGCGCTGGGAGGCGCCGCCCGCGCTGCGGCGGAACCCACAGTTTACCCTCGTAAATGAAGGGAGGCGCCGCAAAACACACACACACACACACACACACACTTGAATGCGAACGCTTGGCAGCGTAGGTAGGGACTGACTTGTGAGCGGGGCTTCGCGCTTCCTCGCTTATCACCGATGATCCATTTTCATCTGCCCTCTTCACCGCCGCCGCTGCGTTTCAGCGAGACGAACCAAGTGTCACTCTGCTAGTACTTCTAGGGGCCCGGGAAGGCGCGAGCGCTCCGCCCTGCGCTTTTTGGCAGTGCACTCGCTTGGGAGGGGCGCAACACAACAGGAAGAGGGGAGAGTGACGGAGTGCGCAGACGCGAGGGAGCGACGGGGCGCGACACGTCGTCGCTGCGCGGAGGGGAGGGGGGAGGAGAGAGAGAGAGAGAGAGCAAACCACACATCTTGGGCCCGCGGCCCACGCCACGCTACACTTGCCACAAATCTAAAATACCTCCATGTCTCACACCGCACGCAACGCACGCCGTTTTTCGGGCTTTTAATAGAAACGTGAATTTACTGCCAGGTTGGATCAATGGAGACACAAGGTCGGATCACGTCAAGAAGCCAGGGAGCAGAGGTGAGAGGAGGCAGAGAGAAAGAGAGAGGGGAGCGGGAAGGGGGGGGGGACGCGCCTTCATATGGCTTATTTACAGCTGACTTCTTGAAATACAGCGGTTGGCCATTCACTGGTGCATAAGCTACAACAGGCAACGAGAAATGAGCGAAGGGAGGGGGAGGGACGAGGGGGAATGCATTTCACGCCTCTCAATGGAGGAGTGGGGCCACAACATATCTCTCCCCAGCGTTACACAATAAGGTGCTCACACACACACAGACGCAGAGGCGCCATTCCCACTCACACCAACGCGATATGCTAAATAAAGCGCCGGCAATGACTGCCTACACTACAGACTCCGTTTTCGGTTTTGTTCCTTGTCGGCGAATGCAAAGCAAATGCTAAGCGTCGGCATATTTTGTCGCCGCGCCATTCTTTCGTTCTTTCGGGGCCAAACTTCTCAGTTCCCATGGTCTTCGTCTTTCCTTCCCTTAATTACAGAGTCCAGGGAGAATTTTGGGCAGGGCCATGGCCGGTCACGCCTCGGCTCGCCAGCGGCCTACACTGTGCACGCCTCTCGGGCGTATCATGACCACCACGGTGCGAGCTGCCGGCACGGCGGCCACGCGGGCTACCTCCTCGTGCCTCACGGCCCTCACGGTGTAGTGGGGCGTGGCCTGGCGTGGCGGCGGCCAGGAATGCCACAGCAACCTGTTCTACATGGCGGCGCGGCGCGGCGGCCCCAAACTCCCATTCTTCTCCATCTGCACCACATTCGTGACGACGGCGATGACCCTTGTCGTCGCGGACGTACTCGCTGGCGCTGCGGGAGGCGCGCCGCGGCACGCTCTGCCGTGGTGGACGCGGCCAGCCCGACCGGGGCTTACAAGCTGACCCGGCCGGCGAATAAAGTGAGATATCAAAGTCGCCGCCAGCGGGGCCCAGCCGGCTTTGAGGTGACAAAACGGCGTCCACACTCACTGACTAATGGCGCACAGTGGGCCAGGAGCCAAAAACTCTGGACGCGTTTTGAGCTCCAGAGGCGCTAAACAGGACTCGAACCGAACGTGTGACCCCACCAATGGATTCCTCGTTCGGAGAGCAATCCATTGGTGGGGTCACACGAGTGGTTCGAGTCCCTTTAACCGACTCGGGGGCTCGAACCCCGTCCGGGATTTCGGCCGCCTCCACTGTGCTGCGTGCGTCCCACCAGCCACGGCGCCGTGACGGCAGGCAACCGCGGCGTGCGGCGACACCCGTGTCCACCGGGATGCCTACCCGCCATTACCATTACCACTACGGGCTAGACCACACATGATCGTATGCCGTTTCGGGCCCGACACAAGACCGCCCGCACTGCAAAACGAGACGTGGCCGTCCTTGTACTAGGGTGACGCGCTCTCAATGGACCAATGGACCCCCGTGACGTCACGGCGGCGGGGCGACCGCGGGGCGGCGAGCGTGACCGGGCGCGCGATGGGCCCCGCGTCCGCCGTCACGGAGAACACGTCCCGGAGGAAGAGTCACGGTGCGCTGATGGAACGTGACAGGGCTGCCTGCGGAGCTCCGGAGCTGCGGAGCGCTGCGAAGAGCGCGGGCCGTCGCTCGGCCGTCGCTCGGCCCGGCAGGTTACATTCATTCCTCTCCTACGGTTATTTTGCGTTAGCGACTGGCTCGAAAAAATAAAAACAAAACAATTCGACGAATTATTATTTTTATTTCAGACACACACACACAGATACTCCGACCGAGGCGCTGGCGTGCGATGCCGAGACAATATTGCCTACGGCCAGACCGCGGCACGGCACGGCACGGCGCGTTGCCATGGCGACTGACTTGGAGTCCGCAGGCAGCGGCACGGCAATGCCCTTGGCGCGGCACGCCGCGGGGCTCTAGACTGGAGGCCCCCGAGGGCCCCGTCGTCCACAGCAGCCAGCAGCATCGCCAGCAGCAGCAGCGCCTATCCGTGCGGTTCCCGTGCGGTCGAGACGACCGCAGCCGTGCTGTGCCGTACCGTACCATACCGCGGGAGCAGGGCCGCCTGCCGCCAGGGCGTGCAGGGCACGGACCGCACCGCACCGCGCCGCCGTGCGCTCCAAGCTCGAACCTCGAACCGCAAGGGGCACCCTGACCGCCACGCCACGGCAGCCGGCGACGCGCTCAAACCCTCGTAACCGAACCCTCCGGCCCTGGCAGGTACGCTGCTGGCGACGTCGGCCAGACCGAGCAGGCGACGCCGGCAACGGGAATCCTGCAGGCAAGCCGGCAGGCAGGCAGGGCCCGCCGCATACTGGCGGACGACACGAACGAGTGAGCCCTGCCGAAGGCTTGGAAGGGCGGGTCGCGCTGTGCCCGCGCTGTGCCCGCGCACTGCCCCCTCGCACGACACCTGACGCAAATCGACCCCGCCACGCCTGCTTGACCCCCTGCAGGCTCAGGCCTTCCCCCTCACAGCGCCGCAGCGCCGCCCAAAACCACACACTCCGCGGGGAAAATGGAGAGGCACGACTTGAGCGGGGCTGATTCCGAACGACGCCTTCGTCGCTCTGTCGCACCCTTCCAAGGGGGCCGTGAGTGCGAGAGAGAGGGAGAAAGCAGGCAGACGCGATGCGGCGATGCGCGGAGCAGGAGTCGTGATAATTAAAGCCTTATCGAGGCCGTTCCATCTACTTTTTCCACATTTCGGGGAGCGCAGCACAGCCAGCCCGGCTCGCAGCGAGGGAATGAGGCGGGACCGGGCCCGTTTCGGAGTGCATCGCAGTCCAGTGGGAGGAGCCTGGGCCTGGACGGCCTGGACGGCCTGGAAGGCGAGCCCGGACTCGAGGCGGGAGCTGGATTAGGATCTGGAACATGGCAGCGCGGCCCTGGAGAAACCCGCGGACGAGCAGGCTGGAATCCGGACCCTGCGCGCGGACCTATCGGCCCGGACAACGCCGTGGAGTCCCTGTGGGAGGACCTGGCCCACCGCGCACTTCGGCAAGGACACCGTGTCCCGGGCGTCGCGCCGCGTCGCGCCGCGTCGCGCCGAACGAGGCCCCAAACCAGATGGGCAGATAAAGGCCTGGAGGAGGGGAGGCGTCTGTCATTCACTCGGACATGTAGTCGGACACGTAGCGGCGTAGCGCGGAGATACGGACGGGCCGAGCCAGTGTGCCAGCGGGCCCGGCCCAGTGGGCCTAGCGGGGCCTAGCGCGGCCCTGCCCGGCCCGGCCAGGACGGCCGACACCTAGATAGACCCAGAGCCCCGGCCGGCCCGGCAAAATGGAGTCGGACGCTCCGCGCCTTGCCTTGGGCAACTCGAAAGCGAAGCCCAGATGTTGCCTAGGCGACGCGCGACGCGGTAGGCCCTTCAGCGCGGCAAAGCCCGAGCAGCCAAGCCAAGCGGAGCCGCCATCCTCGGGGCGCTTATCTCCCTTTGTTTTTGTTTTTGTTATTTTATAAAGAGAGCCGCGCCGCGCCCAAGCATGGCCCCCGTAGGCCCCGCGGCGCTGGGCCCGTGCGCCCCGCCACCCCCCACCACTGCCTTGGGAGTGGCGGTGCGCGGTGGTGCGGCGTGGCGCGCGGCACATGGCGGAGCCGAGCCGAGCCGCACAGACACAGCCAGAGAAAGAGGCAGCCCTAGCACCCCAACACCCTTCTCCGTTCAACTTCCAGTGTCCGCGACCGCACCGCCACCGAGCAGCCTGCAGCAGCCCTCCGAGTGAGTCGTCCGCGACCAGCCAGGCCGAGAGCCAGGCCGCCGGCAAACATGTTCGATTCAAACTGCCGATGTTGCAACCTTCTAATGGCGGACACGTTCTATTAATTATTCGCCCTTTTCAGATGCAGTTTATGGCCACTTCTCCGGCGAGCCGGCCGGCCGCGCGGGTATATAGACACACACAGACAAACACTCGCGCGCGCACACACACACACACATCTCTTCGCGCGTTGCGATACGAGCCAATAGCACGCAAAGACGGTCGGTTCTCACGTGTCTGCGCATTCTCCTTTGTGAGTGAGTGTGTGTGCGTGTGTTCGATCGGGTGTAAGGTCCCCTGCCGAGAAACACCTGTAACTGGCCGAGCCGGCGAGCGGCGGCAGCGCTACTGAGCGCCGTGCTGCGACAGCGTAGGCAACCCGCTGACGGCCGTGCGGCCGGGTCGCCTACCCTGCGCCTTGCTCGGCCTGGCCTGGCTTGGCCTGGCCTGCCCGCCATGGAACGACTCATTCTGCATGGCCCCAGGTGCAGTTTGTGCGTCTGTCTGTCTGTCTGTCTGTCCGTCCGTCCGCCTGTCCCTGCGCCGCTGCACCCATTCGGCCCCACTAAAAAGCCGGCCCGATTCCGCACGTTAAAGTCATGGCGAAAGGTGTAACAGAACACGAAGGACGAACAGGACGAAAAGGGCAGTAAAAGGAAATGGGAAGGACGCGCGGCAGAGGAGGCTGACAGGAATGCAGAGGGGGAAAAAAGAAGAAGAGTGCGGAGAATGGATGAGGAGCAAAAGAGACGGGGAGTAAAAAGGTGGCGAAAACGAAGAGTGGGAGAGCGGCGTGCCGGCCGTACAGTCCGCCCGGGCACCGAGGGCGCCGAGGGCCGCACTAAGACAAGCGGCGCGTCTCAGATAAATTTGACGAATTTGTTATTCCGTCACTCTTCCTTTTGTTGGCCGGAGCTCCTAATGCCCGTTCGGCCGGCCGGCTGCTGCTTTCGTTTTTTTTTCCTTGTTTTCTTTCTTGTCCGGTCGACGCTGCTCGGGTCGAGTCGGCTGCTCTGCTGCTCTGCTCGCCTCCATATCCATCGGGCCACTAATTAGCCCGGTACAGTCTCCGGTACAGTCTCGGGTACAGTCCGAGCCGAGAGCAGCGCTAGCTATGCCGTCTCCGCCGGGGCCGGGTCATGGGTCGTCTGCTCCACGGTGTGGTCGGACGGACGTACGTGGCCGCGGGGCGGGGCGGGGCGCTCCTTGTGAGAACGGAAGCGCGGTCAGAGGCGACGCCCTAGAGGTTCATGTACCTGGAGTACTTGAAGGTCACTCCGCGGAGTCCGCGCCCCGCCCCGCCCCGCCCCGCCCCGCCCCGCCCCTCCCCGCCCCGCCACGCCATGTGTGGACATCGTAAGGCCGAGAGGCGGGGGCATATGCAGATCGCCGCGCACTCAATACGTCAGCTCGTACACTGTTACCAAAAGCAACCAGATTTCCTCGATTTTTTATTTTTTCGAGTGCGACCTACCTGTATGACCCTCATGGGCAGCCCCGTCTCCTTGGCCAGCTGCTCCCGGATGTGCCGGGTGGGCTTGGGCGTCTGCGAGAAGGCCGTCTTGAGGATGTCCAACTGCTTGGCCTTGATGGTGGTGCGGGGCCCCCGCCGCTTGGAGCCCGAGTTGCCGTCGTCGGGGCTCTTGTTCTCCGTCTGCGAGTCCCGCGTCTCGGGGTCGCCGTCCAGGGAGCCTGCGGGCCGACAACAAGACCGTCAAGCTGAGCAGAGCTGGGCCCACCCCGGATCATCCCACAAAGACAACACGGGGGCACACTGACAATGGCCGAGGCGAATGCGGCCTGTGAGGCGCGCCGCGCGTCCCGGGCCGCCGTAGCGCCAACAACAACGGGGCCGCCGAACAGGTTCACTGACTCCATCGCCTATGGAAGGGGAGGAAATTCGAACCGCCATCGAAGGCGAACGTCACGCCAAGTCCCCCGAAAATAAATGTGTCCACTCAAGGACGAATTGAACACAAATTAACGCGAAAAAGACATCACATATCACACACACAGAAAGAGAGAGGGAGAGAGCGGTCACCAACCTCGCCTCATTTCACTAGAAGTTAAACTCCTCTAACGACACGCGCGGGGTTAGTAGAAACACACACACAAACACACAGGCGCGCTCGTGCGTTCGTTGAGAGATGCGTGGGCCCCAGTGGGCCCGGCACTGTTTCACCGTTTTTACTTTACGGTGCTGCCTCCTGACCCCTGACCGGCGCAGTCGTCAAGTCGCTGCCCAACTCTCGACGCGCAGCAACGCGCGAGGAGACGCCGTGGCGGCCGTGGCGGCCGTGGCGGCCGGGGCGCGCGCGTTTTGTGAATGGAATGCATATGAGTGGCCGGCCCGTTCGTCCGCTGCTTCGGTTCGTTCCGCCCGCTCGGTGCCAAATCCGTTATACTCCGCGACCAAAACATCGCGCCTTGCCCAGAAAAAAAAACCTGATAAAAGTATCGAATTAATTCAAAGGAAATGTTCGAGTTGAGGGTCAGAATCTTTCATTTTTAGACAAACGTCGTGGGGGTTGTCTGAGAGTAAGGAAAACGCGACAGCTCTCTCTCTCTCTCTCTCTCTCTCTCTCTCTCTCTCTCTCTCTCTCTCTCTCTCTCTCTCTCTCTCTCTCTCTCTCTCTCTCTCTCTCTCTCTCCCCGAGCTGGGCCCCGGGGCCACCAAGCCAGCCACGGTCCCCTACACTGCGAACCGCGAGCTTTCCGCGAGGTGTGCGGAAACGAGCGACGCGATTTACGACGGGACCGTAAATGTCAACCTGTGTAATGCGGAGAGAGACTTGGCGCGACCCGCCGGCCAGGCCGGCCCAGCCTTTGGGGCCCAGCTGTGATATCAACACATGTTTTCGAACTCGCGACGCGCGGCCCGCCGACGGGCAAAACGAAAACAGAGATGCCGAGCCTGTCCGACACTGTCCTACCCCAACCGACGCGTCGCCGCGCCGCGCCGCGCCGCGGACCGAGTGTCTTCGCGATGTCGCTCCCCCGAGGATGATGCTCATCAAAGTCGCACCTGTGAGCAGCGTTGGTACACCGCGAGGGCCTGCCCGGGCCGCCACGTCGGGTTGAATATCGATCGCCCACCGGGACCGGGTTCGACCCCCGCCCGACCCCGGGGTTGCTTCCTATCCGCTCCAAATTAATCTTCGGGTCTCTGCGCGTCTCTCTCGCTCTCTCTCACCTCCCGGAGGTGTGGCCTGACTCCGCTCCGCGCCGCGAAACCACCCAGTGCATTCCATGGCATAACAAACCGAAGCGGGAAAAAAAAGAAGGTTAGTGGATGACAGCGTCCTCCTCCTCTTGCATTTTCTTTCTCCTCGCGGCCAAAAAAAAATCCATATCACGACGCGACTTGCACTTTTCATTCTTGCCGCTTGTCCATTTGTCTTTTTAATCGGTAGAAAAGTTGTCTTTTTTCTTTGTCTCTCTCCCTCTCTGTCTCTTTCTGGCCCGGAGGCATACCGCGCCGCCTCGGCCGGCCGTCCGGCCTGTCCGAGGAGCTTCGCTCGTCCCGACAGATGCGCCCTACCCCTCCCGCCGCCACGCCACGCCACGCCACGCCACGCCACGCCACGCCACGCCACGCCACGGCCGTCCAGCGCAATCCATTGGTCACGCCGCCGGAGACACGCACGCCCAGCACGCCCAGCACCCCGCCAGGCTCTCCAGTGGGCCGACTCCGAGAGCGCCGTCGCTCCGTCTCTCTCGCACCCACACGGTGTAGGTAGGGCGCCCCGCGAGTGCGAGAGAGACGGAGCGACGCTCTCGCGGAGCCGCGGCGGCACGCCTTCACTGGACGCGGGGACCGCCGCGGTTCCTGGAGGATCCAGGCGGCTGGAGAGTCTGGAGAGCGGCAGCGCGGCGGCGGGACAAAGCTTGGCACGCCACGCCACGCCACGCCCGCGTGCCGCGGAATGGACTTGGAGGGGGAGGCGCGGCTCCAGCGGCTCCAGCGCAGCATTCCAGGTCCGCGGCGACGCCGCGCGAATCGGAACGCCGCGGAGACGGCGGCGGAATGGTCGCAAAACACCGGCACCCTTGTCTAACAGCGCCCAAGCAGCAGATTCACGCAAAAAAAAGACAAAAGCACGCCGAGTTACCCCGCGGGTACCGAACCGAACCGCACCCCCACGCGCGTTTTGCTTCTATTTTCATTTTATTGCCGCGTGGTGCACGGCGCTGCGCGGCGCCGCGTGCACCCCGAGCGGGCCCCGCGGCCACGGCAGGCACGGCAGGCACCGAGACCAATCGGCTGCATCCTAACGCCCCGGCCGGGAAAAAAAGAGGGGCGGGGTCCTCCAGGAGGCACTCCAGGCAGCTCCAGCGACTCCAGCAGCGCTCGCCTGGACTGCCGAACGAAACCGGCATGCTGCCAGTGTGTGAGTGCGAGGCTTTTCCACGGTTTGGCAGCTCTACTAGCGAAGAACACGAGTGGAACTCGACTCACCTTGGTCCTCCGAGTCGTCGTGGCTGGGCTTGACGTCGGCGGCCAGCGGCCCGTGCAGCGAGTTGTTGTTGGTCTCCTGCGGGCCGCCGGGGTGGTGGATGATGTGGTGCTTGACGGGCGTCGTGGCCGCGTTGCTGGCCTCGTCGTCCTCCTCGTCCTCGCTCGCCGAGCACAGCATCGAGTCTGCGGGCCAAAAGAACGGCACATGAGCACAGAGCCACCCCCACACGCACCCCACCCTCCCCGAAGCAGTGCGTGCGCTTTCACTCACAAGGCGGCCGCGATAGCCGCGCGGAGGCACAATAAAACAAAAACAAAACAGAAACTGCCGTCAACACGAACACGCGGCGCGGCCGCCCTCGGTACGTGTCCCGACGACATGAGGCCAGAGGCCAACATGGAGGAGGGCCGCGTGGCCGCGCGTGATGGCGGAGGGGACACCGAGCACCAATCGGAGCTCCCGGCCGAGGCCATGCCAGGCCGTGCTCGAGCTCCAGGCACTCCGAGTGCTGCTCCAGATAACATCGCACACCTGGCCGCCGCGCCAGCGCAGCCAGCCAGCGCCTGGGGGGCGGTCGCCAGGGCGGCAGCAGCACCAGCAGCGCGTCGTGCGGCCGGCTCCGCGACAAGAAGCGCCCCACGATGGCGACCAGGTTGACCACCGTCTCGCCGGGAAATTCCCTCGTGCGTGCGTGAAAATGGGAGACCTTCGGGATGTTTCCCGCGCCCTGTGGCCGCCCTGTGGCCGCCCTGTGGCCGCCCTGTGGCCGCTCTCGGCAGCGTGACGTGAATCATGGACGGGCGGCACCGAAACAAAGCCCCACTGCCTCCACCCATTTTTCATGTACGATCATTCCACGCCGAGTAATTTTTTCTCACCGCCGTGCCGCGCCGGCCAGCAAGAGGGGCGGCAAGACGACAAACTCCGGCGCATGAAACGACGTGCGGCCGCCGCCACAATTTCTCATACTTCCTCCCGATAAATCACCACCGAGACAAAAACGAAGGAAAAAAAAATTACCGCCGGCCTTGCGGCAGGTGGGAGTCGAACCCGCGTCGCACGCGCACGATCACGACGATCGCGGGTGTCGAAGGGAAACGAGGCGTGACGGGCCGCGACCGCACGCCGCCGAGAACCACCGCATCTCGCGGCCGCGCGCCGCCGAAGCGGAATCGAAAACAAATCGAGAGGGAAAACAAAACGCGCATTATTTATAACAGAGTACGCGCGGCCTTTTGCAGCAGGCCTGCCACACGTACCATTCCACTACTTGTCAGCGAGGCCCGCCAAGCCCGCGCCATCGTGTGCAATCCAAACAGAACAGTGAGAAGTGACCGCGGGGAGGGGCGGCGGGGAAGACGACGGCCACCATCACCTTACGGAGAACTCTGGCCGCGCCGCAGGGCGGCAGGGCGGCTCGCCGCAGAGCCACGCAACTCGCACCCCGCGCCGACGCACTTGCCCGCCTGCAACCGGACGGGCACCGGGACGGCGACCGGGCCCAGTCGGAGAGGGCCTTAGGCCAGCCCGGCCGGCCCCGGGCCGTCTGCAGTTGGACAGGACAGCAGGCAGATACGCCGGTTATGAATATTTCATAAATCCAGTTTCGACTTTAGTTCTTAAGGCGGGGGAAGGGGGAGGGGAAGCGGGGCACGGCTACATCATCGCGCAGTCTCAGAGGCGTCAACTTGTATCAGGGACTCGCTTGCGAGCAGCCAGCCTCCAGCCATCCAGACGCACGGAGCTAATATACGTAGCAGCAGGAGGATAACCACGTTCGCACCCGTGTCGCAAAAGTTAGACAACTCGCCGGGGGAAAAAAGAGGGGAAATGAATAAATAAAACACACACGCGCGGCAGCGATTATTTTAACGGCCGGCTCGGCGGCGATGAGCGCCGCTTGCGCTGCTGGAGAGTCCATAGAGTGCACGCCGCGCCGCGCCCTTCCAGTGCAGTGGCGTTCTAATTCATCCAGCCCGCTGAAAAAAGACGCTTGCGTGCAATCCCGGCTCGGCGAGTGCCTGCACCGTAATTGGACCGTCCCGCAGACCGAAGGCCCAATGGGCGGCCGATGGGCCATCGACGCGCCGCGCGCCTCGCCGCGCCTCGCCTCGCCGCCCTCCCTAAATTTACGTCTTTTTAGCGAATTTGTTCTGCTGACGGTCGGTGTGTTGTTGCGCGATTCGGTTCGGTAACAAGCCCGGTAATGTATGACCCCGGCCGCGGCGCGGCGCGCGGGGCGAAGCGGGGCGAGGGGGAGGGGCCCGCGGGTGCCTGCCGAGGGGCCCTACTGTGCCCCACAAGGCCCCGCACAAGGGCCCCCGCAGGCAGGGCCGGCAGGGCCCCCCTCCGCGGGCTGCAGGGCCGTGTGAAACACTCCCGTTGGGGACCCCCCGCGGGGCCCTCCGCCACGACCGCGCCGCGTCCGCGGTAAGGCAAGCCGCGGCCCTCCGGCAGGCTGAGAGCCCTTTCCATCGCTCTGTCTCTCTCGCACCCATGCGGGGCGCCCCACGAGAGCGAGAGAGACAGAGCGAAGAAGACTCTCGGCATCAGCCCGCAGCCCGGCTGAGCGAGGCAGCCCGCGGCGCGGAGGCAGGCCCTGCCAGGCGTCGGCATGTGCCTGTCGGGCTGTCGGGCCTGTCGTCACTCGCTGCCTGGTCGCTGTATACGATTCGCGGGGCCGAATGCATAGGCCCGCGCCTTTGATGAACTGCTGGGTGCCTCCGACTCGCCGTGTCCCCAGCGACGCCGCGGCCATGGGCCAGCCCACAGTGGGCCAGCCCCGATAAAGAACTGGACGCCCTGTCCTGTCCCGTCCCACCGGCCGGCAAACTGATTCGAATGGCGCGCCCCCTCGCGAGCCCGTCGCGGGGCGGTCGGGGCGGTCGGGGGGGCCGGGGGGTCGGGCGGCGGACAGCCCGGGACACTTTCATTGAGCCACGTGAAATTCATTCAACATTTCGAGGCCCTTTTGTCCGGGGCTGGCGCGGCGCGGCGAGGCGACCTGCTGGCGACCGGCCAGGCACAAGTCAAACAATTTATGACATACCTTATATGCATACGCGTTCGGTCCCCCCCCCTCCTCCGGTCCGCCGCGCCGCGCGCGGTCCTAAATGATAGGGAAAAAGGAGGAAGAAACGCAACTAAACTCCAAATTTTTACGATCAAAAATGGGACCGTAAAAATGCCGCAGGACAGTTCGGTGCGTTCGTCCCGTCGTCCGTCCGCGGTGTGGGACAGGAGGACCACGAGGAGGGCCCCTCCCTGCGCGTCCTTCCGTCCGACTGCCCGCCTGTCTGTCTGCCTGTCTGTCCGTCTGTCCGTCCGAAATATCGCCGTGTCTAGTTCCGTATTTGGCGAGCATGCTCGCACTGGCGGCATTTCCATGGCACGCAAGCAAACGCAGCGCGGCTCCGCGGCTCGCCGTTCAAAGACGTCGTATTTCGGTCGGTTACTGCGGGCCGCTTACCCGCGGCCACGGCATGCCAAATCGATAAAACAACCACAACGAGGACGGCGGCGACGGCGGCCGAGAGCGAGCGAGAGCGCGCCAGCGCGCCGGCGACCGGCTGACTGCCCCGGCTCGGCCAGGGAAGAAAAATCGTAAAAATTTGAAGGAGCCCCGACGGCGGCCTGGCCAAGGCCCTGACGGCCCTGCCGGCCCCTCTCCCGCCTTTTGTGAGCGCGCCGCGCGGCCGCGTCGATGCCTTATAAACATTGTAGGTTATGTCACCGCCTGCGACAAATACAAAGGACGGATGCGGAACGGGGAAAAGTATAAAAATTTCCAGTGTGTGTGCCACTGCCACTCCGGGGCCGGCAGCCCCGCCGGGCCGCCAGGCCGCCGCACCTTGCGCGCTGGTCTTCCCGCCTGACAGAAATGACAGCATAAACCGACTCCCCCTCGCAGTCCTCGCACGACCAGCTTTCTTCCAGTCGCTCCCAAGTCGGGCCACGCATAAAGGGCCAAATATACAAAAGCGCAACGCAACGCCAGGCAACGCCGGGGCACACAAAGCCAGCCGGGCGAGAGAGCCCCGATCATCCGATTCAAAGAATCGCAGGTAAGGGGCAGTGCGCACACTCACTCACTCACACACTCACACACACACACACACACACACACACACACACACACACACACACACACACACACACACACACACACGAGGAATGAGACGTCGTGGGGCAGGTTCGCGCCGCGCCTTGCGAACCCTGCCCTGCAAGCCCCGGACGAGAAGCAGTGGAGGGCGACCAGGCCTGCCAGGCCCTGGCGACGCGACGGAGGCCTTCATTGAGCTATCAGTCTCAGTCCGACTGGCACGGCACCGCCACCCTCGCGTCCGACTCGCGTCGCATCCCGAGCGGCCTGGCCCCGGCCCGGCCCGGCCCGGCCGAGAGGCCCGGGAGGGACAATGCGTGATAAATGTGCCCTCGTCCGGGTAATGAACGCCATGAGAACCCACACGAGCCGGGCGGGGCCTCCAAACTGATTCCGAGAGTCGTTTTCGTCGCCCGCGCCTCTCTCGCACCTAGGCGGGACGCCCCACGAGTGCGAGAGAGTGTCGGGGCGTCTGACAGTGGCCCCCCGCGCGTCGTGGCCGAGGCCGGCCGAGGCGTCGCGCTGGAGGCGGCCGAGGCCCTCGGCGCGGCCACGACGGCCACCTCGCGGTGACGCGGTGCTGGCGGCGCAGGCGGCGCAATGACCCCAGCTGTCCGCGTCCAGCGTGTCGCGGACACGGTGTCCAGCCAGCCATTGTGATAAGGCGTCGGCGCGGGGCGGCGCGGCAGCGCGTCGAGGGGAGTGAGTCCCTACCGCCGACCGCACCGCCGCCACCGCCACGGGGACGCCGTCAAGCGGATCGCCGTCACGTCCGCGCCTCGCCGACGACGCGGCCGAGGCGAAGCCGGCCAGTCCGACGGCCGGGGCGGCGGGGCGGCGGGGCGCGCGGAAAGAAAACAGATGTCCCGATTATCGGCGAGGACTGTGACACCGCGTGGACAGTCCGCTGGACAGCGCCGCCGCGGATCGACGACTCCATTCCGCGCGTCCACGCCCAGAAAAGAATCGAAAGAATTCGACAACGACCCCGTTCTCTCTCTCTCTCCCGCAAAACGCACCGTAATGAAGAATTACTGTCAGCGAGGACCGCGAGGACCCCCAGCGCCGCGTCCTGCATCACATCACCGACGTCGCCGACGCGCACGCACACACGCACACACACACACGCACGCGGTGACACCGGCCCATAAACTCGGCTCGGAACGTCCGCGCGGCTCTATCACATCTCTATAAACACGTTGCATATCCGCAATTAATGACTCCCCCCTCCACCGCCACCACCACGCCCGGCCAGGCCGAGGCGGCGCGGTCACTTCAGAGATTGTTCCGGATCATAACATTTTTCCTCTGGATTCTGCCATAAATTGGGAGCGAGGAGCCGAGCGAGCCGAGCGCGGCCGTTCGGCTTCGGATCGGTTCGGGCCGCTCGTTGGCTGGGCTTGGGGGGCTCGGGGCTCAGCAGTGCGCGCGGCAGCACAGTGTGCCCGCCTCGCCGGCCCGGGCCCGGCACCCACCGGGGGGTGCTGCAGGCAGGACTCACTCCGAGAGTCCTTTTCGTCGCTCTGTCTCTCTCGCACTCATGAGGACGCCCCACAAGTGCGAGAGAGAGACAGAGCGACGAAAAGGACTCTCGGAATGAGTGGGCTGCTGGCCGCGCTGGGTGCGAATCTTTGGTCCGAGCGCACTCCCACTTTACGGGCCGAACCGAACGGCTCCGCTTCCTCGCCTCCCCTCCCCTCCCTCCCCACGCCGCCCCCAGCACGGCCGGCACGGCCAAAATAAACAGCGATCTTCGTGCTCCCCGTGCGGAACTGGCCGCAAACAAGTTGTCGCACGGCCAGCCCGGCGGCCAGCCCGGCGGCCAGCCTTTTGTATCCGAGTGGCCAGCCGCCCGCCGCCGCCCCGCCGCGAGCCAGCCAGAGAGGGAGTCTGTAAAAACGTTACGCCCCAATAGGGGGCAAGGACACGGACACGGGCACAATCCGCGCTAAAAGTTTGATCGCGCGCCGTCTGGTGCCGGGGCTCGGTGCTCGGATTCGGGGCGGGGCGGGGCAGGGCGGGGCGGCCGCCGGGCCATCATTGACTCACACACCCTCATCTGTCAAATGTTCTTTTGATGAAGGAGATTGCCGTGACGTAAACAAATGGTACTGCCGCTGGAGTGCCGCTGCCGCCGCGGCGGAGCGAGACGCTGTCGCGCCCGACCACGCCGACGACGCGGCTTCCAGTCGAGTCCAGCACGGCCGCGGCAGCGCCTCTCCTCCAGACTGACAGTGTGCCAGTGTTTCCCCGCGCGCTCGGCGTGGCGTTTTCAAAGCGGAGGGCAAGGAAAACACGACGAGTGTTTGCTGGGTGCCACCACGGTGCCACCATGGTGCCACCATGGTGCCACCATGGTGCGGTGCGACCGCGGAACTCCAGGACCTCTCCTCCGCGGCCCCCGGCGGCCCCTCCCCCTTTCTTCGGATCGAAGACGGCCGCCACCGCCGCCGCCGCGACCCAAGGACGCCGCTATCTCTCCCACCAGCCCTTGCTGGCTGCCAGCCCCGCCAGACCGGCCGGCCCCGCCGCCTGCTGGGGGTGGCGGCCGGCCCTGCTGCCAGCCCTGCCTGGCCGCGCCGGGGTTGGGGTTGGGGTTAGTTTATAGGTCGGACAGCGTGCGCCACAAGCCACATGTTCCCTGCACTGCAAAATGGCCACCGCCACCGCGAGGGCCGAGGGCGAGCCGAGGGTCGCGGCGGTCCGTCTTGACCGCGCCGCCGCGCCGCCCCCCGCAGAGCAGCGCGCAGCACACTGTGAACCGCGCCGACTCGCTGAAAGTCCTCATCATTAGCCAGCCAGCCAGCCGGCCCCACGTGTCCGATTGATGGTGTCGGCCTAACCCGGCCTAACCCGGTGGCCCCACTGTGTGGCCCCGCTGCGCCTAGCTGCGCCCTGGCGGCTGCGGGACGCTGCGCCGGCGGCCGCCCTAGCCGCTACCCTCGCCGGGCATCAGCTGGCCGCATCAGCTGCACTCCGCCCCGCCCCGCCCCGCCCCGCCCCGCCCCGGCAGATGCACACAGATGCGGCCCGGCGCGCCAGCTGAATATCGTACCTGGGGCACCCCTGCTCCGGCTCGACCTCAATATTTCATGCGAGTGCAGATTTCTCGCCGGCGGGGGGCTTGCTTTGTACTTTTGTGGAAACACAACGGAAGAGGTCGGCGGCGGCACATGCTTGAGTCTGTGTGTGTGTGTGGTGCGGGTGGTTGGGGCCGTGTGTGCGTGTGTGTGTGTTGGTTGGTGGGTGTCCACCGCACTCGGAACGGGCCTACCGCACCGGCGTCGGCACCCCCGCCCCGCTCCCAAAGTTCCCACAGCTTACAACCTCTTTCTGGTATAATTTATATTTTTCATACGTGCCTGCGGGCTCTGCGGGTACGCCGCGCCGCGGGTGGTGAGTGTCCGTGCGTTCCCTCTGCGCTGTGTGAGTGAGTGCGTGTGTGAGTGTGCGCGCGCCCCAACCTCTCTCTCTGTCTTCTCTCTCTCTCTCATCGGATTCCCCCCGCCGCATTCTTTGAAAGGTTTAAAGTCCGCCCTTATTTGAACAACGGGTCTTTGGCGGGCCGGGCCGGCGCCCCATCACTAATTCACCGTCTTTCCAAACGGGGTGGCTGGGGCCCGCCTGCCTGCCTGGCGTCTGGAGCCATGCGAGCGCGGGCCAGCACAGCGCCCCTCCCCAACTCATTCAGCCCCGCGGACATGACGGGGCGCGGGGTGCAGGCAGGGCGCGGCAGCGCGGCCAGACTGAAGGATTTGCAAACAAGCCCAGCGACCGCCAGCGACCCGGCGGGGCGGACGGTCAGACGGCGCGGAGCAGCGCGGCGACGACTCAAACCACTTATAATAATTTATTCCCTGTGTACGTGCCGAGGCAGGCCTGGCCACGGCGCGCCAAAGCAGCCAGAGCCACGAATAAAGATGAAGTGGTTAGTACATAAAGTACGGCTTCTTTCTTTTTCGTCCTTCATTACTCGACGATCTGTCGTACGCCTTACGCCTTTTAATGCTCCCCCCATTCAAACCGCGCGCGCTCAAAGCAGCTCAACACTTGTTGGGTGACAAAACACACACACACAGAAAGGTACCGAGTGATTTGGGGCCTCGGCAGCCGCGCGCGGACACAGCCATAAGAAAGGGGTATGAAAACCCCCAGCATCGGGAGGTTGTCAAATTTACATTGTGTCCGGCGGTAATATGTTTGGTGCCCTCTCGCCCCGAGCCACACCGGCCACACTCCACACACGCTCTCCGGATTTATTTCCATCCACGCCGCGTCACATCATTTTTATTGTCATCTTTTTTTTTTCGGCAGCTGCAGTTAGGAACGAGCGGGCCGTACGCAACACAGGCGCGAAGTGAGCGCGAGAGAGAGGAGGGGAGGAATTTCAGCGCGCGTTTCAGCGCCCCGAGCGCGTGCGCGACCAGAGGGACCCGGATTAGGCACGGTCGTTATCCGCAGGACACGGCGCGGCCCTTCAACGGCCCGACGGCCCCCGCGCGCTATTCGCAGGTGCGACTGCCAATACCGCCGACTACGTATGAACACAACGACCCGTGGCGAGTAGGCGGTCACTTTGGGCCCTCGTTAACGCCGCCGTATCACTGCGGACACAACAAGCAAAGAAGAAGAAATGAAGAAAGCAGGAAAAGAAGAAGAGGAAACGAGGAGGAAGAAGGAGAAGAATGAAAGAAGGGGGGGGGGGGCAAGGTTCCTGGCTCAGTGACTGCTGGCTCATCCCGACGGGCTACCGATACGGGGCTCCTTTGTGGCGCTAAGAGGCTTACGCTGTCGCCGCGCTGCCGCGCACCTCCCCGCGGTCCGCCGTCCGCGACACTGCCGTATCTACGCCCCTCGCCGCGCGCACTTGCGCGCTTCTCGCCCTGGCGGCCGGCGGCGCCCCGCGGCGGGGGTGGGCCCGGTGGGCCTGGAGGACCGTCCATGACGCGACAACGACACAACGACGCCACACCGACGGACGCCAGGACCAACCAGGACGGCGTCAATGGGCCGCGTAAACCGGCAGCAGAGCCGCTTTCGTCGCTCTGTCCCTCTCGCACTCATAGGCGCTCCGTCTAGGCGCGAGAGAGACAGAGCGACGAAGGGGGCGCTAAACGGCGGGTGGCCGAATGAAGGGGTTATGCAGCACGCGCGGCACGGTAGCGCGTCAAGATGCGTCTCAATAACAACAGGGCCATCACCTAGTTAGCCCGACAATGACTCCCAAAAACGTGCTTACTCACCGACCCCGGCCCGCCTCCCAGCCCCACCCCCGGCCCCGGGCGATCGCGTGCAGCCCCCAGGCCGGGGGCGGGCCGGGGGGCGGGCCGGGGGTGGGGCCGGGGGGCGGCGAGCACAGGTAACCGGGTATCCAGTAGTACGTAGTGTGTGGGCTGCAGCCGGGTCCCCGTCGGTCCCCGATCCCCCCGCTCGTCGTGCACGTCGGGTTTGTTGACGGCGGGCTGTCGGCTCCGCGGCCCGGCCCAGCCCAGCCAGAGTCAGGGGCTCCTACATGTTGTGCTATCGCAGATTATCACGGTCGCCGCTGTTTGGCCAGGATGCAGTGACGTGTGACGGCGGTGGCGAAAAAGAAGGCGGACGGACAGACAGACAGACAGACAGACAGACAGACAGACAGACAGACAGACAGACAGACAGACAGACAGACAGACAGACAGACAGACAGACAGACAGACAGACAGACAGACAGACAGACAGACAGACAGACAGACAGACAGACAGACAGACAGCGACACAAGGTAATCGTAGGGGGCCGCAGGGTTAGGAATGCGGTGGCTGCGCGACCACCCACACCGCGCTGCTCTCTAGATCGACCGAGACAGAGCTCCGTCCAGCGTGCGCCCAGCTCGTCCGGGCGATTTCCCGCCTTTTCCGCACTCGTTTTCCAGTGCGGCCGAGCACCAAGTGCACGAAGACGCGCGTTTCCGGCGGCCAGTCCGACCGAGCTGGCGGCCGACTCTATGCGAGCATGTAGGCGCGCCGGACAGGCAGGCAGGCAGCCTCTTTGAGCGTCGCCAGTCACCCGGAAGGGCTTTTCACACAGCTGCACCACGGAGCTGCATGGCATGGCATGCCGTCCGTGCACGGGGGCCAAAGTTTTCGTTTCTGGGAACACAGCCCGGGGGGATGATCCGATCCGACAATCCGGCCGAGACCCGTCCGACCGTCCGTCCGACCCGTCATACATAGTCCGTCGGGCCGGCAGTCCTCGCGGCTGGCTAACCAGGAGGCAAACACACGGCCAGCCCGGCAGAACCGCATTGTCGCCCGGCCAGACAAAAGCACGGCCCAAGCACGCGGACGCGGGGCCGCCGGGCCGCCAGTTGGCGCGAAATGTATACATGTCACGGCGCGTTAGCGCCTCAGGTGTGAGCGCGCCCCGGGATGGCCTCACACGGAGCGGCACGGTTCCTGTCCAGCTGGGCCGCGGAGGGCGGGGCGCGGCGGCGGGGCGCACGGCAGTGTTTTCGAAACGCAAACCGACGGCGCGACCCCTCCGTGCCAATCAGCCCGACCAAGTGTGATGTGATCATGCGGTGTTGATGTTGATGGAGGAGCGGGGCGTGTCAATGCCTGCGTGTGTGTGTGTGTGTGTGTGAATGTGCATCGGCGTGTATGAGTGTGTTTGGGGAGCCAAACCGAGCGCGCGCGTCTATCAATACGTGTGGCGAACCACGCCTAGGCCCCGCCGCCCCCGCCAATGCGGAGCAAAAGGTGTTGTTTGCACGGCCCGCCACCGGCAGCCCGGCAAAGCGCATCAGGCGCCAGCGAATCCCTCCCCCCTCCCTCTCCCACACACATACACCGGCAAACGAGACGGGCCTACCCCAACGCCACACAAAACTTTTTCACCTTCCATAAGAACAATCGTTTTCCATACTCTGGGCCTTTATTTTATTCAATTTTTTTGTGAATGGCGTCGGGTCCACGCCACTCCACCGTGAAAACGACGACCGCTCGCCAGTTGGCCGCCGCCGCGGTGCCGCCGCACACGTGCTGGCTTCGGATGCGGCGGCCTGGAGAGGGTCGCGCTGCTGGAATGACGCCGTGACGTCACATCGGTAATCATCGTCATTATTTCCCCGTCCGCGTAAGTGGCGGTGCCAGTGGCCGTGCCGTGCCCTGCCGGTGCCCGGGCCCCCTCTCATCATAATCGCCGCTTATTGGGACTGTGTTCCAGACGTCCCAGGTCGGCAGCCCGCCGGCCCACTCGGCCGTGACACCCTCGCGACACGCTGCACCTCTCTCTCTCTCTCTCTCTGTTTCTGTGAGCGCGCGCGGGTGGTGGGCAGACCGTTTGGCATTCGCCGGTCCCACAGACGTCCGACAGACAGACAGACACCTGCGCGGGGTGGGTGGCACGGCGGCACGGCGGCACGGCGACGCATCCATCGCGGCCCGGCACCAGCAGACTGGTTCCGAGAGTCGTTTTCGTCGCTCTGTCTCTCTCGCAGCCGCAGCGCATGCCCCACGAGCACGAGAGAGACAGGGCGAGTCCGCAGAGCGCACCAGGGCGCACGGGGCGGCGCGGCCGACAGACAACACGCGCCGCAAAGCACGCGCTCGATCAGTCACGCTCGTCACGCCACTGCCGTCACGCCAAACTGTGACGCGGCGCGGCCGGAATCGGCGCGTCTAGAGCGAGGCGCCGCGTCGCCGCGTCATCGCGATAGTGGCGCGGCCGGCTAAACAAACGGCTTTCCTAATCGGCCCGCGACCAGCGGCCCGGCGGCGGGGACGCGGCGGGGACGGGCCGGGGACGCCGACGGTGACGACCCTCCCCGTCGGCGGAGGGCGGAGCGGGGACTTTAAAATCCGCAGACTCCTTTATCTCCCTTCCTGGTCCTGACGGTCCTGACGATCCTGACGCGCAGGCAGCAGGCGACTCAACCCTCGCGCCGGGCATCCGGGCGGCAGCCTGATGCCGAGAGTCGTTTTCGTCTCGCTGCCTCTCTCGCACTCACGGGGCGTCCCGTAGGGGTGCGAGAGGGACAGACAGCCTGCGGGCCACGCACTGCACCGCCGCGTGCCCGTCACTGCCATCTCGATCATCTTGATGCCCGCGAGGCCGCGGCCAACACAAACGAAACATTTTATTTTGACCAAAATATTTTTCCTGCTTGGCCAATGCCTGAACCTCGCGTACTCTTTACGCCTTCTCAAGAGAGACGGTAAAAATATTCATGCCCTTCTCCAAGGCGCGCGCGCACCACCCGCCCTCTCATCTTAAGCACTCTCAATTAATTGCCATTTTCCATATCAAAACATTTTTTTTCTCGGTGTAGCTCGCGAGCGCCGCGCCACCCCGCTGCTCTGGGACATTGCCGTCCTCCTGATAAGGCCCTCCCCTCCGCTCCCCCCCTCCACGTTTATCTTTTGCAGTGCGGCGTCGCGCGGCGCCCTCGCGGCCCTCGCCTTCCTTGACGAGTGCCAACCCCATGTCCAGCACTCCCCAGTAGGACGTACTCCCGCCCGGCTCGCCCGGCCCGCCGGCGCGCGTTCCGAAATCGGCGCGCTGTCTCCTTCCCTCTCTTTCTCTCACACACCCGCGCGGCAGAAAGAGAGACAGAGGGAGAGAGAGAGAGAGCGGCCGCGCGCACAGATCGACGGCACGCGAGCAGTAGATCGCGCGCACGCGACGCACGCCGCCCTATCTGATCGGACTCCACCCCCTGTCTGAGATTCCGCCGGGTAGCGCCGCCCGCCCTGCACTGTGTGTGTGTGCGTGTGTGTGTGTGTGTGTGTGCGGTGGGCCTAAGACACTGGCAGTAACGAATGCTCGCGGCCTTATCAATTACTTGGCGGCCCTTTCTCTCGCTCCCCGAAGTCGCCGTCGCCGTCGTCGTCGTCCTGGGGAGGCGAGGCGAGGCGCCTTCCCCACCGCCAGCATCAGCAGCAGGAGCAGGGTCTTCTTGAGGGAGAGCAGGGACGTAAATCAGCCGCCCGGTTATCTTCGTTAGCCTCATTGATTCCCCAATGTCCGCTCTCGCTCTCGCCGAAGCCGCCAACCGGGGCGCGCCGCGACGCCCCGCGACGCCCGCCCACCCCTCGTTCGCCCTGCAGCAGACTGATTCCGAGGTTGCTTTTCGTCGCTCTGTCTCTCTTCTCGCACCTATACGGGACGCCCCGTGAGGGCGAGAGGGACAGAGCGACGGAAAGGACTCTCGGAATCTAGTCTGCTGCTGGAGTCGACGCGGCCGTGCGTTTAAGTCCCCGAGCTTTCGCTTTCGCAGCGAGAAGGGCAAGCAGGACTGACGGCAACGTGCAGCTTTCGAGAGGCACAGGGGGTTGTCTATTCATTTTGCCGCGCGTTTCCGCTTTCGGCGGCACCACCAGAACGCCGTGCACACCCACGGCGAGTCGTCGGGCTGGCTGTGCTGGCACACGGCGAGCTAGTTTGATTGACACTCACGAGAGGGTGTGAGGGAGGCGAGGCTGGCTTGTCAAAGGGTGGCCCGGGGGTGGCGGGTGCGGGGTACACCAGGTGGGCTGCTCGCCGTGGCCTGGCCTGCCCTGCCCTGCCCTGCCATAGCGCACGGAGTGCACGGAGCAAGGCGGGCAAGGGCACGGCACTGTCGGAGCGGGAGCGGCACCCCGCACTGCTGCGCTGTGCTGCGCTGTGCCGGCACTTCGGGATAGTAGGAGGTATCCGTCAGTGTCTACCCGACCAGAGCGGCCGGAGCGGCCGGAGCGGCGGCCCTCTCTCTGCACGCGCGCGCGTTTAGCTGCCACTCTTTTCCCACCAACAAAACAAAAAAAAATTTTTGGAAGGCGGTGCGAAAACTTGGTGGTGCTTATTTCGACTTTATTTTTTGGTTCGACTCACCCGTCACCGACACTGAATCCTTTCGTATGTGACCGCAAGGTAATCCCAAAAACTCACCTGAAAAAATAAAAACGGATAAAATAAATACAAGTTGGAATTTCATTTTATTTTTTTTACAGTGTAGCTCGGAATAAAATTCACAGACACAGTGCCGCTGTCCACACTGTCCTTGGCCCGGCCAGCAGACCGATTCCGAGAGTCGTTTTCGTCGCTCTGTCTCTCTCGCACCAAACGGGACGCCCCGTGAGTGCGAGAGAGACAGACTCTCGGAATCAGTGTGCCTGCAGTGACCCCATGCCACACAAGGCCCCTCCACTCCACCCACTCCCAGATGACATCTACGCGTGTCGTACGTTATACGTTACGTGGCCTCACTATCTGGCACAAAAATGACACAATAACGCCACGGTGGGGCCACCGGACCGGGGCACTGGCGTAAAAAAAAATAAAGAAAAAAGGACCAAAAAGAGTGAGAGAGAAAGAAGAACGTCATAAATCCGTCGCGCACTTCAAAGCGCATCTGAATAATATGAAACGATAGAGATCATCTCACTCTCTGCATGGATGCAATTGTAGCGGCCGGCCGACCTGTGACACACACACACACAGACGCACACACACAACAAAATCACAGTGGATTCCTGTATGAATATATGGCTACTGTGCCGGGGCGCGCTCAGGTGTGAAGGTGTCACCACTAGGGGTCCTCGCGGGGGCCCCCGTATGTGTGTGCGTGTGCGAGAGAGACGGAGCGAGCTGACCGGTCCCCGCCGTGTCCCCGCACTCACACACACGCACACACAAGCGCTACCGGCCTTTATCATTCATCCTATCGCGTTTCCTAGTGGCGCGGCCGGCGCGGCGTGCTTCGCTTTTACGACCCAACAGCTCCACCGGAGCGAGACTCATTTTCGGCCTCGGAAAGGAGGAGAAGAAGGAGAAGAAGCGGTGAAAAGGGAAATCCCTGCCGCGACCCTCAGCCTCATTTCGGAGGCGTGATTTTGGCTTTGGCCCCCGCGGCCCGCGGGTTGGACGGCGGCGGCGCAGCGGCGGGTCCACCACACCGCGAACACCGCGCGCCGCCGCGCGCACAGATGGGGCTCCGCGCGCCGCCAGATGGGACTTCGCGCCGCCACGCCGCGCCACCCCCAGCCAGCCACCCCCGCAGCCTACGACGTCTACTTGCGCCCCTCCGCGGGCCTAAGGCAGCCCCGGCAGCCCCGGCCCGGCCGCCCCACCCCGTCGCACCTGGATCAATAGCGCGCCGGCCGCGCCGCTCCGCGCCTCCAGCGGGGCTCCAGCGCCTCTCCAGCAGCGGGCCGTACCGGACCGGGTCTGCGGGCTTCCGCCGCCGGGCCGCGCCGCGCCAAGCCGCACACACGCCGAGCACTACATCACCTTTAATTGGCCCAGGCAGTGCTGCCCGGGCCGCGCCAGTGGCGGTGGCAGTGGCTCGCGCACTTTTCCACCCCCGCGGCGCCGCCTTGCGCTGTGCCCCCTCCACGACGGGGGCCTCAGGGGGCAGTGGACGCCGCGGGGCCGCGCCGGATGCCCGCCTGTTGCTAATCACGAAGGAGAGTCTCGGACACCGGCCGACCATGCGGCACGCGGCGACCTGGCCGAACCAAACACGCCGCGCCACCCTGTCACTCTGTCTCTCTCGCTCTCGCGGGGTGTCCCGAAAGGCCGCACGGGCGCGAGAGAGACAGAGAGAGAGCGCCACCCGCGCGCGGAATCACTGCGCGGGCCGCAGAGCCTCCCAGGCGCACATTCGGATTCATATTCATGCTCGGATTGAATATAAACGCGGCTCTGCCTGCGCGCTGCGCCTGCACTGCCAGCACAGCACACTGCCAGCACCGCCGCGGCATGGCGGCGCGGCAAAAACGGGATGGGGAACGTACCGCATGGCCGCAGTGAAATCGCACGCGACAAATAAATGCACGCCGGAGCCTGCGGGCCACGCTACACTCAAAAGCAGCTCGAAACAATAAATATTTCCCTCTGCAATATTTTTTTGTTCTTTCCTTCCCTGCCTGTCTGTCTGCCTTCCTGCCTGTCTGTCTGCCTTCCTGCCTGTCTGTCTGCCTTCCTGCCTGCCTGTCTGCCTTCCCGCCTGTCTCTTTTTCTCCTGCGAAGGGCCCGAAGGGGAGGGCAGGGAGAGGTAAAAGTTTTGTTGCGCGCGGGGCTGCGGGGCTCTCTGTCAGGCCGCTCACACGCTCCGCGAAGGCTCCGAAGGCAGGGCGAAGGGCTGCCGTGGCTCACGCTATGCAAGGGCCTGGGCCGGAGGGAGCAGGGCAGGAGCATCGCGGCACCGCGGCACGTCGCCGCAATGGCACGCCAACACGCGGTGGCGTGGCACGCGCAGAGGCCCGCAAATTATTTCCAACTATTTGTACCCAAAACACGTCTTGTTTTATTTCCAGTTCGAATTCTGCTCCTTGGCCTCTCTCTCTTTTCTCTGCTCTCGGCCTGTCGGCCCGGGCGTAGGCGTGGGCTGGGCGGCGAGGCGGGCCCGGCCGGCGCGGCTTCGACTCGCGACACCGCCAGACACCACGCGGCGGCGGCGCGGCGGTCGAATCAAAAGCTCGGGAAACGCGAAGGCGGTGACTCGGCACGGCAAGGCTGGGCGGCTGGGCAAGGCGCGATCCAAGATGGCGCCGCCGTGCGTGACGACGCGGCCGCCACGCCATGCCGCGGCGCGAGGCGTTGTCTCGGCTGGAAGGACAGGACACCTTCCTCCACGGCCAGTCATCGCCCCCGGGCACCGGCAGTGCTGTGCGCCGCGCCCATGCGCGGCACGACCACGACGACCACGACGACGATGAAGGCCTCGCCTGGGAAAGGCGCAGCTCGCGCGGCGGTCCCCGCGGCCACGACCGGGTCGCCGTCAGCGACTGTCAACCACACCGCCGCCAGGCCGCCAGGCGGGCAGGCGGGCAGGCAGGCATCACCCTCAAAGGGGTGGACGGGCGCACGCCGCCTGCCAGGCGCAGCCTAGCACAGTGTAGCAGCGCGACCACGCTCCACGTTCCGAGAGCCTGATTCCGAGAGCCGTCTTCGTCGCTCTGCCTCTCTCGCACTCGCGGGGCGTGCTCGTGGGTGCGAGAGCGACGAAGACGACTCTCGGAATCGGTCTGCCGAGCTGCCGGAGCCGCGGCCGCAACCGGACGTGTGCGGTGAGGGACGCCAGGGACGGCCATCGATTTCCCATTCCCCGTAAAAATCGCGCGCAACTCGAAGCGCTCCCCTCGGCCCCCGGCTGCCTCCGCCCCGCCCCGCCCCGCACCGCACGCCCCTATACGGACTGGACGAGTGGACCGTCGGGCCGTCCCCGTGCGCAGTACACTGCAGTACACCTCCCTTCCGCCGCGCCAGTTCTGCGGGCGAGAAAAAGGGCGAAAAAGAAGAGGACAGCGGCGCGCGCGATTTGAACCTCGTCGTGCTGGGGGCGGAGCGCGGCGGCGGCAAGAGCATTGTCTTTCAAGTGGTCGCCACGCGCGCAAGGTTATGTCTGCAGGAAATGTGGAAAACGGCCGGGGTAGCCGCAGGGCGCAGGGGAGACACGCCACGGGGCGGGGCGGGGCACGTCCACCCACGACAGCACCAAGACGACGACGATGACGACGTCGACGACGACGCCCGGCCGTACGGCGCAACGACTCACAAGGTCTAAAAGAAGTGCAGCTTAGCCGACATCATGCCGCCGTGACATTGAGGGAGAAAAAAACGGAGACGGTGGAGAAGGGCACCGCACCGTCAGGGCACGGCACCGTGGGGCACGGCAGGACATGACGGCACCCCGTCGCCCCTCCCTTTCCCCTGCACTGTACAGACGGTCTGTACACTGTTGGCCACTCGCGCCGATCCATTTCCCTGGCTGGCTTTCTCGCGGCGACCTTGGCGCTGCCTCGCGCCTTCGTCGGACACTTTCCCAATTTTTCTCCCCTGGAAACCCTCCAAACTAAACTGAATAAAAACCGAAAGACGACTCAGGAAGTCCGGCTCCTTCGCTGAGGCGCGCCCGCCCCCTTACCCTTTTTTTCGCCCTCTGCTCTCCCTTCTCTTTTCCTTTCGTCTCGTTGCCCACCTTATTTTCTTGTCAACAAAGCCCGCCGCCGCCGCCGCGACGTCGTCGCCGCCGACGCTCCGTCTCTCTCGCACCGCTGCGGCCCTGAGCCACGCCCCGTGAGTGCGACAGAGACGGGCGACGCCGCGACTCCTTGCGTCGTGCCGGCGTGGTGTCATTCCCCCGTACCGCCACCGCCGGCCGCCCGACCGTCCGGCCGTCCTCCGCCGCCATCTTGGGAGCCGCCTCCAACGCGGCCAACGCGGCCTGCGCCGGGTCTTCTTTCCTCGCGACGACGCTTGGAAAATCGCACACCGCCAGCCCCTCCCCCTCCCCCTGCTATGAGCCCCATGGGGGCGCTGCCTGGTGCCGCCTGCCGCCTCCGAGGGCCAAAGACATAAGCCCCGCAGCACATGAAAGCGTAATAAGTCTCTGAATAAGCCAATGCTTTGAAGAGCGATTCTCACGTTTCGGGGTAGTTTTGGCGTCTCTGATTTGCCGAAAGTGAGAAATATCCAATTAAGTTTTTCTGATTATTGGGGTCCTGGATGATACTAGAGTTATGGCAATGGTATTTATAGTAAAGACCTTGTACTACCTTCCTAAAAACATGAGCCATAAGGTATTCCCATACGTTTTAGTGGGTGTTTTGATCACGGAAATTACGTTATCACGGAAGTTACAAAGTGTGAAAATCGGCTTTAACGGCTGACCCGGGCTTGCTGTGGCTTAAAAGTCGTTCCAGGGTCAAATGATACTCTAAGCCCGACATTTAAGCGGAAAATTTTTTCACCTAGTGCTGCTGCAACATTGGGTAAAGGGTGCCACGGAAGTTACAGGTAATTGTTGATACACGCCATTTTATAATGCTCTAGACCGCTTTGAGACCGTGTACAGCATCTTAGATTTCCGCGACCCATGCAATTATATCCCAGGGACTCCACTTTGATGGCTTGTGTCATGGAAAGTTTAAAGTTTGGCTTGGGGAGAAGTCCAGAGCCGCCTTTTCGAAATTTGTGTAGTGAAATTGAATATACGGAGGACATTTTTCGTTGCAGCATAAGTACCTTTGAAAGAAGTCTGGCGTATTGGTCTTCGGTCGAAATTAGCTCGAGACATGCCAAGCTTCGAATCCCCATCGACAGTTGGCAGCATTTTCGAACCACACCGCCACACTGGGGGCGGAAAGTTCGAGTATGTTCTCTTTGGACAATCACGGAAGTTACATTTAGGGTATTCCAAACGCTACGTAGACCAAACCAACGAACGTGAACTTTTCGAAATGTGTGCTTTTAGTGGGCAATGGCCCTCCCTAACATCAGAAACAAACCCCATGTCGATATCTGCGCTCGTTTGGGCACAGGAGTCAGAAGAAACGAAACTACCCCGAAACGTGAGAATCGCTCTGAAGGCTAACAAGGGCAGTGGCGTTGGGGACCGTCGGGGACGTCGGCCAGGAGGCTCCGCGTCTTCTTTGTTGGCGGCACTGCAGACTGGTTCCGAGAGTCGTTTTCGTCGCTCTGTCTCCCTCGCACTCGTGGGGCGTCCCACATAGGTGCGAGAGAGACAGAGCGACGAAAACGTCTGCTGAGTGTCCCATGGAGGGGGAGGCCGGCCGGGACGTCCGCCGTCAAGCGACGCTGCCTCAAAGTTGCAGCTTATTGCACAGGGAGAGTGGGTGGGGCGGGGCGTCGCCGCGGGGGCGGCGGCTCGCCCGGTCGCCGCGCCGGGGAACCTGTGGAAAACCTGCACACAGCGCGACACAGAAGGAACTCGTACTCACCAGGAGCCTTGCCGTTGACGTAGTCGTCCTTGCATATGAACTTGTTGTCGTCCAGGACGTACAGCTCCTCGCCGGTGGACAGCTGCTTGCGGCACACCATGCACGTGAAGCAGTTGAGGTGGTACACCTGGTCGCGCGCTCGGCGCACCAGGTCGTTGGGCGAGATGCCCTGGCAGCAACCCCTGCACTTGGTGCCGTACCGCCTGCAACACGCAACATGCAATGCACCCGCATTAGTGCCGTCCACACCGCGAAAAAAAGAGAACAACGATACATGCCCGCTAGGGTGGGTCGAAAATCCCAGAATTAAACGGCGTATGGTTTTCTTTGCAGTTGACCATATTAGAAAAGAGATCCCACAATGCTGGGGTCTGGTGACGTCACCTTCCATCTCTTTGGAGGCTCCAAACTTGGGTCTAATAGTGAAAAATGGCACCTTTGGCCCTACAGGGACCAAACCATGGATCGCCCAGGATGCGGCTATCTCGCGATGGGTGCGGAATATGTTCCTTTATATCCCTGCAAAGTCTGGGCGATGTGGCTCGACATCTTGGTTAAGCCCGGGCACTTGTTTTAACGCTAAAACAAAGTTGCAAAACACTAAAAATTGGATTTAAGGGTCTATTGTTTGCTCAAAGGTCCCATATACTGATATGAATGGAAAGGGCTCAAAAGATACAATTTTTTGGTATATATAACTTTGTGATCGGACGAAAATTGTTGCCAGGGCGTAACTTTACACATTTCAGCAAAACCTCAAAAACACTAAAAAGTGATCTTTACGAGAATATGTATTGCCTGTGGATCCAATACGATCATACCGTTCGAAAGATCTATAAAAATGCAAAATTTTGGTATATAAAGTTTTGTGATTGGACAAAAACTCGACTTGTTGTTAGTTATAGAAGAAAGTGTAAGCGTTCGTCGGGCCATCTCCTGCCTAACAAGGGCTTTGCTTCGCTTTGCTTGTGACTTATTTTGCAACAATTCGAGTTTTTGTCCAATCACAAAACTTTATATACCAAAATTTTGCATTTTTTTAGATCTTTCGACCAGTATGATCATATTGGATCCACTGGCAATACATATTCTCGTAAAAATCACTTTTTAGTGTTTTTGAGCTTTTGCTGAAAGGTGTAAAGTTTCGCCCTGGCAACAATTTTCGTCCAATCAAAAAATTATATATACCAAAAAATTGCATTTTTTGAGCCCTTTCC
The DNA here is from genome assembly GCF_012932325.1 of Thrips palmi. Lineage (NCBI taxonomy): Eukaryota > Metazoa > Arthropoda > Insecta > Thysanoptera > Thripidae > Thrips > Thrips palmi. The sequence goes on along the minus strand of NW_023144625.1, from coordinate 12,664,662 downwards.
ATTCATATCAGTATATGGGACCTTTGAGCAAACAATAGACCCTTAAATCCAATTTTTAGTGTTTTGCAACTTTGTTTTAGCGTTAAAACAAGTGCCCGGGCTTAACCAAGATGTCGAGCCACATCGCCCAGACTTTGCAGGGATATAAAGGAACATATTCCGCACCCATCGCGAGATAGCCGCATCCTGGGCGATCCATGGTTTGGTCCCTGTAGGGCCGAAAGTGCCATTTTTCACTATTAGACCCAAGTTTGGAGCCTCCAAAGAGATGGAAGGTGACGTCACCAGACCCCAGCATTGTGGGATCTCTTTTCTAATATGGTCAACTGCAAAGAAAACCATACGCCGTTTAATTCTGGGATTTTCGACCCACCCTAATGCCCGCGCGTTTGCGCCACTGTGTGCTGTGCTGCCCTGCGGACGACACGGCTCGACCTCTTGCCACACCGCGGCGACCGACCCGGCCCAACCCCACCCCACCCCAACCCTCCCCGCCTCGCCGCAGCACGACGGCGCGGTGGCGACCCTCCTGCCCGGCACCACGCGCACCGCGACACCAGGAGGAGGCACTCGGCGGCGAGGAAGATGAGCGCGCGGCGAGACCGCGCGAAATCTGGCGGAACCGATCCAAACCGCGAGATCCTGGCCCAGGCGGGGCGTGGCGGGGCGTGGCCAGGTAGTGCTCTGTGCGGTGTGAATCTCATTTGCTGCGGTATTTGTATGGAACGCAAGTAATTATCCGGCGTCAACACTCCGCCCCCGCCACGCCCCGCCCCGCCCTGCCCTGCCACGCCTCCCCTCGCCGAGCGGGGCGGGGCGGGGCGCAGCGCCCCCGCGTGCCCACTACTCACAGCCACCTATTTTTTATTTCCTTTTATCGCCAGCACTCCCCGCGCGCGGCACCGCGGCACTACACTGCCGTGGCACTGGCCGCCTCCACGCACCGACGTCGTTGTCTTTTATTCGCTTCCTTTCTTTTTCTGTCCCTCTCTCTCTCTCTCTGTCTTTCTTTATTTTTCTCTGTTTTGGTCCGGCCGCCGCATGTTTCGGAGGCGCCTCGGCGCGATTGTTTTTTACGCACCGGGGAGTAATAAAGTGTCGAGGCGAGGGGCCTAGGTCGCCATTGTCCGGCCAGTGTCCGGCCGGGCACACGTGCAGCAGACGACGCTGATGACCGACCGCGGCACGGCCCGGCACGCATCCATTGTAGGCCTCCCGCGCCCGCCCTGGAGGCCCCGGAGGCCCTGGAGCTGGACGAGCCGAGCCACTCCAGAACGGATCGCTTCACGCCCGGCCAATGTGGTTCATGTTTTCTCTGATTTGGTTTCTTGTTTTTTTGTTTCAGGAGATGCACTCGCGACTGATTCCGAGAGTCGTTTTCGTCGCTCTGTCTCTCTCGCACTGATAGGGAATGCCCCATGAGTGCGAGAGAGACAGCGACGAAGATGACTCTCGGAATGAGTCTGTCGCCGACGTCGTCCACCACATTATTTCTCACGCGGCACGTCGGTCTGTCGCTGCAGCAGTGTTTTGCCCGCCGTGCCCGCGGCTCTGGAGTCTGGAATGCGCGATGCTGCCATGCCGCGGCCATGTCATCCGCTGGAGAAGAAGGAGGAGGGGCGGGGCGTGGCGTACTGGAAGCAGATAGCCGGAGGTGCTTATGGTTACGGTTCAACGCTCCCCCTTGACGCGTGCATGAGAGATGCGAGAGGGAAGGAGAGCGACGACGGGGCCCGAGGGAGAGCGAGCGAGAGAGGATTTAAAAGGGAACGAGCGAGACGGTAGCAGATCATCGGGCGGGACGCGCGCGAGAGAGAAAGAAGGAGAGAGACAGAGGGCCAAAAAACTCCCTTCATAAATCGTTGATCCACGCCACGAAGCAACGCGCCGCGGCCGCAAGGCGTGCTCCGGGCGATAGTAGAAACAAAAAAAACATTAAAATCCCCAGAAACACTAATTTTATTTTATTTTTTCGACGCCGTGATTAGAAGCACCTAGTAAAGAAGCCCACAGTGGTGGACCATTGTCCAAAGTTTCAAGAGCTCCTCAAGTCCAATTTTTTCTTCTTTCGAATTTTTTTCTATTTTTGTATTTTTTTTTAATGAGAGGAGGGGGTCCTTTGTAGCGCCGTGGGTGATCTGCTCCAGTTGGCCGCGCTAAGTGTTACCAGTGGTGTGACCGGGCCGCGACGCAGTGGCAGCAGCACGCCCTGTTGTGATTGGTCGTCCGACCGGCACGCCATGCCTCGCCTTGCCTCCCGTTGCCGCTCCAGTAGGCGCCAGGACTCTGTCAGGGCGATGCCACCACTCCGCTGCCGACCCCGGGAGGACCCCCGACCTCCACAAAGGTGTGCTAGCGCGGCCACACACACACACGCACGCACACATCCAAACCACCCCGCACCACGACACCACACCGCGGTGCGGTTGCGCAACACAAAAGACTTGCCGACTCGCCTGTCAACGGAATCAAATCAAATCGCCACCAGCGCGGCCTGCCAGCTTGCCTGCCAGCCTGCCAGCCCCGCCAGGCTCGCCTGTCCGCCTGCACCCGGGCCGGGGGTTGGTTACAGTGTTGCACCGGATCGCCTTACCGATCATCCCTACGCGCAGGCAGCGCTCGCAGCGCCGATCCCGCCGGCCGGCTCAAGCAAAACAAAACCAACTCGTCCCGGCCTAACCCAGGCGGCAAATAGGGGAGGCTCGCTAGGCAGCCAGTCTTTTATGAAAGAATAATCCAGCCTCCACCCCCTGGGCCTGGGCCTGGGCCTGGGCCGCCCAGGGCTGCCCCGCCTCGCCGCGCCGCGCCGCGCTCCGCACACAGCGCGGCCCGCCCGGCGCACACAAACGCTCCTATTAGTATTCAAATCCTAATTGTTTTCAATTTGAGGAAACCGCAAGCACTCATAAGCCAGGCTCCCGGATCCTCCGGTCCGGATCGGGCAAGGGCTGCGCCGGACTCATTCCGCGTCTCTCTCGCACCTACACGCGACGCCCCACCGGCGCGAGAGAGACAGAGCGACGACTTCTCGGAACGAGTCTGCTGCGGCGCTGCTCCAGGACGACGCCGTCGTCGTGACCTCCGCGTCGTCTCTCGCGCCCCGGCCCCCGTTGACCCCCAGCAACCCCGGCAGAGTAAACGCCCCGGGTAAAACATGCATGAGGGGAAAACCGGGGCGGCATAGGCATACACACGCACACACACACGCACGCACACACACACACGGGTCGAGATTGCCGCCCATAGTGTCTCTGGGGGGTCATGCGGCGGGGGAGGACGACACACGCGCGGGCATGGAGGGGCCCTTCGTGGCCACGGCGAGCCCCGAGGCCACGCCGCCGGCAGCACCACCGGCACGCACCTTTGGCCTCCCGGCCTCCCCCATGATGTGCCCACCCGACAAAATGGGTTTGTTTCGCACGGTTTGAAAAAAAACGCGGTAAAAACGAGCAGGGCGACAGAGCGATGACGAATACCTTGTCATTAGGTCGGAGGTGGCAAGACGGCACTTATTAATCGGTGGTCATGAGGGCGGCCGGGAAGGGTCGTGCTTGATGAAGAAGGTCTTGAAGGGGCCCAGGGCGAGTCCGGGGCCCGGCCAGACAGGTGTCTGCAGCGCCCCCTCCGTCTCCCTCTTCCTGCCGGGGGCCAGTGACCCCCCCCCCCCCCTGCCTCCGTCTCTCTCCCACCGCACCTTCCGGCCGCAGCCATTGGACAAGGCCTATTAATTAGGGATGCAACTGTTTCTTGATCATATCGCGAGGCGGCGGGCGGGGCGGGGAGGGGGGGGGGGATGGGAGGGGTCTGGCGCGGCGGAGGGGGGAAATTTGATCCGCCAGGTGACAATCCTTCAAAATGGCGGCCTGGCCTCCCCCTGCCTGGCCGCTCTGCTCGGCCGCGCGGTGGCCGCGGGGAACACGATTCCCGTCTTCGTCGTCGGCTCGCGGTGACTGTCGTCCATCGCGGCCGTCGAGAGCAGCCAGCAGGCCAGGGAGATGACAGTTACGCCCGGGCCGTTCGCACACACTTGGCACGCGGCACACGCCGAGAGATGTTGAAGTGCACTCAAACCGCCAGGCCTAATAACAGGCATCGCCAAAATGACTGCAAACGGCGACAGAGCCGTCAGGCGCGGGGCGTGGCCGCGGCCGCGGCGGCCTTGCACAGTGGGCCAGAAGGCCTGTTCAGCGACTCTGGCGCTCCAAATGCGTCTAGAGTTTCGGCCTCCTCCACCGGCCTTCTGGCCCACTGTGTGGCCGTCACTCGGAGCAGCGCGTCGCGGCTTGTCCGTCCAGCAGGCCGGCCACTTCCGGAATGCAACCCGAGCCGCTTGTTAACGCGCGCAATGGGGCTGTAAATGCACGGCGCCTCGCGGCCATGGCGCGCCGTGGCGTGCCGCGGCGGCGGCCGGATTCCCCGAACAAAAACAACAGCAGCAAGCAAAACAACATCAAGAGCGCGAATCCGGACGGCGGCCGGCCGACGCCTCTCGCAGAATTCGCGCCAATTAGACAAATTGCCGCGCTAATTGCCCCTCGGTGCGTCCGGCGCTCGCGGAGTCCGCGGGAAGGAAGTCGGGAAACGCGCGCAGGAACGACGAGGAGGAGAAGGAGCGCTTTTCCGGGGCCCAGGAAAACGGCCGGGGTGGGCAGCAGGGCAGCGCGCGGGGCCGGGGCCTCGGAGTTATGCATACGAGACTGCAGCGGGATGGTTTATGCCCTGTCCAAGAGTTATGGGTGGCGGCCCGGGCCGGCCTTCTCTCGGACGCGGGCGGGGCGGGGCGGGGCGGGGCGGGGCGGGGCGGGTGTCAGCCGGGGAGCCCGCCGCGCCTCCTCCTCCAAATTGAAGCCGGCCTGTTTAATTTAGTTTGGAGGTTCGCTCCGAAGCGGGGCAGGGCCGGCGGCCAGGGCAGGCCGGGGCCCCGCCCGGTGGTACCCGTCTACGTCCAGCTGCCCTCGCGCTGCTCGACCTGCCTGCCATGCACTCTCCACTCTCGGCCGTGGTCGGCCCTGGTTGGCCCGCGGCCAAAAAGCAACGACGCACTAATCCAATTGTTCCCCCAATCGCCTGCTGGCCACGACAGAGCGGGCAGAGCCGGCAGGGCCACGGGGCACTGGGCTATGGAGCGAATAAAACGAGGTAGCACGAGGTGCAGGCATCGACGGTCAATACCAAATCGCCCGCCGATCGAGCTTGTCTTATTCGAGTCCCCGTTTGCTCAGCAAAGCCTCAAAACCAGCGCTCGTACACCACTTCAGCAGTTCGGCGTGCTGGGCGTCCATCCCGCTGGACGCTGCCGACAAGAGCCTCTCGGGCGGCAAACTGGTATATAAAAATTCGGCGCGTGTGGCGGCGCCTGCCCCGAGAAACAAAAACCGAAATAAAAACTAGAAAGCGGACGAGGTGCCACTTGGGTGAGCTTTTGATACATCGGCAGGTGGCGGGGTGGCGGCCGGCGGCCAGCGGCCTAATGGAGACGTCCGCGGCGACACCCGGCCCCGGCGGCCCCTAGACTCATTCCGAGAGCTCTGCCTCTCTCGCACCTACACGGGACGCCGCACGAGTGCGAGAGAGACAGAGCGACGAAAACGGCTCTTGGTCCTGCTGGGCCCGGTGGGCCGCCGCGGCAATTTATTGCTTTTATTCGGGAGACACGAATGAAATGTAATGGGAGCTGCTAGGGCAGTGTGGCGGCGGGGCAGTGTAGCGCCTCGGGGAGACGGCGCGCCGTGGCGGCCATGGCGGCGTGGCGGCGAATCGACAGCAGAGTCGTTTTCTTCGCTCTGTCTCTCTCGCACTCACGGCGCGTTCCGTGTGGGTGCGAGAGAGACAGAGCGAAGAAAACGACCCTCGGAATCGAGTCTACAGCAGCGACACGACACTGCGATGCTGGCGCCAGATAAAGTCCCCCGCCCCCTCCCAAATCCCGAGTCCGAGCACCGCCACCACCGCTGCACAGCTGCACACCTCATTTCAGACCAAGTTGGTGGTCGCTTTGGACGCGCGCCAGATGCGGGGGCATTTCGCGGTCCAGACGGAATGGGGACAATAAGTGGCAAGTCGACGGGGTATTAATGGGCCACTACTTTTACCTACAAAGATTTTCCAAAAAAAAAAAAGGGTTGCTTAAGTTTTTGGACTTGAGAGTAAAATCTAGCTAATTTCTTGAGGCACTTACACTTTTCTAGGTATGTTTTACCGCTGAAACCAACATTGACAAGACGGAAACTCACCTGAAGAAGTCGTTTCTGCAGAAGAGCTTCTCGTCGCGGACGTAGCATTTGTCGGCCAGGACGGCGGAGCACTCGTAGCACCGCACGCAGTCGGCGTGCCACTTGCGCTCCAGCACGCTCATCAGGAACTTGTCCAGGATGGGCTTGTCGCACGCGGCGCACGAGTTGCGCATGCTGCTGGGCGCCGAGGGCAGGCCGGAGCCCGGCGCGCGACCTGCAGCAAAGAGAGGCAGGGGTCAGTTGGCCACCTCGACCGACGACAAGTAAAGGTACAGCAACGTAGAAATGCGCGGAGGAGTGTGGAATTTGCAGTCGCCGCACTTGGAAAAGTGCAGAGTTTGCAGTCTCCCGCACAGTTCAAGTGGAGTTCTCCACGTTTGCACCGTGCCAACAGATAGGGGCTCTGCGGGCCACTCCACACGTCTGAGAATCATTCTCCGCACCAGGAAGTGAGGAGCTCTCCCCACACTCGGTTTGACAGTGAGGGCAAAATGTTTAATCAACAGGTGTGAGGGTCGGACCAGCGGGTCGAACCAGGTCGATCGCTCGAACCTGGCCGCCCAATGAGGCAATCTATATTAATAGCGGTGTGCCTCGCCGGTAGCCCGCCAGCCCCGCCAGCCCGGGTAGCCAATAATAGCCAAGCTCCAGGCGAAGACGCCGGCCGGCAGCAGATCCGTCATCATTGGTCGACGGTCCGCGCGGCGCGGCGGCCAAAATGGAGCGACTTGGGAGAAAGGCAGTTACGCCCTTCGCAGCCATTAGCATACTGCCCGCGATCCGATCGCCTCGTCATCCTCAGATCCAACATCATTACGCGCCGCTCGGCCCGCATGGCTCCGGGCGGCGTGGCGCGCCACGCGGGCAGCGGCAACAGTAGCTGTCGATTAGGCAGATGAATCGCGCTACTTTGTCAGCGACCACACCTCGGGCAGCAGCCCGCGACCCGACACGAGTCACACTCAGAGGTTAGGTTGGGCCTGTGGGTCTCCCTCCGAGGGACACTGGATTTTAGGTTGGGTTTCTGAGAGGCTAGAGTCACCCAAAGTCACTGCGGCGGCCGGCGGCCAATCCAGAGGCCCGGACGCAAACCTCCCCTCCTCCCACTTCCAGTGGGCCCATCCTCCCTGCTTGCGCCCCAAAGTCTCCCCCGCCTGTCCGAGCGAAGCGCGCGCGCGGGAATATTCAAATGGCCGCGCGTCGTAAACGCGATGAATGCCAAACGAAACGGGTGGAAAAAATGCAGCAGACTTCCCTGCTGGCGTCGCCCGGCATCGCCTGCCGTGCTCATGCCCTTCCGGAGGTGCAGATGGAGCGAGGTGCGAGCGCTGCAGCAGACAGACGCATAAAAAGGTGTGGCCGCCTTTGACCGCCACGGCGGTGCCAAGCCGTGGTGGCCGCCGTGGCCAGCCACAACGTGCGAGTGTAAGGCTGTAAGGTTGTAATTATGCCCCAGAGTACTTCCAGTTTTTGCGGTGCAGCAGCAGAGGTCGACGACGGCGGCCGTTTTTGCGCCGTCATTCGCACACGGAGCGCGAGAAGCGCGCCGCCGAGGGGGCGGGGCGGGGCGGGGCGGGGCGGGCGGGGGGGGGCGGGCGGGGAGGGGCCGCCGACGTGGAGTAGGCAAAAATGCGGCGGCAACAACGACGGCCACGTCAACGCTCGGCGGCCACGAGGATTACATGACCAGTCGTCCACGAGGGGGACGAACTTGGTCTTGAAAGGGACCCGCGCGGCGCGGCGGCGCGGCGGCGCACGGGAGCATGACGGCGAGGAGGCGGTGGTGGGGGGAGGGGCGCGTTGGCGGCGGTAGCGGCGCGGCGTCCGCCCAGACACGTCCGAGTGCATTTGCATAGATACGATCCAAGTTCAGCCGAGGCCGCCAAGGCGCTTCCCCGGCCGGCGCGCCATCTTCCCAGGGCGACGTCGGCGTCGTCGGGGAGTCCGCGAGGACGGCGATGCTGGCCTCTTCAATTAGGACGTCGCTAAGGCCCTCCGCGTCGTAAGGCGGCCGTATAACCCGTCCAAGTGTCCTTTACGATCAACGCGACGTGTCCACGACGCATACGTCCGCCTGGCCGAGTCGAGAAGAGAGTCCCCTCTGTCGCGACAGCGGAGGGTCGCTCTGTCTCTCTCGCACCTATTCGGGACGCCCCATGAGAGCGAGAGAGACGCAGCGACGTCGCCTCCGCCCCTCGGCCCCGGCGTAGCGGCCCCAGCCCCCACTCTTAGACAAACATCCCTTCCAGACGCGCTGGCACCGGCCCGGCACCGACGGGCATGGGGCGGGCACCACCCACCGGGCAAACAAGCAGGATGCGCCACGCCACGCCGCCACGCGACACGTCCGTCTCGAGACAAGATGGCCGCCCCTCGGGCCGAGGCCGGGATGGCGCCGCGCGCGGGAAAAAAAAGGGCGTGACAATTGGAAAACAAAAACAACCAAATTGGCGCGGGAAAATGCGAGAGGCCGGCTGTGAAAACACTTGACGTGTGTTTCTGCGCCCCGCGGCCTCCGCGTGTTGAAGCAGTCCATTAGCGTCATTGCCGGCGTCATCGCCGTGGTCGTGGAAGGGAAGGGTTTGGTCCCGCGCCGCGCCGGGCCGCGCCTCCACTGCTATGATTAATGAAAGGGCATGATGTCGGGCCGTCACCGACGGTTAGCGAGCCGCGCGCGGCCAAGCGACGCCACTGGGAAAACTGAGGCGACGCGCCCTTCGGCCTTCGACCGCCACACTGCTAACGAGACTCTACACTGCAGGGCGACAAATTAATCAGTCGATAGGGCTCGGCGGGGTGACGGGGTCAGGCAGCGCGCAAAGGCTCTAACGCCTGCAGCGCCGCAGTGGGCTTATTCCGAGAGTCTTTTCCGTCGCCCTGTTTCTCCCGACGCTCCATACGAGTGCGAGAGAGACAGAGCCTCGAAAACGACCTTTGGCGTCGCAGTCCGCACAGCACGGACCGGGAAATTCAAAATGGCGCGGGCGGGTGAGCTGGGGGGCCAGCAGCAGCAGCAAGAGCAGCGCGGCCCGCACGGCGCACCCGCCATGCCGCCGCCGCGAAAAACAAAACGAAACCAAAGAGCACGCCGTGCAACAGTTGAGCATCTCGGGGCGGGGCGGGGCGGGGCGGGGCGGGGCGGGGCGGGGGGGGGGGCGGGGCGGCGGGCGGCTGGCGGCTCGGCGTCGTGACCGGTCGCGGGGCAACCGCGAACAGCAGCCTATGCAAGCCGCAGGAGTTCCTGAATAAGCTGCTGCAGCCGCGGGGCGGCGTGCGGCGCGGCGCAGCGGACCCCGCCGAGTAGTGGTGCACTCCCAAAAAAAACAAAACGAGAGAGGAGGCAGAAACAACAACAACAACGCTCCGGGTGAACAAACGGGCGGCGCCATTTTGGCCGTGAACTTGCGGCCGCGGCGTCCCACGCGCGCTGATAAGCATCTCCCGGAGCGGCACGGCCAAGCGCGGCGTGGCACGGCGAGGCGTTTGCGTTGCGTAACGCGACGCTCGCCGTGACGCTCGCCGTGACGCGCTGTGACTGTGACTGTGACGACCGCCATTAGGGGCACCGAAACGCGGCTCGGTTTCCGCGGGGCCGGCCGAGCAGAGAGAGAGAGAGGCAGAGATGCTCGCTGTGCGCGTCACATTTTGTACAGATGCAGTCGATAGAGCGCGCAGCCGAGCATCGCGGCGCTGCTATCTCTGGACTAGAATCACGGCGCCTCGCCCCTCCTCGTCCCGCCCCGCACTATCCGACCGAAACGCCTTGAGAAGCCCCGCCCCGCCCCGCCCCGGCCCGGGTTCAACTCCCGCCGCCGCTCCCACAGCACGGCGAGCACAGCCAGGCCGCGCCTCCAATCTGGCGGCCGCCATCAGTCTGCCACCGCAATCGCAATGTGAATGTGAATCCGGCAGATCAAAGTCGCGCGCGTTCGTTCGCACGGTTTCCCATTTGCTAGATTCCCGGGCCGGGCGGGCTATGCCCTGGCCATGCCACACCGCGCCGCCACGCCGCCAAGGACTCGTCGGCTTCGTTATCGGCTTCCGTTATCACCCCGGTGTGTCCGTCCAGGGCCGGGCCCCGGGGCCGGCTAGGACGATGACAATGACACACAGGCAGAGGGCATCAGCGCGCCCATCTCCGCCTCGGCCAGGACGTAATATTCATTTCAAGGGCGGCGAGGCGCGCGGCGCATACCCTGCCCGTCGACCGTTACCACCACGGCCTGCAGTCGCCCGCCGTGGATTAGCAGGCGAAGACCACCCTAAAGACGCACGACGCACAATGCTGTCATTAGACAGAGCCTCCAGCACAATGGGCAGCGCGGCCAGGCAGCACGCGCAGGCGCCGCGGCTCCAACGCCCACCCAGCAGGTGGTTCGCGCCTCTCGCCTCGCGCCGCCCAGGCCTACGAGGCCCACCCCTTGCCGGCCGCCGCCGAAATCCGCGCTGCAAACGCTGCAAACCGACACCGAGCCAGCGTCTTCATCATACAACAATGGCAGGAAGCTTCCGGTGGCGGAAACCGCGGTAACGGGACGACACCTGTGCGCGCTGCGCCGGCTGCGCCGTCATGCCGGTCCTAAAGTGCACCCGGGCCACAGTCGCGGCGACGGCCTTCGAGTGCCTTCGCGGCCGTACGCTTGCTTATTGTGATTCGGTGAAGAAAGAAACGTGATCGCCGAATAAAAACAAACACACACGGGCCGTGCGGCGCGGGGCGGGGCGCGCCGCGTGCAGCGAACGGCCATCCATGTGCTGCGCCGCCGCGCCGTGGCGGACGGAGCGTCGGAGCCTCGGCGCGGCCGAGCCAGGGCCATGCCGCCAAGCCACCCCCGCGAGGGCCCAGCCAGCCCGGCTTGCAGGGGGTGGGGCGCGCGCAGGCGCGGAGAGGCGCCCCCGCCGCCATCGCCCGCAGCAGGGCAAGCCCGGCAAGCCCGGCAAGCCCCGGGTGGCGTACGGCGACGCCGCCACCGCCAGCGCGCCGCACAGCCGGCCGGGACGCCCTGGTGGGGTGGCGGTGGCGCGGCCCGCGGCACGCCCCCGCGGCGGCGTGGACGCCGCCGCCCTGCCCGAAGATGGGCGGCGACGGTAGACTCCCTGTTGGCCCGGGCGCCCCACACTGCCCCTGGCGACGTCATCGAAGGCTCCACAGGGTGACTCCGAAGGATCGTCTCGACAGAGACAGAGCGACCGAGCGATCCTTTCGGAACCGCTCGGCAGTCGGCGTGCGCGATCAACAGCGAAGTTTAGGTGCGTCGTGCATCACGATGCGCGCGGTGCGGCGCGGTGCGCGGCCCCGATCGGCCATCGCACCCCACAGTGGCGTGCCCGGCAACACCACTCGGCCCCGCCACGCAACTCGCACGACGCCGACGTGCAGTTACCGCCCTTCGGCGCGGCGGGCACGTGCGGCACGACGCGGCGCGTAGCGATGTGGCGTAGCGACATGCGCGCGTCCAACTCGAACCGCCGCCAAACCGCGTCAAACACACGGATCGAAGGCCGGCTCACACTAGGCTCACACTTCCACTGCGGCAAGTCGGCGGCTGCCTAGTGTGAGCCGGCCTGCAGGTCCCCAACACGCAACTGCATGTGCCGTCGACGGCAGCCTGCAGCGTGGTGTATATGCAGTCAGTGTAGTGTAGGTACTCGCACTCGCAGTGGGTCGGCAAAAAGGCGAAAGGCGGCCAGCAAAAGGACAAGCGAGACGGACCCGTATCGTTGCCTTGCCGCCTCGCCTATGCGGTGCACGCGGCCAGCCAGCCAGCCGGCCGGCCGGGGCTCCCTCACATACTTCTTCCCCTTCAAGCTTCGAGCTCTTGGAGCTTCGCGCCGCTGCCAAGCCGAGCGGCCTGCCGTGCCGTGCAGTGCCTTGCAGTGCCTTGCCTTGCAGTGCCTTGCAGTGGCGTGCACACCCCGCGCCCCGCCGCCCTTCATGCCAAGGGCCGCTTGCACAAAATAAAAGTTAAGTGCGGCGCCTTGGCCTGCCTGCCTGCCTGCCTGCCTGCCTGCCTGCCTGCCTGCCTGCCGAGCTGCCCTGCTCCACGCCCGGCCAGAGGGGTTTGCGGCTCCTTTGGTTCGCGGTGCAAGCAAGGCAGGCAACGAGATACGGCCGGGGCGACGCGGCGACGGTCCAAGTCCCATGGCGGCACGCTCGGCACGCTACGGCACGGCAGCGTGCGACCGAACCACTCCACTGCAATAACGATAACAACAATAACAATAAGGGCCCAAGTGCAGCGCGGACCGCCGCGGACCGCGGCGCGGGAAGGGACGTCATCGCCTCGGCTGTTAGCCCGGACAGCTTTCAATTTTAATGCGGGGGCACAATTTACGATCAGGTAACCACACACACACACACACACACACACACACTCTCTCTCTCACAGACACGCGCTGCACTGTGTGCCGCAGCGACGCGGCTGGGCGACCGACAAGAGAGGGACGTCGTCGTCGACGCCGTCCTCGGGGACCTCCAGGAAGACGCGCGGGCACTCACTGCGCGCCAACAGGTGCGCGGCGACGCCCCAGCCAGCGGCCCAGCGCCAGCGGTCCATCGCGGACGTCGGCGGCGAGGTTCGGGAAGGTCTTCTCCTTGCTCGCGACGCGGTTGCGACGCGGTGCGGCACGCGACACGGCACGACGCCATCCCACTGGGCGCTCCCATGGGGCGTCGCGACGCCCAGAGCAAAAGCTGACCTCCCCCCCCCCTCCCCTCCCTCTCCCATTTCGCAACGCCCTCCCCCTCCCCCGCCAGGCGCGGCGGTCGGATCGGATCGGACCCTTCTATACGTGTTCTGTTCACAGCCGGCGGGTTCAAGTCAGCATGGCGCAGAGCAACAGTCGGTACACCGCACAAAAAGTTTCACACACACTGCCGAACGATCCGGTTTCTCTTTGAAATCAACGTCTGTTTTACAAAACTTTATTTGTTTATTCATCGCGGCTGTCTTGGATACTGAACGCGACGGAATCTGCGTGTACTGTGTCTCTGCCTCGCCGCGGCTGTGTTTCGGCTCGGCTCACCACTCCGTGCCCCATGGCGCACCATGGCATAATCGCAGACCTTCAAGCCGCCTGCCTTGCCTGTCCTGCCCGGCGCGGTTGGGCCGCGCTGCTTCCGCGGTCGCGGGAGTGCGACAACCGACGTGAACCCAGCGCGCCACGCCACTGAAGGTAGGCACACCGCCAGAGACGCTACCGTGCATTGTGCGTCATGATGCACGAAAACCGTTTCCTCGTCGCGGGTACACACTGGCAGCGGCAGGGCAATCGGAGAGTGAAGCCGTCCGAACCGACGGTCTGGCAAGGACTTGGTTTCGAGACAGTTTTTGACTGACATTATACATAGCGCGAACAATTTTTTTGAGAATATAACTCAACCCGGCACGGTGTTGTTTTGTTTTTCGCTACTACCGTACCACGACCACGGAACCCGCGATCAAACCTCTCTTTTCTCCCTTTGGCACTACAGCGCGCTGCGCGCTACGGCGTCTCTAAATCGCGATGCACCTGAGCCACCTGAGCCCCAACCGGAGCGATACCGGAGGCGTGGCAAAACCGGGCAAAACGAGCGGGGATCGATTCGTCCCGGGGCCGAGCAGGCGAGCAAGCGAGCGGCAGCAGAAGGGACCCTACCCGGCGGAGAGGATCCCGACGGCCCAGACGGCCACACGTGTGCAGCAGGGCGTCCAGGGCCTCGCTGCCTCCACGGTGAACATCATCATTTCCCTCCCTTTACCTTTTCCCTTTTTGCATTCCCCCTGCATCGCTGTGCATCGCTCCCTGAGCGCTGCTTTTCCCCCTCGCCTCCTTTTTCACTTTTGTTTCGAATAAACGCCCCGCGCGCCTTGGAAAACAAGTACGGCGGCAGGCACGTCTGTCTCCGCCGCCCCGCCACGCCCCGCCACGCCCCGCCACGCCCCGCCCCGCCACCGCGTAGCCGCGCGCACTTGAGTCTGATTGCTACTTTGGGGACGGAGATAATTTCCAACTTCCTCGAGAGAAATATCCCCACGCTGCTCCGCGCTGCTCCGCGCTGCTCCCAGCCGGCAGCGCCGCAGCGCGGCGGGACAGCGCCCCACAGCTTCGCGAGCTTCGCCTCCGCCGACACGACGAGGCATTCCGTCTGCCGAGGCTTGTTTGCCGAATCACAACAACAGTGCAGCCGCGCGGCCAAGTCCGCCATGCAAATCCAAACCACACAGCGGCAGAGCACGCGGAGCACGCCGAGCAGGGCGATACGGGGTACCGCGTCGCGGGGCCGCGGCCACGGCCTCCACCAGTCGCACCAGCAGAGGGCTGCCGCCGAACCTCGCTCCGTCTCCCTCGCACCCCTTGGGGCCTATTGGGTCGCCCCATGAGTGCGAGAGAGACGGAGCGACGAAGGTTCGGAAGCAGCCTGCGCAGCGAGATAGAGGCGTCCCCGGGGACGGCGGCGGCGCACGGCAGCGCTGGCAGCGCGAGGGGACATTATACTGAGAAAACACCGTGTCATCCACACACACACACACACACACACAGGACGCCCTCCGCCACCAGCTCGGCGGAAAACAGGCGTTCCGGCACCGAGTCGGGTTAATCAATCATTTGTCAGAGAATTATGCACTCTATTAGCATACAATGAGTGAACGGGACGCGCACTGCCGCCGTGTCGTCACCGCGTGGCGTGCCACACCGTCGCAGCGCGTGCAGGTGGCCGCGGTTCGAGTCCCGGCGCGGTCCACGCTTTTTTTTTTCGCGCGCTATTTACACGAAGGAGATGTACGGCTGGTTTTCCGGCAGCAAGGGGTGCCGACGGGATGACGGACGCAACCAGCGCGTGTCGCGCGGCGTGTCACTTGGCGTGACGACGGCGTCACGCGCACGGGACGTGTCTGCAACTACGGCGTGGCGTGAAAACAACGCCCGCACTGCTACAGCGTACAGCGTATACAGCAACAAGAAAGCACGCGAGAGAGAGAGAGAGAAAGACCAAACGGGATAGGTAAACGTCCCGGGCAGAAGCGGTGCTATATCTCAAGTGGTACTCCAACGCCGCTTCGCCGCTTCGCACCTCGCCGTTTATCGAAGCCACTGGTAGGCGCACCGCACGCCGTCCCGGCGACAACAGCACTTCAACTCGGGCGCCAGGATGTGGAGCGACATTCCGGACGCGGAGACTTGAAAGCGGGTGGCGTTTCCGGCCTATGGTGCATCTGCGCTACGCTACGCTCGGCTACGCTATAAAAAACACCGAGTACTACGGTCACTACAGCGAGCTAGGCTCGGCTACGCTCCGTACCTATGTTGTGACTGGCTACGACAGACAGCGGGCCGCAGCACGCGCCGCCCACACCATGGCCTAGAGGGCCTAGAGGGCCGCCCAGCGGACCTCCTTGCCCCTGCAGCGGGCCCACGCCCACCCCCAGCCCCCCGATGACGCCCCCGACGCCGCCCCCGGCCGAGCCTGGCGGTCCGGCGGGCTGCTGGGCGCGGCCGAGGGCGCCCGGCCCGAAGTTGGCCACCGCCGCGCCCGCTACGCCCGCGGCTGCCAGGATACAGATGGGTGGGGGCGACGGCGTCTTGGCGGTCTTGGGGCACCGCTTGGACGAAGAGCCGTACCGGCTGCGGCCGCCCTTGGCGGGGGGCGGCGGGGGCGGCGGGGGCGGCAGTGCGGGGGCGTACAGGGCACCCTGCGCGCGCGGCGAGTAGTCGTCCTCGCAGGACTCCTGCTTGACCTGCAGCAGCTGCAGGATACTGTCCGGCGGCGTGCGGCCGCGGGGGTAGTGCCCGCCTTGGTGGCCGCCCTGGTGGACGCCCTGGTGGCCGAGCTTGAAGCCGTTGTTGGAGGCGACCTTGGCGCACGCGGACGACGAGGACGACGAGGGGTAGGCGGCCGTCGTGGCGTCTGGCCCCTGCACGGGCTGCTCGGCAAGGGGTACTGCTCGGCCGGCGAGGCCCGCTACACCCTGCACGCTGGCGTCCACGTCGAAGATGTCCTTCCGGATGGACAGCAAGTTTCTCAGATTGGTCCCCAGAGTGGTGTCGTCGGCGCCCTTGGCTCGCAGCCTGGACTAGAGCGACTGCTCTTCACTGAAACATGTCCGCCCACCACCAGACTGTCGGACTGTCGCCGGACGGTTTACCTAGCAGCAAGCAGGGAGGGGCCAGGGCCTCGGTGACAAGGCCGGTTGGCCTTCCCTTGGTTCCCTTGGCAACGTGGACTCCACGTCGTGGAGCTTGGCGGGGCAAAGGTTTGCTTCGCTTGCCCGTCGTGCGAGGCACGGAGCAAGGCACAGTCGCGGCGTGGCACCAGGTCCGCTAGGTTTGCATCCTGACCACAGCCACCGTCACACGCGGGGCACGCGGCGATGCACACGCAGTGACACACACACGGGGCACACACTCACATCCATGTCGCTGCCGGACCACTTTGG
This sequence comes from Thrips palmi, assembly GCF_012932325.1. NCBI lineage: Eukaryota > Metazoa > Arthropoda > Insecta > Thysanoptera > Thripidae > Thrips > Thrips palmi. The sequence goes on along the minus strand of NW_023144625.1, from coordinate 12,648,011 downwards.
GACACATCCACTTAGCACACGCACAACACTCGGCACTCGCGACGCACTCGCGTCACGCAACGGCACCTCGCGCACGCGAAGCGCGAAGCACGGAGCCGCGCGGTCGGATCGGGTGAGCACGGAGACGCGCGCGCGTCGGGCCGTCGGGCACAGGCCGTGCTTGCAGCGGGACGGGCGAGCGCGTACTGCCGTGCCGGTGGCGGCGCGCTGCGTTAGCGCTGCGCTGCTGCCCGGCCCCCGGGTCACGTGACGGCCCCTCCCCGGCCCCCATTGGCGGAGCCGGCCGCGAGGGGCGCGCCCACCGGCTGCGCAGAGCCGCGCACGCAGCGCCGCCGCCGGCCGCGGTTGGTCCGGACTTCCCCCCACCCTCGCGCGCCGCCCGCGCCCGGCTCGGCCCCGCCGCAGCGCGCCGCCACGGCTGCGCTCGATCCGGCCCCGCGCCGCTCGGGGCTCGCGGGCCTAGTGGGCCTAGTGGGCCCCACTCGACGGCGCGCCCCGGGCCTCTCGCGCCTCTCATACCCCGCAGTCGCACTCGCAGCACACGCAGCGTGCCACGCACGGCGCACCAAGGACTTGGCGCACTTCAAGGAGGGAAGGATTCTCTTTTTATTTTGCGCGGCGCGGCCTGGCGACGCGCAGCGCCCCGCCACCGTGTGACGTGACGACGCCCTGCCACGCCGCCACGCCCCGCCACGCAAGGGGCTGTTGTGGGGCACAAAGTCCCTCCCCTCCCGTCCGCCTTGTCTCTGTCTTTCATTAGTGTCGGCCTTCCCTCGTATTTTCCTCTCTTTTCCGCGCTAAGTTTTCTTTTGATTTACTTTTGTCTTGCAAACTAGACAGCAGCGGGACAGTCTCTCTGTTTTACGTCGCTGGGCCCCTCGCCCCCTCACCCCAAGCCCGCTCGTCCCTTTCTTCATTTGCCATTCTGCACTCCTATTTACATGCAAAGTTTCCAAAAATTGTATTTCGCGCGACTGCGCAAGCCGAGCCTCCGCGAGGTGGCATCGGCGACACAAGAACGGACGCGGGAAGCACTGGTGGAGTTGGAATGACGAGCTCGGTCAAATGCCTCAAACAGTTTGTTGTTGTTTTTCGGCCTAGGCGCCATGCCATGCCTGCGGCCATGCCGGGTGGGCCGATCTGAGAGATAAGAGCGCATTCCTGGTCTGGTTCACGCCACCCTGGCTGCCATTGGTCGCACGTGACAACAAAACAGCCGGACAAACAGATAAACAGAAAAGGGGAAATGACACACTGCCGTCCGGCCGCGTTTGACCGTGGGTGCACCTATATGGCGTGGACACACACAGACGCACACAGACCTCAATGTAAACCGATAGAAACTGAATACCACTACACACACCGTTGCGATTCGAAGCGCACTGCACCGAGCGGCAATAAATTACTTGCGCGTTTATCTAAAGGGGAAAAATGCAGCGCGTGCTGCTTCACGCTGCAGCGACGCAGACTCATGCATCATGTCGCCGCTCTCCTGCCATTCTCTTATCGTATCGGCCGAAATGATCAGAAATACTACGAGAGCCACTACATAGGCCAAAGAAACGTAGAAAAAAAATTTCAATTCATTTTTTAAATGAAAAATTTATTAAGCGGGGCGTCTATACAGCGGCCGGATTCAGAGGGTTGGTCTCAGCACAGCGTTCGAAGAGGGTGAACAGGACCGGGGACGTACTACAAGCGTGGGAGTCTAAAAGTGCCGGCCGCGCTCGCGCCCCGTCAAATGCCCCGTCGCCGCGTCGCCCTCCGCGTCCCCGCCGCATACCACGGCGAAAGCACGCTGCGCGCTGTCATGGCGCTGCACGTGTGGAGCGGCTCGACCTCGGCGACGCGACGAACGCAAAGAATGTCCCTCAATTTGTTTCACACATTCTTGAGCAGGAACAGGGGCACCCTTCCGAAATTCCAGCGGGGCGTCAGTCACACGCCGGCCGAACCCTTCCCACGGACGGCTTGCCGGGGCACTGCCGGGGCTATGCCGGGGCCTTGGGCGGAACTGTGTGCCGAAGAGAGGTTTCCGCCGCTCTGTCTCTGTCGCACTCACCGGGCCTGCCATGAGGGTGCGACAGAGGCACAGTGACGAAAACGCCTCTTCGGCATCGCTCGGCTGGGGGCACGGCGCACGGCACTCGGAGCGATGGCTTGGGGCGGCCTGGGGGTGGCAAGGCAGAACACGGGTGACAGCCCCGGCATTTGTCAGTCCCGTGCCCTCTCGTTTTCACCCTCGCCTTCGGTACACCTTCGGCAACCTTCGGGTGTTCGTTGCGGCTCCCGAATGTCATCCCAATAAACCCGTGGAGTCCCCGCGGCGGGGTGTCTTAGGGTCGTTTTGGTCGCTCTGTCTCTCTATCCTGAACGCCCTATGAGTGCGGGAGAGACGGAGCGACAAAAGCAACTCTCGGAATCAGTGTGCTGGGCATGGCAGGGCTGCGCGCTTCCTTTGAGTAACGACCCCGGTGCCGCGCGACGCCCGGCCTGACGGCCCCAACACCGATCACCGCCAAATTAGCACCTCATTATGAGAAACAGATGTGGCCGTTCGGGAACTCGGGACGTGCGCTGTGCTGCGCCTTGCTGCGCCTTGCTGCGCGTCGCGGCCGTCCACACAGGAACCTCGCGTCATACCAGGGAGTACGGGGTGGGGGAGGGGGAGGCAGAAGACTGATTCGAAGAGTCGTTGTCGTCGGTCTGTCTCTCTCGCACTTATAATGCCCCATCAGGGTGAGAGAGATAGAAACAACTTTCGGAATCAGTCGGCAGCCGAGCCGGACACGGGAATCGCGGTGGGAGAGCTCTGCCGAGCTCTGCGCTAGCGACGCGATGACTCGCCGTGCAACCTCTTCGCTCGCTGCTATGTACGTGCAATAAGCCGCATCTGCATTTGTGCGGTACGTATGCGGAAAATTCTAAAAGAATATGGGAACCTTTTTCGCCTCGCATGACGCATGGTCTTTGGTGTTTGTGGCAGGGTAGCTCAAGCCGCGTCGCGTCGCCGGCCTGGCGTGTCACAGTGTCACAGCAGACGGAGTGAGGCGTGGCGTGGCGTGCCAGCATGGCGTGTGACATGACTTATGAGTTATGCGCTGTCATGACAGCCGGCGTAAGGTTCACACAAGGATGTGGCTGGTGGGGGAAGGACGCAGACCCGGCTGGACGAATCCGATGGATTTGCACTTTCAGCTCTCAAACCTTTCCTATGAAAAATGATAGAAAGAGAAACAAAGTACATTTTCTTCTGCCGTTCGAACTCTTATCGAGAGCCACATTGATTGAGTTATGATATTAACTGCTAGTTCAAGCCCAACTGGCCCGGATAGGGACCCTGGCACGGACCTGAAGTATGCACCCCGGGTCACCCCACCCTCGGTCTGTCTATTATTTGCTGGAATAAACGGTGTAATTGTCGCAACACATTAAAATTTCGATAGCCGAGCCGAGTTGTATCGGTACACCGCTCCGTAGCTGGGAATGTGGTGGAGCGTGGAGTATTGCCTGCCTCCGCCCGCCGCGGATCGAGGACGCACACTAGCGCCACCCAGCGGCAGCACTCTGTACTTGGACGGCACCCCGTCCACTTCCGCCTGCGCGCGCGGGAAATAGAAACCGGTGTGGGTCGTGCGGGTGCGTTCAAGTGAATGATTTTTGGTCAAACAATGTTTTCTTTACAGATTTTACTTTTAAAAGGAAATTCTATAAAACAACTATCACTAAAAATAGATAGAAACACTGTACAAAGGTAAGCTGGAGCTTTACATTTAGTACATAGTTTAAGGCAGTGTTATCAAAGACTATAAATCAATGAATAAATATACAGTAACACATAAGCATAACAATAATTTTTAAAACTGTAACAAAAAATTAACAGTTTTGGGACAGTTATGATTCAGTATGATAATCTCAAATATAGGCAATGTAAAAAAACGCGAGGCTCTTTTCTGAGAAAACTTAACACTCTTTAAAATAATGTGAGAACAACAAAACATTCATTAAATTAATTTAAAACGTAAAAACAGTTATAATATAGGCCAACTTAACAACATCGATAGAAAGACTGATAGGTACCAAACACTAAAATAATAATAATTTTCTGATTGAGTATGGCACCTTTCCTACACAGTTAAATCTTCAGTTTCTCTGAAAATTTTGTTTAACAAAGCTTATGAAAGTAAAAAAGAAATGGCACCTAACGATTGCTTTTACTCTTTTGTCGTGTCAGAGAGTGAGAAGAAGTGGAGGGTCGGCTGCGTCCACTTGACCCTGAATAGCCGGCATGCTGTTCCCTCCATTCTGCCTCAATCCGAACATAAGTTCCACCTGGAAAAAGTACAAAAATCCATACATGGTTAAGAATTAGTTTAGCAAAGGAAGAGTCAATCAGAACTTTTGAAGTTTTACCTGGAGGTGTGTAATGACCATTCCACATGCTGTGGTGGTGCGGGTGGTGGTGGTGGTGATGGTGGTGGTGGTGGCCATGGTGATGGTGGTGATGGTGGTGGTGACTAGAGCGGTGCTGTCCTCCGGCAGTGGGCCCAGATCCAGGTACTCCACTGGTGCGCCTAGTTAACAGAGCAGCCATGTGGCGCACAGCTCTCTCCTCATACTCTCTCTGGTTGTCTTGATTATTTCTTGTTGATAATTTGGATATCCATTGCGGTCCCATATCAACAGGCCTGTAATAAGGATAAAGAAAAAGTTTCATTTTCAGAATGTTCCCATTTAAATACAATGTAAAGGTTTTAAAATTACCTGCTTGAAACCACTCTGGATCGTCGAGTGCCTGTTTTCCTACGCCTGTGTCTTATGGGGCGAAACCTAGTGTGACATGATTCCTCTGAATTTTCCTCTGAAACCTCTTCACTCTCAGAACTTGATATGTCCGAACTGGTGTCATGTTCTAGGGAGCTCCCAATGCCAGTGCTCCCAGAGACTGCTCCGTTTGTTGAGCCTGAGGCTGGCTCAACAACAGACATCTGTTTCTTTAGATTGGGTGCCTTTGTGTTTGGACCACTGCTGCTTGTGTCAGTAGAAACCGGACCTTGAGAAAATAAACTTTATTACACACAATATCAGAGAAAGCAAATAATTAGAAAATCTAAAGGTATTGTACTGACTTGAAGCACGAGTGAGTCTTTGTTGGTAGCTGTCCCATACTCGTCCTAAAAGTCCATGTTTTGTCCTGGCTGGAGCCAACTCCAAACCATCCCACCAATGTGAATCACGCTCTTTATTTCTATTGTGATTACCAGTTCCCAAACCTATACCTTCATCAGGATCTGAAAAAAAAAATTATTATTTTAAATAAGCAAAGAGTGAGTAGAATGCAGGTTGAGACTACGTACCTCTAGAACTTGATGCAACAAGTCTGCTCAGGCGATCAGACAAAGATACAGGGGGAGGATCAACAGCTATAACATTATTATTAGCTTGAAATATGCGCTCTACTTCAGACTCTGCAGCAGACTGCAGAAGTGGCTGATGTGCCCGGAAGTTACAACCCTACAAGAAAGCCACACATGGTTTCAACAAAATATATAGAACTAATATTATGGTATCTTCTTTGTTTTCAGACACTTACTGTTGAGCTCCGAACAACTTCAAAGCGGTAGACCCGTTCTCCACAGCATGGGTAACGTCCAATAGGGTAAGAGAGAGTTCTTTGATTTTCCATTGAAAAAAATTGAGGAGGATCCACATGGTGTAAACACCAGTTTCGCTGATAAATTGGATAATGTGAGTGACAAAGAGAGCAAAATTGGAAATGGCAATCTCCCCACAGACGCCAGTAAACCCTCCTCCAGGACTTTAATTCAGTCTTGAGCGTTTTAATGTACTCGCTGAGGTTCCAGGTAGGTTCTCTGAAACAAATCAAAAATAAATCAATGAAAGTAGACTAAGACAAAGTGCTTTCACTAAAACATTATTTAATGAATAAATAATACCTGGAATGATTCCCATGGAGTACACCATTCCTATCAAGCCTTGAACTGCCAGGTTTACAAGCTATTCGACCACCCAACTGTCTTAGTATTAGTTTACCACAACGACTGCATTTAAACAGAGCAGCTAGACTAGCATAGTGGCCTCGTCGTGGATCTGCCTTGGGTTCAGCTAAAACACTGATAAGCTTGCAAAAAATTCTGGACTGCACTCGGTCTTTTTTGTCTCGTAGCTGCTCAACGTCAGTATTGCTGTATAAATTGGCTAGCCTATTTTTAATTTGGAGGAAGAAACAAGATTTGTTTTAGATAAATAATTAATGCTGCAGTTGTTACAAAATATAATTGTTACTCACTTTGTTAAAATGCTGTCATTCAAGCAGGCTAAATTTGTAGAAGTTCTTAAAATATTATTCATATTTTTGTGACAATAACGCAAGCAGTCCTGCATTAGAGGTTCCATTTGAAGGAAAGCTGCTGAGACAAGAATAGGAACAACATTGCTTGCATCTGAAAATTTTTAGAAAGAAGCTTTATTATCACTATTGACAATTAAGAACTATGGAAAAACTAGATAAGCTACGAAACAAAGCTGACCTAATGTTGGTGGACTTTCATGAGGAGTTAGATCCTTTTTGACCCAACGCATTAACCAGTCAAAAATATTCAAATCACAATGAACTGAAATGTCCATATCCTCCAGCTTTTGACCTGAAAATGTGAGATAAAACATTTGAAAAGGGCTGTACATTAAGCCAAGCAATATAATAAAGATTAAATTTTACCTGTGGTGACCTCAGCAAAGTAACCCATTTTAGAAACCAGCAATTTTTGAGGGCAGCGAAAATCTTTCTTAAGATTCTTTACTTCATCACATACATGGATTTCTACCTCCAAGCTTAAAAATTAAAACATGAGTTCAACAGTTATACACCTAGTAAACAACCCTAAAATTGAAACTTTCATCTATCTAGGTACTCACTCTGGCTTGGACCCATCAACTGCTTGTGTCGGTGGTACAATGCGGTTTCTTCCTTTGTCCCCACTGTCATTTGTTTGACTGTCTTGATTCAAGCTACCTTTCTTGGTCTCTGTGCTAGATGTAGAGCTTTTGCTGAGAAGCATTGACATTGGCATATTTGAAGAAATAATAGGCTTTGGAACCAGATAGGGTAACACAGAGTCCAATATCCCTTCTTGAAGAACATCATTTAATTTTTGTTTCATTAAAGAATCCACTGTGACTGGTTGTGGAGGTGGTTGAGGAGAGGCAGATGAGGCATTGTTTTTGCTTTCCACGATTGGAGTCTTCAAGACAAAGTCATTTTCTAGGGCAACAGATCCAGTCGACAGCCTTCTTTCTAAGGGCATGGAAATTTTAGGAACTACAGTATCATCAACATTTCTTAGGCAATCTATGGAAATACTTTGCATCCTTTGAAACATCAGGAAGTTCTTCCTTTTATCGCTATTCCCATTTTTAGGGAAGCCTAAGAGGTTGTCAGCCATTGCATCAGAGAAGGGAATCGCTTCTTCAACAGTTGGTTGAGCTTCAGATTGAATTTTTCCCATCTCTTCAAGCTCATAGAGGTGGGAAATCAGCTGATTTTGGGTCAAATTATTCCAATCCACTCCTGCCTTGTTGCTAACATCATTGGGGGTCCCTTCTATAGCTTCAGCAATCTGAAAAAAAAATCAGATATTTTTAAGTAAGGAGACAAATATAAAATCCGAATGTGCTAAACCACTACTTACTTGATATGCAGTGCACAGAAAATCAAGAAAATCTTTGAGAGAAATTTCTGTACAAGGGTCTGAATTTTTTTCTACACCAACAGAGCCACACATTTTGGTAGTATCTTGCGGGGCAGAGGTTCTTGAAGGTTGCACAGCCATTCCCGCTTACTTTACTTCTGTGCACAAGTAGAATTCCTGAAAATCAAGAGTGACAATACATGTAAAACATCTATGCACAAAATGAAGACATCATAATTGCAAGAGACAACACAACACCAAACAAAATTACTTCTCCAAATGAAACATTTTTATGAAAATAGAAAGTGTAACTTGACCATTGAGGCAAAAATAATGAAAAACAGTTCTATGGTGCCTGTCACATTGAGTTCATGGTACTTTGATCAGAAAATAAACGAGAGCATTGGTTTAAAGTTATTGACTCACAATGTCATCGACTCAACGTGCACTTCATATTGGGAACAAGACTAAATAATCAGTCAAATAGTCTTAGAGAGTAACAGTTTTTCCCATTTCTAAACTTCTTTCGCACATGCCGTAGATACTCGCTAGCAGAACACACTCTAGCAGACAACTCACAAACAAGTTCGTATCCATCAAGTGCACCAACTGTTGACTAAAATAAAAAAAAGACCGTAGCTACCCCTTTTACGATTTAATTCACTGAAGCATCAGAATCAGTTTAAACGGACACATACAATCAATCTGATTCATAGGGCTGAGATTGAAACTAAAAATTATCAAAAGAAGAAACATTGCAATGTTGGTGTTGGTACAACACCCGCCTTGTCTTTGTGGTCTGGTCGTTTGACGACGGTGGGAGTGGGAGAGAGACGGACGACAAAAGGCGAAACGAGATGACTGATGACTGAACACAAATTTTCACTAGATATCAGCTGATTCTAATTTGGTTCGCACAAATTAGCTCTAATTATCTGTTCTAAACTAAGGCGGGCTTTCGTTGAAGGCCAGCCTATGTGATGTCAACTATAGCAGGAGAGGGTCTTTTCAACACATCTGTTGTGTTTATGGACGCGCTCTTGTCTGGCTTTTCTTACATTGTGCTCTATGCTATTGGCTTAACCTCAAACGCCAGCGAAGGGTTGTTCCATCTTTCAACCCTGTCACTTCTCGACTGGCAGGCTTTCTTTTCATACAACGAGTTCCAAGTAGCTCTGTTGAAGATCTTCCTTTTTACCCTGACTTTTAATTTGTTGTGTATTTTCATTGCCTGGAAATGGTATGGAAAGAACATTTATGATACTTTTATGAAACCTGGTTAGTTTATCTTATCTTGTACACTCTGCCCTTTTAGCAAAATGCCATACACCTCAATGTTTAGTGTATCTCTTTCTGTTCTTTTTCCAGTTACGCCAAAAATCATTGAAGACTTGAAGAAGAGTGTGTCTCGTCTGAACTTGCCAAAGGAGCATTCTCCTAGAGTTTAATTTTACTATTGAAATTTCTATCAATCTATCCATCCCACTGCTGGATTTCAAGAACACACAATGGCAGACAAAATTAAGAAATTCTTTCAAAAGAAGAAGATGGAAGCTAATTTTAAAAGGGCTGGCCCAGGACATAAGTTAACTGAAAATACATCCTCATCAAGATCACTATCTGTTGCTGAAACTCCTGCTGCACCCCGTGCTCCAATGTCTGATGAAGCTCGTCAGGCAGCGGAAGCTGCCATGGCAAGAATAAACACTGGTAAAAGACCGGACCAGGCAGCATTCCAAACGTAAGTTTTATCAGCATTCAAATTATGGATTGGATTGTGGTTAATCTTACACTAAGTGTTTTTATTCATAGATCCCTAGCAGCTATCCAGTCCCAAGTACGTCGAGAACTGGAGGCAGAAAAGAAACAAGCTGCCTTAGCGTCAGGCACTGCTTCGTCATCCCAGGAATCTGTATCAAAGTCTGCGACACCCGTAGAGGTTGAGGCTAGCCCACACCTAGCAGTGCAAGGAGTGTTCTTCCGCTGTCCACTAATCAGTAAGGCTTCTCTTACATGATACATTAATGATTAATTTGAGAACAGTTTATTTATTTCTGGTCTTTCTTTTCCAATAACTAAGGTAATGAAGTCCTATCAAAAGATGAATGGACACCAAAAATTCGTGAATTTCTTTTTGAAAACTTAGAGGCAGAAAAGGGGCTTACAGCTTGTCTTATCATTCACTCGTGTAATAAGGGCCGAGAAAAGGTAAACCTTATTTAGCTTTTAGACTTGCAATTATTCTTTGAGTAAACTATTGGTTAAAATATGATGTTAATATGTTTGAATTAAATTTTAGGTCAATAATTGTGTTACAACCATTCAAAAATATCTGGATAACATCATTAGGAATCCAAATGATGAAAAGTATCGGCGCATTAAGCTGAACAACAGAGTCTTTCAAGAAAAAGTCTCACCTCTTGAAGGCACCACAGAATTTCTAGAAGCTGCTGGATTTGTGAAACAAAAGCTCACTGTAAATGACACAGAAGAAGAGTTTTTTGTCATCTCTGATGTGTGTGATGATGTCCTAGAAAACCTCCAGGTTAGTCAATACTTTTTTCTTTTCTTTTCATGTGCAGTTCACAGGGTTTTCTTCCTCTTTTTTTTTTCTGTTTTGGCATCTCCTTTTCATACCTGTTCTTTGCAGATGTTATATGATGCATTAGGAAGTGCTGAACCAGTTCAGCTTGAACTTGACCGCAATCTCTCAGTTTTATATCCATCGCAAGCTGCAAAACGAGTTGAATTGCCTCCAGTATTTTTCAATATTACAGCAGAGGAACTTAAGAGGGAACAACAACTCAAGTGTGTAAATTTTTAATAGAACTCTATTTTTTGAGATGCTAAAATTGAAGACTACTGCATAATTTTTTCTGTTTTAATTCACCAGGTCTGAAGGAATGGAACGTAGCATGATGCTGAGAACGAAGGCAATGAGAGAAAAAGAGGAAATGAGAGAAATGAAAAAATACCGATTTGCTCTAATTCGAGTAAGGTTTCCTAATGGTATCCTTCTCCAGGTAAATATTGCTCGTCCCACTACACCAACCTTCTCTCATGTGTAGCAGGAGTACTAAATTGTACATGCTGTTTTAGGGTACTTTTGGAGTTCATGAAAAGATTTCCTCAATCTTGGAGTTTGTCCGAGAAAACTTAGAGGATGAAGAATTGAAGTTTTCTCTCACAACACCTTCCGGCCACAGACTGACAGCTGAGGATGAGCAGTGTTCTTTGGTTGATCTTCGACTCGTTCCTGCAACTATCCTAATTTTTTCTGCTGACTCAGATGGTCAGTCTGACCGAAACAAAATGTTTTTAAAAGAAGATGTCATGATTCTTGTGCAACCAATTAGTTAAACACACAAATGATAGACAATTTTTAACATAACATGTGTAACTACTTTGAATTTTAAAATTTTCGGGCTCTGTCACTTTAAGTATTTGCAAGCTGCATTTTGTTTGGTTGTCATTGTCATTTTATTTGCATCTTGATTTGCATTTATTTATCTTCCAATCGGGTAAATATCAATTGCTACCCATGTAATATTGTTTGATCATATTTTTATCCTGCACTCTTAGTTAGAAATTCCCAATGTTATGCTGTGCTTTTATGTGCTATTTAAGCATCAAGCTTGCTCTCATGATGAGATTTTTTTTGTAAGTAACATAGAGTCTATCTCTACTTTTAATGCAGCCATAAATTTTGAGGCAGTTGATCTCATCATTGCATGGTATAATACCTCACTAAAGAGTTACATGTAATACATGAATTTCAATAATTAATCTCTGTGATTTTTCCAAAGTTCAAAGTAAATTCGAAATTAAAGTACTGTAACTTCTTTTACACTGTGTCAAACTTTGATATTGATCACACATGTTATATTTTCTGCACAATTTTATTTATTTCTGAGGGTTTAGTTTTTTTTTTTTTTTTCTATCAAATGATGTGACTGCAGTAGTATTTGTATTGAGCCTAATCTAGTGGACATTCCTGCTTGTCCCATGTATTTGTTCTGAGTTGTTAACAGTGAAGAACCTCACTGCAAATGAATTCACTTTTGATTATGAATAAAGTAATTACCAGTAATTGTGGTATGTTTCTTTCAAATACAAACAACTTACCCTAAGCACAATGGAGGGCTGAATATCCTCCGCGTCATCTCACGTATCCGAGTAAACAAGTCGAACTGTTGCAGTTGAGAGTGGACAGATTGGTTTGTTTACATGCCTTCAGGACCAAGGTGGCTTATCGTTCGCACCGCCATGCTGGTGGAGTGGGGGTGCCCGTTCGGTCGTCCGGGCGTCTTTTTTCGCCACAGCTTCGACGCGGAATGTTCCGTGCGGCTCTCGTACCCACTCATTACCTCCATTACGGTCACACGCGGTACTGCGCGGGCAGATTTCATGAAACGCTTTGGCCTGGGCGTTCCCCAGTCCCAGACAAGGCCTTGTGAGCACAGCTGCTGCGCAGGGTTCGCGGGGACGGAAATCAGACACATAGTTTTGGAAAAGATATCGAAAGCATTCATTTATTCTGTGTTAAGACTTTTACAGCGGAAACATTATGGGCTACGGGTCACTATACAGGGACAGGGAAGAACAAGGGGGGGTCGGCGGTGGGCCGGTTGCTGCTCATGACGTCTAGTCGCCGTTCATCATCATGCCCATGCCGCCGTTCATGCCGCCGTTCATGCGGCCCATGGGCCTCATGGGCATACCGCCGAAGCCGCCGTTCATGCCGCGGTTCATGCCGCCCTGGCCCCAGCCCTGGCCGCCGTTGTATCCGCCGTTCATGCCGCCTCTGCCGAAGCCGCCGTTCATGCCACCCTGGCCCCAGCCCTGGCCGCCCCTGCCGCCGCCGAAACCGCCGTTCATGCCGCCGCCGTTCATGCCGCCCCACTGGGCCGACACCACCACGGCGAGCACGACCACCAACGCGAACAAAACCTGGAACAGAAACAAAAGGCATGTAACTGGCGGTACCGGTGCCCAAGCGCCTTACAGACCGAGGGTAGGCCTCCCGCCGACAGGGCTGCGCCACGGGACTGCCTACCCTGCCTCCACAAGGGGCCATGGCGCCTCCGGGACGCAGGCCTGTCGGCGGGAGGCGCCATGGCCCCTTGAACTTGAGGGGTGGCTGGATCAGCTGGATATAGGATGCTAGAGAGACAGAGCGACGAAGGCGACTCTCGGAATCAGTCTGCAAGTAAGGCCAGCCAAGCTATGGCCGAGTGCTGAATCCCGAGCCCGCCGCGACACGAGCAAGACCAGGCAACACGGAGCACGGCCTCGGTGCCATGCGTGCTACACTGTAACACTCGCCCGGATTCGCTCCGCACGGAGACGTTCCTGACGGACACGTTGATGGACCGCGACGCTCGGTGAAGACGAAGACGCGGCACTGTGGAAACATTCGGCCGCACGAATGTGGATCCGACCGGGCTAATGACAGGCTGCCACTCCGTGCAGCAGTGCCACAAGCAGTGCACCAGAGCGTCGCTCCGTCTCTCTCGCACTCACGGGCCGCCCCGCTTGGGTGCGAGAGAGACGGATGAGGCTGCAGCGGAGCACGAGCTAGGGGGCCTCGGCGGGGCACAAGTTCGGAGGAGTACTCACCACGAGACGAGACATGTTGTTGGAGCAAAGAGGGATTTCTCTGTGTGCCTCTGGGAAGGCGGCTCGCGTCTTTTATAGGAGCGTTGTCTGCCGTGGGGGCCCACTCCAGGCCCTCCTGGCCCGCCCCGCCCCGCCCCGCGACGCCCCGCGTCGCCCCCCGCCTCCGGCGAATGCGCCAATTCACCATCCGCGAATTTTGGCAGCGTAGTTATAAGAGTGGACAGACATCAACGTCATGGTAATTGTCCTTGGAGTTCCGGGAGCAAGCGGCTTGGAAGCAGGTGCAGCAGGGAGGCTTTGTACACAGCATCAGCCGCGCGCTCATACGCGCGTCTGGATGCAAATTTATTATGTCCTCAGTACTGCACCAACCAGCAAATACCTGATTGGCAAAAACTGACTTAAAATTTACAGTTGAGTCGGCATTTTAGCATGATTTCAGAGATGTCGAGTCGACTCAGAAACGCTAAAGGGACGGCAACTTCCAAATAATTCCGTTTGGTTGACCCAGCTGGAGAGAGGCACTCGATCAGTGGGTCTTCCGTGTCAAAATTAAAATTAACAAGAACAATGTAAACCTACGTGCACCTTCTTTTACGCAGCTATGCAGTCGCGGCCAGCATGGCTGTATTCGAGTTTGTTTACTTTGCAAGTGGAGCGCCGAATCACCCTTGTCTTGACACGCGTCGGTCTAAACTTCCGAATATTTTTTTTTTCAAATCAGTGCTCGTATTGCTCGATGACGCCACCTACTTCAGAGGCACTGGAGATAAGGCGCCAGGTGCGCTCCTCCAGCAGACTGACTCCGAGAGTCGTTTTCGTCGCTCTGTCTCTCTCGCACCCATGAGGAACGCCGCACGTGTGCGAGAGAGACAGAGCGACGAAAACGATTCTCGGAATCAGTCGGCAGCTTTGTGTCGCTCTTGAGCGCGGCCGGCGCGGCAGGCGCGGCTAGCATGGGCTAGCACTGGAGAGCTAGCGCGGGGGCGGCCGCCCGTCGTCCAGAGCATCCCAGCGTGAGTCTTCAAATTCGCGGACGGAAGCGCGCAACTCTGCGTCGTGGTTCTGGCAGTTACGTGGTTTCGCGTACGCGCGCGTCCGCCGGACCCACTGGAGCTTCTTCATTCGTCGCTCTGTCTCGCTCGCAATCGTAGGGCTTCGCGTGAGGGCGCGAGAGAGACGGAGCGACGGAACGTGTGTTTGGAATGGAGCGACGCACGCCAATTCCAGGAGCGGGCCGGCCTTCTCCAGCCTCCAGCGCCTCCAGCGCCTCCAGCAGAGGCGGTGACGAGACGACAATCACTCGATAATAGAGCGTTCATGTTTGAATAGCCTCGAGCAGGGGCGCGCCGAGTGGCCTGGGCCCAGGGACACAGGGGGCACGCAGGTTCAGTCTTATCCTGCCTCATAGAGTAGACGAAAACTCGCACTAGAAGGATTGCCAACTGCTTGCCCACCATCGGGTGTGGGTGTCGTGGACGGTGCGCTGGACGGTGTGCTGGACGGTGAGGTTGGCGTTCGCAGGTCGGAGGTCGGCGGGCCGGCGCGGCGCTGGTAGGCTCGGGGCCGCGGCTGCCCTGTGCTGCCCTGCGCTGCCCGCGACGCTCGAGGCGGCTGAAGGTCAATCAGATCATGCAGGGCCGTGCAGGGCCGTGCAGGGCGGAAATAGATGTCCGAAGCCCTGGAAGAGCCGAGGGCCACCAAGATCCGCCGGCGCGCGGGTCGCAGTGCACACACAGTGCGGCGGGTGTGCGAATGTTCATCAAGGAAATGCCCCCGGCTAGACCGCTGTGTGGCGACCGGTCCGGGGCGGGCCGACGGCGTCCACGGGCCTCCGCCGAGGCATGGCGATGGCGATGCCGGGCGACGCTGGCCAGGACTGGTGTGGGCTGGACCCTGGCGGGACTCGACGGACTCGACGACGCATTCATCGTCACTGTCCACGCCGTGTTCGTGTTCGTCCACCGGCCGGGGCTGAGCCGGGGCTGCGGCGGTAGCGGCTAAGCCAGTGGTTCTCAACCTTAGGGGCGAAATTTTTTTAAGGGGTCGCGGCGATGCTGGGGTCGTGTTTTAGGCCGATTTTAAGCAGCCACTGCGTCTGATCCGAGGCGGGCATTTTGCTCCCTCAACGGGCAATCGGTCTTTGGACCTTCCTTTAGCATGCCTTTGTTACGGAGTGCAATTATCAGTCTTAGTTTGGGAGCAGTATTGTCTCAAAGTTGGCCGAAACGCTCAGAAATGTCTATGAAAAATCGTGTTTTGGGCCGATTTTAAGCAGCCACTGCGTCTGATCCGAGGCGGGCATTTTGCTCCCTCAACGGGCAGTTGGTCTTTGGACCTTCCTTTAGCATGCCTTTGTTACGGAGTGCAATTATCAGTCTTAGTTTGGGAGCAGTTTTGTCTCAAAGTTGGCCAAACGCCAGAATTGTCTGAAAAATCGTGTTTGGCCGATTTTAAGCAGCACTGCTCTATCGACGGATTTTGCATCCCTAACGGGCATGTCTTTGGGCCGATCCTTTAAGCATGCCACTGCGATCTGACGCTATTTGGGGCATTGTCTCAAATCGCTCAAACGGCGCAATTGTTTTGAAATCTTGTGACTTTTTGGCAACTTTGAGACAATACTGCTCCCAAACTAAGACTGATAATCGCACTCCGTAACAAAGGCATGCTAAAGGAAGGTCCAAAGACCAATTGCCCGTTGAGGGAGCAAATTGCCCGCCTCGGATCAGACGCAGTGGCTGCTTAAAATCGGCCCAAACACGATTTTTCATAGACATTTCTGAGCGTTTCGGCCAACTTTGAGACAATACTGCTCTCAAACTAAGACTGATAATTGCACTCCGTAACAAAGGCATGCTAAAGGAAGGTCCAAAGACCAACTGCCCGTTGAGGGAGCAAAATGCCCGCCTCGGATCAGACGCTGTGGCTGCTTAAAATCAGCCCAAAACACGATTTTTCATAGACATTTCTGAGCGTTTTGGCCAACTTTGAGACAATACTGCTCCCAAACTAAGACTGATAATTGCACTCCGTAACAAAGGCATGCTAAAGGAAGGTCCAAAGACCAATTGCCCGTTGAGGGAGCAAAATGCCCGCCTCGGATCAGACGCAGTGGCTGCTTAAAATCGGCCCAAAACACGATTTTTCATAGACATTTCTGACCGTTTCGGCCAACTTTGAGACAATACTGCTCTCAAACTAAGACTGATAATTGCACTCCGTAACAAAGGCATGCTAAAGGAAGGTCCAAAGACCAACTGCCCGTTGAGGGAGCAAAATGCCCGCCTCGGATCAGACGCTGTGGCTGCTTAAAATCAGCCCAAAACACGATTTTTCATAGACATTTCTGAGCGTTTTGGCCAACTTTGAGACAATACTGCTCCCAAACTAAGACTGATAATTGCACTCCGTAACAAAGGCATGCTAAAGGAAGGTCCAAAGACCAGTTGCCCGTTGAGGGAGCAAAATGCCCGCCTCGGATCAGACGCCGTGGCATGTTAAAGGAGGGGTCCCGTGGGGTCGCGAAATTTTTCCTGGGGGTCGCGGAAATTTTTGGCTTCAAATTTGGGGTCGCGAGCCGAGAAAGGTTGAGAACCGCTGGGCTAAGCGTGCATTTCGAAAACAAGTTCACCCTGCAGCACAAGATAAGGTGCTGCTGGGCAGCGGGTTTCGAACCTGTCGCCTCTGCAGCATGTCCACTTGTCGTCTCGACGCATGAGGATGATCAGGTGGTTCCGCCCGTGACGTGCCTACTGCCCACCTGCCCCACCTGCCCCACCTGCGCGACGGACACTCCAGAGTCGAATGGGCTGCCTACGTGCGCGGCGGGGCTCGCGCCGCAACACTTTGGTCTGGGACTTCCCTGCGGCCTTCCCGCGGCCGCGCCGGACCACTGTGGGGCGGTCTGGATCATCCGAGCGCCACGTCCGCGGCACTTCGAAGGTACCTCCGGGCGGCACCCCGAGTACCGCCAGGGTGAGGCCACTCAGCAAGAGGCTCCCCACCTTTCCTCCCAAAACGTGGAACTAGTTGTTGGAGAGAGCGTTCGCACAATCGGCACGACCTCTCGGCCCTTGGGTTCGCGCATCGCTTCGCGTGCTTCGCGCCACGCTCTTCGGGGCCCTCGCACTCGGCTCGCGCACCGCGGCCTCCCCTCCAGGGCGGCCACGACGAGGACGTCCAGGACGTCCAGGGCGTGGCGTGGCGTGACGCGGCGGGGTGGGGCGGGGAGCGCGACGTAAACTTGTTAATAAAACACGTCGCCTTGCGGAGCGTCCCGCCAGTCTGCCGATCAGGGCGCCGAGGACCTGCACGTCCAGGAGCACCACCCTCACCCCGACAGTGCCGCCAGGACTCCAGGACTCCGAACCATGGTGACGCGACTTCTGTTTGTGGTGAGTACTCGCGTACCTGCGACCAGTGGGCCAGTGGGCACGGACGCCGCGCGGGGCTGTCGCGCGAGGCTCGCGGAAAACCGGTTTTCCTACCCCCCGCAGTAGTAGGCGGAGTCCGGATTTTATTTTTCGAGCGAGATGCGATCCAGGTAATAAGAGAAGGATTAAATGAACAATTTGTGATTTCGGGTAGCTGCCTCAAATAAAATAAACAAGTGCATTTTTTTTTAAATCAACAGAAAAAGAAAACCAAGCATTCAGACATGAAAACATCATTTGACATAAAGTGTTTTCCAAAAGCAGAAATATGTTTGCTAGAAACCAGTTCCACCAGTATTCTCTGTGAAAATGTTAAGGGACAGCTCGAAGATTCCACTTCAGGCCGAGCTTCGAACCTTCGAGAGGCTTCATAAAGGGCCGTCGTACAGTACAGCCAGTGGAAAATGCCTGGACTGACGTCGACTGACGTCGGCACACCGCGACCCAGTGACATTCAGCGCTGGACTTAAGGGCGTCTTATTTAAGTGTGCGGCGTGCGATGACGTGCGGCTCGGGGCGGCAGGGCAGGATCTGCCCATTCAGTTCTTGTTCCTCTGAAATTCCGGCTTCTATTTTTTCTCTTTTTCGTGGTTTTTCATGTTTTTTTTTTTGTGCGTGTGTTTGTAAGTGAGTGTGGTAGTGTGCGTGTACGTGTGTAAGTGAGCTGCCGTGTCCGTCTCTCTCTCTCGCTGGCGGCCTGCTGACGGCGTCCCTCTGCTTGCAGGTGGCCGTCGTGGTCGTGGCGGTGGCGGTGGCCGAGTCCGACGGGGAGGCCGAGCTGGGCGGGTCCGGGGAGCGCGAGCAGGGCTGGCAGGAGGGCCGTGAGCGCGGCAGCTGGGAGGAGCGCGGCCGGGAGCGGGAGCGCGCCGAGAAGGAGCGAGGCGACTGGGAGCAGCGTGTGCGGGAGCGCGAGAGGGAGCGGGAGCTGGCCTGGCGGGAGCAGGCCGAGTCCCAGGAGGCGCGGCGCGAGGCCAAGGAGGCCAAGAAGCACAAGCACGAGCTGGAGCTGGACCGCGAGATGGACGCCGCCGTCACCGAGAAGACCTTGGCGGCCACCACCGTCCAGCTCGGCCTCACCACCGCCACGCCGCAGCCGGCGCGCACCACTGGCCCCGCCGCCGCCGCCACCACTACCATCGCCGCCTCCACCACCACCACCACCATCCACGCCACCACCGTGGAGCAGCACATCCAGACCGGCAAGCCGATCGACGACGTCCTCAAGGAGCTGCGGCGACCTAGCAGTCAGCAGCTGCGGCGGTCGTAAGCTCCTTCCCCTCCCCTCCCCTTCTCCCCTCGCCACGCCAGTCCGTCGTGCCTCCTACTGTATGGCACGGCATCGACGCCAACCCGCCACAACTACCTCACGAATCCCGACCCACCCCACCGCTCATCCCCTTCCCCCTCCCCCTTGCCTCTTGTCGCGGTTCTCACTTCCGGTGGATCTCACCTGTCAAGCTGAACTGTAAAGCTGGATGGACGGAGCGAAACGACGCCGACGACGCCGGGTTTGGGGCGCGCCGCCGGCCCGCCGGCCCCGCCTGCACGATGGGCTGCCTACCCGGCACGGCGCGCTCGCTCGCTGCAGGACGCGAAGGAGTCCGCCAGTTGTTTTCCGTCAAATAAACGCCACGCAACTGCCTGTTTCACAGCTTTGTTGTTGATCCATTCACGTGTCCAGATTATTTATTATTGTTTTTACCCGACCAATTTCTTACAGTGGTTGCGAATCAATGTGGTTACCCATCCCACGCACCCCCCACCCCTGGCTGCACGGCGGTTCCCGCGGTACCTGCCTTAATCACAAAGAACTGAAAGGAAGAAAGAATCAACGTGTGAAATTTGTACTGTTTCTATAAAAAAAGAATTTGTAAAAATAATATGGTCGTGTTATTTTATTTCTCTAATACACTGCCACATAATTTATTTATTATTGTCATAATGTAATAAAGTAAGGAATCGAGAGAGAGAAAAAAAAGAGAAATACTGTAACTCGTCGTTTTGTTTCGGATCATGATACCAGAAGCATCCACAAACTTTCACAGACCATAAGAACCCAGGGGGGATTGAGGAACTAGCCATCGAACGCCAGAATTTCCAGGAACTCATTTTTGACAGTTCTTCTCGTTTTTGAACGGAGTCGTGACACGTCCCGTCCGCGACGGATGACGTCACAACGCGAAGTTGGCGGTGAACCGGCGGCATGGGACCGCGCGCACCGCCGCACCGCGCGTCTGATGAGACAAAGGCAGTTCCCCAGCGGACTGATTCCGAGAGTCGTTTTCGTCGCGCTGTCTCTCTCGCACCTATGGGAGACATCCCATGAGTGCGAGAGAGACAGCGCGACGGAAACGACTCTCGGAATCAGTCTGCAGGATGAGGCTGCGACGCCGACAAACACCGCTTAGCCAGAACAGTCTCTACGGTCGCACGACCATTGAACACATGAGTAGAACGAAGCGCGCATTATAACCCAATTACTAATCCCAACCAACGTCGCCCCAGAGGATGACAACGACGGGGGTGCGTTCGTGATGCCCCCGCCGGCCGCCCGGGCCACACGAGCCCCGTGGGAAATGGTCTGAAACGGTCATAAAACATGGAACTGCAGCCGTGCGTCGCTGCCAACGCCCCTCGTCACGAAGTACGAAGCACCGCGACGCTCCGCGAAGCACCCCCACGGCAAGGTGCGGGCTGCGGGGCTGCAGGGCGCACGCAACAGGCACGCGGCCCCACGCCGCCCCACGCACACACGCCAGCGGGGCAGGGCCGGCAGGGCCGGCAGGGCGGGGCCCTGGCGGAGTCCAAGGACGGGCAGGGTGGCCAACCCAAAAAGCTAAATAGTGCCGGGCGTGCCGGGCCACAGGATCAATACACCTGCACCAAAAGGGTTGGACGCTGACCGAAGCCATATTCTCTCGCTCCGCCGTGCCGATGAATAAATTTACTCGATGTTTTCTGCCGAGTGCATTTTCCGAGTTGCAATCCGCGGACTTCCCTCTCCGCCTCTCCGGCACGCGCGTAGACGGGCCTAGCCGAAGCAGTGCGCCCGTCTGGCCGCCAACCTTCCCGCCCGTCCGTCTCCGCCTGCCCGCCCGTCTGCCCGTTCCTGTCCGCCCGGCCGGCCGCGCTCCCACCCAAGCAGCCCAGGCAGGGCAGCCAGCCTCGCGGCGCCGCTGGCCGCTGGTTCAGTTGGTTCAGTTAGCGCAGGGAGTGTTCCGAGTGCGCACACTCCGCGACCGTCGCGGCAAACCTCTGTGTGCTTCTGTCGCTCCGCAAACATGAAGCTGTGTTTTGTTTTGGTAAGTGGCAGGCCGGCAGGCTGGCTTTGCTTTTCCACGTCGTCGTCATCGTCGTCGTCGCCCGCCGAGGGAATGGGCCCGCGCCGCGCAGTGGCCGCCAGAAGGAATGACGTCTAGTGTGTAAAGTGAGGTTATGTGCGTCTGGACTTTGTTTGTGGTGCGACGTCACAGCAGCGGACTGGCCCAGCCTTCTCCCCAGCCTCAGGCCGCGGCCGGGCGATG
Organism: Thrips palmi; assembly: GCF_012932325.1. NCBI lineage: Eukaryota > Metazoa > Arthropoda > Insecta > Thysanoptera > Thripidae > Thrips > Thrips palmi. The sequence goes on along the minus strand of NW_023144625.1, from coordinate 12,626,723 downwards.
CCGTGAGGGTCAAGGCCAGGACCGTCCTCGCCGCGAGCGACAACGCCGAGGGGCGCCCTGGGGGCTGTGCGCGCCTCGGAGACTCGGAGGGCGCGCTGTGCGACGCCGTGGAGTTGGCAGCCCTTTCGGCGCCAAGGCGGCGGCCCTTCAAACGGCCTCGCGGTTCCGCCTTCGCCCGGAGCCAACGAATAAGGTTGCCGCCCGGCCGGCGCCTCGTCCCCGCTCGACGTTTCGTCTCGGCGAAGGCTTCTGCGGCGCCGTGTGGACACCCTATACCGCTCCGGCGTCGCGGTGCACCATTGTGCCGCATCACGACGCGCGCAGCGCGGCCAGCCACACGATTACCGATGACGCAGACCCATGGACGCCGACGCCGCTGAGTCGACTCTCAAGAATGCGCTTTTCATTGGACTTGTCTTCATTTCCCATCCTAATTTCCAATAAACGCTCACGTGTGCGTTGCTGACTGAGCAGCCGCCAGTCTGCAGTAATCTGTGGCGCGTCGCCGCTGTCCGCCTGCGTTCGCAGTGGCGCTGCATCGCGCACGTGCTGGGACTGTACCTCATTGATCCCAGAGCGCTTTGAATGGCCACGTGACCGTGGCGTACGATGCGTGCCAGCGCTGCCAGCACTGCGAGCGCGGGGGCTTGCGTGGGGGCGGGGAAGAAAACAGACCGCCACAGCAGTGACTGTCTCGGCGCGCAGACGCCGGCCGACGGACGGGAACCCCGTTTATTTCGGGTCCTTCCCCCTTCCCGCTCTCTTTCTCCCTCTCCCTTGGCGCCCTACCGTAATGACCAGTGCCTTACCCTACCGGTGACGGCCTTTACGACAGCCCCACTCTCCTCTTTTCGATTCGCCTGCCCACACCTTGCTTCCATTCGAGTTGCGCTGTTGGGAAACGCGGTGACAGCTTTCTCTGTTTTCGCGGGGAAAAAATGCCGATGTGGAGCGAAATGAGTTCGCCACGGCACGGCTCTCTCTCTCCGCGGCGCGCGGTGAGGACGCGGGCCAGGACCACCCTTTGGCACACGCCGCACCAAGACTGCACCCTCGTTGTTCCGCTTCAGGCTTCAAGCGATCTGACCTTGGTGCCTCCTTGGCGCAGACCTAGGCTCGATAAGGCCGCTTGACCACGCTGCCGGCTAGCTTGGCCTGCGCCGCGGCCGCGAGGCTGCTGGCCCTGCTGGCTGCGCTCGGCGGCCCCAAGCACCTCCTGGGCGCGTGGCTGGCTGGCCTGCCTGTTTCGTCGCTCCGCTGGCGTGCGAGAGAGACAGAGTGGCGAAACGACTCCACGCGATGGCTCGACTGGCGGGCTCCCAGCCGCGCTGATTCGCACAGTAGGGCCTCCATTGGGTGCGGGTGGACGGGGTGGACGCGCAGTTGGCTGGCGCAGGCGTGCTGGGCTCGGCGGGGAGGGCCAGGAGGACCAGGATGACCCGAGCGGCCCATACGGGACGCCCCATGAGTGCGACAGAGACAGAGCGACGAAACAGACTCTCGGAATGAGTCTGCGGGCTGCGCAGGGCTGCGGAGTAGTGGAGGCCAAACAAGGAGCGCGACGCGTCGGCCGAACCCGGTGCAGTGACCGCGGCGACCCTGGCCTTAGCCTGGGCCTTAGCCCCTGGCCGTCGATGCGGTCCGCGAACGGGGCCTGCTTGTTGGCGGAGCGGAGCAGCGGAGCGAGGAATAGGGCCTGATTAATCGCTGGCGCCGTGCCCCCTGCTGAAAGTCGTCTTCGTCGCTCTGCCTCTCTCGCTTTCACAGGGCTTCCCCTACTGCGAGAGAGAGTGACTCTCGGACACAGCCCGCTGGTGACAGAGCACTGCAAGCCTCCGCGACGCTGTACTCGTCTGTCAGTGATTCTGGCCGGGGCCCGTGGGCGCTGCGGCGCTACAAACGCGCCGTCTTGTTATTACACATGGCGATGATGGAGGTCAGCACCCGGGGCAGCGCGCCGACCGCCAACGCGGTGCTGCCCGCCCGTCCCCCGGGTCCCCGTTGACCGCCATTGACGGCTTATCGTCGCTTTGTTTGAACGGGGCCGCCTGTGGGTCGTCCGTCCGTCGCGCGCTAGGCGTTCGCGTCCGCCGCGGGACTTGCTCTCGCCGTTCGGTTTGGCGAGAGTTTTCATTTCGCGGAGCCGGGCTGCCGGGCCGGCAGTGCTCCGACGGCGGCGCCGGGTTCCGCTACGCCCGCCACGCCCCACTACGCGCCGCCACGCCGCCACGCCGCGGACCCGGTGACCTTGGGTGGACCCACGACCATACGAGCCGCGGCTCCGCGGCCGGTCTCAACTCTGCCATCCGCAGATGGCAGGTCCTTCCCTCCCCCCCTCCCCCGGTCAAGCGGGCCGCAGTACTGACATATCGGTAAATATAGAGCGGCTGCGCGACGCCACGACCGTCTTGTTGACGTTGAGGCCTTCGTTGTAGTCGTCCAGCCGCGGGCTGCAGCCCCCCACCCCCCGCGCCTTTCTGGCGGAATGTTTGGACAGACTTCCTCGCCACCGTTTACAGCCGTTTTATAGGTGGGATGAGCGTTCGAGGCGAGGCTGGCCAGGCCAGGGCGCTGCCCGCGAAACCCAATCCACGGCGAGCTGTCTTGTCTAGCGCCCGCAGCGCGGCGCCTTCGTTTCCGAGTAAAGAAAACATCCTGCGAAGATAGCGGGCTTCGGAAAACCTTGCTAAAAAGAGTCTGCGTGCGAGGCGGCGAGGCACCGACGCCGCGGCAGATCAAGTAGGCACGCACGGCGGCGCGGCGGCGCGGTCACGACCTCCTCCTCCAGGACGCCGCAGCCCACGGCCTTGGCGGCGTGTCCGCGTCGGCGTGTCGATGGCGAAATCAAACTGGCCGATCATTGCTCGCTAATCATGCGCTTCTCCGCGTCGCCGCGGCGTGTTTCGGGCAGCCGCCGTGTTTCGCAGTGGCGCTGCAGTCGCAGACCTGGCGGGCCGGCGGGGCGGCCAGGTGCCCCCGTTGGCCCTCGGCCAAGTCTCGTCCCGAGATGCCCGAGATTGTGAGACTGTCGCCGGGGGTTGGTTTTCGCCGCGCAGGCTGACGGACGGGGCAAACAAACGGCGTGGAAACGGCGCACGGTCGGTTTGCCCGCGCCGCCCAAGCTGGCCTCCAAATTGGCCGATCCAAAGCTGGTCCCCGTCCAGGCCAAGTCCGCGGCGAAGTCGGGTTAATCGCCTCCCAATGAGAGAGGCAAGCTTGTCCACCTGCGGGGCCGTCTCTGGCGTCTTTCCGCAGCAGAGTGATTCCGGTACTCTCTGCCACTCTGTGTGTGCAGGGGAGACACAGCGACGAAAAGTCCGCGGTGCTGCGGTGTCGTCCGCGGTTCGGACACCCCTAATCTCGCCGGCCTGGCCTCCTCTCGCTTATCTGGCCTGCTTCTCGGACGTCTTGGCGTGCAGTGCGTGGCGCGTTGCGTGGGTTTGGCCGGCCTGGTGGCTGCGGCTCGCTCTGGACCGCCCCGCCGTGCCGCGCGTTTCCCCAACGCGTCAGCGGGAACTCGCATTCTCACATGACGCATGACTCTGTCGCCGTGGTCCCCTCCCGGCGCGGGCCGAAGCCCCCACCTGGGCCCCGGGCTGCCCCGGACGCGGACCGACGTGGGCGTCAACCGGAGCGCCACCTCGAGGACACTGACCGTGCCCAACATCAGCGGGCTCCATTGGTGGGCCTCGCGCGAAAAACACGAACCGTTGAAATCAGAATTAAATGTATTTTATTTTCCAGTTGGCTGCCGCGCTGCTGGCGTGGTGCGCCGTGGACGCGCGGCCCCAGCCTGGCACCACCAAGAAGGAGGACCTGGACGGCATCGGCGACGACCTGGAGGACTTCCTCAAGCACAGGGACCAGAACAATCACCGGCTGAGTGAGACGCAGAATGTGTACAACAACAACAGAAATATGTGAGTACCCCCCGCTGTATATACTTTGGTGGCGGAAGGGTGCGAAAGGGGATTCCGGCGATACCCCTCGCGCGGAGTCCACTGGCAGTCCCTCCCGCGTGGGGTAGCGACGGGCCGGTCCCTTGCCGCTGATTTCGGGCTTGTGGGAGTACACTGTACACTCCCCGCTAAAGCGACGCGTCGAGTAAATCCCCTACCCGCGCAACCGCGCTTGGGGTCGGCCTGCCTCGGACGCGGCTTCTGTCTGCTTCTTGCCAGTCAAAGCGACTCCCGAAACGCCTGTCTGTCTTACCGCCTGGCCACTTCGCCAGACTTCGCTGCCCTCTCTGTCTCTCTGCCCAGCCTGCCTGCTTACAGTGTGACTGCCTGCCGACGTAGGGGTTGCTTGGTGGGGCTGTCTGTCGGGTCTGCCTGGTGGCGGCGGTGCGCCGCGGTGGGGGTGCACGGGTCGCATGCTGACCGACCGGCGGGGTCGCGGCGTCCTCCAGCGGTTTGTCGAGACTCTCTCTCCAGGACCATGACGTGCTTGTTCCAGCTGGTCCAGCAGTCCGAAGGGCACGAATGGCTCGCGGCGTGGCGCAGCGAGCGCCCTCCAGCCCCACGCGACTGCACTGCTAGGGGCCCTGTGTGTTTGGCTGCTGGCACAGACCAGGAGCTAGTCCGCGCGCCCGCACTCTCTAGATTTTTCAATCCCCTGCAGGTAAACTAAGACTTGCATTTGATTGCAATTATTTTTTTGTTTTAGCTTTAGTTAACGTTTGTGCGTGTCTCGTTCTTATACTGTGATTTTGTTTTTTGCTTGGATAGATTTCTTATTCTGCTGTTTTGAGTTTCTTAACATTTTTGGAGAGCTTTGTTGGATTATTTTCTTCCTTTTTATTTTGGTCTGTGCCTGTACCACTCCGTGAACGATTCTCGACAGGTTTTATGGATTCGGTGACGGGCCATACGTGGATTCGTTTGTCGGACGGTTGCTCCCTGGTTCTACCGCTTTTCGGATCGCTCTCGATCGAAACATTCTGGAGAGGCTTCGATCTTCCGGGTGACTAACAGCTTTTCTAAACGCTCCCCTAATTTCTTTTCTTCCCGCGAGGTGGTTTCACTCTACTCCCACACACACCGCAAAGACGGTTGCTGGTTTTCCCAAGGGACGCCCTGGAAACCACCTATGTCTTTACTATAGACTCCCTGGAAGAACCGGAACCATTTTTACCCGCTGCATCTCGTTTGCATGTCCCGACTAGTTTGAGCATCTTTCCTGGCTTGGAACGGCATGCGCTTATCAAATCCATAAGACGGACCTGTCAGGCCTTTTCTGTTGTTTGCTTTCGTTCGTCTTGGCTGGAACTTCTGTCCCAGTGACTGACTAACCCCCACTCGTCGTGTTCCAGGAAAAAGCCAACGTCCGGGGGCTCCGACATCCTCGGCGACCTGCTCAACGGGTTCCGAGGCAGCCAGGGAGGATCCGGCGGCCTGGGCGGCCTGGGCAGCCTGGGCGGGTTCGGCGGCCTCAACACCAGGCCCTCCAACCCGCCCTCCAGCGTGCAGTACCCGTCCAGGCCCGCCAGCCCACCCTCGGGCTCGCGCTACCCGGCCCTGCCCGCCGACCCCGCCCCCTCCCGGCCGGCCAGCTCCCAGTACCCCAGCCGGCCTGCGTCGCCTGCGTCCAACGTGCCATCTTACCCCAGCTACCCCAGCGGCGGCTCCGGCAGCCCCGCGGGCGGCGGCTGGGTCGTCCCCGGCAACACCGCCACCGCCCCCAAGGCTGGGGCCTCCTACCCGAACTACCCGTCCAGCTACCCGTCCAACTACCCCAGCTACCCTTCGTACACCAACTACCAGCGCGGCAACCCCAACCCCTACCCGGGTTACCCCGCCTACCAACAGCCCTCCTACCAGCAGCCAGCCTACCAGCAGCCCGCCTACCAGCAGCCCGCCAGCTACCCCGGCTACCAGCCGACGTACGCCGGGCCTCAGTCGGTGCAGCGCTACGACCCCCGCAACCCGCCGCCACCCCCAACCAAGAGCACCGGCTCCAGCATCTCCAAGTTCTTCAAGAAGATCTTCTCCTAAGCTGGCGTTTGACCGTCTGTCTAAAATTGTTACCAGTGATTTCTTTAGTCTTGTGATTTGGGGGCCAATACTATTATCAGCAGGGTCGAAAAGGAAATACTAGCCTCTGCCTCCGCCGACGGGGCCAATGCACGCTCTCTTGCCAAAGACTCTACGGTGATTCGTGATTCCGGCGCTGGGAACTAGTTGAGATTTTCTTCCAAAGTTCCTCTTGTAATTTGTTTTGTTCTTTTCTCCTTTTTTTTGTTATTGATGGACATACCTACATACGTTCCATGTCGTGATTGCCCATGTGACTGCAAGAGAAACGTTTTTCACGCCGCTTCAGTTCACATGGTTTGTTTCTGTTTTTTACCAAAAAATATTTGCGTAAGTGTGCTGCTTGGGTTTTGAATCTCATCTTGCCTCAGAAGTCTCTCTTACGAAAAAAATAATAAATTTATTGCATTTAAGAGAGTAATCTTCCACTTTGCAATATACACAGCAATCATGCTTTAATTTTTTAAATATTAATAATTCGATTTGAGCGTTTTTTGTGATATTTGAATAATCAAAACGTATATCGTTGAAAGATGTAACACATCTGTGACAGTGGACAAGCAGATGTGTTTAGGCCGTAAGGAATTGTCAGTACGCGGCAGTGTACACACTGATTGTAATATACTGTATTTTACTTTGTACACAAATAAAAGTTAAAGACGCTATTTTAGAAAATGTTTTACTTTCTACACCCGAAAGATACCATCCCACATGACAGCGATGTAGAGCATTCAACACTCCAGAGCAATTTCAAAACAATAATAAGAACAGCATCAATTAAAAAATAAAAGTCACATTGATTGGGAATTTTGCAGTTTTTTAAAAGCTCGATGCTGCGCTGCATCAGAGAGGATGCCGCCACTACACTATTCGCCAGCTTTGACAATGGCGGCACCGCGTCGTTGCGCATCCGACGGCAACAAGAGATGAGTTTCGAACAGGAAATTAGTCACGTGGCGGTGCAGATATGAGCCGGGTCGCCAATTGGCCGTCAAGTCCTGATGATTCGGTTCCTCGGGGCGTTCCGAGAAGGCGTTCCGAAGGACGCGGGCGTTCCCCCGGTGGGGCGGGGTGGGGGCGGAGGTCGTTCGCACGCGACTCATCGCCGAGGTGTCCGGCAGCTCGACGGCCAAACGGGGTGCTAATTGACTTTGCAAACGGCGGACGATTCTAGGAGCACATGAAGTGGCGGACACCGCGGCAAAAGACAAAAACTGTTTCCCCTCGGGTCCGGAAACATTCCGTTGGGTCACTGAACAAACCGGCCGTGCCCCCAGACTGCGGGGGCCGTCGGGAAGCACGCTGACGCCGGGACACGCCGCGCACGCGGGAAACACCTCGAGGATGTCGCCGAAGCGTCCGCCGCGCCGCCGCGTCGCCGCCGGCCGTTCACAGTACGCCGCCAAAAGGAGGGGGTTGGGGCGGCCCGCGGCCCGGCCTGTGCATACACATGGGAGACTGCTATAAGTGGGTACTCGCGGCGAGTCGGACCAGACAGTCCTTTCGCAGCGAGGCGACATGGCCAAGACCGTGGTCCAGGTGAGAGTGCGACTAGTGCGACCAGTGCGAGAACAGTGCAGTGCCGCGACGCTGGCCGACGCGTGGCGAGGCGCGAGGCGCGTGTCCTGGGGCGCCCCGGCCGCCTCGTCGCCCCAAAGGCCGAAATCTCCGATGGGCCATTCCTCAACTCCTCCGCGCCCGGGCCGCCGCGCGCTCCGCTCCGCTCTCCGCGGCGTGGCGGCTTGGCTGGCCTTCCCGGCGGAGCGTAGATCGAGACGCGGGACGCGGGCCGCGACGGCGACGCCCACGGGTCGGGAAGCCAGCAGGCAGCCCGGGGAATTACATTGTGTGGCCGGTCGGAACTGGCCTGGACTGATCCGGCTCGGCTCGGCTTGGCGTTGCTCGGCTCGACTCAGTTAATTGTGCCAGTACACTGTGATCGCCGGCTACAAGCCGCGCACGCAGAGCGACCGGAATGGCTGGCTTAGAGAGCGCCGTGTAGGCGGGCAGGCCCGCAACACGCCGGTGCGTGGCGGGGCAGGCTACCCCGAGATCCGCAGGCTGAGAGGCGCGAGGCGGCCGCGCCGCGCCGCGCGTGGGGTATCGCCGCTAGTCTCTCCGCAGCGAGGGGTATTGCCGAAGTGTGTAGTCGGTCGGTGTTAAGCTCCGCCAAGGCTGAGCAGACCCAAGCAGACCTCCCGCCGCGCGGGGGACCGGTTTCAGTTGCCTTCGGCAGTACCGCACGGTGGCGGCGGTGCATTTGTGCATTTGAATGGACGTCAATGAGACTCCCACGTAATCACGATTTTGTGTCGTGTTTCCTCTTCGCAGACCGCGCTGGCGGCCTTGCTGGCCTGCTCGGTGCTCGTCCCGGCGCGCTGCGCCGTCGTGTCCCTGGTGGACGTGACGGGCACCACCCCGCGGACGCTGGCCGACGAGCCGGGCGTGTCCTTCGTCGGCTACCAGGAGCCCCAAGCACCTGCCCGTCGACCCGGCGTCGTCAGCCTGAGCGACGTGACGGGGCTGACGCCGGAGCAGCACGCCGCGCTGGGCGGCAACGCGTACACTGGCCTGCAGCAGCCCGGGTACACCGGGTACACCGGCACCGTCAACCTGGTGGACGTGAACGGCGTGCCGCGGCCGCACCAGGGCGGCGTCGTCAGCCTGACCGACGTCACCGGCGTGGCGCCGCAGTACCTCGCGCAGCCCGCGCCGCCGCCGCACCCCCAGCCTCTGCACCCTGAGCAAGGCTACGACCCCCAGCGCCCCTACTCGCCCTGCTACGTCCCGGGGGCACACGCCTACACGCAGCCCCAGCACCCGGTAAGTCTCCGACTCTGTCGACGTCGAGTTTTTCCCGCTGCCTGCGTGACGTCCGCGCTCACGCACTTGTTGGCGCAGGTGAGCGCCGTGCACCAGGGCGGCGTGCGGCTGCCGCGGTCCAAGCGCTCCCCGCAGCACGGCGTCGTCCGCCTGTCCGACGTGGCGGGCCCCGGCGCCGGGCGCTACCCTTCGTACGGCCCGCCCGCCTACGTGCGGCCCTACCCCTACTACAACTACGGCTACAGCAGCTGGTACCGGCCGCGGCCCTACTACAGCGTGCTGCCCGTGCCTTGCTTTGGTAAGATTCATCCCTACCCTCTGGACTAAAACTGTCTACCTTGGCCGGCTAACATTCTCTCGCCTTCCCTTCGCTCTTCATTTTGGAAAATATTTGGAATTTCGTTTATGCAAAATACGGCTGGGACAAGGGGAGAGAATGTTTTGCTGTGTAGATTTAACCGCTGACGGTTGGGTGGCGCGCAGGCCTGCTGTGCCTGTGACCGTGCCGCAGCGTGACCAGCGTGACCAGCGTGACCGGGAGCCCCTGCAGCCCGAGACACCCGAGTGGCCCCAGCCCGCGACCCGGCGGCCCGGCCCCAGCGAGAAGCTGGTCGAGCAGCACTCCGACGACATCCCCCCGGAGTTCATCCGCCGCCGACGTTGAGAACCCCACCGCCAAGGACCGACAACACCAATAATTTATTTCCCCAACTATTTTTGTAATAAAATAAAACTGAAAACCGCCAGAGCTTCGTTTTCATTTCCTCCCATGATGTGTTCTGTGGTCGCGCCTGGCGCGCAGGCAACCCAGCGTACGCGCACTCACACTCCCACACTGGATGTGCCTGCAGTGTAGGCAACCCATCCGGCACGGCGGCGCCAAAACTGCCCGTGTCATTCCCCTCCCTCCTCGCTCCCCTGCGAGGGATTACGTGGGGGATGTGTGCATAAGTGTGTGTGTGCGTGTGTGTGCGTCCACACTGGCGCGCTGACAGAACAACAAAAGCCACAAGCTGGGGCGCTGCGCGACCGATCAGCCGAACCAGATCCAGAATGGAGAACCGAGGCGGATATAAGTGCTCCAAAATCCATACACACACCGGCAAACTTTAGAAGAAGAAAAAAAATATTTCAAGCAGAAATTAAAAGAACAGCACACAGCCTTCGCACATGAATAAAAATTAAAATGGGAAAGCTGTATAAATTCGTCGAGAATCGAACCCGAGACACCGAGGGAGAAGCAGGTGACAGACCAGCGTCGCAACCAAGTGCGCTATTGATACCCCACTAACGGGACTCGCATGGTAGCGGTCACACGACGACCGGGGGACTCTCTCTTTCGCTCACGGGTCCGGAGTCGGAGTCGATAGGGGTGGGATTGTGGGATCCCCGGAACTACAGTCGCGGGGCCGCACGGCCGCATGATCTTGATATCAAGCGACGGCCTGCACGCCGATTCCGAGAGTCGCCTTCGTCGCCCTGTCTCTCTCGCACTCATGGGGCGTCCCGTGAAGGTGCGAGGGAGACAGAGCGACGAAAACGACTCTCGGAATCAGTCTGCTGGGTGGTCGACGCTCATATGACGCTCACATGACGGCGGACGCGCGAATCCGCGAAGCATTATCGAGACAGCGCCGAGTTTTAATCCGAATCGAGGAATGGCGACGTGGCGCGCAACACGACCGTCGCTCTGTCTCTCTCGCACTCACGGCCGGGGCGTGCCGTTCAGGTGCGAGAGAGACAGAGCGACGAAGACGACTGTCCGCAGGCTCGGACTGGCTTCTTGACCAACTTTGTGAGGCTACCGCTCCCAAACTAGTTGTGGTCAACGTCTTCCCGATACAGGGCATGAAAGAGTAGGGTCTTAAGAATACTAGGACGTCGAGGGAGGCCTTTTACGGCGACTAGATTGGACACAGTAGCCACCCAAAGTCAGCAAAACCAGCAAATTTCCGAGATTCGACCACTTTTTGACCAACTTGGTCGGAAAATCGTTGCGGTCAAAGCCAAAATCGTTGTGGTCAATAGCCTTCCCGTACAGGGCATGAAAGAGTAGGGTCTTAAGAAAATTAGGGCGTCGAGGGAGGCCTTCAACGGCAACTAGATTGGACACAGTAGCCGCCCAAAGTCAGCAAAATCAGCAAATTTCCGAGATTCGACCACTTTTTGACCAACTTAGTCGGAAAGCCGTTGCGGTCAAAGCCAAAATCGTTGTGGTCAACGTCTTCCCGATACAGGGCATGAAAGAGTAGGGTCTTAAGAATACTAGGACGTCGAGGGAGGCCTTTTACGGCGACTAGATTGGACACAGTGGCCACCCAAAGTCAGCAAAATCAGCAAATTTCCGAGATTCGACCACTTTTTGACCAACTTGGTCGGAAAATCGTTGCGGTCAAAGCCAAAATCGTTGTGGTCAACGTCTTCCCGATACAGGGCATGAAAGAGTAGGGTCTTAAGAATACTAGGGCGTCGAGGGAGGCCGTTGACCGCAATTAGATCGGACGCAGTGGCCGCCCAAAATCAGCGAAAACGGCTACTTTCGTCCTATAAGTATATACTAGGACTCTTTGACCAACTTTGTGACGTTACTGGTCCCAAACCCGAAAGGCCCCGGCAGATTTTTCTGCCTGTCTGCCCTGGCCAGTCCGAGCCTGACTGTCGGGATCAGTCTGCTGCAACGGTTAGTCGTAGCATGGGCCAGGCACGGCCAGACACACTGGGCAGGGCCAACAAGGTCCTGCCAGAGTCCCCAGAGGTCCGCCGCCGGCTGGTTCCAAAACGGTGCTGCGTCGCTCCGTCTCTCTCGCTCACATGGCGCGTTCCGTGGGGGTGCGAGGGAGACAGAGAGACACCCGCAGAGGCGCAAACAAGGCTCACTTAGTCGAGCAAACACGCGTGGAGCAACGCCTTTAGGGCCGAGCGAGCGTGGGGTGACCCGGGGCTGGGGAAGGAGAACAACAGGAGAAGTGACTCGGCCGGTGGAAACGGAACGCTAGCCGCAGACTGCTGCCGAGAGGCGTTTTCGGCGCTCTGTCTCTCTCGCTCTCACGGGGCGTCGCGGACAGGCGCGAGAGAGACAAGTCCGCCGCGCCCACCCTTTGACGGCATTGTTGCTGCCGAACGCGAAGCGCCCCGTCACTCTGCACTGCAGTCGCGGCAGTCGCACTCCGTCTCTCTCGCACTCACTCCCACGCAAGTTCACGGCCAAGGCCACCAAGGCCACAACGCCGGCCGGCTTCTGGCTCCGTGGCTCCCCCATGCTCGCCCCCATGGCGGCCGGCGTTTCGGGCGACGTGTGGAAAATCACGCGGACAGACTCGGTTATGGCGCCGCGGAGGGAATCGTTTGTCGCCGGAACGAATCATCTGCTAAAAATGTACAGGTAAAGAGAGATATAAATTCGACAGAGTGTGTTCCGACTCCGCGAAATTCCCGTGGTCGCGTAGTCTGCTCTGCATCCGGGAGCTTCTGCCGCTGGCAAGCCAAGCCGGCAAGTTGGCTCGCTAGCGCCCCGACCGGCAGTCCGTCCGCTCCAGTCACAAATGTCTTTGAAAAATCGTGTTTTGGGCCGACTTTAAGCAGCCACTGCGTCTGATCCGAGGCGGTATTTCGTCCTCCATCAGCGGGCAATTGGTCTTTGGACCTTCCATTAGCATGCCTTTGTTACGGAGTGCGATTATCGGCCTTAGTTTGGGAGCAGTATTGTGTCAAAGTTGATCAAAACACGATTTTTCAGACATTTGTGACCGTTCTGAACAACTTTGCGGCAATACTGCTCCCAAACTAAGGCAGATAATCGCACTCCGTAAGAAAGGCATGCTATAGGGAGGTCCAAAGTCCAATTGCCCGTTGAGGGAGGACGAAATACCGCCTCGAATCAGACGCAGTGGATGCTTAAAGTCAGCCCAAAACACGATTTTTCGCAGACATTTGTGACCGTTTTGATCAACTTTGCGGCATTTACGCAGGAGCATTACAGGCGTTTCTCGAATATTCGTCCAAATTCGGCTGCACCACAGTGCCCGACTGAGCTAGCTCTCCATTGAGACCGGAAAGTACCCGAGTGCTGCGGACTGGGCCTTGGGGCTCGGGGCGGCCAGGTCGGTGAAAGTACCAAACAAGGCGTGTAGTGCACATGACTCACGCACGGCAGCCCCCGCGGCAGACTCGTCTTCGTCGCTCCGTCTCTCTCGCACCAGTACGGGACGCCCCATGAGTGCGAGAGAGACTGGGTCAGTCACCCACGCCATTCAGAAGACGAGTCGCAGGCACCAGCGACCGCTTGCTTTTATTTGTGAATATTGGAAAAATGAGAGCAAGTGGCGAGGCAAGTGGCGTTGTACATACAGGGCGGTATCGGCGAATCTGCGGTGGCCCCTTCAAGGGCGCGCACTTTTCGTCTCGTTATGACAGTGCTGCGGCTTGCCGGCACTTGTTGGATGCGGCGAAAAGGGCGAGCCCCAGCCCCCCCCCCCCTAAAGCCCCGCACGTGCAGTGTGAGTGCACAGTGCAGCTTGTATAGAGCGGCGGAAGTACCGGGCCGTGGTCCAGCGAGGCAGGGGCGGGGCGGGGCGGGGCGGGGCGGGGCGTGGAGGTAGGCGGGCGGCGGCTGCATCTCCGCATATAAAAGCGATGGCCAGGTGACGGATGGGCATCAGAAAGACAGCCACCGTCTCACCAGCAACATGAAGTTCATCGTGGTAAGTACGCCGCCCGGCCTCCACCCGTCCGGCAGTGGGCCGGAAGACCCGGCGCAGGCGGCCGAAACTCTGGACGCGTTCTTAGCTCCAGAGTCGCTAAACAGGACTGGAACTGAATGTGTGACCCCACCAATGGATTCCTCGTTCGGAGAGCAATCCATTGGTTGGGTCAAACGTTCGGTTCGAGTCCCATTTAGCGACTCTGGAGCTAACGCGTCCGGAGTTTTGGCCGCCTCCGCCGGTCTTCTGGCCCACTGTGCGTCCGTCCACTGCGTCGAGTGTCTCACGCCCCGCTCCCGCTCTCCCCCGTGCAGATCGCCCTCCTGGTCGTGGCCCTGGCCTGCGCCGCCCTGTGCGTGCCCCTCGACTCCGACCCCACCAACCCCGCCAAGTCGGAGGACTACGCCTCCCCCGGCGACCCCAACGGCCTGCTGCTGCTCAAGAAGAAGCTTCTCCTGGGCAAGCTGCTGCTGCTGGGCTAGACCTCCATCGCTTCCGTTCACCCCCCGCCGGGCCCCGCCATGCTGCCCACATCGTGCACCCCCATGCCCACGGCCACCCCGTGTCAACCAGGCCGTCCTCCACGCCGGAGTGCCGCCACCCACACGCCCGGGTCCTGGAGAAGGACGCCGAGAGTGACAGTGATATAGTCCCCATTTCGTTCCATGAGAAAGTCATCGTGTCATCGAGTCGCTATCATGTTTTGTGATAAATATTTGTAAACTACTACCTTCTAACATAAAAATTTAAATAAAAATCAAAACTCAAAATCTGGCTGTTTGTTCCACTTTTCCTATTATTCCGTGCTGTGGGGTCAACGCAAAAGAATGTGTGAAGCGGATTTAGGCGGATACACCTGGACGGAAATTTACCTGTGTGGCAGTGGAAAAACATCTATCCACGCTATGAAATTTGAAAGGGAAAAGAAAAAATTTGAACTCTACACCCCCTCCCCAGTCTTAATGGGGAGGCCTCCTGCTTTACTTCGGTGTTCGGGATGGGAACCGGTGCTATCAGGTACCTGGGGTTAATCCCGTCAGCGACTCTAAGCGTTCGCCGGGGGACCCAGTAGGACCCCAAAGCTCAGGCAGCTGGGTGAGAGCACCCAGTACGAAGCTCTTAGAGGGGCGGGACGTAGAGTGAGACGACAGAGAGACAGAGAGAGACTCAGACAGAGAAGAGGTTTGGTGGGAGCTTCTTGTTTTCGTAGGGTTGGTTGTGTACCCCATGGTACCCCCACTGTCCGGCGCTCCCGTACCGAACATACAGCGTTTTAGGCCAGCTTCAAAGGACTTATCATCGCCTCCCCGACAAGTCAAGGAGGCACCACCCGCAACCACACACCGGGTGGTCTGGATTGATGGATCAAATACTCCATCGCTCCAGTGCCGAGGCCAACCCGCCGAAGCGGATTGCTTTTTAGACACCCACAGCGGAGTGGCCAGGTGAATGTGACTCTGACCACTACGCTATCACGCTTGTACGTCTGGCAGCGTGTTGGACGACGGGTTTGAGTTGCACTGGGAGGAAGGCGGTCGAAAAATGTAATGAAATGATGCGATTCGATCCCCGGACCCCGCCATCGGGATCACACGACTCTACGCTCTCGGCCACCACGGCCCATGCTGAGGGGATCGGCGTGAGGTGGGTTCTTGACGCAACAGGACTCGACCGACCCGGTCAAAATTTCGCAAGAAGTTGGGGGAGTCGAACCGCCAACCCTAGTACTGACAACCGACGCCTCTACTCCCTGGACCACCACGTCCCATGCTCGGAGTGGGCTCACGTTTACGGGTTTGAACCGCACTGGGTGAGGCAGTAAAATTAAATGGAAATATTTGTTAGGAGTCGAACCTCCGGCATGTGGTCCTGTTGCACACGGCTCCGCTCTCATGGCCTTGAACCACCACCCTTAGGATAGCAAGTCGAAAAAACTTTTGTGACGCTGGTATTCGAACGCCGACCTGCGGTAACTCGATCCCACGTCTCTAACCTCTCGGCTATCACAGCAGTTGTGAAGCGCGATGGATCATCTGCTTTCATTAACGTTCGTTGAATGAGATTTTTCCCCTCACTCGGCAAAACAACACAAGGTCCTTAAATTCAGCCCTGCACAATTGTTACCGTTCTGCTTCACCAACTTTGCTGCACAAATGCTCCCAAACAAAGGTGGATAATCGCGCCCCCTAACAAAGGCCTGCTAAAATGTGAGGTCCAAAGACCACCCACCCGTTGAGAGAGTTCGATTTCCTGCCTTGGATTGGACGCAGTGGCTGCTTGAAGTCAGCCCAAACCACGATTTCTACACATTTGTACACGCGTTGGATGGGATATGGTGGTGGAAGAAGAAGAAATAAAAATCGTGTTAAAATCAACTGATTGGTTTATTGTTGGCGCATGGCGGTGCTGACTAGACTGACGGGGGTATCACGACGTCGCCCTGGCTTCCTCGCGGGCGGGGCGGCCAGTGGCGGCTCCACGGTGCTTCTCGACGCGCTGACGGCCTCAACCAAGGCCTCAACCGAGGAGAGCGGCGCCCAGCAGCAGCTTCTTCAGTTTCTTCTTCTTGAGGAAGCCGGCGCTCGGGTCGGAGGGCGACTCCCAGTCCTCGGACTTGTCTGGGTTGGTGGGGTCTGAGTCCAGGGGCGCGCTGTGCACCACCAGCACGCAGGCGTACAGCACCACCAGCGCCAACAGCACAACCTGAGGGCGCAACCGGGATCAGTGAGGGCAGGGCAGTGTTGCCACACAAGGCAAAGCTCGACACGGTTCACCAGTGTCGAGTCGAAAGGGTTGTCAATCCCGAGCTTCGGTTGGCAACCCTTTCGACACTGGTGCATCGCCTGCTCATGCAGTAACACTGGAGCATGAGGCACGGGTCTTCAGTATCACCTCCAAACACACACCGGTACCAATACGAGAAATCGATGATTGACGACGAGAGGCTTGGGCGCACTTACCAGTGAGTACTTCATGTTGAGAGCGAGGGTTGCTGTTTTCAGTCTGCGGGACTGTGTGCCGACTCCAGCACGCGCCCGGCCTTATATACGAAGAGCACGTCGCCGACGCCGCCCCTCTCCCTCCCACTCGTTGCGAAATCCCGGTGACCGTCCCGGACCGTCGCCGTCGGCAGGGCGGCTGGGCCGCTGGGTTCAAACGGAAGGAGACCTTGCCGGCCGCGTGCCCCGCATGCCCCGCCTGCCTTGCCTGCCTTGCCGCACCGGTTGCGTTTGTCCAGGGCTGCTCCGTGCCGGCCCAGCACGCTGATTCGGAGAGGCGCTTTCGTCGCTCCGTCTCTCTCGCACCTATGCGGGACGCGCCATGAGTGCGAGAGAGACGGAGCGAAAACAACGACTCTCGGAATTAGTCTGCAGGGTCGGCGACGCGACAGCCCGGCTGGTCGGCAGTGCCCGCGGGGAGGCGGGGACGCGTGCGAGGCGACCAGGCAGCACAGCAGGGGCAAGTACACTGCACCAATGCACCACTGCACCGTCGCCACTTTCGCACGCAGCAACGCGGGGTCAGAGAAACGCGACCCCGGCCCCGGGCCGTGGCGCCAGCGAAGGCCTCCCGTTCGGGCCAAAAAACAACAAAGTCTGTTGGAAACGAACCCCCATTCACAAACAACAAAGCAACATTTGAACCCGATCCCGCATCGCGAAAAAGGACCCTGATAAGCGGTGTGTTTCAAAGGCTGGATCCGTACAGCCAGCGTTTCGAAAAGATCAAAAGACATGGTGCGACTCGAACCCTGGACCTGGAGTTCTGAATCGGCGCATTCACGCTCTGGACTGTGGCGATGGCGAATCATACCGTGTTTAATCTGCGGTAACCGGGGTGCGCATCGGATACGGAACGCACCGGGGCACAATGTGGTTCCGCCTGCGTCCGGAAATCCAACCCCCTTCCGACAGTGCGCACTACTAGACACAGCGGGGGCCTTGACCTGCCGCAACGCCGACGCAGGCCGACGGCGCGTGCCCGTGCCGCGAGACTCCTCCTCGCTCTGTCTCTCTCGCACTCACGGACAGTGCCGTAGGGGCGCGAGAGAGACAGAACGAGGAGTGTGGGCGGCGAAATGGCTCGGCGGCCCGAGCGGCACGAGTGGCCGTCCTTATCATGGGCGTCCCGGTGCCCCGGTGGGTCGGTACCCGGCCGAGGGCCGAGTCGAGGGCCCTGCACTGGCACTGACGGCACCGAGGCCTGCCACGTTATCAGCCGAGATGGCGCATGATGCCACGGCCATTGATTAACACCTGCCTCGTTTTTCGGATTATTTTTCGCGCGCCGCCAGTGGATTGGCCACCCTGCCACGGCGTTGCAGGGAGCTCTTGCCAACCTACATCGCCGGCCTCGAGTCCCGTGTCCCCGGGGTGGTCGCCACTCCGCTTGCGGCGTCCTGAGGTTGGTACTCCCGGTACTCCGTCCTGGCCTGGCCGCCGCGAAGGTCCTCGACTGATTGCGCCGGATCGGGCCGGATCGCTATCCAGCCGGGGCCCTGGCCGAGATATGTCTGGGGCGCCACCACCAGTACGACGACATGGACCCAACGGACTCCACGACGGCGGCCTCTGGCACGGTTCCCCCGACGCCGTCGCCGCACCCCAGCTCGGCGTTCACGGCGTCTTCGACGGGGAGCTCCAGCACGCCGTGGGACCCCCCCATCCTGCCCCTGCAAGAGCGGGCCGACCACACCGCGTGGTACTGGGCGCTGGGGGGCGGCGGCCTGTGCCTGGCCCTGCTGTTCGTCCTGGCCGTGCTCTACCGACGAGGACTCATATTCCAAGGGTCAGTCAACCCACCTTTTTCTTTCTCTAACAACTTTTATTGAACTCTGTGATCGTCACTGTCGGCTCCCCCCGCCCAGGTCGGCCTGGAAGCGGCGGCCCAGCCACGCCCAGCCCTGGAAGCACTGGGGGGACGCTCGCTCCAGGCTGCCGTCGCTGTTCGACCTGCTGCACGTGCCGCAGCACAGGAAGTCCACCGTCAACGCCCCCGTCTCGCTGCCGGCCGCGGAGGCGGCCTACTCCACGTCCACGCCGATGCAGCACGCCGACGCCGCCACGGTCCGCGTGCAGTTGCACGTCCCAGGTGTGTACCCACAGTGTACTGCAGCTTAAGGGATCAGTGGTCAACTGTCGTCACTCATTAAGGAAAGCTTGAAGGAAACCAGCCACCTGCTTTGACATTCATTTTTTCTTTCGGACCGATAATTACTATCACTACCAGGAACCGAAGCATCAGCAGGCAGAACTTACGCTGTTCAGCCTTTACAGTGATCAGTTACTGTCTGAGGACAATGTTAAACTCCTTTGCTCGAACGTGTTTTGCTGAATGCGAGGAATGTGGTGCGGGTGCCGACAGCTGGTGAACCTATTTCCGCGAGGCAGATGCATAGTTGTGGGCGGGTGTCTGAGATAAGGTTATGTCGAAACTCCTTCGCTAAATCCTGCCTTACTGTGTTGCCGGTGGGACTGGGGCACAGTGGGGCGGCGGTCAAAATCCCGAAAGCGTTTTGAGCTCCAGAGTCGCTAAGTGGGACTCAAACCGAACGTATGACCCCACCGATGGATTGCTCTCTGAACGAAGAATCCCTTGGTAGCGGTCACACGTTCGACTCGAGTCTTGCTTCGCGTCTAGAGTTTTTAACGCCTTCACCGATCTTCTGGCCCACTGCGCGGAGCTCTCTCGGCCATTCCTACCCGCCCACTTCTGACTTGGAAGCACGTCGCTACCCCTCGCCGTGCCGCGCGGTGTACGGACGCGCGGGGTATTGATGATCACGTCTCCACCTATTTGTGTGCGCAGCCCGGAGCTACTCCAGCGTCGTTGTGCATCTGAGGGACAGTGAGGAGCCACCGGGGCCACCCAGCCACTATCCAGGGAAGCCCCTGGGAGCCATCAACGAATGAACGCATCGATCGACCGAGGAGCGCATGAATGACTGAACGGATGACGACAGACTGAATGACTGAATGAATATTGATGGATTATGAATCAATGAATGAATGGCTAAATTCGTGGATGATTCGTTGGAGTGATGTGCACAAACTGTAATCTCATTATTTAGTCTCTCACGGAATTGCTTGCCTGTAATATTAACTATAATTTTATATTGAATAAAACACTAAAACTTTAACAAATTTTACTGTTTGGTCGTGGCATGCTACTTTTTGTTGCGGTGTCTCACGGCCGAGTGCCGAGTGGGGCGACGACATGTGACATCATGCGCCCGACAGGTCGGCCACCCAACGTACTCACAAGGCCGGTTGGCCGGTAGACACGAGGCACTCGCAGTGTCTATCAATAAATCTAACGCCTTCGGAATCCAGGTATTTTTCCTCATTCGTTTTATTTCTCCTTTTCGCCTTTTCTGTATTCCTCGCTCCAATGACCAGTGAGTTGGAGTTGGCGTGGCGTTGAGTGTCCAGATTGGCGCGAGCGATCGATCGATCGGGATTTCAAGGGAATTCAAGAGATTTCGACCTCTTTCGCGCGGCCCTTCGACACGGCGGCATCTTATCAGCCGGCGGTGCTCTCTTGGGACAAGTGCACAGAAGAGTCACTCGAGCTAGAATCATCGTGACTTGACGCTCTGTAATGCCCTCGGGTGCAGCGTGACTTAAGATATGTCAGCTACGCATTACGTCTGTCGTCCCCTTTGGTCGACCGTGTCAACCGTCCAATAAGCTTCTTTACTATCAATTCGTCCAATTTCGTGTCTTTGAATGTACTTCTGTTTGTGGGAGAGCCGTTCGGTTTGAATTTCGCGCCGCTGAGACACTGGCCGCACGGCCGCGCGGTCGCCACTCCAAGCGAGAAGTAGGAAGAAGTCTAGCAGAAAGCTGGAAAACAATGGCGTACATGTTGACTTGCTTTCTGTGAATTGACGCAAACCTTTTTTTTTTAAATCGACATCGATTTTTCGGATTGTCCCTGCGGCTTATTTGGACGAAGTATTTCAGCCAGTGTGAACTGAGGTAAGTTGATGTGTTGCTATCAGACTGGTCATTCCCACTTGCATGAACAACACAGCATATTTTGTCCGAAAGCTAGGTTAGAAATATTTGTAGGCCTACAGATTGTCATTTGCGACAGCTGTCGATGAACTAATTCATAAATTTGACAGATTTTTGAAATTTTAATTAAAATTTGGTCAAGGTAATCGCAGAGTGAGCAAGTGTTAACGAAATCGTACTGTCTTGAACCCTCAACTCATTTTACTCTATTTTCATAAATGTTTTTATTTTTTGTATTTTTACAGATTCTTGATTTGTAGGGAATTTTTAACTTTGTCCAATTAAGAACGGCTGAACTCCGGTCTCGCAAAATTACACATAGACCTTTAACAGATGTTCCCTACTGCATGCAACCTTTCTATGAAATAATATGTCAACATTGCCCATAAGAACTTAACCATTAGGATTTTAAGACACTATTTTCTAACAACTTTTGATGTTGCCTGAGTTCCAACAATATTTGTCTGAAGTTCAAATGCCAAGGGCATTGTTTTGTATGGAGTTTAGTGTCACACTTATGTAACCCAGATTATGTGTTTATTTTTCTGTTCCAGATAATCTTTTGAAGTTTCTTTCCTCATCTCATTTTGTGAAACATTTTAAACTTGTACAATGGCACACAGTGAAATTAAAAGAATAATGGAAGAAGTGTAACTCTACGGCATGCAACGAGAAGAGAATGTGGCTGATTCAGCCGAAAGGGCCAATAACATCGTGCATAATCATGAAGCACTAAATGTTGGAAATATTGCTGCTGGGTTTGCATCACCTAATGTGCCAGGACCTGCTGTTAATGTCACAGAGCGCAATACTCCCCCTGCAAGAAGGCATACCCTTGGCATACCTGAAGGAGTACATCCATGTGATACCCCTACCTCTTCCGAAGACGGGGACTCTAGTTCCACTGAATCGTCAGTCTCTTCAAGTAGCGTCTCACCCCCTCCCACTCCACCTATTCCTCTAGACTTTTCACCCCCTCACTCGCAAAGGACTGGGTCATTTCTTGCATCAGGTTCTGTAGCTGTTCTTCACATTAGAACCTCTGAAGAAGATGCAAATGCCTTGCTTCATGATATAGAAAACAACGTTGTTAGTATCTCAGATCTGCTCCAGACAGCACAGCCTTCAGCGTCGAATCAGCCTCCACCTGTAAATCAGTCTCCACCTGCAAATCAGCCTCCACCTGCAAATCAGCCTCCATCTGTAAACCAACCTCCAGCTGCAAATCCACCTCCATCTGCAAACCAACCTCCACCTGTAAACCAACCTCCAGCTGCAAATCAGCCTCCTGCTGCAAATCAGGCTCCAGCTGTAAATCAGCCTCCAGCCGCAAATCAACCTCCAGCTGCAAATCAACCTCCTGCTTCAAATCAACCTCCAGCTGCAAATCAACCTCCAGCTGCAGGACCAAGTGACAGGCCGGCAGGAAATCCTCAGGATCAACCACAGCAGCCCCGAGTCAGAAGAGGATTTTTCCCAATCATGGATAGACCAAGGACAAATAACAACAATAACAATCGTGCCAGAAATAATAATAATACAAATACTACAAATGCACTCATTACCGTGCGCAATCAACTATTCTATACCCTCTTCGTAAAGGCTGCTCTCTTTTATGCGAGAACTTTCCCCAGACCGGTGAGGAGATTCCTCGAGTTCTTTTTCCTACTACTGGTGAGTGTTTTGTTTTTAATAATGTGATATCACTAGAAAAAAGTATAAATACTTAACTCAGACAATATTTTTTGCATGCATTTCTGTTTCCTTTCAGGCCTTGGGCTCTCTGTTTGTTCTGATCTACATTCATGTAGCTTTTTCGAGGACACCCACAAACTGCCTTGAACATATTCGTAAAGATTGGCCTCGTGATGGCATTTTAAGGGTGGAAATTGTTCGAGGAGGTGTTTCAGATGATTATACGGTTGAAAAATCATATGCCAAGGAAGAGCGACTGCGTCAGGAACGAGTGGAAGACATAAGCTCTGTTTTGGGACTTCTTACAAGAGATGGGTGAGTATTTGTATTCAGCTGTTGTTCTTTGTGGCATCTTAAATGCAAAGTGCATCCTGATCAAGTCAAAATAATTTTATTTACTATGAGTGATGCTTGTTTTAATATTGCCACTTTGAAATGGTAATTACTGTTCCTACTTTTACTTTTTATCTGAAAATACATCCCTATCACTAACCTGCTGCCCCTGTGTCTTAAACCTATCCATTGCTTTTCATCCATAATTTATATTACTGGAAAATTTTCATGGTTATGTTTTGTAAGGTGAATGTTTGGACCAATTTTTTGAAATAATAAGTCTGTAACAGCTAAATGATGCCAGTTATTTTCTCTGGCTGTAAGTGGCTCTTTGTAACAGTGGTAGCAGAGATGGTGTTGGTGGATTTGGAAAACTCAGAAGTAATCAATCAAAAAATGGTTATCAGAAAATATTGCATAAAATTTTTATGCTGGATTTTTGGGTAAAAACTATCTATAATTGACCATTCTACCGTATCAACGATTTCGTCAGTGTATGTGTTTCATTTTCTCATTCTTCAAACTCTTACATCATGTCTTTTCTTGTTCAGTTGGACAATATTCAGAGCACTTCCATTCAGCCATTATTTATGGAATCCACTCAGGTACCTTTCATCAATGCCTAAAAACAATTTTTTTTTCTCTTAGTGTGTTTAAAGCTTTTTAAGTTTTTTTTGTTTGTAAACCTTTTTTTTTCTAAAGATCACAAGTTTTTATTCTATGTTGCATGCATTTGCATAAGTCTCGGAGTGACCAAACATTTCCCTTCCAAAGTAAATGGTTGACATTTATAAAAGAAAAAAAGAAGTCAATGGATTGCAATGAGTTTGTGTTAGTAGTTTGTGCTCTCTGATATGTCATAAAAGCCATTCTGTAAAGGGGCTATCTGATATATTTTTCTTTCTGTTTTACATTTGCATGTTATTCTTTTGTCTTTGTTTCTCTCTCTTTTCTATTTTCTTTCCTTGTTTTTCAGCTGGATATTAATAGTTTTGATGTGACTTTCATGACAAAATTGTATGCATAATCTACTTTCTTTATTTCCTGCATGCTGTGGAATTGTTTGAAGCCTTTTTTGAATGTATAAGAATTCAGTTTCACACTGTTTGTCTTTTTCTGTGGATGTTGCTTGATATTATCTAACATTGTAATATGCTACTTGTTCTGTGCAGCTTTATGATTGAACCATCCACAACAGAAGTTGAGGCAGATAGAAATGCAGTTCTCAATGCAGAAACGGATGTCTTAACAGCTGAAAGTGGCAATGAGCCCTCACCAAGTGAAGGATTGCAAATGTTGCATGAAAATGAAACATCTACTGAGGAAACATCAGGTAAAGGTCAAGATAATTTATCTTCATCTTCTACTTGCGGATTTTCAAAGTTACAACACATCGACAATTTTTTTTTTTTTTTTTTACAATTTTCAGAAACTTTGTTGAAACCTGAAGAAATTGCCAAACCTGAAGAGTTTACTGAGAAGTTATCTATATCTGAAGCGGCAGAAGCTGGCCTGATATCTAAAGAGGACTTGGAGGAACTTACCCAGGTAGCAAAGCATGTCTATTCACACTCTTTTTTATGATTCTTGTGATCCAGTTCAATATATTAAAGTTACTCTCTTTGCCCGGGTTGAACAGGAACTCCAATCCAGTGAAATTTTTGTCGTAATAGACAGTGAGGTATTCTCCTTTTACTAAAACTTCTTCAGTAGTCTCTCCTCACATTTTAACCTTTTGTAAGTTTTGCCTCTCGTGACACTGTTTTCTTGCAATTTCAGACTGTACTAACGGAAAACAATACTATTGATGGGGAGACCCAGGACAAGTCTGGTAAAGCATTTTCTGAAGTTGAAAAACTTGTCAGAGCAGGTCAGAGTTCAATGTTGACTGTGTTTTTAAACAGTCTTAAATGATTTTAAAATTTAGTTTTAAAAATAAAAAATGAAAAAAATAATCCATATTGTTTTATGTTGCAGTGTGGCCAGAGGATGCTTATATAGTGGAGTATTCTCTTGAGTATGGCTACTTACGCCTTGGTGCTGAAAAACGGAAACTGCTGAAAATTCCTGTGAAAATTGTTGCTTTGGACCCAACCAAAGATAAATGCTTTGGAGATAGCTTCTTGAGGTTCATTTTAGAAGAGTTCTTGGGATATGATGATGTTCTCATGGCTTCCATAAAAAATCTGGCTGAGACAGAAGATAACAAGGGATATTTGAGGTGCGTATGCTAAACTGTAGGAGAAGCGATGAATGTGTCCTGGATATTTCTACTACCACAACAGCACTGAAATTTTTCACACTTTTCAGAAATGTTGTGACCGGTGAGCACTATCGATTCGTGACCATGTGGATGGCCCACACATCCTACTTTGCTGCTCTCTTCGTTATGCTTGTGTTTGTAAGTAATGCCATACATCATTTCCAAAAGAGAAGGGTGCCGAAAAGCAAACCCCAAGGTAGAAGGGAAAGGGAGCTGGGGAAAAGCAAAGAAACGGCCAGGCAGGGCAAGCAGCAAGCAGCAAGCATTGAGCGGGAGGGGAGGGGAGGGGGTCGCTCTGGCCAAGGTCCTGGGCGAGGGAGGGGCGGGGTCCTGGTTCTAGTCCTTGGCGGCGCCGGCGCCCCTAGACCCTTGCCCTGCCGCCGCCGTCCCGGCGCCACCAGCCACACGCTGTCGAGTCGAATCCAGTCCGGCCCGGCCACGGCCCGGCCAGATGGGCGGCTCAGCCGAAAGCGCCCCGAAAACGCCAAGAGTTTGCATAAGTGGGGGAGACATGAGCGCAAAATTGTCTTGGTGTGCGCATTTTGTTGGTCGCTGCCGCCTGGCACACCGTGGGTAGGCAACTCGGCGGACAGCGGCGCGCGTCGCCCGGCTGGCATTGCCTACCCCTCGTTACCATTACCATTGCGGGCTAGACCACAACTGATCGCATGCCGGCGGTCTCAGGAAGCTCCGGCCTCCAGCTTAGAGAGACTAGAGACCAGGCGGCAGGGCTAGAGAGACTGCAGATCGGGCGGCAGGCTTCGAGAGATTAGAGACCGGGCGGCAGGGCCGGGCAGAGCTAGAGAGACTGCAGACAGGCGGCAGCGCGACAGCTGTGCCGCGTCGCCGCGACTCACTTTTGCCTAAACTATTCCCTGTTTGTTCGCGCGGGCCGGCCGGCCGGCTGGCGACTTTTGTATGTCGCTTCGTCACCCCGATAGCATCTGACTGGCGCGGCGCGACGGCGCGACGTCACCGCGGCTGTCCGCGTCGTCGTTCCCCTCGTTACCGACCCGTCCAGCCCGTCCGTCTGTGTGCTCGCGCCATGCTCGCGCACGCCTCGACTCGAGGAAATGGCGTGCGAAGTGAATGGGAATGTCGACCGCCAAAAAAGGTGTCGCCTTCAGTCCGCGGTCCGGGCGACTCGGCGGCGGCGGGGACCCGCTGGCGACGACGGTGTGCCATTTGAATTTAACATCGCGGACCTCGCGGCCCGATGCCTGCCGATGCCCGGCCGTGGCACGTGACGCACGCGAAGGACTAATGTAGGCACGCCCGACGCGGTCTGCGGCCGCGCGCCCGACTGGCAGCGAGCGCAGTGTAGCCGCGGGGCCGAAAAACAGAAAAGAGAGCAAGAAGAAATAAAAATAAAATAAAAATTGGCGCCGCGGTTGGAGTCCCTGGGATCGAGGCAGAGCCCACGACTGGCCGAACTGCATTTAAAAAATATAACTTGATGGCGACGTAATGAAAAATTGAAAGACTTGTAATCGAGTTTTATGTTTTGTGGTAACTTTAATTTTACTGACTGCTGGATGCTGTCTTTTTATAGGGACGGCCGCACGCTCGCTGACGAAAGGGACCCGGCAATTTTGAGTTTTGTGTTTCTGCCTCGCAGGGCTGCGTACTGCGCTGCGGGCCAGAAGACCGGTGGAGGCGGCCGAAATTCTAGACGCGTTTTGAGCTCCATGGTCGTCAATTAGGACTCGAACCGAACGTGTGACCCCACTAATGGATTGCTCTCCGAACGAGGAATCCATTGGTGGGGGTCACACGTTCGATTAGCTCAAAACGCGTCTGAGTTTTGGTCGCCTCCACCGGTCTTCTGGCCCACTGTGCTGCGCGTGCTGCGCGTGCTTCGGACGGTCCGCAGCTGCCCGTCCATCGAAGTCCACTTGAACTCACTAAAGTCCAGACTCGGACCCCAACCCCACCCCGACCCCAACCCAACACGATTATCGTTTTAGGGTGACGTCGTTGCATTATTGCGTGGGCAGGGGCGGCAGGGGCAGGGGAGGGGGAGGGGCACAGTGCAGTCAAGTGGAGAACACACATCCCCGCTGGCGGCCACCGCCCCCTCCCCCTCCATCTCAAAAGTGAGGGAGGGAAATTTATGCAGCGCTATGCAAACTGTCCGATGATGGCGTGCTGGTCAAATAATATGCGATCAGGTTCAGGCGATCACTAGTCAGCGGGAGCGCTGGGGTGGGGGTTGGGGGTTGGGGTGGGGGTTGATGAATTGTTTTGCCTTGGCCGTGACACAGCCGTGACTTGGGGCGAGTCGCGATTTGCTTCTCATGATGACTCATCTGTTGCAGACGGTGTCCACGTCCATGCTGCTTCGCTACTCCCACCACCAGATCTTCGTCTTCATAAGTAAGTTTTGGTTTGTGCGGACCAGCTCCCTGTTGGCGGCTCGGCCGGGCCTAGGCCGGGCTCGGCGGCGGCGTCCTCCGTGTCCTCCATGTTGGCAGTGTGCTTCACGTGCCTCACGCTGCCGCCGCCTTTCTTTTTGCTCCTTTCCCAAACCTCTTCAATTCTTCTCTCCGCTCTCCCCGTCTCCTCGTCGCCGTCCTCGACGTCCTCGACGGCGGCGGCGACGTTTCGTGGACGTTTGCTCGCTCGCACACTTTTCAATTAAGTGTCATGTTACACAAACAGCGCAACGATGGGAGGGGGTGGGGTGGGGAGGGAGGGAGGGGTGTGACCACGCTTGGGCCACGCCTGGGCCACGCCTGGGCTCGGCGGGGCTCCGTTACGCCCCACAAGGCCCTGCTCTGCTGGCAGCGCTAGCCGCGAGGCCGAGGGCGGGGGCTCCCGACGACGGACCTTCGACGGACTGCCGGCGGACTGTGCTCGAGACAGTGCCTCGCCTCGAATCCCGAGGGGGAAAACAGGACAGCCAGCGAATGGAAAATGATTTTGGCCGCGCTGCTTGGCCCCGCTGCTCGCCATGTTGACATTCGGCCCCAGCCGCCCCAGCAGGCAGCGCGCGGCCTAGCGCGGTCCCCCAGCCCCCACCGCTTGCAGTGGCGTGGCGTGGCAGCGTGCCCAGCGCCTCATTTTCGCCGCCGGCAAGTCGTCGAACACGGCGGGCTGGGCCTGGCTGGCTGGCGCCCCTCCGCGCGGCGTGGCGGCGTGGCCCCGTTTTAATGTCGTGTTATGACGGCCCGTCATGGCGCCGGCAAGCCGAGGCAAGCGCTGTCCTAATCGGCCGGCTAATTGTTCCTTGCCGGGCTCAATTTCTCAGTCACTCGCAGCGGGGCGCGAGGCGGGGCGGCGCGGGGCGGGGCGCGTCGCCACTCAGCCCACCACGCCGCGCCACTCCATTACGCCCTCGCGGAATCGGTGCTCTCTGTCGGTCTCTGTCGCGCCGGGGCTGAAGGGACTTCCCCGCGCGTGCGAGCGGCACGTCCGCGCCGAGGACGGGGCGGACGGGGCGGACGGGGCGCGGAGGACCCGGCCCAGAAGTGCCGGGGATTAAATGCTTGACGGCGGAGTGCCGGCGACGACGCCGCGCCGCGGGACGAGCGGCAGCAGCGCGCCGCCGGAACGATGCTCTTATACGGGCCGGCGTCACGCTCGCGGCGGCCTGCGACGTCTTAGCGGCGCCCCGTCGGCGGCGACCCCCTCGCTGCGCCAGGCTGCTCCCCGACGGTAGCGTGTGTCGCCACACTGTGTAAATCCGACCCCAGGCAATCACAACGCAACAATTGGCCCTCGGCGTCATTGCAGGGGCTACTAAGAAGGGCCCCGCCCCGCCCCGCCCCCCTGCTCCGGAGAGGCTGCCTGTTGCCCCTCGCGGCGGCCCCTGCCCCCCACCGGCCCCACCGGCCCCACTGCCCCCCACCGGCCGGCCCCGCGAGGCTCCGCCCCCTCTGGCTGTCCTGTCCCGCCCCCCGTGCCCACCCCACCGCGGCCCCCGCCGAGCCCACCAATAGTGGGTCCCCGTTCCCGTGTCGCATTTTGCCTTTGTGGACGCCCGGTCGTTTGGGATCATTTTTTCCTGTCTCTTCTTTCCTTTTCTTTTCGAAGATGTATTTTTACCTTCCTTGATTTGCGGCGCCGCCTTTTGCCACGTTATCGGCGGCCATGCACGCGCGGCGCTTTGACACTCCAAAGTTTTGAACGTCGGCAGTCGAGCCGACGAGCGCTTTAATCTTTTTAATTGGGCTTCGACTCAGTGCTGGACTTGACCGGGCAGACCGAGCGCGCGCCCTGCTCCTTCCCGTTTCACCTCATCGCCCCCCCCCCTCCCGAACCGCCCTCGGCCGCGGCGAAGACGGGCCGGCCCAACTTTGCGACCGCACTCCAACTTAAAACTTCCGACCGGGCGATTTGAGAGGAATCAAGTCGACGACGGCAGGGAGCGCCCGAGGCGGGGCGGGGCGGGGCGGGGCGATCTGCTGGTGAACCATCCATAAGGGCTCCCTTTTGAGGTCGACGGAGTCCGTTGTTCAAAGAAGCGCAGGCAGGCCGCAGGGTCTCGCCGTGGTTACCGCCCGCGCCGCTGGATAGGCAACCCATCGGGTCCCACGCAACTCCCCTCCGGGTGTTCTCTTCGACGGTTCTAACTGCGGTGCCCCATCGGGGTGCCCCATCGGGGTGTCGACGGGACGACGGCCTCCAGCACACCGCTCCAGTTTTTGGCCGATTTGTCGATGCGCTGGCCGGGGGCGTTTGATTGGACGGGCACATGATTAAGCGAGCCAATTGACTCGTTGGACTCCCCCACTGCCCTCCGCGCCCCGAGCAGCCCAGAGCAGCCCAGAGCTCCGCTGCCCCGACGGCCGGCGCGGCGGCCTTCTGGCTGAGTAGCAGGGCATCGGACCGATCCTTTCCCGAACTTCGAATCGACGATCGGGTAGCGCTTGAACTCTGCTCGCTCTGTGCGCGCAACAATTTTTCAAAATAATAAATAAATTCAAAAGCAAAATTTAAGAAAAAGCGTTTTGTTTTTGTTGGCGTGCGGCCGCCGAGTCGGCCTTGGCGGCGTGCTTGCGGGTTGCTTGCTGCTCGGCTGCTCGGCGGTCACCTTGTGGTGGGGGCGGCCAGGGCGGCGGCGGCGTGCCCCGCTGGACGCTCGTTACGGTCGCTTGTCGGCTGTCATTACCATCGGCCCCATCGGGGGCATCCGGGGGCCCCGCCGGCCCGGCCGCCCCGCCAAGCTCGCCCTCTTGATCGTCCTCATCAGGGCATTTTCCGCCCCGCCCCGCCCCCTCGGCCTTTTCTCGCCGCCCTGCAGGACCCCGATGAGACAAACAAGCAGGTCCTGTAGGCAGTGACGGCCCACTGCTTGATTAGACGGGGAAAGAAGGCGGGCGGGCAGACGGACAGGCCGACGGACGCACGGACACGCAAAGTGAGCAGCTTGAATGTTCGGCCAATGCGCCTGGCCGCCGCTGGCCGCTCGGTTGCGGTGGCCCTGCAGGCCCTGCAGGCCCCGGCTCTGGCCGGCGATATAATACAGCAATCAGCTGTGTGTATAGCCGGGCATCCGGGCAGCCCGCCCGGACGATTCGGTATGAGATTCATCAGTGGGAGGGGAGGGGGCTGTGGGCATGTTTGTCCGGACCGCGGTCCGCCGTGCCGTGCCGCGCCGTGCCGCGGGGGCAAAGCAGGGATTTGTAAAGCACATAGTAGGCATACAGTGGCTGTATGAATGGGAACAGGCCTCCTGAGGAACTCTGTGTGTGTGCGTGAAGCCTGTCGCCCACACGCCACCCCCTATGTACACCGCACGCGAAGCGCGAAGCCCAGCGACGCGTGCCGAGCCGAGCGGAGCAGTGCGCGGGGCCCGAAGCCACATTACCTGCGCACTGTTTCCGAGAGTCGTTTTCGCCGCTCTGTCTCTCTCGCACTCACGGGGCGTCCCCTACAGGTGCGAGAGAGACAGAGCGACGAAAACGACTCTCGGAATCAGTCTGCTGAACCAATATTGCTGTGATGCTGTGTCTGCCCGCCGGGGCCATTTTGCGCCCGGTCTCTGCATTTTGAAACACAGCGGATTGGAATCGACTTGCGCTCGCGGGTAGTCCAAGTCAAACCTGCACTGGCCGCGCAGGAAAGAGATCCCTTGCTGCCTCTTCCAGCACGAATTTCAGTCCTCTCTGGCCCGAAACACGGTATGAAAATGGCCTCGTTTTCGCCGTCTTCGCGGTCTTCGCCGTCGGATGAGGAAGTATGCCGCAGACCAAACCGGATCCGGGGCGCCACCCGGGCCATCCGGGCCACAGCCTGTCGTCCTCGCCCTGCCTGCCTCCGCCTGCCTCCGCCTGCCCCCGCCTGCCCCCGCCCCGCGCACAGCGTCCTCTTTCGCTTGGTCTGTCCGGCCGCCAGTTTGAATCTGTACGCCCGTCTGCACACGGAGTCCTTGTTGTCCTGGCTGTGCGAGGACGGAGGACGCGCCGCCGCCAGCCCGCCGCCAGCCCGCCAGGCAGCCAGCCCGCCCCCGGAGGGAGGGAAGGAACGGATGCTGCTGGGATCTGGAGCTGAATGGTTCTTAATTTCCCCACGTGTAGGTTTCCACTCGAGTGGACAGGCGTGGCTCTTACCTGTCAGCGACGCGCGCGGCGCTGCTGCAGCCCTCCGCGCCGTCATTCCCACCCCGCCGTGCCCGCCACCCTCCAGATGGCGGACGCTGATGCGATGCCATCGCGCCTCGCATTTAAATTTGACGCGCCTGACGGCGACCCGTTGGCGCCGATGGCAGCCCGATGGCAGCGCGCGCGTCGCCACACTGGCCGCCGCGGCGCCTTGCCGACTTGGTGCCTCGCCACCGCGCACCCCTGCGGCCTTTCTGGCCTTTTTAATGGTTGTCGGTGCGCCGGTTGGATTCCTTTGCGCCTCGCCGCCTCGCGCTCCCCGGAGCTCCGCGGCAATCAAAGCGATTTTGGCCGTAAAGCAGCCGACGCCCCCAATCGGGCCATCGGGCCATGGGGCCGCATGGGGCCTCTGCGCGACGAGGACGAGACGCGCCGTGGCAAGGCGTTGCCAAGGCGCGGCAAGGCGCGGCATGGCGGAGCTCGCTCAGAAGAAGCAAGGCTTGCATCACCTCCCGAATTGCCCCTTAGCCCCGCGGAATGGCCGCCCCACCCCGCCCCGCCCCGCCCCGCCCCGCGGGGCTTACACGAGAATAGCGTTTCAAAAGGGAGGGTCTGTCGCGCTGTTTCGGCACCGTTCCGGTGTGTACTGGCTAACGATGTACATGAGTTGGAGCCGGGCGTCGGCAGGCTGCCGGCGTGTCCGTGGCGTGCCGTGGCTTGGCCCCGACGACGCCCTTGCGTCCTTGTGGTCGCCGTCGTCCCCCCCGTCTGTATCGTCACGGCCGGCGATATCCGGTGATTTCCGGCGACGTCCGGCCGTGTCGTGTTCGGGGCTGCGGGGCCCTCGGCGGGGCCGCCCGGACCATCCTGGCCACGCTGACGACCGTCTGGGTAATGGCGGGGCCGTGGCGGGGCGGCCTCGGTGGATGTGCCGGGTAGCGGCTGCTGAGGGGCTGCAGGCTCCAGACCGATCCCGAACTGTCTCTCTCGCGCCCCCGCGGGACGCCGCGCGAGTGCGAGAGAGACGGCGGGCGGGCCGCCGTTAAGGGTTGGGCACTGAATGCGGGACGCGGGACGTCCCCGCGACACCCCGCATCAAAGGGGACGCAGTCGCTATTGGTTTGCGGCGAATTTCGCCGCCAATAGGAAGGCGGGACGCTCCTTTGGTGGCGGCGCGGCCACGGCGCGGCCAGACGCGTGTGTTATGACAGGGACTCTTTGAGCTCGGCGAAGGCCGTGCCGTGTGCGGCGCCCCCGTGTGTCGCGCGCCCCGTGTGCTGGGGAAGGCCGGGGAGGGCTTGGCACAGCTCGGTACAGCGTGGCACAGCGTGGCACAGCGTGGCACAGCTTGGCACCCGGTAAGAGCGGACAAAGCCGTCTCAGCCCGTTTCGTCCCGTCCCCCTTTCAGGAGTTTACTCCGCGTATTACTCCATGTATACATGCCGCCCTTGTTGTGTGCCGCAAAATCGTATATTCATTTTTCCCCTTTGCCCTCCGCCGCGCTTCGCCGTGTCGTCTGCTCCGTTCACAGAACTAGAAATCTTACAAAGCCCCGCGCGCTGCGCGTTGTGCGGTGGGCGCGCCGGCGTGCCGCGGCGTGGGCCGTGGGCCTGGGCCCCTGCTGTTGAGATCCCAGCAGGCCCTGTCCTCCCTTCGGCTGGGATATGGAACCACTGTATCTCGCCTTGTCGTTTTGAGTCTCGTGCCTTGTCACGTGGTGACGTAAGAGCCTTTCTGGGTTTTTCTTTTTCCTCTCTCCCTGCTCATGATGATGCTGATCCCTGTTGCAGTTGAGCTGCTGCAGATGTTCGAGTTCAACGTGACGGCCACCTTCCCGGCCGCGCCGCTGCTCACCGTCATCCTGGCCCTCGTGGGTAAGTCTCTCTCTCTTTCTCTCTCCACAGCCTCCAGTGTCGCGTTCGCATGCGGAGGCTGGGCAATTTTTGCTACCGCCGCCAAAACGCGCCGATTTTGGTTCTCCGCCAAGCTCCCCGCGTCCGTGGCGGCGTGGCGGCGTGGCGGCTGCCGTTTGCTGTAAGCGGCTTAGTGGCTCAGACGATCGCCGCCCCCCGGGTCACCTATAGGGCGACGTCGACAAGGCCGCCGTGCGTGGCGGTGCGTGGCGGTGCGTGGCGGTGCGTGGCGGTGCGTGGCGGTGCGTGGCGGCAGGGACGCTGCCGTTCGCTGTGTCAAAGGAGGCAACAATCCGAGAAAAAAATAAAACACGAAAGTGGCGAGTTTTGCTGAGGGCCTGCAGGCCCGTGCAACGCAATGCTGTTTTTGACGGTGGCCTGACCGGAGAGCCGCAGCCACTGCTCCCTCGATTTGGCAACACCCCTCCCCTTCCCCCCTCCCCCGAGGTCGTCGTGGTGTAGGCTACACTGTAGTGCGCGCACAGCGGCGCACAGCGCGCCGCGCGGCCTCCCCTTTCTCTCTTTCACTCAATCAAATGAAGCCCTAGCGCCGCGGGAAACCTTCGCCAGCCGGCAGGCTGATGCCGAGCAGCCGTCTCTCTCGCACCCGTGGGGAGTCGCGCCGCACCACGCCGCACTCGCCTTGCTCGCCGCGATACAGGGAATCGGCGCGGCACGGCCGACGGCCCCACGGACCCGCCCCAATGAGGCGTGCTCTCTCGACGCACTGTAAGGGCGGGGCGGGGCGAGGCTGGGTGTGAAGCGGGACAACAACACTCGGGCCGCTGAGGGGCACCGGGGCCAGCATCGCCAGCGCGGCGAGGGCCGCCCTTCGCCCTGGCCGAGGCCCTGGCCCTGGCCCTCCCCGAGCGTCGTCCAGCCCGTCGGGCAGACTGATTCCGAGAGTCGTTCTGTCTCTCTCGCACCTTCACGGGACGCCCCATGAGTGCGAGAGAGACAGAACGACGAAAACGACTTTGTGAATCAGCCTGCAGGCCGTCCACCACGTTTCATTTCCTCGAGTGAGTCCGGTCCGGCTGGAGAAACCGACTAGGCGGCTGGAGAATGTACCCCCGGGCTGGAGAATGTACCGCGCTGGAAAATGAGCCCGCCCCTGTCCCCCTTCCCCCTCGCCGGGGCGATCGTCGTGTCACTGGAGGCCGGCTGGAGAATGTAGCCGAGGCGGGCCGAGGCGGGGCGGCCGGACAGGACAATGTATTCTGGAGAGTCGAGATTCCAGGCCGCTTCCTCTCCACGGCTTCCTAGACACAGCTGGAGCGTGGCGGCAGCGCCTCAGCATGCACGGAGAGAGGGGCCCCACTCGATCTGTTGCGCAACCCTGCCGAACAATCAGCGAGCCCCTGGCAGGCTGGCAGGCTGGGTGCTGTGGACGCTGGAGACACTGGAGCGGCACCGAGAGCAGAGGGGGCGGGGCGTATGGTGGGTTTGGCCGCCGGTTTTTTGATCCCGGCGACGATGGACTCCAAATGGAGTCCAAAAATGTCGCAGTGAATGATGGGAACGATGGAAATTCGAGGCCTTTCAGGAGCCAACTCGGCTTGAAGTGGCTGGGGCTGGCTGGGGCATCCAGGTGAGGAAATTGAATTGTCTGAGTCAGGTGGAGAGGGCTGGAAAACGACACGGCGGGACTCTGGGAGGGACCCTCTCTCTCTACCTCTCTCGTATCCGCGCTGAGGAGGCGAGGGGTGGCCGTTTGTCGCGTTGCTTCAGTCATCGGTCGATTGTGAGGAATCAAGTAACCGAGGCGTCGAAAGTGTAGGCGGGGCCGCGGGGCGGCGGGGCGGCGCCGCCGGGAAAAACACATAGCTCATCGGGGAGGGAGAGCGTCGAGAGACTCGAGGCCGTTCGAGGCGGAAACAGGAAACGCCACGGAATGGTATCGAACCGGGGACGCTCGGCCCGAAGTTCCCGAAGCCCGAAGGACCTCATTCTCGGGTTTTTATTGCCTTCAAGTGGCGGGGCAGGGCGCAGGGCTGTGGAGGGCCGAGGGTCCTTGGTCCTTCGGGTCCTTCCCCGTGACCGGGAACACCCCGCCGGGCCGCGGTGGTACCTCGGCCCGCCCCGCCGCCCTGTACAGGGTAAACAAGCCAGCCAAGCAAACAGCGCCCTGCCCTCGACCCTGCCACCCCTCCCCTCCCCTCCCCTCCCCTCCCCTCCCCGCCCGGCCCACCGCGACACACTGCACGGAGACGGCCTGCGCGGCCTGCAGCGGCGACACCTTGGGCTTTGGCCGGGCCGGGCTGGGCTGGGCGGCTTGGATCCGCGTGTCGCTCCGCGTCGCTCTGCATGTAGCCTCTCATCATGGCCTGATTGCGGGGACTTGTGTGGCGACTCGCCCGGGCGGCGCCGCGCCACGCCACGCCACGCCACGCCATCAACTGCCTGAAGCAACTAATCAGGGAACGGAGAGCGGTAGGGGGCGGGTTATGAGACCGTTGTGTCGGGTAGGCAACCCGATAAACAGGCGGCCCCTGAATCATGTCGTCGTTTGTTTGTGTGCTGCAGGCATGGAGGCCATCATGTCCGAGTTCTTCAACGACACGCAGACCGCCTTCTACATCATCCTGATCGTGTGGACGGCCGACCAGTACGACGCCATCTGCAGCCACACGCTCATCACCAAGAAGCACTGGTTGAGGTAAGGCAACGATGAGGCTATGTCTCCCTCGCACCCTCATGAAGAGCCCCATGAGTGCGACAGAGACAGAGCGACGAAGTGACTCTCAGCGCGGCGCTGGCAGTGCAGGTGCAAGGCGGAGCGCGGACGGCGTCCTTCAGCGCCACCCTTCGCCAGTTTGCGGTCGCGGGGCGGGGCGGGGCGGGGCGGGGAAACACAAGTGGCGGTCTAATGGGGAGAATCAAAGGGTAATGAATGAGGCGCGGCTCACACACACAGACACAGATACACACACACACACACACACACACACACACACACACAAGCACGCACATTCGCGCCGCCCCTTCCTTCCCCGCTCACACATACGACTCGCGCGAAGCACCCCCTCCCTTGTTGCCCCCGGAAGGGCCATGCATGTTTCATGTGTCACTCCTTGCTTCGATATTCTACACCACTCTGATTTATCTTGGGGGGATGGCGGCAGGCGGCCTGAGACGCTGGGCCTCCCCCTCCCCTCCCTCTGCCCCGCCGGGCTCGTCATTCGTCCCTCGACCTGCAGACTGAGAGTCGTTTTCGTCGCTCTGTCTCACTCGCACCCACGGGGCGTTCCTTATTGGTGCGAGAGAGACAGAGCGACGAAACCGACTCTGCCTGGTGAGGAAGGAAGGGAGGGACGTCCTGCGGCATACTTCCTCATCCGACGGCGGTCCTGGCCGCGTCGAACGAGCCCCGGTCCTTGAAGGCCCCGGCTGGCACCGGTTCCGGAGAGTCGCCGCCTCGGGACTGGCGCTGGCCTCTGGCCGGGGGTCCGGCCGAGGTCTGGCCGGGTGGCCGGGCCGGGCGTCGTACCGAAACCTCGCTAGAACTCGGGTGGCCTCGGCCGGAAGCCGCACCTCGGGACGCCCTGCTCCTCTGGGGCCGGCCCTGGGCCCGGGCCGGGCTTTTTCGGGCCCCCTTGCCGGGGCCTTGCCGAGCCGCACCCCGGAGGTCCCCGCCCGCCCCCTCCGCCTTCCCCGGGAATGGGGGGTTTGGGAAACCCCGGCCATACTCCCGTTTTCCCGGGGGCCGATACACCCTGCAGGGCTTCCCCTTTACAGGCCATTGCAGCCATTGCCCCGGCCGAGGTCTGGCCCCGGCCCGGCCAGCGGTTTGCATTTTGCCTGCCAATTTGGTTAGGCCGGCTGCCGGCGCTGGAGCAGGCCGAGGCTGGAGGCACGCTGGAGGCACGCTGGAGGCTACAGGCGGCTGGAGCGCTGGAGATCGGATGTTGGCGCTGGGCCCGCCGTACCTTACCTTGCCGCGCAGCGCCGCGCGCCGCACCGTGGTCCGTGGTTAGGGGAGCATTTGTTGACTTCGGTCTCTCGCTCCCATCAAGATTAACTCTCGCTCAGCCGGCTGCCCCGCCCCGCCCCACCCCGCCCCACCCCGCCCGCCTTGGCACACCCAGCTTCCATTTAATGTGTTTCCACCAGCCCGCTCCCTGCCGTACGGCCCAGACCATTTCGCCGTGCTTCTCTACTCTGTGTGTGTGTGTGTGTGCGTGTGTGAGTACGTGCGACACACACAGACACACACGCACGGGGACGTCCCTTTGAGCGATTTGGTACTGCCGCAGCGTGACCCAGTGGCGGTGTGGTTTGCCAGCTGCCCGCAACGGACACGACGGCGTTTCCGCAAACCCGCTCTGCCTTTTTTTTTTGGTGCTGTTTTTTTTGTCCTGCTCTTTGGACAGGACAGGATCCCGCACGGCACTGTAGAATAAAATACAGTCGTAGTGGGAAAGTGAAGACCGGGGGGTTTGCGTGGGTGTTTTGGTGGCTGGATTTGTGCTGCATGGCAGAGCCGGGCCGTGGCCGGGCGTGCTGGACGCCGTGTGGACGCCGTGCTCCGTGGCGGCTGGGTGTCGCTCTGCCCGCCTCTGCCAGTGTGCCATTGCCCCGTCGCGAATCTCAATGAGAGCGTGCGGGCGCCATGCTAATCGCATTCCTCAAAAGAAGCAGCGCCGCCGACCCTCAGTGCCTCTGGCCCCTCCGACCCTCCGACCCTCCGACCCTCCGACCCTCCGAGGGGCCGAGGCGCCGAGCCTGCGGCTGCGGTGCGTCCTCTCGCAAGCAGACTGAGTCGCTCTGTCTCTCTCTCGCACCTGTGCGGGACGCCCCGTGAGTGCGAGACAGACAGCGACGAAAATCAGTCCGCCGGACACCGCCCGTCTGTCCATCACCTGGCCGCCCCGCACTGCCGTCGCGTCGCTCGCTGGCGTCGCCGGAGTGGCGGTCCTCCTGGCCACTCGGCTCCCAGCCGCGCCGTGGGGCCGTGCCGTGCCGTGCCGTGCCGCGCCCTGCTGGGCCCTCTGAGGCACATAAGACGCTGGCGTGGAGAGGAGGTGCCTTTTGTGCCACAACAAAGGTGTCCGGTCGCAAATCCCTTTATATCATATATTCCATTCCCTGGACGTCCGGGGTCTGCCTGCCTGCCTGCCTGCCTGGCTGCTCCGTCCGGCTAAGCTAGTGCGTCCTGCCCCCTCCTTTATTTCGAGCCTACCATGGCGCCGCCACTGCAGTGGTTGCACCCCGCGACACGCCAGGGCCGGGGCCAGGGCCGGGGCCAGGGCCGGGCACCGCCGCCACATCTGGCCACCGGTCGCCCCTCATGGACGGTCCCTGAGTGTGTCATTGACCTCCGGCCAGACCCTCCTGTCTGCCGAAAAGCATCAAGGGGGTCTTGTCGGCGGCGTGCGCGGTGCTATCCGTTTCCCGGCCGCGCCTGGCCGTGCCTCTTCGTCTTGCGCCTCGTTCCGGGTGACACGCCGCCGGGGCGGGGCGCGGCGGGGCGCGGCGGGGCCGGGGGGCCTGACATTTGATCCCGGCCGCTACGCCGCCACCCCACTCTGGTTGACGTCTTGCTCTGCTTTGTGATTGCAGGTTCTTCTACCTGTACCACTTCACCTTCTACGCGTACCACTACCGCTTCAACGGCCAGTACACCAGGCTGGCGCTCGTCACTTCCTGGCTCTTCACACAGGTGCGTAGGTTTTGTGTGTTGTTGTTGTTGGTTGTTGTCGTCGTTATCAGCGTCGAGACAGAAACAAAAATTGTCTCTAAACTGCTTATTTTGCCGGGCTGCCGCTTCCTCCCCCACTTGACTTGTATTGGAGTTGTTCTTGCGGGCCCCGCCACGCCGGGCACGCCCTGCCACGCCCCGCCACGCCCCGCCACGCCCCGCCACTCCGCGCTATCCCCTTATTGTGTCCACACAATAAAACAAGTTATTGTTTGTGGTCTTCTCGCTCCACCTGGCATCCGTAATAATACGCATTCCGAGCTACCCCCTCCCCTCTTTCATCCCGCCGCCATCTCTCTCTCTCTCTCTCTCTCTCTCTCTCTCTCTCGCACGCGCGCGCAAAACTGAGGTTACGTAGCGATCTCTCCCTCTGCTTCTCCTTCTTCTCGTGTGCTTTCTTCGTCTTCATTATCTGCGTCCTCTGTTCATTTCACTTTTCTCCTCGCCCCCCTCTCTTTTCCTATAAATTTGTTGGCCTTCTTGGCGGCCCGGGCGCGGCGGCGCGGCGGGGGCAGAGAGCTGTCTGCGGGGAGTCAACGCAGATTGCAGATGATGGTGCTTGTCTGTGGAGGAGGCGGGTGTGGCGGGCCGGGCGGGCCGCGGCGGGGTGAAGCGTGTCGAAATGAGACGAAAATTAGGCCGACTTCGGCCTGGCCCGGCCTGCCTGAGTGGCCTGAGGAGGCTTGTCCGTATTGTTGCGTCTGTTTGGGAACTGCTGTGGCTTTCCTGGGGGTCCCCGCCAGGCCCCCGCCAGGCCCCCGCTCCTCGGCGGCTCTCTCCCCTTTGTGCGATTCCTGCGTGTCCCCGCGTGTCGCGCGTCTCTGTGGTCGCCTTGTGGTGGGCGTAGGAACCAATATGGATACGGTGTCTGTGTGTGTGGGGGGGGGGGGCTTATTGAGCGCTTCGCGAGTATCGTCCCACGCGCGCGATGAGTGTACACTGTAGGGGTGGCAGGCACTGATGGCTGGCTGGCCAGGCCGAGCCCCGTGTGGGTAGGCAGGCCCGCCGAACCGGGCTGCGGCCGGGATGCCCACCTGGCAGGCTGGCAGGCTGGCAGGCGGCTTGGTACTTCAGCGTCAATCAGGCGCATAGTTTAGACAGCAAGTTGACTGGGGGGCCTTGTGATGACGCCATCCTGTCTCCATCTTTCTCCCTCTCCCCTCCTCCCTCTCTTCTCTCTCTCTCTCTCTCTCTCTCTGTCTCTCTCATCCCACCCGACCCGACGGCTATCGAATCCGAGCTGGATTGACTCGGAAGACCTCTCCTGCAATAAAAGTGGCAGCTTCAGGGGGGGGGGGGGGTTGGCACGTGCCTCCACTGTGGGAAACCCATGGAAAGCCCCCGTGCCGTCGTCACCCCCGCACCGGGCCGGGGCGC
Source organism: Thrips palmi (assembly GCF_012932325.1). Classification (NCBI taxonomy): domain Eukaryota; kingdom Metazoa; phylum Arthropoda; class Insecta; order Thysanoptera; family Thripidae; genus Thrips; species Thrips palmi. Next base: position 12,586,321 of record NW_023144625.1, on the reverse strand, counting down.
GTCTTGTGTTTCACGCCCCTCCAAAGAGAAATGAGAATGACTTCTCACTCGCCTTCGCTATCGCCGGGCTCGCCTTGAAATGATGTGCGCGCCTGGGCGTGGCCTCGGCGTGGCCTCGCCCCCATGGTGAGGGGAAACGGTTTTATTCGGCGGCGCGACATCCCTTTGCATTCCTCTGATTCGGAGGCCCGGAGCCGAAGGAAGGCTGGTCGGGTAATGAAGCCGTACTCCTCCCCTACACGTGGCGTGGCGTGGCTTGGCGGGGCGTGGCGTGGCGTGGCGCGCGGCATTCCAGGAGTGAGGAAAGGAAACACGGCCATCATCGGTGTCCTTTTGATATTGCTCGACGTCGCCGCGTCAGTCTCGGTCCCTCGGCACGGACGACGCCCCCTAGCAACAGGACCGCCGCTGGGATTGCTGTGGAGACCCCCCTCGACCTCGGCCTCGGCCTCGGCCGCCGCGCCGAGGTGCGCCAGCAGAACCAGGGTGGTTGCCGTACCGTACGGTGGCCGAGCACTGCAAGCACACTGCAAGCAGGGCGAAGCCAAGGCCGGGAATGCGTAACTTATGCCGCAACCGCTTCTTGCGTCCGTCGTCGTGGGGGCTGAAGTTAGCGCGCCCCGACCGAACTACCGAGCGACCCAAAGGGCCCGAACGGCCGGCCATTAGCCTTGGAATTAGGGGGTGCGTTTCTTGAGGCTGCGTTTCGTCGCCCATCCACCCCCTCTGTGCTCGTGTGTGTGTGTGTGTGTCTGTCCAGCCCTGGCGCCCTGCAGGGGGCTGCTGCAGCGTGAGCTATTGAAAGCTACGCCCCTCCCGCCGCTGTCCACCCCCAAATCCTTCCCCTCCCTTCCCCTCTGCCCTCTGCACCGGCAAGTCGGCCTGGCCGAGCAGGCAGGCAGGCAGGCCAGGCACGGGCCCAAGTAGGATTAAGAAAAGAAGATAAAGAATGATGCGCAATGCTTTGGTATGCTGCACCGCGCCTTGCAGCCTCGCTGCCTCGCTCTTTCTTTTCTCGCGCCGTGTGTGTGAGTTTGTGTGCGTTGTCTGAGTGTAGAGGGCGGGGCGTCCAGAGTTGTGCACGGCGAAATAACATCCGTGGGAATAAAAAATAAGCCCACGACCGCGTGGTCGTCCAGATATTACGTAACGCCTTCCGTCCCTCTCTCACTCACTGCGGCTCCGTGGAGAGCGTCACGCAGTGGGTCAGAAGACCGGTGGAGGCGGCGAAAACCACGAAAACTCTAGACGCGTTTTGAGCTCCAGAGTCGCTAAATTGAACTCGAACCGGACGCGTGACCCCACCAATGGATTGCTCTCCGAACGAGGAGTCCATTGTCGGGGTCACACGTTCGGTTCGAGTCCTGTTTAGCGACTCGGGAGCACAAAACGCGTCTGCGACCCAGCAGTCCGCCTGGCGGGTAGGCCGTCCCGCCACGCTGGCCTGGCGCGGGGTTGCCTACCCTCGGCTTCGCGGGCGTCAAGACGGCAGCGTGTGCAGCGGCTGACATTGTCAGTGCAGCCTCCTTGTTCTTTGTTCGCGTTGTCGCAGGCTGGCTTTGTCGGAGTAGGGCCTGTTGTTGGTGACGACCTGACGGCCCGTAATAGTGTGGCGCGCAGGCACTGCCTCGCCGGTTTACTGGGTCGCCGTTGTAACCGTCCAGGCAGGCATATGACAATTCCGGGGCAGTAGACTGATTCCGAGAGTCGTTTTCGTCGCTCTGTCTCTATCGCGCCTGCGGGAAGCACCATGAGTGCGAGGGAGACGGAGCGACGACGGAATCGGTCTGCTGGCCCAGGCAGGCCAGGGCCGGGCCGGCAAGTGACAGGCTATTTGAAAGGGGCGCCACTGCCGCTTCCGCTTGGCTTGGGCCGCTCGTGCCTCAACGTCCGTTTCGTGTTGCAGCACTCCATGATCTACTTCTTCCACCACTACGAGCTGCCGGCCATCCTGCAGCAGGCGCAGATCCAGAACATCCAGCTGCAGCAGGTGCTGCTGCGCCGCCCGATGGGCCGCCCTGCCGGTGCCGCCGGGGAGGGGGCCGCCCCCGGAGCCGCCGGAGCCCCCGGCCCGTCCGCCCAGGGCCCCGCGGCCGACGCGCTGCGCCGACTGCAGACGGAGAACGCGCTGCGCGAGCGAGCCGCCCGCGCCGTCGCCATCCTGACTGGCCTGTGGGGACGACCGCCGATGCCGGAGCCCGTCATCCTCGACGAAGCGCCTCCACCTCTAGCCCCCCAAGACCGCCAGGCTGGAGCGGCACCACCGCCCGAAGGGCCCCGCATCGAGCCCGTGCCTCGCGATGGCAGGTGGCCGACGATCTCCCGGATGCCCTCTGGGATGCCCTCTGGGATGCCTCCCGCTGCACCTCGACAGCAGGCCCACGATGAGTACAACCCCCTCGTGGAGGCCGCGGCTGCGGCGGCGGGGGCAGCGGCGGCAGCGGTGGCTGCGGCTGCAGCGGCGGCGGGGGCAGCGTCCGCGGAGGACCAGCCAGCGCGGACGCCTCCTGAAGGGCCGGCGACGTCAACATCGAAGCACCAAGTCGCAGCCCCGCTGCATGATGTCCTGGACGGCCCCGACGGCCAGGGCGAGGTGGCGGGCGAGGTGGCGGGCGAGGTGGCGGGCGAGGTGGCGTACGCGTCGTCCGTTGCGTCGTCCGTCTCGTCGGCGGGTGCGACGGCAGGAAGCTCTAGTCAAGATGGCACCTGGGACGAGTAGGTCTCGGCGGGCGATTCCAGTCTGTGATTTGGTGTGTTTGGATGGCGGTTTTTCTTCCCGTTTTCTTGTTGTTTTTTTTTTTTGTTTGTTTTTAGTTTTTTCATTCTGCGTGTTAATTCTCCGTAGACCCCTCCTGTGTGTATTTCTTAACATGGACAAACCGTTACTTTGTTGGGTAGAATGCGGTGTGAGTGGTTATTTAGTAGCTGTGGCGTTCTCCGTATTCTAATGGAAATCAACTTTTGAGACGCTTGCTAACTTGCAGCACTTAGACATCTCTTGATGAATTTTCCCAGAATTTTCTTAAATTACTCTCCGTTAGGGGACCAACCTTCTAGTAATTATCATGACTTTAAAGCATTTCAAAAGTAAATCAGTTTGGTGTATGCTTGAATTGAAATTGATTTGTCTTGGTCCAACCAGGTATGCACTTTAAAATGTGATTGAAAGCAATGTGCTAATATAAAATAAATTGTGGAACAACTATTTTATATTATATTTGTGTGGGTACCACTCGCACATTAAGAATCAGAACTACTGACACTAAATTAATCTTGGGTTTTATTGATGTGTGATGTTTTGGCTACGTTTAGTGTAATTAACCCATTAAGTCAGTAAATCTAACAAACCACACAAGTTCTTAATCCACAGCTGTGTACAGCACAGACTGAGTCAAGCTTAGTACACAGTACTGTATTTCTGATGTGTGTGAGTGGCATTGCTCGTGATTGAAGACATGCATAGCTTAAGGTTTGTTGCTGCTGCCCTTTTGTATGTGGGCTTGTTATAAATGATTTCTATCCCATACTGAGTGTAGCCGTTCTAGAAACGAACCTAATTCTAACATAAAGTAAATGAGTAGCTCCTCCCCTTTCCCTGCTGGTCAGGACTTTTGTTTTGGGGTCCTTAGGATGCCCATAAAGCAACACCCTCATCACGACTGATGTAGTAAAACATGATTATATTTATGTTTGTGTGTGTGACTGTTTGTACATGTGACTGAGAAAGTCTCATTTCCTTCTTGAATATTTGTTATATGCTGTGCATGAGTGTATTTTGACCATTAATTTGAAATCCCGTTTAATGTGGTTGCTCAGAGTAACCCTTAAGAGCCTGTATATTGCATGTAGTTATATTTACATATTATCTTAAGAAATAGCATAGCCTTGATGTAGATGAATAGGAGACAAAAATGTTGTGCAGGTTGCACCCTATTGGCTATAAATCTGTTGTAATTCCTCAATATGTCTTTACTGTTAGAAAAATGCACTTGTATGAAATGTCAACCTACATTCCCGGGGCAATATAGTTGCAATCAACTAGCAATTGGAAAAGAAAGAGGAAGTGCCATTTAACTTAAGGTGAATGACAAGAGCATGTTAACTTTTACTTAGCATGAGTTTTTCATCTCTCACATCTTTAATCAGTTTCCTAATTTGTTCTATCATGTTTTGTTTTTGTTTGATTGGAAATTTTGACTCATTGTATTTTATTGTTTTTATCTGTGGGGTTGTTAAAATAATCTCATTTTCTAAGTCAGTTCTTCTACAATTGTAGTATTGTAAATGTGTTAAAATGTGATGTGGTGAAAAATAGTAGTGATTTGATTGACATTTTGATCATCCTGTCTTTGACTTTTCTTGCTGTCTTTTGACATATTCTTTGTATATGATAGTATGTATAAAATCTTGTTAATATCTGCACAGACGATTTGCATAAACAAGCAAGCGGTTCTTATGTATATATATGATCAAATTGATTAACTGAAAATTGTGAGCCTGAGCGTAGATGAAGCATCAGGTTATCCACAGATAAGATCTGTAATTCATACTTTATACTGTAATAATTTATTGCTAAAACGCATTGTGAAGGGGGCATGATGTATTCAGTATACTTTGAGAAGAGTTAATTGAACTCATTGCCCTTTTGTTCTACATGTATGAAAGCTGTGAAGCAATGCATTTTCTGGTAGAAACAGCTTTGAAATTATTGTAAGCTTATATCATTTTATGGTGTCTTAGCATCACCAGACAGGAATAAGACAGGAAGCAACAATTTGCAAACAGTTACTGTTAATACATTTGATTTATGTGATAATTTAATCATTAGCACCCTCGCAGTGTTTTTGTTTAGAAAATAGTTTTATGTGCGAATGTATTTATTAGGCTTTAATGTACTGTATATTTGGTCAAGGTTGGTTCTGTAGTATTGATTGATATTGATTTGAATCAGAGTTTTCATGTAAACCGTAGCTTCAATAATGAATTGATCTTAGCTTCTATAATGAATTGTGCTTTACAATGTTGTTGGCCCATATTGCCATAGCCCTTTAACTCCACCCTAAACATTTTCATTCCTTTCGTCTTCTCTAAAAAGCTGTCGCCGGTTTTCATTCCGGCAAACAAAATCTGTATTGTAGCTTGTTTGGCGTCGTCTACTCTGCAATAAATTAAAATTACAAATGATGATTGCCCTCGTTTTATTCCTCGACGCTCCTTCCACCAAGCTCAGCTGCGTGACACGTCACTCCGTCTCTCTCGCGTCCCATAAGTGCGAGAGAGAGACAGCGATTCGGAATCAGTCGGCGAAATTTAAGCGGCGGCGGGCGCCGATGTGCAGTCAAAAGTCTTCATGAGGGGGAGAGAGGAGTTTTGTGTCAATCCACGGTTTGCAACCCGCGGGCACACCAGGTCACACACACACACACGCGACGCTGTGGTCACGTGTCCCGCGAGGTCCGCAGCCAGGCAGGCGTGACGACGCGTGACGACGCGTGACGACGCGTGACGACGCGTGACGAGCCGTGACTCGCGCGGCGCTGGCGGCGGCTTTCCCCTCCAGGTGTACACACCGGCACGGCGCGGCACGGCGCCATCCGCCTCCACGGGGAGAAGGCGTGAGCGCGCATAAAGACGTGGCTGCCGGGGCGGGGCGGGGCGGGGCGGGGCGGGGCGGGGCATCGGAAGGTGTCCGGGAGAACTCATTTAGAACCGGAAGCACGGCTGGGGCGGCGCGGGCGGCGCCACGCCGCGACACGGCGCCAAGCGCAGCGCCCGCCAAAGACTGAGAGGAAGAGGAAGAAGAGGAAGAAAACAAAAACTTGGGCAATCCGCTCGCCGGCCGGCCCCTCAGGTGGCTAATCGGGGCTCCGTCTCTCCCGCACCCCTACGGGACGCCCCGTGAGCGCGAGAGGGACGGAATCGACGACAGTGCAGAAGAGCACAGCGCGACGCCGCGACGCGCTCGTCCTTCGTCAATGCGATCATCAAAGGCGCCACCGCGCTGCCATGGCGCTGCCGCGGCCCTTTCGAGGGCAGCAGCGGAAAACAGCCAGATTGACTTATCGCAGACCACTGGCCCGGCTGGACTGGCTGGTCAGGCTCACGCCCCCAGTCGCCAGCCAAATTCCTCCGTCACCCAGGACCCAGACCGAGGGTGTCGCAAGCATGGCCGTTCCAGCTGCCGTCGTACCCAGCTCGTCGTACATCAAGTATCAATGTAAGGTCTCTCTCTCTCTCTCTCTCTCTCTCTCTCTCTTGCACACACACACACACAACACACACACACGACGCAGGCAAAGCGTTGGGCTGACTGTGGTAAGGGGGTGAGATGGGGGTGCAGCAAGGGCACATCGCCAAACAGACATTCGTTTTCATTACCACTTGATTACAGCTAACGCCGCCCCAAGACCCCTCACCTCCCCTCCCCGGCAGCGGGGAGACAAGCGACCGCCCGCTGGCACCCTCCCCCCTCCTCCTCCCCCTTCCCCTTTCCCTCTCCTCTGTCGCCCCCCCGGTGGCACTTGATGCGACTTTTCAATTGGCGTGGGTACGAGCCCCATCCCTCAATGAGCCACATCTATCCACTGTCGCTGACTCCCCCTGCCGCCGCCAACGCCGCCGCCACCATCACCACCACCACTACTGCCACCACAACCACTGCCACCACAACCACTGCCACCACAACCACTGCCACCGCCGCCGCCCGCCGAGGCGCCGTCCTGGCGGCGCGGTGCAGGCAGGCAGGGTGAGGACATCGGTATGGTTGGGACCCTTGCTGGCCGAGGAGGGACGGGGAGGGGGAAGGGTTGCAGGCCGCCATGGCGCGCCAGGCCGCAGGGGTCACTTAGCGCAAGTGGGCTGCATTATTTCCTACCCCTATCCTTGCTAACCAACATCCCGATGCCCCCTCCCCCTCCCCTCCCCCGATGCCCGCCTCCGTTTTTGGGGCGTGTGGTCATTGTCTGCAACGGGTCGGACCGGGTCGGACCGGCCGAGGGGCGTCGTCCGGTCGTCCGCGCCGATTCTGATGGCTCTGACCGCCGAAACGCGAAAACGCTTCGTCCGGAAAACGCCACAACGCCCCGTCCGGAAAACACGAATGCGGTCCGTCCGGAAAAACGCAAAGAAAACTCACGACGCGGTGCTGTTGACGTGTGCACGAGGCCGACGGCCGACGGACGCCATTAGCACTGCGACCGGCGTCATCGCCTTTCTCTCATTCCGCTCCCGGAACGCCTCACGGCGCCTTCTGGCCGGCGAGGGGGCGAAAGACGCGACGGCGGCGCGCTCTGCAGAGAGGCCGCAAAAACGCGTCGCGCGAGGCGTGGCAAGGCGGTGCCCCGACGGCGCCAAACGAATGTAGAGTGTGGAAGAGGGGTTGTTAGCACACAGTCGTTATGTCGCGCGCGTCTCTCGTGGCACCGCACCCATTCTCAAAGCGTGTGTGTGTGTGGGGGGGGGGGGGGGAGGGAGAGGGAGAGAGAGAGAGAGAGAGAGAGAGAGAGAGAGAGAGAGAGAGAGAGAGAGGCACCTGGCCGCACTAGGAGACGACGCAGACGACGCGGCGGGAAAAGAACTAGCGCGGTAATTGGGTGCCTTCCTCGCTTCTCCTCGCCTTTGCCGCTCATATTGGCGGCCGAGTCGGCCCCGGCGATTGCGTCGACGCCGTCGTGTCGTCCTCCACGGCATCGGGATGGAAAAGAAGAGAGAGGAATCAAATCCCCACGGCGGGGCGGGGCGGGGCGTCTTTGCGGACGCCCTCTGCTTGTGAACTCTGACGCCTACGACGTGCCGGATGCCCTGGCTGGCCCTGGCTGGCCCTGCAGACTGATTCCGCGAGTCTATTTCGTAGCTCTGTCTCTCTCGCACCCATAGAGGACACCCCACGAGTGCGAGCGAGACAGAGCTCCGAAAACGACTCTCGGAATCAGTCTGCTGGCTGGTCCCGGTGCCGTGATGGCCAATCAAGTCATCCCCCCCCCTTCCCCATCGCGACGTGAAAGCGCGACGCCACGCCGCTTTCTCGGGACACCACTACACTAGTCACGACGACACGGTGAGCCCCGAAACGGGGCGGCCCGGCACCTCCACTAGAAACATCTCGAAATCCGAGTCGACGAGAATTGCCCTCTACGGCAGAACCTTCAACACATCAGAACCACATCCTCGCAATATCCGTCTACTACCGTGCCGAGTATTCAACATTCCTCTGGGAAAAGAAATGTTTCTCGTAGAGGTACTCGCGTGGAGGCATGGGAAGCACTCCCCCACGAGAGCGCGCTGGGCTCTAGCCACCCGTCGCATTGCTTCGCGCATCGCGGTTTTCCTGTTTATCCGTATCATCATCACCCGATTACCCGTGCGGCTTTTATTTTTTCGCGTGAGGCTGCTCGCATTCCGCTCCGCAATATCGTCGGAGTTATTTATCCCGATCCGCTTCCCAGAAAGGCAGATACCAGTTATACGGGTTGGCGCGGAGGGGGAAGAAAATCAGTCCGGGGTTCGTCTGGGGCGCGGCGCCGCTGGACCGCGCCGTGCCGCGCCGTGCCGAGCAGCGCCGTCCTGTCACAACTTCCGCTCCAACGCCTATCGTAATGGCTAATTTCGATGACGCGGCACTCGGCACTCACCAGGACAGAAATAATTGGAAATGTTCTCGTTACCTCTCGGCCGCCCTCTGACTCTCTGCTGGGCTCTGCCTGCCGCCGCCTCTCCTCGGGAGAGAAACAGAAATCCCGGCGCCCCGCAGACTGATTCCGAGAGTCGTTTTCGTCGCTCTGTCTCTCTCGCACTCGTTGGGCGTTCCGTATGGGTGCGAGAGAGACAGAGCGATGGAAAGGACTCGCCCCGGCGCCAACCGAACCGACACCCCCTGCAGGCTGATTCCTCGCTCTGTCTCTCTCGCACTCGTGGCGCGTCCCGTAAGGGAGCGAGAGAGACAGCGTCGAAGGCAGTACTTAGCCTGCTGCTCGGCGCCCGCGCACCGCGGCAGCTCAGCTCGGCCGGCCCGGGGCCCGCGGATCAAACATCGGGATAATTTTATCAATTTTGGAATCGCAGGAAGTGGCAAGGCGGCCGGAGACCTTGCCGGCCGACGGCGACGTTCTAATCGCCCCTCCCCCTTTTTGCCCCTAGACAATGGGTGCTGTGTCATTACTCCGGACTACCCCCTCCCCCTCCGAACCGGCGGTTCCTTTTAAGGAGCGCCAGGCAGCAGACTGAGAGTCGTTTTCGTCGCTCTGTCTCTCTCGCACCCATAGGCAAGGCCCCATGAGCGCGAGAGAGACAGAGCGACTCTCGGAAGCAGTCTGCAGGGCGCAAGGGGCGAGGGCAAAACGCGCTGGATGGCGCGAGGGGCTGAAGGGGCGCTGCGCCGTGGCGGGGCTGCGGGGCCGCGGGGCCGCGGCGGCTAAAGTGGTTACCAGCGGGACAAACGGCAAAGGGATTGGATTACCATTACGCAACCCAATTAATCGCGCTAATTTTGTAAAGCCACCCTGAGAGTGGCAGGCAGCGCCGAGCGCCGTGCCGGGCCGTGCCACGCCGGGCCAGCCGGGCCAGGGCCGCGAAAATAAGCACCGATTATCTGCCGAAGCTCGGCGCGCACCGCCTCGTGACTCCACCTTCGCCCTTCGTTTCGTTCTTGGAGCGAGCTGCTTCACACTGATTCCGAGAGTCATTTTCGTCGTTCTGTGTCTCCCGCACTCACGGGTGCCCCTTGCCTGGCCGGGCTTGCCGGGCTGCCCGCTGTTGATTACCAGTGGGGTAATTGTATTCACGCCGAGGCCGCCACGGCTGCCGCGTAGGGTGTTTCGTCATATCGAATTTTGGGTCCGTCAGTGGTTTTTCTGAAAGGCCTTGGTCTGAAACAAACCCTCTGCCAAGTTTGAGCCCGATCCGATAACGGGAAGTGGAGGCGCATCGAGCCTAAATTTTTTGGGTTCGCGGCGGATTCGCGCGCACTGTCAAAAAAAAACACGCCCCGTGCACGCCGGACGCGATGAAAACCCCAGGGGAAACCCATGCAGGTACGTTCACAAGGGTCCATGGTGAGGGTTTATCTACTCGGCAGATCGACCGCGACCACCCCGCCAAAGGGTAGGTGAAGCAAAGCGAAATTTTTAGTCGCGCTACCGTACGTCCAAACGGCCTGAGGCAGCGGCTTCTAATTTTACGTGCGTCGACTAGACTGGACCAGGGAAACCCATCTGATAAATAGCGGTCACGTTAGCGCCCCCGTTCCTCGCGAAAATGCGACGCGAATGTCGCGACGCGCCAGCGCGCGCCGGCCGAGCGTTTGAATTCTGCCCCGGCAGCGACCGTGCCGTGCCGTGCCGCTCCGGGCCGCTCCCAGGCAGCGCGCTGGTTCGGCCAGCCGAGCGGCACGGCACGGCACGGTCGCTGCCGGGCAGAATTCAAACGCTCGGCCGGCGCGCGCTGGCGCGTCGCGACATTCGCGTCGCATTTTCGCGAGGAACGCGGTGCGCTAACGTGACCGCTATTTATCAGATCGGTTCCTGGTCCAGTCTAGTCGACGCACGTGAAATTAGAAGCCGCTGTCTCAGGCCGTTTGGACGTACGGTAGCGCGACTGAAAATTCGACTTTGCTTCACCTACCCTTCGGCGGGGTGGTCGCGGTCGATCTGCCGAGTAGATAAACCCTCACCATGGACCCTTGTGAACGTACCTGCATGGTTCCCGTGGGTTTGCATCGCGTCCGGCGTGCACGGGGCGTGTTTTTGTGTGACAGTGCGCGCGAATCCGCCGCGGACCCCAAAAACTTTAGGCTCGATGCGCCTCCACTTCCCGTTATCGGATCGGGCTCAAACTTGGCAGAGGTTCGTTTCAGACCAAGGCCTTTCAGAAAAACCACTGACGGACCCAAAATTCGATATGACGAAACACCCTACTGCCGCGGCTCGGCAAGGAGAAGGGACGGGGACGGACAGGCAAATTGAACAGTGATGGAACTTTTATGAGCCGCGGGCCGCAGCCGCCTTTTTCCGAAAGCTCGTTTCATCGCTCTGTCTCTGTCGCACCCCTACGTTACGCCTCATGGGTGCGACAGAGACAGAGCGACGAAGCGATCCGTCGGAATCGCGCTCGGCTTCGGGACACTACACTGCGACGCCGAGGGCCGTCCTCTTGTAGCGGAAGGGCTCGCCCTTGGACTCCCTGTAGTAGCGGCCCTAAGGCTCCACGCCGCGTCCGCGCCCCGCGGCAGTGCCTCCATGGTGCCTGGCGTCGGGTTTCACGCGGCACCTTCGGACAGGTTTGTCTCGGGCCGCGAGGCCTCGCCGGCCTCAGCAGCCTCGCCAGCAGGCTGATTCCGAGAATCGTCCGTCTCTCTCGCACTCATGGGCCGTCCCGCACAGGTGCGGCAGAGACAGAGCGATTCTCGGAATCAGTCTGCAGGGCGGCAGGGCGGCACCACGGCACCGCGTCACCATGGCGGCTCCGGCTTTTTGTATCCGCCGAGAGCAAACATAACATGAGGGCTCGGATTGCGCCGGGGCGACCGGGCGACCGGGCCCGGGGCTCGGCGCCACCCCACCCCCTCCACCTGCCGGCAGGGAGCCAGGGCCCTTCCATGCGTCCCTGTCCTTTTCTATTCAAAGGGGGCTCGACGGCGACTTCCAGAGAAATAAGGTGAATCCAATTTTCGGAACCCCCGAGTTCAAGTTATGGAAAGGACGGGACGACAGGACGTCGGCGGGATCGTTTTTGCGACAGGTTGACCGAGTGATTCCAACCGGACTGGGGGGCGGGGCTAGTTTGGGCTGGTTGGGCTGGTCTATCCGAGCAAATATTTGGCTCGTCCACTGGCCGGACTTATGGCCGTTTCGGCAGCGAGCCAGCCCCACGGCCAGGGGTGAGAGCCGCCCTGGCCTGCCCAGGCCCCGCGGCCTCCAGATCATTTACGCCTTGTCAGCTACACTAAGAAAATTCCTGGGCACTGTTCAGATTGAAAAAGAAACTTTCGGTGGACCTGAACCCCAACTGAAATACATGCGCGCGGTGGTGGCGATACCCCCTTGTGGGAAGCGCGCTCCGCCAGGCTGACATGAAAGCCATCAAAGAGTCTCTCGGGCGCGGGGTATCTGCAATCGCCATCGACACATGCGCCCGACAGTCCCGACCGGCTGGCTGGCCTGGCTGGCCTGCGGAGCGCGTCGCTTGGAGGCGTCCCGTAGATCCTGTGGCTGGCCGTGGCTCACTGACGGGTAAGTGGGCCCCTTGTGGCCCAATTATGCGCCCCGCCGCGCGCCGCCACGCGCCGCCACGCCCCACCACGCCCCCAGAGCGCCGACCTCGGGTGTTCATGTTGTCGCCGAAGCCGATGCAGCGGAGTACATCGTTTCTAGGCGGAGACGGCCTGTAAGAGCCAGTGACGGCCTGAGACAGCGTGCCTGTGCCAGCCTGAGACAGCGTGCCTGTGCCAGCCTGAGACAGCGTGCCTGTGCCAGCCTGAGACAGCGTGCCTGTGCCAGCCTGAGACAGCGTGCCTGTGCCAGCCTGAGACAGCGTGCCTGTGCCAGCCTGAGACAGCGTGCCTGTGCCAGCCTGAGACAGCGTGCCTGTGCCAGCCTGAGACAGCGTGCCTGTGCCAGCCTGAGACAGCGTGCCTGTGCCAGCCTGAGACAGCGTGCCTGTGCCAGCCTGAGACAGCGTGCCTGTGCCAGCCTGAGACAGCGTGCCTGTGCCAGCCTGAGACAGCGTGCCTGTGCCAGCCTGAGACAGCGTGCCTGTGCCAGCCTGAGACGCGTGCCTGTGCCAGCCTGAGACAGCGTGCCTGTGCCAGCCTGAGACAGCGTGCCTGTGCCAGCCTGAGACAGCGTGCCTGTGCCAGCCTGAGACAGCGTGCCTGTGCCAGCCTGAGACAGCGTGCCTGTGCCAGCCTGAGACAGCGTGCCTGTGCCAGCCTGAGACAGCGTGCCTGTGCCAGCCTGAAACAGCGTGCCTGTGCCAGCCTGAGACAGCGTGCCTGTGCCAGCCTGAGACAGCGTGCCTGTGCCAGCCTGAGACAGCGTGCCTGTGCCAGCCTGACAGCGTGCCTTGCCAGCCTGAGACAGCGTGCCTGTGCCAGCCTGAGACAGCGTGCCTGTGCCAGCCTGAGACAGCGTGCCTGTGCCAGCCTGAGACAGCGTGCCTGTGCCAGCCTGAACAGCGTGCCTGTGCCCGCCTGAGACAGCGTGCCTGTGCCAGCCTGAAACAGCGTGCCTGTGCCAGCCTGAGACAGCGTGCCTGTGCCAGCCTGAGACGCGTGCCTGTGCCAGCCTGAGACAGCGTGCCTGTGCCAGCCTGAGACGCGTGCCTGTGCCAGCCTGAGACAGCGTGCCTGTGCCAGCCTGAGACAGCGTGCCTGTGCCAGCCTGAGACAGCGTGCCTGTGCCAGCCTGAGACAGCGTGCCTGTGCCAGCCTGAGACAGCGTGCCTGTGCCAGCCTGAGACAGCGTGCCTGTGCCAGCCTGAGACAGCGTGCCTGTGCCAGCCTGAGACAGCGTGCCTGTGCCAGCCTGAGACAGCGTGCCTGTGCCAGCCTGAGACAGCGTGCCTGTGCCAGCCTGAGACAGCGTGCCTGTGCCAGCCTGAGACGCGTGCCTGTGCCAGCCTGAGACAGCGTGCCTGTGCCAGCCTGAGACAGCGTGCCTGTGCCAGCCTGAGACAGCGTGCCTGTGCCAGCCTGAGACAGCGTGCCTGTGCCAGCCTGAGACAGCGTGCCTGTGCCAGCCTGAGACAGCGTGCCTGTGCCAGCCTGAGACAGCGTGCCTGTGCCAGCCTGAGACAGCGTGCCTGTGCCAGCCTGAGACAGCGTGCCTGTGCCAGCCTGAGACAGCGTGCCTGTGCCAGCCTGAGACAGCGTGCCTGTGCCAGCCTGAGACAGCGTGCCTGTGCCAGCCTGAGACAGCGTGCCTGTGCCAGCCTGAGACAGCGTGCCTGTGCCAGCCTGAGACAGCGTGCCTGTGCCAGCCTGAGACGCGTGCCTGTGCCAGCCTGAGACAGCGTGCCTGTGCCAGCCTGAGACAGCGTGCCTGTGCCAGCCTGAGACAGCGTGCCTGTGCCAGCCTGAGACAGCGTGCCTGTGCCAGCCTGAGACAGCGTGCCTGTGCCAGCCTGAGACAGCGTGCCTGTGCCAGCCTGAGACAGCGTGCCTGTGCCAGCCTGAGACAGCGTGCCTGTGCCAGCCTGAGACAGCGTGCCTGTGCCAGCCTGAGACAGCGTGCCTGTGCCAGCCTGATTCCATTTCTTTTCTGTCCTTCTGATAATTTGACTTGAGTCGAGTGAAAAGCTGCGGAATTGAGCCGGGAGTTGGAGACGTACAACCCGACAGCGCACACCACACAACCACGTGCCATCGTGACGTAAGCTCTATCAGGGAACGGCGTTCACTAAGTGATGCAGCGAACTGCTCCGCTCAAACATAGACCCTGTTTGAGTAGGGAACCGCAGGCGGCACTCCCCACCCCCTCCCCTCCCCACCCCCTCCCCATCCCCACAGCATCATCATCGGCGCTGTGCTTTTGCCCTCCCCAGTGTGGTTCCCGCGCGTCCCGTGTGTCCCGTACTCTGGTAAAACTGAGGTGTGTGCTATCACCCTCTGTTTTCGAGCGTAATCAGTTTATGTTTGAAACCAAGCTTAACAGCTTAACAGGACAATGCGCCACGGTTCAGTCAACGGTGATGATGTCTCATGCAGATTGACTCCGAAACGGCCCAAATCTTGGCCTATGCCAACTTTTCAAACTAACTTCGCTTCTTGTTTTCTGCTGCGTACAGCACTTTGGGGCTTGCCAAACTTGCAAGTTGTTTTTCGACTGCAGAAGTAAGTATAAACGCGGGGCTGTGTCGGCGGCGGGGCGGAGGGGGGGGGGCGTATCGTGCACGATAACCCTAGGCACGGCCTGGGCACGGCCTGGGCATTCAGAGGGATAATATCGCAACATTGTGGGGCGTTGCCTGGCCCTGCCTGGCCCTGCCTTTCAGACACGCCGGGCCGGGGCGCCGGGGCGCGACAGGGCACCGTGATGAGCCCTCCGCGGCGGGGACAAGTAAGCCATGCTTTGGTTCGGCGTGGTACGGCCTTAGTACGTGCCGCCAGCTGTCGTTCCGTCCCTGTCGCACTTGCAGGGCCTCCCCCTGGGGTGCGAGAGAGACAGAGCGACTGTTCGAAATGAGCCATGCTGGCGGGCGGCGCGTACCTCCGCCCCACACCCCCCACTCCTCCCGTCCCTCGGAGCGACGGATATATGGGAAAGGCAATAACGAACTAACATAAATGTGTTTATTGAAGCCGGCTCTCCTTTCTAACTAGTCCTGCAACACTCTGACTCTCCGAGTGGCGGGATACGGGCAGTTAACTTGTTTTTCCCAGAAAGTACTCATTACACCGCCCCCTTTTTTTAATGCCGTCGAAGCCACACTGCGGCCCGCGGCCGCGATAGAAAGAGGAAGATTAGTTGGCAAACGCTGGTTCGAGTTGGGCCAACTAATCTTCCTCCAACCCTCTCTCTTTCTTTTGCGGGCGTTTTGTTGGACCGAAGCACGGGCCAGCTTCGACATCAATGATCCGAACACTCAGCCAAAGTCGGCGTCGGCGTGGCCTGGCCGGCCGGGCCGGCGCCCAGGGGCGGTTCCTGCAGACTGATTCCGAGAGTCGTTTTCGTCGCTCTGTCTCTCTCACACCCATAAGAACGCCCCCACGAGTGCGAGAGAGACAGAGCGACGGAAACGACTCTCGCGGAATCAGTCTGCTGCCCGGGCCGGGCCGGGCCGGCAGGCAGAAGAGGCAGCAGGCAACAGGCGACAGGCAACAGGCGACAGCAGGCTGTGAACACCAGCAAACTTTTAATTGCTTTACGTCCCCCGTGCCGCGCTGCCGCGGTGCCGCGGTGCCGCCCCGCGCCGCCCAGCTCCACGCCCCTAGATCCGCCGAGCCGGAGCCAGGCCGTGGCGGCGCGACGCGGCGCAATCCGAAACCGGAGCGGTTCCCACGAGCAGGCCGCACCGGCGTCCAAGAGCAGCAAGGCAATACATAGGCGGTCGGGGCTTCGCCGAGAATCCAAACGCGTCCATTGGTGCAAGGGGTATCAACTCGTTCTCATCGCACCAAAGGGTGCAGCGCTTCATGTATCGCGCGTGAGGTCCAGGACAGGAAAGGTACCAACTTATCCATGTCGTCACAACAAAACCGACGTCCAGAAGCTTTTGCTTTTTTAGTCGAAACCGACAGGTGAAAGTCGTTGACAGCAGACTGATTCCGAGAGTCGTTGTCGTCGCTCTGTCTTTCTCGCACTCATGGGGCGTTCCGTGTAGGTGCGAGAGAGACAGGGTTGGCGGCCGTGCCGTGCCGTGCCGTGCCGTGCCGTGCCGTCCCACGGTTCCGCGGTGATCGGCGGCCTGGAAGAAGCGCGTAAGTGGCGCCACACTCGCGGCTGTTGCGCTGTTCTGGTGCGCCACTATTAATCTTATCGACGCGTCGATAACGGCGTTGCGATAGTGCGATAGTATCGTGGCTGGGCGGCCGAGGGCTGGCCTGGGGCGCACAGTGGGTCAGAGGACCGGCGGGGGCGGTCAAAATCCAGTATGCGTTTTGAGCTCCTGAGTCGCTAAATGGGACTCGAATCCAACGTGTGACCCCACCAATGGATTGCTCTCCGAACGAGGAATCTATTGCTGGGGTCACACGATCGGTTCGGGTCCTGTTTAGCGACTCTGGAGCTCAAAACGCGTCCGGGATTTGGACCGCCTCCACCGGTCTCCTGGCCCACTGCGGGATGGTTCGGTTCGATACCCGTCGGGGTTGGATGTCGCTGACGCTGTCGCGGCGTCGCAAACAATCAGCGAAGAGGCGGAAGAGGAGCGAGGGGCCGCCGCGGCCGCGGCCGCCTAGTCATGGCAGTGCCGTGACGCCGTGACGCGGGGAAGGCCGGGAAGGCACAGACGTAACTCAACGCCCGCCAAGCAAACACAACACACAGACCGCCCGGCGGCGCGCGGCGCGCAGCGCGCAGCTTCAGCCCGATAAAAACACGCCCTCACCTGGGCGGGGCGGGGTGGGGCGGGGCGGGCACACCCCATCGTTCTACTCAGCCAGACGCACCCCGCGTCTGTTTATCGGACGCCCGCGCGTTTGTAGACTTAAAAAGAAAAATTGCACCGTCAGACATTCACGCGCTTGCTCCATACCGGTATCGGTTTTGTTGTTTTCGGAAGGGTTTTTCGTTTTTGGCCGGTGCGCTGATTCAGCGCGGCGTTCCACGGTCCAGGGTCCGCCCCGCCCTTGAGAAGAAGAACAAGGGTCGCTGCACCGTCGCCTCGCCGTGGCTTCGCCGGGGGCCTCGCCGGGCCCTCGCGGCGGTGGGGCCCCCTAGGACCCCGTGGGGACCCGTAGGGTGTCACTTACGATCACACAATAACCTCCTTTCCGCGCCCTTTATGGGGCCTTTCCAGCAACTGCGCCGAGAATATATAGGGTCATTCCCTTCACCGGACATTCGCTGTGAGGGCGAGTCCAAACACTCCGCGCGCCAACTCGGTGGCGGCCTGGCGGCGGTTCCCCGCGGCGCGGCTGAAGACCGATTCCGAGAGCCGGTTTTGTTGCTCCGTCCCTCTCGCGCCGAGGGGAGACGCGCCGCGAGTGCGAGAGGCACAGCGCGATGAAAACGATTCCCGGAATCGGTCTGCCGCCGGACGCGGAGGCATTCCACCGTAAAACGGCTTTCACCGCGTCAACTCCAGCAGCCCGCACCGCGCCGAGCAGGCCGAGCAGGCCGAGCGGCGACAATGAAGCCGGGCGGCTATTCGCGCCCACAATGTGTCCTGTGTTCGACAACGTGCTGGCAGTGTGCTGGCAGTGCGGTGGCAGTGTGTGCCGGCATGCCTCTCCTCCTCCAGGACGACGACGCGGCCCGGCCCGGAGGCCCCGGAGGCCCCGGAAGGCCCCGGCGTCACGCGGCAGGCCCCATTCGGGCCCCATGGCCCACGTGACGACCGTTCACGTGCTCGGGAGGGCCTTCACGTGGCGCAGCGCGCAGCGCGCAGCGGTGCCGCCCCCGGCGACGCCCCCGCCACGCCAGTGCGCTGCTTTCGCAACGCCCCCCGCGCGGCCCCCGCCCCCGCCACCCGAAGCAGTGCCGAAACGGAACACCGATGGCCCTCCCATTGTTACTGCCGCGTTACTGCTGTTACACCGGCACGACCGGCAAAATAAACAATTCTGAATTTGTGAATAATTTCATAAATCTCTCTCCCTCGCTGCCGCGCTGCTCCGCTGCTCCACTTCCGGGAGCTTCCCCGCCCCGCCCCACCTCACCCCGCCCCGCCCCGCCCCGGAGCTTCTCACCGGCGAGATCAAAAGGCGGCGGCGCGCTCCCTGTAAGGACCTCCCCTGCTTGCTGCTTGCTGCGCCTCTCTCTCTCTCTCTCTCTCTCTCTCTCTCTCTCTCTCTCTCTCTCTCTCTCTCTCTCTCTCTCTCTCTCTCTCGCACACACACACGCGCGCCAGATGTTTGTGGGTCGCGGCTCCGCAATGCTTCCGCCGCAACAGGAGCGCCGCCAACGACAAAAACAAAAACAACAACAACGAGGACTCACCCCAAATAATGACACTGCGCTGCACCGCCCCGGATTGGAATGATTGGATTCGCCGAGAACAGAGACGTCGCCGCCATGACGGCCTTCTTGGTGGTATTCCTGTTGTTTTTGTTGTTGTCGTCGTCGCGATTTTGCCGCTCCCTTTCGTCGCTAAGGCGTGTGCCGAGACGTATTGGAATAACACAGGACGACGCCACTTGTTCGATATTGCTCATTCCTGAACGATCATTTTCGTGCCTTTCGCTTGTTTCGTTCCTCTGCTGCCGCCGGGCCGAGCCGAGCCACCCGAAACTTTTTCATTTCAGAGCGACGCCGACCGCCTCGCGTTACTTCCCCCGCAGTGTCGAAATGTGGCTTTGAGTCCCGGCCAATTACCCCCACGTGGGCTCGCCGTGCTCGCCGGGCCTTTCGGTGGTGTGCCGCTGGAAAATCGGCCGCGACTATGGAGAGGGAGCTGGGGCCGATTGTGTGTCGCCGTCACACCACTTAACAAGCAAGGCTTCTCTGCACCTGCCTCCCTCTCTCTCTCTCTCCCTCTCTCCTCCCTCTCTCTCTCTCTCTCTCTCTCTCTCTCTCTCTCTCTCTCTGTCACTCTCTCCCGCTCTCTCTCCCTCCTCCCCCGGGCCGCCCTGGGTCCTTCCCTTCTCGACGCCAATTTGGCCTCGCATTCAGAGACGCCGCGTTTTTTGCGGCTCGTCAAGGAGCACGGCAGCAGCAGGGCCTGGAGGAGGATAAGGGGGAGGAGGAGGAGGAAGAGGAGGAGAAGGGCGTCAGTGCCCCAGTGCCCCGATGCTGCTGCAGGCTGCGCCTGACTGCAGGCCTGGCTGCAGTGGGCCAAACACTCTAGGCGACGACCGGCGGCCTCGGCGGCCTCGGCGGCGAGCTTCCCCGTGGAGCCCTTGGCCGCCCTTGGCCACCCTCGGCTCGGCTTGGCCCTTGCAGGCCGGCCAGTTGATTGGCTCGGAGGCCGTGACGGACTTATTGTTCTTGAGTGGCGCTGCTGGCGAGCCGCTGGCCAGCCGTGTGTCGCCCTGATGATGTTGTTGAGGCCCAGTGGCTCCGCTGGCCCCGCCCCGCCCGAGGCCCGGCGCCCACCCTGCTGACTTTTCCCACCGAGACGGCTAATGACTGCAATCGAGCCCCGCCCGTAAACAAAGCCTTATTGGCCCGGCCGCGCCGAGGCAGTCCGAGGCGCCGCCGGACCCGGACGCCTCCGACCGAGCCGGACCGAGCCGAGCCGAGCCGGGGCCCGAGCCGGGCCGAGCCGGGCCGAGCCGGGCGGACACGACGCGTTGCATAAGGAGACGGACCGTAGCGAGCCGTGCCGAGCGAGCCGTGCCGGCCGGACGGCCCTCGAACACGATTTGCCGAAGAGAGAAACGGCAAATATTAGAGAACCACTCCTTTGGAGACAACATCAATACACGCCGGGACACACGTGCTCTGCTCGGTTCGGTTCGGTTCGGTTCGGCTCGGTTCGGTTCGGCTCGGCTCGGCTCGGCTCGGCGTGAGTCTCATATCGCAACGCGTAATGGACTCGATGTGGCGCCACGTGTTTACACACGGGGGTAGTACCACCCCCTCCCCACCCCTTCTCCTCCTTCTTCTTCTCTCTTTCTTCTTCTTCTTCTTCTTCTTCTTCTTCTTCTTCTTCTTCTTCTTCTTCTTCTTCTTCTTCTTCTTCTTCGCTTCTTCTTCTTCTTCCCGGTGCATTGACAATACGGTGCCAACACGGTGCCAACAGATGGACGCCGTCGTACGCACAGAGTTCAAACACGGTTGCGACTAGGAGCCGTCATCTTATCTCTACTATACGTTTGAAACGACATCAGGAAGGAAAAGAAAAGGACTGTGTGTGTATAGGTGTGTGTGTGTGTGTGTGTGTGTGTGTGTGTGTGCGCGCGTGCGAGTTAGTGTGCGCCTTTCGTGTTTGTTTTCGTTCTGTGTGACAATAAACGTGTCGCGGGCCTCGTTCTTTTCCTCTCTGTCTGCCTTTGTGTGCGTGTGAGTGTGTGAGTGTGTTGGTAGGGGTGGTTATACCGTCCCGTTTAGATGGATGAAGACGCAGTCACAGGAAGACGTCATAAGGTAATCATGGCGGAGAGGTTTTGTGTTCCGCGTCTTTTGCTCTCTCTTTCTCTCCTCTTTTTCTTTCGGGGGCAATTTTACTTCTCAGGTGGAGTGGCGACGCGCTCGTGTGTCTGAGAGACAGACCTCTTATCTTTATTTGTCTGTCTGGGTTGCGAATGCTGCGGTGTGCGGCGAAGGAGAGCAGTGTGGGGGGATCAGGGGACACCAAACAACAATAAAAACAGCAACAAATATGTGAGAGGAAATGAGTGATTTATTTCGGTCGCAGTGGGCAAAATGCATGCCGTAAGAAAGGCAAAGCTGGAGGGAAGTGCAGCGCGGGGTGACCGGACTGCTGTGGGGATGCATGTGGCGGGGCGGGGCGGGGCGGGGCTGCGGGTGATGGATGTAACACAAGGCTGGCGGTAACAGGGTGGAAGAGGGAGGGTGGCGGCGACTCTGCGGAGGTGGCGGGGGTGGCGGGGTGCAGGGGAAGCACCCCCAAACTTGTACCTTCCCGGCGGCAACGCAGGAGCGCCTCTTTGCCGTTTTTTTCGTGTTCTTTTTATTTGTTTCTCTTTTTTTTCGGGGGCAGTGCTGCTGGTGTTCCCCGGCCCCGGGCAGATATTTAACCCCTTTTCCTTCCGGTCTGCCTTCCGGCAGGACTGCGCGCGACTTTCTTGGAAGGAGCGGGGTGGCGGTACCAGACCAGGCGCTACAGCAACGACAGGGGACACCCACACAAAGCTTCCCCTTTTACGCGTATTAATACCTCCTTTTACTGGAGGCGTAGTTTTGGCGCCGTGCGGTAAAAGTGCTGCCCATCTTTTTCACTTTACTGTGTTGTTTCGGCTGTCACGGCAGGGCGTAACAGGGCGCGTAGCGGGGTTTTCAGGTAAATTAATTGTGTTCGCGCTGCTATTAACCACCTCGTGTAACACCACCGGGTCTCGGTCACCGGACCCCGGCGGCGGCCCGCCGGGCTTTACACATTGCTCTCCTTCTCCTCAAAGTAGGTCGCCTTCTTCCACCTTGCTCGGGCCCGGGGCTGCACCCCTAGGGCACCGGCAAAATTATCCAGAAACTCTTCTTTTCCCGCTTTCTTCTTTTTTTTCGTTCCCTTTCGCTTGACGCATTCCGGCGTTCAAAAGGGCGTGCCGGGCCCCACCCCGCCCCACCCCGCCCCACCCCCGCCCCCCCACCCCACCCCACCGAGGCCGTCTTGAGGGGCTTCGTCAGTGCGGTGTCCAGTCGGGCCGGCTGACAGTGCTGACAGTCCGAGCCCCGGGCAGCCTGTCAGACCGCGGCGTGAAGCAGTGGTGGCATGGCGGCGAGGAGGCTGGCAGACTGGCAGACTGGCAACGGGAAAATAAAGAAAGAAACTCGAAGGGAAGGGAAGGGAAGGGAAAGGAAGGGAAGGGAAGGGAAGGGAGCAGCCGAAGCAGCCGGCCTGCAGGCGAATCAATATGGCAGCGACGCACCGGAGGACCGCGAGGGAAGCAGGAGGCCGCCTCAACAACAAGCCTGGCCGAGGTTTGAGGTTTATGGTTCAAGGTTCGAGGTTTAAGGTTCGAGGTTCAAGTTTCAAGATTCGTTCGAGGTTTATGTTCGAGGTTTGTTCGAGGTTCGACTTTTGTTCGAGTTTTGAGGTTTGTTCGAGGTTCGAGATTAGTTCGAGGTTTGAGCTTCGAGATTGAGCTTCGAGGCTTGAGGCCGTGCTCGCTACCGCGCGCCCTGGCGGTGCCGCCGGCCCACCCCCGCCCACCTGAACAACAACCACCTGGCCGTTTATCCCCGTCTGAGGGGCCGGGGCCAACTCCGTATTATATTTGACTTATTTGTTCCTCCACTCCACTCCTTATTGCGATTCGTGGCTCTCCCCTCCGACCGCAGTGTCCTGCAGCCGCCGAGCCCCGGCCGCCGAGTCGCGGTGCGGACAAGACCCTCCCCAGCCACTCCAGCACCGCGGCTCTCGACCCAAAATACAGAGGCAACGGTAATAATAAAACGTGGGCGGCCGCGGAGCGATTCCGAACAGCGTGTCGACGCCGTGTCTTTCTCTCTCTCACTCTGACGAAACACCCTCACCACGTGATCGTGAGAGCGAGACGGAGCGACACGATTCCAGAGTACGGCGCCCTGGAAATCCATCTCTCGGAGAAAGGAAACGCCTCTTGAAATAAGATAAAATTACTTGGAACGAGGTGATGTTCGCGGCACTACTGTTCCTACTAAAAATGATCAAGCATGAAAATTCGCGTAGATCTTGACTATCTTTTTTAATCGAGGTCTCGCTAAACTTCCGGAAATGTCGCCAAATGTCCTTCTGCGTCTGTGACCGTGTAACGTTGACCCGAAATATGACGGGAGCGGCCGACGGTTCAAACAAGAAGAGCAGCAAGAACAAAGGACCCCGCCCCGCCCCACCCCCCCCCCGCAGAGGCATGGACTCGACCACATGAAACGCGTCGAATTCGGTGCGGGGCCTAACTGCGGGGCTGATACGCTCATTAGCGCGATGGCAATGAAGAGGGAGGGAGAGGGAGATGCGAGGGGGTGGGAGTGAGCGGAGAGAGAGAGAAAGAGAGAGAGAGAGAGAGAGAGAGAGAGAGAGAGAGAGAGAGAGAGAGAGGGGGGGGGGTTCATTCGCGGAAGTGCATCCACGTGCTGTGCGCGGTGCTAAGTCACGCGTGGCGTGTCGATTTGCCTGCATTACCGTCCACCACACTGGCCGTCCAGGCCGCCCGACACAAGCCGCCGAGTACCCGGCGCGCCGCTACCTCAACAAGTGGGGCATCTTGTTGAGCCTCGGCTGGCTGCCTGCCTGGCTGCCTGACTGCGGCTAGGGCGTATAGGCGGTAGGCTGTTGCGCCCGCTCCCCCGGCCTGCTTTTTCTGCGAGTGTGCCGTGCCCGGGCTGTGCTGCGCCCGGCTTGGCTCGGCTTGGCTCGGCTTGCCGTCGCACCGGGCCCATAAGTTTTGCCGACCCCCCACCCCTCTCCTGTCCCCGACATGGGATCCGCCTGCCAGCACCACTACACCCTTTACCGCTACCACCACCGCCGCCCTTTTCCACGGCTACCGCCACGACGCCGGGCCTTCCAAACTTGTTGCTCCTTACGTAAAGGGTCGCTTTGTGCTAATCCACGCCGCGGGGCCGCGGGGCGACGGGGCCCCCGTTCGGGGCTCGCAGCGCCGCCATGGGCGGGGCTGAGGCGTAACGACGAGCATATGCGACACCAGCAGCCAGCCAGCCAGCCAGCCAGGGCCCAATCAACCGATCCCACATCCCTCACCGTCGGGCGGCATGGGCGGCATGGCCCTTGCCAGCGATTTATGGCGGCCATTCTGAGGCAACTGAAACTGCATGAGGGGGTGGGGCGCTGTGGTGTCTCGTGTCCTGCACGCGCCCCGCCCCGCCATGCATGCTGCTGGAGTCAGTCCTCGGCCCTTCCCCCGCGGAGTGTGGAAAGGGCCGGAAAAGGGCCTGGAGTGTCGTGCACACTGTGTGCGCCCACACCGGAAGTGGACCTCACTCACTGCCGCACGCCGCTCGTTTTGTGGCGGAGAAGTGGCTCTCAACGTACATGCACATTTTTTTCCTTTTCCGGGTCAAGAACTTTCCACGCTCAAAAAGAAGCTCCACACACAAAAAGTAAGTATTTCTTTTCTTAATCTTACCAATAGAAATATGGAATTACTTATGAATGTCACTGATATACGAAGAAAGCGATAACACATGGCACAATTTTTAAAAGAGGCGCTAAAACCTCCGACACCGATGCCTCCCGAGAGGGGTCCGAACAAACATAAGTGGCAACTGTTATCTTCCCTGATTGAGGAAAACTTGCGCGTGGGAAAGAACGAAAGAAGAAGTAATGTTAGCGCTGTTTAATTTTGCAGCTTGAAAGCGTCGGCCGAGCCGCTCCGCCCCGCGGTGCCCAACCATTTTTCAGGCGCCGAAGTCTCCCCGCCCCGCCCCGCCTCCTTGCTGCGGGCCCAGCCAACGCCTTGGCTTGCCTCGGCTTGGCTGGCTGGGCTTGCCTCGCGGAATATTATAATCGCAATATGAGGCTATGTAAATTCATCACTCTGAAGGAGAAAGGAGTGAAGTTCAAAAAAAAGGAGGGGAAAAAAGAGGAAGAGGAGAGGAAAAAAGGAAGGTTAAGCTGAAGAAATTATGTGGGGCGCTCTTTCCCTTATCGACCACGCCTGTGTAATACCGCCCGCCCACTATCTGAGTTCTTATCTATTATACATGACGAGCCGAACCCCTTCAGCGACTCGCGGCCCTGCCCGGCCCGGCCCGCCCCGGCCCGCCCCAGCAGCGGCCCGGCTTTACGGAAACACGCCGTGTGGCTAGTGCTGTGGCCGTGTAAGCAGAGCCTGACGACACACCGCCCGCCGAGCTGGGGAAATGCAGGCAGACAAGCAGACGAACATTTTCACGGTGCACCGGTGTTTGCAAGGACTGCCAACCTCAGCCCGGGTAGAGGCCCGGGGTAGAGGACCAGGGTAGAGGCTGAGCCAATCATATGGGGGGGGGGCGTCAGGCGGGAATCAGACGTCACCCAATCCGCGGAGCGGAATAGTGAAACAGGATGAAACGAAACGAAATCGCGGGAATGAAATGTCAATGCACAACAACGGTCCCCCGACAACACACACACGGAACGAATAAAAAAAAAACAAACGAAAAGTGTAATAAAAGGATTCGCGAGACAAACAAATGGTGCGTGGGCGACTGCTAATTACAGAGCCTATCCCAATGGTGTGGGCGAGGAAGCAGAGGAGCGAAAATAGAAAAAATAGGAAAAAAGAGAGAGGGAGATAAAAAAAATTGAAAATGTGTGAACCCGACCGTGTGTGATGAAGCGGCTGCGGTAATTGCACTTCGCGCAATAACAGGCCACGTGCGGGGGCGTGAAGAGAGCGTTACGTAATACGGGGACGAAAAACTGGCTGCCTGGCTGGCTGGCTGCCTGGCTGGCGGTATCGGCGTGACACACTGCGTTCGCTGCGTTCGCTGCGTTCGCACTCCAGCAAGCCGACCCCAATGACCGCCTGCAAGACGCGACGGCCGTGTGACTGATGATACAGGTGTCATGTTGGGCGCAGTGTTAAATGTCACGCCGCGGGGAGGGCTGAGGCTGAGGCCGAGGCCGGGGCAGGGCCGCGAGGGGAAGGGACGCGCCGGGGCGCCTGGCCGCCGAGATTGGCTCCAAGGGTCCCGAAGGGCGTCCAAAACGGCCCAAAAACAAAAAAAAACGGAAATGGACTTGGAGGGAGGCGGGCACGGCGGGAGGGTTGCGTCATGGGGAAGTCCTGCAGAATCCCTGGATAAGTTCTGAAAAGTCCAGGAGTGAATTGAGCGGACACGCGGGCCACCCCGGCGGTTAGGCAAGGCAGGATGGACACAACGACGAGGCGAGCTGCTCCAGGACTCCAGGAGCTAGCGGCGCCGCGAGGCCAGCACACTAGTTCGGAGAGTAGGCCCCGTCGCTCTGCCTCTCTCGCACCACTTCGGGACGCCCCATGGGTGCGAGAGAGGCAGAGCGACGTCGCTGACTCTCGGTGTCAATCCGCTGCGCCGGAGCCAGTGCGCCTGTGGAACGGAGGGTAGGCAACGCGAGCAACGCGAGGCGCGCCTGTTGCACGGGAGGCCTACCCCGACTTCTGCAGGCGCGCTGGCCTCGCCGCTGGCCGACTCGGAGCGCGCGGCGAAGCAGCAAAGCACCGCCAACTTTCCCTCCACTTTTCACTTGCTCTTGTTTATCGCTCTTGTTGTTTTTACTGTTTCCAGAGAATACAATCCATCTCCCTGCTGCTGCCCCACCCATGGCTCCGTGGCTCATGCCCGATGCGAAACAAAACCTCGGTCGTTTTTCTCTATTTTTTTCTTTTTACTTCATTGCCGATACACAACTCCGGGGCTACATCGCTCTGCGAGTCGGCACGGAACCCCTAATTCGCACTAAGCCCCGGCGCGTGGGCGCGCGTCGCTGCTTGGCGGGGTGCGGCGGGGTGCTGCAGGGGGCGGCGGGGCGCGGCGGGCGGCAGTACCTCGCACCCCGGGGAGCGAATGGAAGCCTTCTGTCGAGGCGCGATATGGTCGATACGCACTTTATGCGGCGCGCCAGGGGGCAGTGGTGGGGCGTGGTGGGGCGTGGCGGGGCGTGGCGGGGCGGGGTGGGGTAGCAGACACTGAGCTACACAGCCAATTAAAGCGCGTTTGCTTGTGTCATCCCTGCTGGCCGACCGCGTGGGCCGCGCCGAGACACTGTTTTTCTGCAGTGTCATTCGTGGGGCCGAGCCTTGCCGAGTCGAGCCGAGCCGAGCCTTGCCGAGCCGTGCCGAGCCGCGCCGAGCCGCGCCGGCCGGCCGTTGCGGTCTGTGTCCCAGAGGAAGTGGTGCGAGCCCCTCTGTGGCCGCGCAGGGCGCGCAGGCCGCGCCCGCAGGACGACGGGACGGCGGGACGGCGTGCCCCTCGGTGGCACGCAATCCAATACGGAACGAGCGGCCAAAGCAAAGAGACGCCTCCCCCTCCCCCTCCCCCGGACGCACTGCCGCACTGCCTCGGCACCGCCACACTGCACGATGGCCGGCAGAAATTGACGTTTGCAGATAAACTGATGCCCTTGATGAAATCTGGCCTCGTGAGGGGCGGCGGGGGCGTTGCAGCTAGCTAGGCCGCGGGGCGTGGCGGGGCGTGGGGCGCGGGGCGTGGCGGGGCGGGGCGTGGCGTGGCGGGGCGTGGGGCGCGGGGCGGGGCGCTCGACGGCGCGGTCCCGGCGCCCTCCAAGCCCTTCCAGGACACGGCCCGGCGGAAGTTTGTCTGAGGACGCGCAGTGGCGGCAGTGGCGGCAGTGGCGGAGAGGCCTTCCTTCTTTAATTAAGTTCTCGCAGAACGTCCTGCGGCAGGCCGGGCCTAGCTGTGCCGGGCCTAGCCCAGGCCGGTGGACCGGCAGACCGGAGGCACGACAAAATCTTCCCAGGAACGCGCGGCACACCAGCGGGGGCGGGTGGAGCAAGGGGACTGGCAAAACAAAACCGAGACGGCATTATCCCGAACGTGCCAAGTTTGCATTGCACAACTAAGGAACGACTGGCTGTGCCCTTGACTGCGTCTTGGGGACTACCGCCGCAGGAACGCCTTGCCGCTGCCTGGAACGCCTCGTGGCGGAGCGGAACGCCTCGTGGCGGAGCGGAACGCCTCGTGGCGGAGCGGAACGCCTCGTGGCGGAGCGGAACGCCTCGTGGCGGAGCGGAACGCCTCGTGGCGGAACGGAACGCCTCGTGTTGCTCGCTCAACCTCGACAGAAGAACTCGGTGGAACGGAACGCCTGGTGGTGGAACGGAACGCCTCATTGCGATGCGGAACGCCTCGTTGCGCAACAGAACGCCTCGTACGCCGCAACCAGAACGCCTCCCGCACCGGAAGGCGGAGAGCGGAGCAGAGCAAACAGCAATGTTATGGTTTCATATTGCCCGTTTGTGCGCGGCGAGGGAGTAATCGCAAATTTAGTCCATGTGAACTTCCTTGTGCCCTCCCGCCACACGCACACACACTCACACACTCTCTCTCTCTCACACACACACTCTCACTCACACACACACAAACAAACCAGGGACGCACGGCAACGAGACGCGCCCCTCGGGCAACCTTGCGTTACCTTCCCCGGGATTGCTGCTGCTGCTGCCTGCCTCCTGCTTTTGCCAGTTCTTCGCCATCTTCGCGCGCACCTCCACGGCGCTCTCTGCCCGTTCAAATCCGGGACGACTCTGTCTGGGTTGCGACCCGCCGCCCAAGTTTTACGCGGCTGTAACTGTGGTAGTTCCCACGGTATTCTCAACAACGCATCCCCCTTCCAAAATATAAATGAAAAATGGCTGATATTTTATTGATGATTTTTTTCTTTCCGCTTCCTTTCTTTTTCTGAAGAAAAGGAGGAAGCAGCAGCTCTGATCAATAATAACTAAATCGGATGTACGAATTTTGAGCGCAGACTGGTGAAAGGGGGGACTGAGAGAGGGAGGGGAGCCGGTGATGGCGGCCGAAAGTTGATAACATAATTAGAGGGTAATTACTTTGCGCGCGTGACTTGTACCGCAGCTGGGATCAAAAAGGAGAGGATCAAGTTGCCGCGTAATGTAGTGTGGGGTGGCGCTGGGCGCGCCGGGCGGCCTGGCGGCGTGGCGGCGCGGCCGGACGGGCAGGCAGGGAGGGGGAGGGGCGAGGCGCGGCTTCGACTACCGGCGGCGGCGCTGGGCTTTTGTCTCGTTTGTCACGGTCGTGAAATTTGTCGGGAAATTACGCGCGAGCGATGATTCTTTCTCTGCCGGGGTCTTTTTTCTCGTGTGGGTGGACTGTGGACCCACCACACACACACACACACACACGCGCCCACGCCCTGGAGCACTCCTTTCTCCCCGAGTCCGTCTTCTACTCGAGCCTTATCCCTCCCCTCGTGTCAGGACTAAGACGGCTGTCCTGCAGATGAACCCCGAGGTTGTGCCCGTGCAGCAATATAATGGGATAGCCACACATCCCCGCCCCGCCACGCCCCGCCACGCCCCGCCACGCCCCGCCCGCCCCGCCACGCCACGCCCGCCCCGCCACGCCACGCCCTTACACTGCTCACCAAGAGATAAGCGCGACCCTGCCGGGGAGGCGGCGGGGTCAAAGGATCGCGGGGGAGGCTGAGTTTTTGGGGTGGGGCTGCATTACTTGAGGTTTTAGTGCGCCGTTAAAGTTATGAGTGACTGTCGGTGACGTCGTCGTCGTCGTCCTTGGCGAGCCGAGCGCCGAGCCCGGCGGCGGCGAGCGACACAGGCCTCTGGGGGAGTGCCTACCAAGAATTATATATAAACTCAGGTAGCCTTCGAATCCAATATGACCAGGCGACAACTTACAAACGGTAAAAAAAGAAAATTAATGAAATATTTTCGCAAAAGGGAAAAAAAGAATCGTGTTTCTTTTTTATTATTTCATCCTATCCAAATAAACATTGACACTCGTGGGAGGGCCGATTTTACATCAAAATCACAACAGGAGGGCCGGCAGTGACGTCACGCCGAGGGTAAACAAAGCAGTGTGGCGGCGCCGGGCGGCGCGCTGTGTGCAGAGTGTACAGAGTACAGGGCGTTGCGGGGCGTTCGCAGTGTGCAGAGTGTACGCGAATCCCGATCTGAATCCCGAATCGCGAATCCCTTTCCGGCCGCTAATTCGAGTGGCCGAACGGCGCTTCGTGAATCCCGCGCAACGCGAGGCGAGCACGCCCCGGGCCCCGCCCCGCCTCGCCCCGCCCCGCCTCGCCTCGCCCCGGGCCCCGCCCCGCCCCGCCCCGCCCCGCCCCACCCCGCCTCGCCTCGCGGGGGCGGCCCGCCTTCTCCGCGCTGCTTCCGTCCCCTCTCTTTGTCTCGGGCGGTCATGGAGTCGATCAACTTTGACTGGCAAAATGGGACTTCGTTCATGACGACGCTGAATGCCATCAATGCCGCTCGGCCGTTTTCGGCGCGGACAGCACGGCACTCTCCAGAGAAGCGAAACTTTCTGCCGCGGGGTCGCCGCCGGCTCGGCCTGCTGCAGCGCGAGCAGCGCGAGCGAACCGGCCAGGCCGTCTCGCTTCACGGAAACGAAATGGTGGTCGCGACGCCACCGCCGCCGCCGCCCTGCCGCACGCTGAGCGGCAAGCTTCGCAGCCCGTTCGGCCTCGCCGCTAAAGGGGGTGGTGTGTGTGGTGTGCCGGTGCATCGCACTAAGCCCGGCCGGCGGCATTACGGTGCCGACGTGCCCGCCGCTGCCCGCGGGGACTCTAGTGGCCTGCACGGCCTGCACGGCCTGCGTGCACAGTTCGCCACAGCACCGGCCCAACCCTCGACTGTGGAAGAAAAGAGACGCTCATGTCATATCCTCTACACTGGGAAGTGCAAACTGCGATGGGAACAGTTCATGAATCGCGGAAGCCGTTCTTATACAAATGACCTTGCTCCGCACCCAAACTACAGGCGGTCAAAACATAGTCACACAGACGCGCGCACACACACGCACACACTAACTCACTCACGCGCGCACACTCACGCGCTCCGCATTTCACCGGCCATGCCTATACTAAAGTTAGACTACTACAACACAAAACAACAACAACAACAACAACAACAACAACAACAAACAGCAGGCTGGCTGCAGCAACTTCCGCTGATGGGTTTCTCGGCGGGAGGCGGCTGGCTGGCTGGCTGGCTGGCTGGCTGGCGGCGTCCGGGCGGCCAGGCGGGGCTGGCGGGGCTGGCAGGCAGGGCCGGGAGGTCGTGTGGAGGGCAGTGCTGAGCGGCCAGAGTGCATTATTGGCCCCGATCCTCGGCACTGCCTCCCCGACAACCGACCCGGTATCGATGGACGCATACGGCGCCTGGGGGTGGCGAAGTGGAGATCATCATGACGGCGGTGACGATGGTGAATGGTGAAAGCACTTGTCAGCTACGTGTATTCTCAAGCAATAACATCTGTAAATGCGTGTTGATTCCCCAAGAATACGCGTGGCCAACCAAGTTTACTCGGAGAGGCTTTCGCCCGGGCTCTCGCCCTTCGCTGAGGGGGCTGCGACTGTTGTCTTCTTGGGCCGGAGCCCAACTTATCTAATCATGCGGTTTTTTTTCTAAACAGACTGCAAGGTTATGACTGAGATGATCCAACTCTAAATGTCTTACGGTGAAAAGCTGCACCACCATAATTAAGGTAAAGATTTTCTCCATACAAACAATTCGTCAACATGTCTAAGGCACAATAAATTCTCAAGTGGTATCTTGTAAGGTCAGCTGCATCACCATAATACCGTATAGAGTTTTCACCAAAATATAGAGAATCTTCACAATACAAATTTTAGAGTGCAGTCCAGAAAGATTGCAATTTTTAGTTAATAATCTCCAGGAACACACTTATTCTAGGACAACTTCCACTTAAATTTAATAGCAGTGATTACATGAGAGAAACAATTTCATACAGAAGTTTGGTTCCAACTTAAAAGCTACAGCAATCTACGTACAAAAGCATGCATACGGTTAGTTTCCCTTTCTCAGAGGAAGAGGACACGGTGTGAAATGAAGTTTTACGACAACTCGACAACAGGGCCACCAGCAGGGACCGGTGCCCCTCCCATTCTAAAACTTTTCCACCCAATCATCGGAAATGGTTGCGAAAAGTAATGTCATATTGTGAAGTGCGCAGTGTACGCAGCGGAGAGGCGACCTCGACAACGAGGGTGGGGGAGAGGGGGAAAGGGGGGGGGCGAATACGGGATGGATCTGTCTATAGGCAAGGTGCGCTGCAGCGCTCGCAACGCCCCGCCACTACACAATACAGCGCGTTTGATCCGACTTCTATTTGCTTTCGATAGCCCATCGCGCGCGCCTGCCTCTGTGTGTGTGTGTGTGTGCGCACACGTCCAGCCATGACACTCATGCGCCTCAAATTCAACCCCCCCTTTTTTTGTCAACGCCCCTGCTGCTGCCTGTTACCTGCGCTCTTCCTTTTTTTCCCGGAGCCTTGATTCCCCCAACGCGGCTGCTGCTTCTGCTTTGCATTTTCTTTCTAACCGCTTAGCACACACACACACACACAGTCGCACGATGATGATATCGTCACGGCACGGTGCAATTACGCCCCTTCTAATTATGCAAATGAGGCGCGTGAGAGGCGCCGCGGCGTCCAAATCACTTGACACGTCCCCGCCAGCCCCGCCAGCCCCGCCAGCCCCGCAGGACGGCAAAAAAGAGGAAAAAGGACGGTGCGTCTTGCTCTCTCTGTGTGTGTGTGTGTGTGTGTGTGCGTGTGTGTCTGTGTGTGAGACCGCAGCCGTGATAGGGTTAGATCGATCCGCTCCAGAAGGGGGCCCTTCCTGGCCCCTGCGAGGGCCCCTGCCGGCCCCTCTTTGCCCCGCGCCGGCCCCTCCTAGCCCCTCCGGGCCCCTCCCTCGCTTCGCTACTAATCAAATGAGAGTCGGACTAGGCCGGCCAGCCTGGTCGGACCTGGGTCGGACCTGGGTCGGACTGCCGGACAAGGCGGACTCGCTTTGCAGGGCTAATTCACTTACACGCGAGGCTACATGATTAGTAGACCGGCACGGACAACACAACACCTTCCCCTCGGCTTCCTCGCTCTCTCTCGCTCTCTCCTCTCCATCAATCACGCCGACAAGGATGCGCGATTAAGTGGGAGAAGGAGGAGCGGAATAATGATGAAAAAGTAATGGGAAGGGAGTGAGCGAGAAACAAGGCGGAAAGATGGGGGCGCTGTTCTTGCGGGGCTAATAATGGGAAAGGGGGCGCGTGGTGTTGGGTGAGAGTGTACCGGCTGCAGGTACGAGCCAATGCCAGGAAAAAGACGCATTTTGAGCAGCAGAGTCACTAGATGGGTCCGGAAACGAACGTGTGACCCCATCAATGGATTGCTCTCCGAACGAGGGATCCATCGGTGGGGTCACACGTTCGGTTCGAGTCCCATTTAGCGACTCTGGAGCTCAAAACGCGTCTAGAGTTTTGGCCGCCCCCACCACCGGTCATCTTGCGCACGCAATAGCATTGTCATTGTTGATGCTAAAGCTTCCCTCTTTCGCTGCTTTCACGCGCCTCCACCCAGCCTCGCCAGCCTCGCCGCTAATGCAGATGAATGTTTCATACCGCGGTGTCTGCCGTGACCGCCGCGACGAGGCGATGTATAAAAAAATGGTGATCCTGCATCACGCCGAGCTAGTTTCCGCGACAGGTTGCAGTGCCAAAATAAAAGAGACTCGATTAAGAGCGCAACACCTGTCTGTCCGTCCGTCCAGGCCACGCCCATTGTGGGCGACACGTTCATGGACGCGTTCGTTGGGGCGCACAGTACCCCACTAATTAGTTGGGTACTTCGTGTTGACAGCTGTGGCTAGCGCGGGCCGCCTGGCTGCCTGCCTGCCTGGCGGCCTGGGTGAGGGCGAGGGGGCAGGGAGGGCGCGGCACGGCGGCGACTCGGTGCGTGCGGTCTGCAGCAAGGTCTGCAGCAAGGTCTGCAGCAAGGTCTGCAGCAAGGTCTGCAGCAAGGTCTGCAGCAAGGTCTGCAGCAAGGTGTGCAGGGTCTGCATCTCGCCAACCGAGTGGCCAACTCCGTTGCCAGCTTCAGCCCGGCCAGTCCGGGGCTCGGACTGCCGTAGGACTTCCCGGCGGTCTCCAAAGAACCCGCCTCACTTACCGTTTCCGAGCGGAGTCGCCGACCCGCGCGGGCCGCGCACCTGGGCCCGAGCTTGGCCGCGAGGCTGCCCGGGGCGGAGCCTGCAACACACACACACACGTGGTCAAAGCCAATCCGGAAAGTGTAACGCACAGGACCCCGAG
The DNA here is from genome assembly GCF_012932325.1 of Thrips palmi. Lineage (NCBI taxonomy): Eukaryota > Metazoa > Arthropoda > Insecta > Thysanoptera > Thripidae > Thrips > Thrips palmi. Next base: position 12,552,294 of record NW_023144625.1, on the reverse strand, counting down.
AGGGGAGAGAGAGGGGCCCCCTCCCCTCGGCGCGGAAGGAAGTGAGTCTTTACTGCGGTGCTAATTAACAGGCTAACATCCCCGCCCGGGCGCGCCTCCTCCTCCGCGTCCTCCACCCCGTCATCCCTTTGCTCTCCCTGAGGGAGCCACGGCTGGAGCCACGGGGGCAGCGCGACGACGGCGCCACGCCGCAGCGTGTGCGGATGCTGCCTCGGGCAAGGGGCGGACTTAGAGGGGGCAACGGCCCTTTTTGGCCCCAAGGAGGCGACGGCGACGCCTCAAAGTCGGGTGGCGGAGAGCAGCGCTTGGCCTCTGCAAGAAGGCGAAGGGCGCTGCACTTTCGTTTCAGACCCCCCCTCAGGCCGATTCCGGATCCGCCCGCCTCCACCGCGGGGCGATGCGCCATGCCGTCGGACTGTTGACGGACAGACACACCTTACAGTGTGCGACGCGGAGAGACAGACAGACAGAGCGCCTAGTGCACACCTGTTGCAGATGCAAAGCAGTTACAAAGCAGTGCAAAGCCAAGCCTGCTTGCGTTTATGCCGACAAGCGGCTCGGGCTTGTCAAACAAGCTAGAGAGAGAGAGAGAGAGAGAGAGGGAGAGAGAGACTGTATGAGTGCACGTGTTTACACGGCATGCAGCGGGCTTTCCGTGGGAACCGGCGCCTCCACTTTGAGACGGGCAAAAATGATTTAAACAAAAAAACGAGGGAAAAGAGACGAGAAACGTCAAATGCAACGTACGCTGCGACGGACCGAAAAAAAAAGGCATAGAAAACCGTTTGATTGGACGATAGGGGTGGAGTGGCGATGTGACAGCAGTGTACCTTGCAGGCAGGGCCGCTTGGGCTTGCAGGCTACGGGCCCCACCCTGCCTTATAAGTCCCCACGACGTGCCTCGCCGCGCCTCGCCCCCAACCCACCCCGCGCCGCCGCACCCCGCCACGCCCCAACTGGGCTCTTATTTACCTCCCGCTGACCCGAGGCACCCCGCAGCCGCCCCCCCCCTCCCCGCCCCCGGCGGCCATGAGACGGTTAACGGCGAGGGCTGTTGTCCGTGCGGGCCGGCGCAGCGACCTGCCCGCCCGAAAAACTATAAAACAGAGAAGAAGCGAGGCGAGGCGAGGCGAGCGACGGAAAGAGGAGAAATCCCCGGCACGGAGCCAAGCCCACGATCAGCCAGTGTGCTAACCAAACACTATCGCTCTCTCTCTCCCTCCCTAGGACCGACCGCGCGACCGAGGCCCCGCATGTCCCCGCGCTGACGGTGACGAATGATGCCGAAAGAAAAAACGCGGGCGGCGCGATTGGAAATACTGGAACGAAAACAACGCGGTGCTCGATACGCACCGCACTGCAAAAACCTTTTTAACAGGCTACCGATCCTCGCACTCACAGCGTAGGGCCGCGAGAGAGACAGAGCGACGGAGCGTCGTTCGGAACATCAGTCTGCAGGTGTGTGACCTGACGGCGCGCTGCCTCGGAGATGCCCGTCCGTTGGTAGGGCGGGCGATGGACTGCGGCGACGGGGCGGGGGCGGGGCGGGGGTTACTTTCGGAGGGTTGACTGAAAGTGGACCTCATGTCCATTGGAATGCCTCGGCGTGCCGCGCGGCCCGGAGAGTGCTCTCTCCCTCCCCCCCCCCCCCTCGCTCTGCAGCACGTTAGAGGCCGGCCGTGCGGTGCAGCGCGGCGATAGAGAGCCGAGAAAACGTTTTACAGTGATGAACAGCAGGCGACTGTCATCCGAGAGTCGCTTCCGTCGCTCTGTCTCTCTCGCACTCATTGAGCGCCCCGTAAGGGTGCGAGAGAGACAGGTAGCACGCTGGCGCCACCTGGCGGCCGAGGCCTCAGCCTTTGATGTGCTCCGCGCCGCTCCGCGCTTCAATCCCGGTTTCAATATAATCCCCGGCAGCGAGCGCACTGCGGGCCATCCGGGGCCATCCGGGGCCATCCGGGGCCATCGCACACCGCGGCATTCCTGCGCTCCGAGGATCCGAGGGGCAGATTCCGAGCGGGGGCTCTGAGGTTTGTCTCCCTCGCACCGCCAGGGAAGGCCACCACAAGTGCGAGGGAGAGGCCTATGCCGCTCGGAATCAGTCTGCTGAGGGGCTGAGGGGATGCCAGGTACACATGCGTGTAGCGGCGTAGCGGCGTGGAGCCGATACATCAGGCTTTGGCTCGGCCCGCTCCCGCTAGCGGAGCTCCGCCCTTACGGCTTGATAGACCTGATAGACCGGCAAACAATATCCTTCCAGCCTCCCCCGCCCCCTCACATGCCTCTCTGGGACTCGCAGGCACCAGCCGCCCGGCCCTGGCCCTGGCCCGGCCGGCCACCTCGGCGCTCTGGGGAGCTTCGTTGTTGTGCTCCCTGTCAGCCCCGTCAGCCCCGTCAGGCCGGCAGACAGCGTGGGCGGACCGGGCGGACTGACTCTGAGAGTCGTTTTCTTCGCGCTGTCCCTCTCGCACTCGTGGGGCGTCCCGTATCGGTGCGAGAGAGACAGCGACAGCCGGCTCGGCTGGCTTATTGCAAATTTGAAACGCCTGCCTTTGGCTTGCCTTTGGCGTCCCTCGGCTTTCGCATCGGTTACACTGTTACACTGTATCCGGGCGAGTGGGTCCGGAGTGCCTGCAGGCCCAGCCTGAAGGGCGTTGGTGCGCTGTCGTGCGCTGGCGAGGGCCGATAGCAGACTACGCAGGCAGCTGCCCTGTGCCCCACAGGCCCCGCAGGCCCCACACCACGACGAGGCGCTCGGTGAAGCGCCCAGCCAGGCCCGGCCAGGTCCAGCCCCCTAGCCAGCCGGCTAGCGGCTAGCCCAGGGCAGGTGTCAGGAACACTGTACCCGGCACCCGGTATAGAGCGACCCCGGCAACCAGCGCCGCGGGCCAAAAAAGGTTACGCAGCGTTAAAGCGTCAGGGCGTGCCATCACGGCACCCCACTTTGGCCCCACTTTGCGACCACTTTGACCGAAACTCTAAACGCGTTTTGAGCTCCAGAGTCACCAAACAGGCCTCGAATTGAGCTTGTGACCCCACCAATGGAGTCCTCGCTCGGAGAGCCATCCATTGGTGGGGCCACACGTTCCGTTCGAGCCCCATGCAGCGGCTCCGGAGCTCGAAACGCGTCCGGTATTTTGACCGCCTCCACCGACCGGTCTTCTGGCCCACTCTTCGCCTAATTTCACGGCACCCCACTTTGTTCCCACTTTGGCGCTCGCTCTCCCAGTGGAGGTGCGGGCCTTTTCACCCTGGCAGCTCTATGGCGAATTAATGCCCCAGTCATACAGCGCAGAACAATTCGGAACACGCGGCGACTACCGCGCCCAGGTGCCGAATTTATCATATCTTGTCACGTGGTGGTAGTGATGGTGGTGGTGGAGGCCGTGGTGGTGGTGGCCGTGGTGGTGGCCGTGGCGGCGGCGCTCACCCCACCCGGGGTGCTTGACACGGAACTTGCCGCGACAGGGTGGCGCGCGTGGGGGGCGGGGAAGCACCGCGTAAACCGTATCCATCATATGCAGCGACGCCGCGACGCCGCGACGCCGCGTTGCATGTCGTCGTTGTGTCGTCCCAGTAACCCAATAGGTTTGGAAACAAAGACGGGGTGCGGGCCGCGGCCGCCGCGGCGAGGCGAAGCGAGGCGAGGGTGGAGTCCCCGGCAGCACGGGAGGACCGAGGAGGGGGCCCACCAGCACTCTCAAAAAATGTCACTTGCAAAAATAAATTCTTCCTCTCCAGTGGTTTTGAGAGCGCGGGCAGTGTACCGACATTCCAGCCGCCCCTGAAACATTATCGGTGTAGGCACGGCAAGGGATTGGAAAGGATTGGGGGCCGGGGGATGCGAGGAGTGGAGGCCCAGCAGGCCGAGCAGGCCGGAGCGCCCTCCATGCTTAAGGAAGTAGGAGGCTCGCTGGCAAGGCAGCCGCGGTGCGCGGAATCGCCCGGAACCGCCGGTCCGGCAGGGAGTCAAGTGCTTGCCCGTCTCTCTCGCGCCCCTACGGTAACCCTACGCGACGCCCCACGAGTGCGAGAGAGACGGCTGAAGGGCGGTGCGTGGGGCCCTGCCTGGCCCGGCCCAGCCCTGCCCAGCCTGTTGCTGCCTGCTTGCCGGGACACGAGGGCCTTATCACGCACGGGGCACAAACTGATAGTTTACTGCTTTACGGGCACCGGGAGACCGGAGGAAAGGAGCAAGAAAGGAGCCTCGGGGCGGCCGGCCGGAACAGTGGGCTGCCACGCCACGCCACGCCACGCCACACTGCGCCACGCCAGGCCACGCCACGCCACGCGGGGAGAAAAGTGGACCAGTAACCTCACAAAGTTGGTCAAAGCGTGATTGAATCTCAAGGAGTATGATGATTGTGACTATGTCGGATTATTTTGATTATTGCACTGATTACCATACACCTGATCATCTCGAGTTGGTGACTGTCACCGCTCAAACTGGCCTCGCGCGCGGACGAGGTTCCGCGAGTCGCCGCGAGATGGCGCTGCGCGCGCCGAGCCGCCGCACGCTCGCGCTGGCGACCTAGGTTAGCGTAGTAACTAGTTTGTAAGCAAGAACCACTCAGTGTCTCTCTGACCCGGTCACACGTTCGGGTCCGGATGGTACCCCTAACGTGGTATTAAAGTTCATGTCAAGAGACTTCATGAGAGGCTTAATGAGGGTGTTTAAATTTACTATCGTGGAACCGTTGAAACCGAAGCCGGGAAGCGAGTCCCGGGTATTTGGCCTGCTCATCAAGCTGCCCCCGCCCCGCCCCTTCACGGCTCGACGCGCGCCCCGCCCGCCCCGTCCTCTTTCCGCAACTTTGCCTCTTCTGCCGAAAACATCAGCGCGATATTTCCCCAGTGGCTTGGCCCCCTCGGCGCCCTGTCTGTCTGTCTGTCCGTCCGTCTGTCCGCCGGGCTGTCTGTGTGTCTCCTCTCATTTCGGCTTATCCACACCTGTTTCTTCGCCGCCGGGGTGCAGCACGGAATGTTGCTGCAACAAACCAGCGCCAGCCCCGCCAGACTGATTCCGAGAGCCGTTTTCGTCGCTCGGTCTCTCTCGCACCTGCACGGGGCGCCCCATGAGTGCGAGAGAGACAGAACGACGAGAAAGACTCTCGGCATCCAGTCTGCTGCAGCCCCGCCAGGACGAGGAGGACGAGGCACTTCTTTACGATCAGTGTGCCTCGCCCTTTAACGACGCGGGCCGTCTGCGGCCGTCTGGCACACAGCTGCACCTACACCGCAATTAAGCCGTTTCCGCAGCCGCCAAAAAAGGACCGACGAAAACAAAAGGGTGGCAGGTGCGAGTGCCCCCCACCCCCAGTGTTGCCGTTTGCGGCGAGGCGGCGGTGTGATTTCGGCGCGTTTTGACATCGCGGCGGCGGTCGAGTCGGGTCGCGGCGTCTAGTGGCGCCGACCCGCCGAGAGATGAGCCCCTTCTGCACCCTGGCAGCGATGATGACGACGGAGAGGAAGGGCGGAAGGAAGCCTTAACTCGAATTAAATGGTGCGGCGGCGGGGCGGGGCGGGGCGGGTTAAACGGGTTCCAAGGGGGTCCCGTCATCCCTCGCCGTCGCGTCGCGCCCCATGCCGATGAGTTTCATTCTCTCCTCTTCGACGCTTTATAGATGCCGACGTGACACGAGGGTCAGTCTCTGGCCGAGGCCCTGGCAGTGGCGTGGCAGTGCCGTGGCAGTGGCGTGGCGTGGTCGCCCCTCGGATTGCCGATGTGCCTCTTTATTGCTCTCATCAGTTCGACAAACACATAAGGGGAATGCAGGAGAGAGAGAGGGAGAGGGAGAGAGAGAGAGAGAGAGAGAGGGAGAGGGAGAGAGAGAGGGGGGGAGAGGCCGGCCAATCGCACAGGGCGAGCCCCGTCGCTGGGATCGGATTCAATTTAAAGTCGGTCCTCTTTGCTTCACTATAATCAAGACCCCGGACAAATCCTTCACACGAATTCACTCCCCCCCCGCCTTCTTCTCTCTCTCCTCTCTCCTCTCTCTCTCTCTCTCACACACACACGCGCGCGCGCGGCCCCCTCAAATTACCGCGCCGTCACTACAGCGGCGCTCCGCCACGCTCCGCCCTCTCGGATGCTCGGTCCGAGATGAGGGCGAGCAGGGCCTCGAGCAGGGCGGTGACGACGACGACGAGGCGCCAGATTCACTCCCCGCTTTCCGTTATTAAAATACAAAACCGGCGGTGGCCAGCCTGTTCCTTCGGCCCGCAGACCGATTCCGAGAGAGTCGCTTTTCTGTCTCTCTCGCACTCGCGGGGCGTCCCGCCAGTCCCGCACAGGTGCGAGAGAGACAGAGCGCTAGTCCGCGCCCCGGTCGTTATCGCGACCGCAAAAAGCCATAAGCGGCGCCAGGAGTCGCAAATGATTCCCGCGGGCCGCCTTCGTTCTGATCGAGCTTTTTTTTTGCGGCCGGGATGAACGGCGGAGGACGACGGGAAAGCGCGGAAAAGCACGGAAAGCCGGCAATGCGTGGAGCCGGCAGAGCAGGCACGGCGTCGGCGCGCCGGCCGGCTGGCTGGGCCCCTGAGCGGGGCAGGCAGGGCTCGGTGGGGCCTGCCCAGGCCTGCCCGGGCCTGCCCTCCCCCATCCCATTCAGCGAGGAAAACTGGGCGGAAAATTTTGCGGGTGCGGTGGGCGGGAAATCTCGTTGTGTGAGCAGTCAACGGCTGGTGTCCCCCGCCTCCTCTCTCCCTCCCTCTCTCCTCTCTCTCCTCTCTCTCTCTCCCCCTCGCCAGGCAGTTATATCGCGGATAGCGCATATGGCGCAATATGGCTGCGGCTGTGAAGGAGTGAGTATTCGCTGTCTCTGGCATTCCCCGTCTCCCTCCCCCGCGCGGCGTGCCTGCGTGATGTGCATCTCTCACTCTCTTACTCCCCTATTCATGGTGCCACCCGCGCCGTGCCGCGCTATGCGCCCGGCCGGTAAAACGCATAAAATGACTGGGGGAACAGTGACACGGTGTGGGCGTGTGTGAGAGTGTTTGTGTGTGGGTGGGTGTGGGTGTGCGTGTTTGTACGTGTGTGTGGGGGGGGGCACACCGAGACTTGGTCACCAGCTTCCCTGGGCGACAAGCAAGAAGGAAGTTTGGCGGTCAAATCCACAAAGCTTTTCTTCCGCTTTCGGTTCGGTTCGGTTGGCGGACCCCGCTTCCGCCTCCCGGCCGAGGAGGCCGACGGTTCATAATCCGACCCTCCAGGCGAACAAGAACAAGGTGCCCCCGGAGTCAACCCAGTTTCGTTGAGCACTGCCCCCGGCCCGGGCGAGGCGAGGCGAGGCGCGGCGCGCGCCGACGGAGACACACTCGGGTGGGGCGGGGCGACCCAAATCTAGTCCAATTTGCATCCAAAGTGGTAATCGCTGCCGCCACAGATGGGCCCCGCCAATCATCGCCAGCTTTGCGAAAGGTAGTCGCAGTGCAGCCAGCCGCCGAACGCGAAAAGAGAGTTCCACTGCGAATGACAACAAGTCGTCGCGCGCTAGAAGTGCTTCCGGGATGTCGCGAAGGTGGCGGTGGTTACAGTGTGCTCCGCGACTCCGCGCCATCGTCGGAAGGCGGTCAGGTCAGGCCGCCAGGGCGGCGGGGCGGCGGGGCGTGAGGCCGCCGCCCCGGAGCGTCTGGGACCACCTGTCACTTTGAGTCTGTCGAAGCTGGTCGCACCGCGTGGCGAGGAAGGCTCCTGCATTCACGCCCGGCGAGCCCCCCGAGACACCTCCCCCACCCCCTCCCCTTCCCCGCCAAAACCCGCGGCAACCCACGGGAACCGCCGGCAAATAGTATCCCGGCACTCGGTGAGCCGGTCTCAGACGCGCACCGTGCCACACAGTGTGCCACACACGCCCAAAAAAAGGGGGAAAACTCCCAGGTCGGAAGTCAGAAACATCACACCGTCTGCGGTAAACATCCCCGGTCTTGCTCTCGTTGTCCTTCTCCTCCGCAGCAGTGCTCCGCAGGGCTTCAAAGACAAACAACAAGACATTATTTGAACCGCGCGCAGCAACGTGCCGCACCATTATTTTCCTCTCCTCTTCCCTCGCCTCTCTCTCTCTCTCTCTCTCTCTCTCTCTTTCACTTTCTCTTTCTCTTTCTCTCTCTTTCTCTCTCTCTCCCTCTCTCTCTCCTCTTCTCTCACTTGCTCGTTCGTTCTGGGACACACACAAACAGTGAGAGAGAGAGAGAGACATGACATGCGTGCGCGCCCCTCTGCCTCGTGTTGGTGTGGGTGGCAAGGTAAGGCCTGACAGGGGGTTGGCCGCGCCGGGCCGCGCTGGGCGTGAGTAGTGTGGTAATAACTGGGCGCAACGACAAGGCTGCACGCATCCATCAAGCCATCTATCTATCTATCTGCTCTATCCATACATCCATCTGCCCCAACAATCTGCCCCATTCAGCACCCAGCGAAATTCAGGTTTCCCCTGATTATTTCCGCAAGTTCCCTCTCTCTCTGTCGCTCGCTCTTTTCATCCCGGCTTGCGCTCGGGCCGCCCGCCTTTTGCAGAGTGAAAGGCACGTGGAAGAGAGAGGGAGAGAGAGAGCGACCGAGAGAGAAAGAGAGAAAAAAAGGAAGGTGAGAGCTAATTGTCGCCTTGTCCGATGCGACGCTCGAAGTGCTCGCTTGCCTCGCTTGCCATATTTTTTTTTCTTTCCTCTTCCTCTTTTCCGCGGCGCCACGCCTCGATTCATTCACTCCGTGCGGCGCGGTGCGGCGCGGTGCCATGATGGAGGGGGAGGGTGGAGGGGGCATTATACAACTGGAGCTGTAGGTCAGAGCAAGCGAAAGTTATAAAGTTGCCGTCGCCAGCCTTGGACAGCCTTGGCCGTTACTCGCTACTCGCCGAGAGGGGGTGCTTGCCGAGCCGGAGGAGGCCGAAGATAGGCACCGCTCCGCTACTGACTAAACGCAACATTTTTTTAAAAGTAAAAGGTGAATTATTTTTTTTGGGCCAGCACTTTTTAAGCCAGAAGAGCGGCTTTTTAGTTCCGCCCAAATCCCCGCTCCCCCCCCCCAAAAAAAACCTATGTCGTCCTTTTCGAGTCCGTTGTCGTAATGATCCCAGTGCCGTGGGACGCGGAAAGAGCCGAACCGGTCGCCTCGCCACGGCGGCGTCCTTTTAGCGCACTTTTTATTCAATCGATTGCAACAACAACAACAACAGGCACAAACAACAACAAGACGCAAGGCGGCAAGTCGTTACTGCCGGCCGCCCTGTAAACGCCAGTTCGCTCCGTTATGCATATTCATCGAGTACTCGTGTCGTAAAACGGGATCGCCCGCCTGCAGCCCGGAGCCAGGAGCCGGCTGGAGCCTCGCGCGGAGCGCTCCATCCGCCGCCGTCGCCGCCGAAACCCGCGAGGCGAGGTCCGTCTGTCCGTCTGTCTGTCTGTCCGTCGTCCCGTCGCGCGACGTTGGTGGCGGTGAACAGGCAAGCAGTGGACGCAGACTCCGAGAGTCTGCCGATGGGCGGACGGAGCCGAGTTGCCGGCCGAACACAGCACAGGCCCAATAAGGCTTCACCGCCTTGCCCCGCCTTGCCTCGCCTCCTTTCCTCCCAAAGGGCTTAAACTACACTTAGCTCAGACGACTCGCCGCATACCGCCCCATAATGAGTGGGACTCGTTTCGCAGGGGAGGGGAGGGGGGGGGCGCCTCGCCCCGCCCCGGGCCACTCAATGCGCGGCTTGCATTCATTTCCGGAATTATTAAGCCGGCGAGCGTGATTGAAGGAGGAGAGACATTATCAAAACCCCCTCTCCCGCAGACTCTTTCCCGCCAACAGAGTGTTTCCGTCGCTCTCCCCCCCCCCTCTCTCTCTCTCTCTCTCTCTCTCTCTCTCCCGCGTTCGCGGGGCGTTCCAGCAGGGGTGCGAGAAAGACAGGGCGACGAAAGGGGATGGCCTGCCGGACGCGGTGCGACGCGCAGGCAGGACTGGCAAGGCTCTCAGCCCGGACGGTAGGCAACAAGCCCGCGCGCGTGTGTGGAGCACTGGCCGGCGGCCTACCTCGCAGGCGCCGTGGTGCCACCATTACCAGCACGCGCCGCGCGCACACAGGCAGACACACACACACACCACACACACACGAAACCCCTCAACACAGTTGAACGTATTCAATTCCTTCCAGTGTGCCGTCCGGCTGGCCGCGCCTGGCCGCACCGCGATGAAAGAAAGACGGCACTCAAAAAGGCGCAGCGGATCGAACGAATCGAACCGACAGCCCAGTGGAACGCCAGGAGGAAAAAAGGTTCCTGGGTTTTTTTTGTATAATTTTAAAAAAAAATATTCATCCAAGAATTTTTTCTTGAAATAAGAAAAAGGTTTGGATCAAGAATATATTTCTTTAAAAAGGTCAAGAAAAGTTTGATTTTTCTTGGTTTTAGTAGTCATTTTTTTTACGTGTAAAGAGGGAGGGAGGGAGAGACGGGGAGGGAGGGGATATGTCGAAGCAGAAAAAAACGGTAAAGCTAAAGAGGCACACCACTGCGCGCAATACACTCTGGCGGCGTAGCGATGGTCAGGCCGCAGGCCGAGACCTCCATGACCCTCATCTCCTTCGTTCCCACGCGCGCGTACACAAACGCACACACACACACACACAGAGGCGCGCGCACCGGCCCTTTTAATTTGTCTAAGTGGTCCCGATGCAAGCGAGCCCTTGCTCACGCCCACCACCACACTGCCCTTGTTCCGGTCTGCCGGTCGGCCGGTCTGCAGGGCAGGGCGGTGTTGGCCGCAGCCAAGGCGTGGGCCAAGGTTTGCCTAAAGCCGCGGCGGTCCAACCGGCCACGCCCGGCCATAGACGCGCCCTAAGACTGCTGTAAAGAGACCGGGACTTATCTGCATCCCCCCCGGCCCCCACTTCCTTGCGATCCGATTAAGACGAGCAATTCTCCAAATGGACGCGGCCAAGATCTCGCCCTACTTGTGTGGTGCGCTGCCCTGGCCCAGCAGCCACTGGACAACCGCTCTCTCTCTCTCTCTCTCTCTCTCTCTCTCTCTCTCTCTCTCTCTCTCTCTCTCTCCTCTCACCACCCTAACTCCCGCCCCTCCTCTCTCACGCAGCGGAACGCAGCATCACCAGTAATTTGCCTAATGCGAGGACAACTTAATACGAGCGTGGCCTGCTGACACCCCGACCAGCGCCGCTTGGGGCGGCCTAGGCTGCAAAGGCTGCAGTCGGCCAGTCGGCCAACCTGCCCCACTAGAGGCTCCAGGAGCCAGCCGCCACACGGCCGCAGGCCTTACTGCGTGGACACACAGAGAGAGAGAGAGAGAGAGAGAGAGAGAGAGAGAGAGAGAGAGAGAGAGAGAGCAAACCCCCATCACGCGTGACGCACGCTTCCGGGTATGCGTTGCAGCAGAGGGGCCCGGAGGGGCGGCCAAACTCCAGGGGAGCTTCCAGGCGGGTCTTCCAGGCGTGCTGGTGCTCGGGGGTGCGTTCGAGGCAAACTCCGGAGGGCCTTAGCCCGGCTGGCGGCAGGCTCCCGGAGTCCCAGGCGGTCCCCGGCGGTCCCAGACGGTCCCAGGCGGTCCCGCAAGGGCAGGGCCGTGACGTCCCAGGGTCCCAGGCGACGGATGCGGCTAAAAACAATTTCCGAGCCAAGCCATCGACTTTGCGGCGCTGTGCGGCGCAGTGCGGCGCTTTGCGGGCCGCAAGACCGGCGGCACGGCAGTGGCGGCAGTGGCGGCACCAGGAAACAATCGCTGGAGTGCCGGCTGGAGTCGTCGCCGTCGTCTTCGCGGGAAAATTCTTCTCAATTAGGCGAGGGGACCGGCGGGGCGGCGCGGCGCGGGGCGCTTCGGGAATCTCGAGGCACGACGGGACAAGGCACCCCAGACTTCGGATCTAAGAACATTTCCTTTCGGCAGCTAATCTAGCAAGCCGTTTCTTTTCATTCCCACTGCCAGAGCCTCCGGCTGCTCTGGAGCCTGGAGCCTGGAGTCTGGAGGGGCGCCGGGATGCTGGAATCCGTGAGAAGATATCACCGTAGACTCAAAATTCGGGGAGCGCGGCACGGCGGCCGGGGGAGGAGGAAAAGGGGCAGACAACAAAAGATGTTAAAAGAAGCAAGTGACAGAAGGAGGGCCGAGGAGGGCGCTCCGCAGCAAGCCAAGCAGCACCTCGGGGAGGCACGGCGCCGGGGCTGGCGGGGCTGGCGGGGCACACGGGGCGTCCCTGGCGGGCACACGGCGCGCCGTGCCGCCGTGCCGTGCCGCGCCAGCCGGGCCGCGCTGCTGTAAACCAAATCTTCGACAACGAAATTATTCCTCTAAACGCGACGACGTCCCGCGGGATTGGCACTTTATTACTCCAGATGGAACAGAAGAAGGAGGAGAAGAAAAGGAAGAAGAAGAGGGAAGAGCAGGAGAGGGAACTCCGTGAACGCACCTCGCGCCGGCCGGGAGAGTAGTTGAGGAAATTGCTGTGACTTGAGTTGAGAAGGGCGAGGCGGGGCGGGGCGGGGCGGGGCGGCTTCTGTTGCTGCTTTATTGCGGCTCGCTCCAACTTGCTCTTTGTGTTCGGCGGTCGCTGCTGCAGCCCACCGTTTGTGGTCTTTGTGTTTCCCCTGATCACCTTACGCGCGGTGGCGGCGCGGTGGCGGCGCGGTGGCGGCGGTGCCCCGAAGAGAGGAGACTGATTCCCGGAGCCTGGCAGCCGCACGCCCGACCCGACGGTCTGAGTACCGGCGGGGGCGGCAGCACGGCGGTGGCCCGCAACCACGTCCTGTAAGACGATTACCCAGCCCGCCATGGCCGCGCGGCCCCGCCAATGACTGGCCGATCCACCACGAGCACCACTCGGCCTACTTCGGCGAGCTGCCGGGCACCGGACCCCGGACCACGAGCCACGGACCAGGGGCACACGCGCGTGCCGTGAAATACGCGTTTTAATGAATGGAATTAAAAATTAGGGTGAAAAATGTGTGCGGAAAAGATCGTCCGCCGCTCGCCGCTCCGGCCGGCCCGCGCCCCTCCTCTCCTTTTTGTTTGAGTTTGCTGGAACGTTGTCGCCGCGTCGCTGCCGCCGCCGCCGCTGCAGCCCTCTCTCTCCCTCTCTTTTCATTCGCGTTGTTCGCGTCATGGGTTTGGCCGGCCGGAAGCACAAGCGGCAAAAGGCGGAGGAGGAAGGCACACCTGAATGGCGGCCCGCTTGTCCTCGCCGCGCCGCCACGCCGCGCTCGTGATTACCGCGTGCCACGACACATTTCATTCGCGTTTTAGCCCCGTCCCTTTTTTTCCCCTCTCCCTTCCCCTTTTTTTTCGTTTTAATTTTTGCCGCCGTTTCGTTTTTGTGCCGGCGCCACCGCGATTCGTTCCGCGCGGTTCCGCGCCATCGGCCGCCATCGGCCCGATCGCCGGCCCTGCTCTCTCCTCTTTCATTACCTGGCCGCTCTCTCACTCCCTCTCCCTCGGCCTGGCGGTGTAGAGTGACCGCGTTGACCGAAACATGACCGCACACAGTCGTCAATTCTCGCGCCACCAGGAGCGAAACAATTTTTTTGCCAGGTATTTTTATCCTAGCGCGAGGATAAAGACTTCCCTGGCGCCGCGCCGGGCGGCGCCGCTTTTTATTAATTTCGCGCGGCGGCCTCTCTCCCGCCGTCCTCAACCAGCTCACGGCCCGGCCCGGGTTCAAACACCAACGGCCCCCACTTTATTTTCCTCTTCTTTTTCCGAAGCCTTTCACGACGAAACCCAGCGAGGCTTTCTCGGTCGCACTGATCCCGGCCGCGGTCCCAGTCGCAAACGTTTGGTTTCGTGATTACTGCGCGGCACACAAGACCCCCCCGGCCTCCAGCTGCCTCCGGCCTCCGGGTCAGCGGAGTTCACATGTCCGAGGCTCGGCCGGGCCGGGCCGGGCCAGCGCAGTGGCGCAGCGGCGCGGCCAGGTTGTGGTGGGGGCTGGGGGCGCTGCTGTATGTGCCACATGTGTTGTCTCGCCGGGAGGCAGCACCTCCTTATAACAAGGGGGTGGCAGGGGCGGCGGGCGCGGAGGCCGGGCGTGGAGGCAGGGCGCAGACCCCGCAGCGGGTGCCAAGAAGCCGCTCCAACTTGGCCGCTTGTTTTTGGCAGGTTTCGACGCAAGTTGCTCCTCGTGTCAATCCCGTTACGTTTTCCGGCAGCGCCCCAAATCAGACCCCCTGGGGGGCGTCGGGGGCCTCGGCAGGGCCTGGGCGGGGCCGAGGAGGGCAGAGCTATAGAGCAGAGCTAGGACAGGGCCGCTCGGGGCCTCGTGGGGCCTTGTGGGGCCCGGAGCGGCCTCCCTGGGGCACTGCCGGGCACCGCGGCACCGACCAGGGGACGCTGAGGGGGCGCTGAGGGGACCGCCGAAAAGGGACAAGACCGCCGAAGGGACTGGAAGGCACTGCGAGGGACTCGGAGGGACCCCCGGCGAGCGCGCGAGCCGGCAGCCTGCCTTATTGGCACACTGTTTCGGCACACGCCCTCATTGCACACCCAATCGCAACGAGCAGCGCCACCGCGCACCGACACTCACGCACACACACGTACACACACACACACACACACACACACACACAACACACACACACACACACGCACCTGTCACTGCCCGCATGCTACCTGGCCATGTCGCGCCAGCCCCGCAGCGGCTGCGACGACACTCGTTTATTTTTCGGTGCCTTCATTGGCGGACAATGAGGCAATAATTAGTCAATTAGTCGCGCTGCGCCGCGCCGCGCTGCGCTCGGCCGGGACGAGGGCTGGCCCTTGGGCTGCGGGGCTGCGGCCCCCGCATGAGATTGCGTTCTAATCTCATTCCATCCGGACCGGGATCGAAGATCGTCTCGGCCGGCCCGGCTGGGCTCGGCTCCGAGGGAACACGACAAGACAAACATTCCGTGCTGGTGTATTCGAACCCGGGCCGGTCCGGGGTCCGGCAGAAAGACTGGCGGCACACAGCAGCCGCCCGGAAACTGGCAACGCGGAGCACGGCCCAGGCCCGACTCAGGCCCAGTCCCAGCAGACTAACTGGTTCCGAGAGTCGTTTTCGTCGCTCTGTCTCTCTCGCACCTGTAGGGGACGCCCCCACGAGTGCGAGAGAGACAGAGTGGCTCCCGGAATCAGTCCGCATCCGCAGCCCAGGCCTCTGCTTGGCACACTCACTCGACTCGAGTCTCGAGGCGCAAGTTTCTCTTTTCCTCAGTTTGTTCACGGTTAGTTTTGGCGCCGTATCAAGTGACACGCGACAACGCAGCGCCGCGCCCACCGTGCCGGGCAGAGCGAGACCGTCGAGTCCGTGCCCGAGTCCGTGTCCGTGTTTGGACTGGCTGGTAATTGGATTGCAGCTCCACCTGCACTACAGCGACTGCAGCCCGATTCCCCGAAGAGCCGTTTTCCGTTTTCGTCGCTCTGCCTCTGTCGCACTCGTGGGGCGTCCAGCCGGGGTGTGAGAGAGACGGAGCGACGGAACTCTTCGGCGCGCTGGGTAACGGAGTCCACAACGCGGCCGATAACACGTCGCACCGCCCGCATGGCGCAAGCGACGCAAGCAGCGCAGGTCGTGCCCCACTGCACCACATGCAGCACGCGCAGCGCACGGCGCCGTCCTGGAGCAGGTGGTGCAGGCCGGCGTGCAGGTGGAGGAGCGCACCGCGCGCCCGGACGCGGCGATGCAGCCGCCAAGCCGCCAGCTGTTGGCTGCAGCCGCCCCGCCATACGGACGTATGGCTGCGACCGCGCACCGCGTGCCTCGCCGCCCCGTGCCGCCCCGGTCGCGGGCCGCCGTCGCGCTCCCCGTGACGGACACCTCGCGTGACGCCGCCTCGCCTTCGGTCCTCCGCCACCTACCTGGCCGATGTCCGACCGCGCCGGTGTCGCCATGCCGGTGACGTCGTCGTGCCCACACTGGCGGCGCCGCTGGGCCGGCCCGCGCTGCAGCCCGCCTGCCGTGTTGCTCCGTGACGAGGACGCCGGGACGCCAGGACGCCGACGCACCGCGCCCGCCCTGCCCAGCGGCTGGGCCCCAGCCCCGCGGCGCCGCGCCACACCGCGAGGCGAGGCGAGGCCGAGGCCGACACTCCAGCTCGGTGTGGGCTGGGGTCGGCCAGGGACGACCAGGGACGACCGGCCCCGCTGAGCACCACGCCCAGAATGGCACGGCGGCACGGCCTCGCCCGGCCCCGCCTCGCCCGGCCCGGCCCGGCCACGCCAGGGCAAACAGGGTGAGGCGGCACGGCGAGGCGGCACGGCGCGACGCGACGCGACGGGGCAGGGCTAGGCAGGGCGCGGCGGGCAGGGCGCGGCGGGCAGGCCACGGCGTAGCCCGCGTAGCCCGCGTAGCCCGCGTAGCCCGCACCGGCACGGGGGCAGGCAGGGCACGCAGGGCAGGCAGGGCACGCAGGCCGAAAGGCCCACGACACGGAGGGGCGCGGCGGGGCGCGGCGGAGGCGGCAGTGGCGGCACCATCAGCGGCCGTGGCGGTGCCTTCCCTCCCCTCCGGCCCCTCCCCTCCGACGCCGCTGGCCCTCTGGCCCTACCCTCCACCGCGTGCCGGGCCCTGCCGCGGAGCCGCGGAGCCGCGGGGGTGAGGAGAGCGCGGCGCGCGTGCGCGGACCGGGGAAGGGCGGCGGGGTGCGGGGCGGGGTGCGGGGGAGGGCGCGGACCGGGGTGCGGGGCAGGGTGCGGCGGGGCTGGGTGCGGGACAGGGTGCGGTGCGGGGTGCGGGGCTCCGAGTGGAGTCTGCGCAGCAACAGATAGACGGGCAACAGGAAACCGACGCAAGCCAAGCGAGCCAAGCGAGCCAAGAGAGACCAGCGCGGGCATCATGTAGTACTGGAGGGGTGGGCCGGTGGGCGCTCCGCGGCTCGGCTCGGCCGAGGGCCCCGAGGCCTCGGCGCTGCCCGGTCAGGGGGTGCGTGCGATAGGGTGGTGACAGAGAGGAAGTGCTGTTGGTCCGGCCTACTCTCAACTCAAATACCACACAACATGCTGCAAATGGAGTGCGAGCTGAGCTGAGCGCGGCCTTAGTGAGAGGGAGGCACAGACGAGCCAGGCCGAGCCGGCGGGACTACAAACGCCATCACCAGGCCGTTGTGTTCGCTCCATGTAGCGCGGCCTAAAACCAGGCAGGGCCAGGCAGGCCACCCCTTCTATCTCTCCTTCTCTATCCGTCCTCCTCGTCCGCTCCTCCTCCCGCTTCGTCGCTTCGTCGCCCTCGGCCTGTCTCCAGGGTGGACAAGCGGGCCGGGCCGCCCGAAGAAAGAGGGAGAAAGAGAGTTTGATGAGTGCGTCGCCCTCCCCTCCCCCTCCCCCTGGCCTTTAATGAGCACACAGCAGGTAATCCCGTGCGTGGCAGGGCGGGGCAGGGCGGGGCCGCGGGGGGCTTTGGGACGGGGCGGCGTTCATGCTTCATTCGCTCGTCTCCGCGGCCCTGGCGGCCCACATGCAGGAAGTAAGGCAAGCAGCGCAAGCAGGTTGGAAATTAGTCTTTCGCCGTGTCATCCGAGCCCCGCCGAGCCCCACACGGCCCTACACGGCCCTACACGGCAAAGCGGGCCGGGCGGAAACAGCCCCCTGCCTTTCCGTTCTAGAAGTCGCTGCCGCCTAGCACGGCGCTCAACCTGCGGCTGTGCGCGCGCCCGTTTGTTCGTCTCTTCCCGGCGGGGACGGAACACCCCACACCCCACCCTGCCAAGATTTAACCCGACAATTTCCCCCAATAAGTCGCTGCCTGTTGACAGAGTAGCGCGCGGGCCGGGCGGGTCACATACCCTGTCAAACAGCATTGTGCGTGCGCGTGTGCGCGTCGCTGCGGCAGGGCCAAGGCAGGGCCAAGGGCGTCGCAGGCTCATGCATATTTGGGCCCCGTCGCCGCGCTGCCGCGCCACCGCGCCCGGCCGGCCGCCGCCCCTGGCCGCCCCTGGCCGCCCCGGCGGACGTCATGTCGAGGAACGAGCAGCGGAGCTGCAATAAAGAAATGACGTAAAACTATTAGGCCGCCTTAATCGCGCGACTCGCGCATTAAAGTGCATTTAATAATTGCGTTTTAGTGCCGCATCATTGCGCCTCAAAAGTGCCGCGCGCCGCGTCTCGCGCCGCGCGTCTCACTCGCTCCGACCAGACGAGCAATATCCGCGCTGTAAAATCTGGCGGCGGGATTCATCTCCATTGCGGGGCCCCACCGCCGCGGAGCCCCACCGCGCAACTCCGCACTGTCGGCAGAAAGCCGTGTACACAGCAAACAAAAAAACATGCGAAAGAAATCGGGGGGGAACAGGCGGCGAAAAATGAATCAAAACTCAAGTTTTTCCTTCCCGGGGCTCTCCTTCTTTTCCTGGAGCGAATCGAGAATCGAATCGGCGGGGCGAAGATGTTTTTGCCTGGGCCTCACAGCAGCGCCTCGGGAGAGCAAATGGCCCTCCCGCCCTTCTGTCGGTCCGTCTGACCGTCTGTCTGTCTGTCTGTCTGTCCGCCCGCCCGTCTGTCGGCGGCCTGTCTCACGGCCACGTCGCCACGGCTCTGATAAAGTATTATTATAATGGAGCCGGAAATCTCTCGAGTGTTAACTAACTCGACTAGATATTAGCGGGGCGGTGTCGCGAGTGCGGAAGGCCGGCGGGGGAAGGAGGAATCTGCACGGTGTTCACCAGACTTTTGCCAATTAGGCTGCCAGCATCGGACGAGCCTTTTCCAAATTCTCTCCTCAAACGGTGACAGCACCTGGCGGCGTCAGCCAGCAGGAACTCCACCGGCCGGAAGGGGTCAGGGCGTCTCTTTGCTGCGCGCGCTGCGGCTCGCTGGCTCAAGTTTCCATCGTGTTCGGCTCTTAATTGAGACAAATTACTCGGTTGTTAAATCAATTGAGGCACATGTTTTCGTTCTATCAAGTTGAGAGTGAGGGCGTGGGCGGTAAACAGCTGCTGCTTCTTCTTTTCTTTTTGCTTTTGGCGGCACCTTTCCCTCCCTTTCGTGTAGGGGGATAAGTTGGGGAAGAGGACTACGGGGTAAGAAAAGTACACTTTTATGGAGCTCATGTCTTGACTTTGAGTTATCACGCGACCAGTAAATTTCGGTCTACTAAAGATGAAAATCGTGTGTGGTATCGTCAGATGTCTGTTGAAGGCCACAGAAAGGGTGTACTTTTCTTCCGCAACTGACCCCCTTGTCGTTGGATGATAACCGTGTGACAGCTGGCTGCTGCCAAAGCTGCAGGCAGGCCGCCGTCCGCGCCCCGCGGCCCCCAGCAGTGGCCAGGCAGTGGCCAGGCAGTGGCCCCAACGCCCCCACCCACACGCGGCGGGCATCGCGACGCGCAGTGCAGCGTGCCAGCATCTCGTGGCGGCGCGGCGGCCGTGGCAGCACGACGCCTTAGGGACCAAAATTGATTCTGGCATTTGCTGCGTGTCCCCGGCGAGGCCGCAGCCTCCGCCCCGCCCCGCCGCGCCACGCCACGCCGTGCAGCGCCGGCGCCAACCACCACCACCCCCGTCTGCTCATTGACATAACATAATTATACTGTCACTCAAACGAGCGGCGGGGCGCGGCGCGGCGGGGGGCCTGCGAGGGAGGACGCGAAAAATAAGGGGATGTAGCGGGGGCCGCCTCGGCGCTGCTCGGCGCCTGGAGTCCGCCAGTCCGCCCGGCCGGCCTTGGGGGCTTGCAGGCTTGCAGGCTTGTAGGCCAGGCCCTCGCAGTAGCAGCAGCAGCAGTCAGCCCGGCCGGTAGGCAACCCGGCCGCCGGGCAGTCCGCGGGTTGCCTACCCCGCACTCGTAAGGCGCTACCGGTGGGGTGCAGCGCAGGCGCGGTCTTCATGTCCTTCATGTCCAGCAGACTGATTCCGAGAGTCGTTCCCGTCGCTCTGCCTCCCTCGCACCGACACGGGACGCCCCATGAGTGCGAGAGAGACAGAGCGACTCTCGGAATCAGTCTGCTGCATCCTGACGGCCTCATCAGGCATGCCGTCCTCTGGCAGTAACCCCGGCGCGTGCCCGCCAATGCTTGCCGCCAGCCCTCTAGTCCCGGAGCATCCCGGAGCGCCAACGACGGGGAAGTAACTTCCAGGTTTCGAGTCCGCCCCGCCCCGCCGCCGTTCAGCCATTCCCGTTTCCAAAGCAACGAATTCATTTTACGACTCTTCCTGGACGTCAGTTCCCCGAGCACGAGCCGCGCGTCGCGTCGTGTCGTCGCGTTCGCAACGAGCGGTAAATAGTCGAAAGACTCGCGAGAAGGGAAGGGAAGACGCCGCTCTCTCGCTTCACGCTCGCTACGAGGTGCGCCACGCTCTGCGAATAACGTCATTTGTCAACGCGCCTTTCGTTTCCTTCGCCTGCAGACTGATTCCCAGAGTCGTTTTCGTCTGCCTCTCTCGCACCCGCACCGGGCGACCAGGAGTGCGAGAGAGACAGAGCGACGGAGACGACCCTCGGAATCAGTCTCCAGATCACGACCAATTCAATGGAAACCCTTTAATTCAGCCCCCACCCCTTCCTGCTGCTCGCTCACACACTGGCAGAGCCGAGCGGCCCGAGCCACCGCGGTATTACCCTAATGGGATCCTTCGGTGCTTTGTTTGTGTTTGAAAAGCGCGGAGGGCCCGGGGTAGATGACGCGTGTGTGTGTGTATGTTCGCGCGCGCGTGTAGTGGTGAGCTACTTGAGACTGAAACCATACTCCGCGGGTTCGTGCGAGGCACTGGAGGGAACCCGAGCGGACCAGATAGGAAAGGAACACTTTAAAGATTAGCTGGTGGTGCCACTTTTCTTGTTGTTTACTCCCGCCAAAATGTATTATGTTGCGAGGTAAAGAGGAGATCCAAAGAAAAGGCGTTTGGTCAAACTTAATTTAATTTACTCAGATGATACACAGCCTTAATGTGCACACAGGTGCTTGACAGTCTTCACACAAAATGTGCCTCGCAGTAGTGATGGAATTTTCGACATTGATTGAGAAAAAGACAACTGCAAAGCATCCGTTGCTCTTGCAAAAGGGGGGGAAAGACACATGAAAGCGAGTATGACACAATGGAAATGTGATTTAAAACAGATTGGCGCATTAAACAAATTAAGAAACAGTGAGTATCTCTAATTTTGTGCTGGGATGACCGAGTAAAACAACACCAACACCGTGCACTAGCCAACTTACTAATGGCACGCCTTTTCAGAAAAACAACAATAAATTGTTCTTATTGTCACTGTTTTAAAATGGTGTTAGTAATCAACCATAGAGTAAAAAACTAAGCCTAAAACAATAATTTAGAGGCAAATTATTTTAAAAAACGTGTAATAAGAGGTACATTTTCCAAAAGGACAATGTCTTGAGAAAATGAAAGTAGACATAAGTGAGCATTTGACATTACACTACAAGGCAATTAACACTAACAGAAAGAAAACCAACAAATAATATAATATCTACGTCTCACGAGTCTACCAAGCAGTTGCAAGAGAAGAGTCCTACTGCATTCTACAGCTAAAAACAGTAAAAACATTATGCTGCATCTTTGTTGATCCTCTTAGAAGTACTTCTCGAGGACGGCGGCTAGTTTCTGAAAACATAAAGAGGAAAACAGAAGCATGAGATGAGGCCCATCAGTGTCACAAGGGCATAGATCAAAGCACCAGGCGGCGCTCCACTCGCTCCACTCACGTGTGGCTCCGTGGTGGGGCTGTGTCGTTCCACGGGCTGCCCGTTCTTGTCCACGACGAACTTGGTGAAGTTCCACTTGATGAAGCTGAAACAAGACGAGACATGTCGTAAACCCTTTCCTCGCTCCAGCGGCATGCATAATGCATGCTGCCCGCCCCGAATAGTGATCAACGCGGCAATCCAGGCTGAGCCGCCCAGACGTCGGGTCAAGTAATAGACTGGAGTCGTAAAAAGAGGGGGAGGGGGCATGCCCAGGCACTCGGCCGGCGGCGGGATTCGAACCTCAAACCTCGGCGCGATACTCACTCTCCGAAGGTGCCGCCCTGCTTGTGCTTCAGGTACTTCCACAGCGGGCTGGCGTCGTCCCCGTTCACGTTCACCTTCTCGAACAGGTCGAAGTGGGCGTTCTGCTTCTTGGCGAAGCAGACGATGTCGTCAGACGTGCCGGGCTCCTGGGACACAGAATGTTAATTAGACGTCGTTAGGAAGACTAGCAAGGTGTTGAAGCGTTTCGGACCTACCTGTCCGTTGAACTGGTTGCAGGGGAAGGCCAGGATGCGGAGGCCGTGGCTCTCCCTGTACTTCTCGTCCAGCTCGACGAGCTCCTTGTAGTTGGTGGCCGTGAGTCCGCACAGCGAGGCGATGTTGACGATCAGCAGCACATGGCCCCTTTCAGTCATCAACAACGTTAGCCTCCCAACAATAAAAGGCAAACACGCTTATCGAGTCGAGTGCTTACTTGTACTTCTCGAGCGACACGTCGTTGCCGGTGATGTCCTTGACGGTGAAGTCGTACACGGACGAGGCGCTCTTCCAGTCGGCCATCTTGTTGGTGTTGGTGGGCGACACGTTCTGCAACAAACGGGCGGCGGTTGAGTCTCGACTGGCGCCTCCAGAGCGCCGCTCACACTTTCATACACGCCGTATGCGCGCCGTGCCGCCGTTCGCTGATAACGGACGGAGATAGAGATAGCGCCGTCCACCTGAGCCTGCCCACGCCTGCCGCTTGCCTTTGGCTAGGGCCGCCTCTGCCGCCTTTGGCCAGTGGCGAGGCCATCCGAAGTCCACCGGGTCACGACCGCGTCACCATTGAGTCACAGTCCAACGGTTGCCGAGAACACCCCCCCCCCCCCCCCCCCCGACGCGCCGTGCCGTATGACGAGGCAGCTCCGCTATGGAATCGCGGAATCATGGAGCCGGAAGGAAAACAGCAAACTCGCCCGGAAAGCCAAAAAGTTAGCGGCGCGCGCGCGGTCCAACTCGACACTTTCTCCCTCACTCGCACGCCGCCAACAAACAGCCACGCACGGGGAGCGATCACGCGTGCCCGTCTGCCAGAGTGAGAGAGACAGACGCGACCGGGTGGAGCAGCGCCGCAAACTTTTTGGCGATAGTGGCGAGTTTATAAGCCCCCCTCCCCCCGCATGCGAGAACCCAGGTCGGGGTTGGGATGGCTCATGGTTTCGTCGACGCCACCTCTCTCTCCATCGCCATGTACTGTCCGCCCGCCAGGCGGCCGTGCTTTCTAAGTGCACAAGTGTCAATCTGAGGCTTCTCAGACCCCGAGAAGCGTGCACTATTTCACTACAGTCTAAGTGCCTACAGCCACGGCGCGAAAACAAAAGAGACGACACCGGCGCGCGTTGCGGCCGACACGCCGCGCGAAGCATTTGCTGCCAACTTTGCTTTCGGGGCGTCTGTCCTCCACCTGACAAAATCCTAATTCCCTTATGAGCGATAAGTCAATTTGGGAGGCGGCTCCGGCAGACAGCGCCACTCTGCCCTTGCGGTTCGCAGTGGCGTGGCTGCCTGGCCGTGCCTGGCCGTGCCTGGCTGCCCGCCGAGGCGACGCGGCGACGCGGCGACGCCAACCCTCATCGACAGCCTATGGCGGGCCGCAGGGCCGCGGCGTGCCGCCATCTCCGATTCCAAACACGCCAGGTGAAAGGTCGCGTCGCGGCGTCGCGGCCCGAGACACATTTTAAGCACACGCCGTCGCACCTCTGGGCCGTGCAGTGCACTCACTATACGCACGCAAACAAGCACGCTGACAAGCGAGTTTCGCCCTGCATGACGCAACAACACACCACACACACGCGCGCGTATGACACAGAAAACTGCAGACCGATTCCGAGAGTCATTTCAGTCGCTATCTCTCTCTCCCGGTCACTTGGGATGAGATACAGAGCGATGCAAACGACACCCGGAACGGACTACGGGGACTTGACGACGGAGTGACGAAGCGTTTTTCCGGCGCAGCAGCGGGCTAGGCGGGTTGATTGCGGTTCCGCTTCCACACCGTGTTGCGCGCCAAGCGTTCATTCTCCCCCTGCAGCTGAGCTGCTCTGCTTGCCCCATTTATTTTTCCACCGGGCCGGGAGGGAAGGCCTGCCAGGGCCTGGCCAGTCGCACGGGGGTCATCGCGTTGCACGTCGATATCTCGGCGTGGCCATCAAATTATCGATTCATCGACCTTCCTCCCACAAAGGCCCGCGGCGCGGCGCGCCACCAAACTCTTTCCGAAAGTCGCTTTCGTCGCCCTGTCTCTCTCGCACTCATGGGGCGTACCGTATAGGTGCGAGAGAGACAGAGCGACTCTCGGAAACAGTCTTGAGGCAAGCCGCCCGGTGGAGGCGGACGCCGCGCTGTCGACTTCCGTCATTCCTTCCGTCAACCGACCGCCTCCTAGCAGTGTCCTCGCTGCCCTGCCCTGCCCTGCCCGGCTGCCCGCAGTCAAAATTAACCGCTCAGCGCGCCGTTCCGCCGCGCCCGGCTGTCCGACGGTGCCGCCGCCGCCGCCGTTCGGGCCCGCCGACCGCAGCCGACCGCAGCCGAACGCGCTGTCGGGTCGGGGCCTTCCGCCTCCGCCGCGGGGAACTCCACTCCACCTGCAGCTGCGGGCCGAAACCGCTGTCTCTGTCGCACACTTAGTGCGAGAGAGACAGTGAAGAAAGCAGAGTTCGCAATGAGTCTGCAGGGCAGAGCGTCACCGCAGACAGTGCCGTGCGAGGCGAGCGGAAGAGCAAGAGAGCGGCCGCGGCCGGTGCGGCCCGCGTGTCGGTCGGACTCTCACACACACTCACACCGCGACTGCGGGCGGCGCAGGGCGGCGGCGAGTGAAGGTCGACGTTGACCTTGACGAGGGTCAACTCACGCCAAGCAGCGGCTGCGAGGCGCGAGGCGCGGCACGGCGGCCAGCAGACTGATTCCGAGAGTCGTTATCGTCGCTCTGTCTTTCTCGCACCAAAACGGGACACCCCAAGAGTGCGAGAGAGACCGAGAGCGACGAAGACAATTCTCGGAATCAGTCTGCAGCCTCGTCATCCGGGGTGGCAAAATCGGGCGTTAGGCGGCAAAATTGTGCATGGGGATAGGACTGTGCTTGTGCTGCCTGCCACAAACACCGAGACATACCAACAACAACAAAAAAATACATAAAAGAAATGGGCATTAAGTTAAAAATCTCAATGGCAATGTTCACAACAGCCAACAAGCTGTCAAAAGAAACACACTCAGGAGAAAGTATACTGGGAAACACTACAAATAAGGTTAAACAAGAAATATTCTGCTTACGAAATGTGACAAGACAAACTAGGTACTCAAGCTCAAACAAGTCAAAGGCAGGGGTCTAGATTAGCAGAGGGAGGTCAAAATAAAAAGTATGCAAAGTGGAGAAACTCACAGTGGTAACAAATCGGGTGCCGAAGAATTGCAGTGAGCAAACAGTTGTGCCAACTTTTAACAAGTTCCACCCGTGGATTCGCATTCTGTGAAGATAAGACCAACACTGAAAATCTAGTTGACAAAAGCTCTACTACATAAGTTTGACAAGACTTCAGAGGAAAGCTGTCTGGTTTCGCACATTACATTATGAAAATCCAGTATGCTCCAAACTTTTTTTTTATTATGAATATTCAAAACACACTATGGAATTACTTTGAGTAAAGCCCAATAGAGACAGATATTTTTCTGAGTGCTGTCCCTCTGTCTAATGTGTGTCATTAGGTTGAAAATCAATAAAACTGAATAACCAATGAGTGCCCAAAGTCCAGACACCAGCAGTGCACTGCCAAAAGAAGTATCACAGACCCAAACCAAGGTATGAAAACGAAATAAACACAAAATAACTTGTACAAAGTCCTCGTGACTGTACAGACTTGTACATAACATTTGGTGTGCGCTGCATCGCATAGCGGAAACTCGTACAAATTTTCAAAAAGTCCTCAATAATAATACATAATACAATTGCCCATAGAATCCCTCTGCAGCAATAACTAACAGCAAATTTCATCTTTCAAACTGAATGATGAGCATGATGAAACACCACAACAATGCACAAGTGCAATTCTTCAAACTTCAGACCCAGGCATAGTAAGTAAAAAATAAATCTTTGAATTTCGAATGGGCAGGAAAATAAAAATGGAAGATTTTGGTCGCTGATTCAGCATCACGTAGCAATCGAAAAGCCGAAAATGTGTAAACAAAAATTGACTTGACGTTATGTAAGCCCTTTCGTCGACCGATGAAACTTATTCGAGAAGATGTCACAGGTCACCGTTGAGCTATTGAAGCAGCAATCGGCAGTAATAGCACTTCAACAAAACCAATAGAGTCTACTTTCTTCGGATATACAATTTAGACGGGTGAAGTGGAGACGACACTAACCTGCTACAGTGGCAGTGACGTTTGGCGTAGACGGCCGGTGGGGATTCTCTGATCAGCGCGACGACGCGGAGACAACTGTCAGCGATAACTCAAAGCCGCCTCCAGCTTACACAACTGAACAACCGACGACACGAAAGTTTCGAGTCGATATTCCAATCAGAGAGTCAGACAGGGACAGACACACGGTTAAAGGGGCGGGGTGGGGGTGGATGACAAACAACATTCTACCGGATAAAAAGAAGAGACGAAAGAAGTTTTGACCAGTGCTACCAGCAGCCACAGTAAGTTTCGTTTCTTCGGGGAAATTGTTTGCCTAGTCCACTTCGTTTGGCTCACAATATTTTAAGATCATAAATATATGAGGTGATGTGATGATGACAGTGTCGACTGGGATACTCTGAATCAATTTACTTTATTATGATTATGGTGTACCTGCGCATACCTTTACTTCCGTCGTCTGCTGTTTGTTGACTTGTACTTAACCTCGACTCGCACCAAAACACACGTTGTATGTAACAACGAAAAGGATATAAATATTTATCTCTTCGTCAGTAGAAGGTTAAAGTGAGTCAAAAGGATTCCGAACCCATTTTTTTAATATTACCTAAGCTTGACACTGACCCTATGGTATTTTTTTCAGGAAAAACCATGTGACACATGATTGATGGGCTGTGTGTGACATAGCAAACGTAATCAAAATAAACATCTCTATCCGAAGAAATTTTTCAGCAAGGTACAGTTGCATTCTTTTCAAATTTCGGTTGATGCTTTTTATTTAGTTTAGGGAAGTGTAGCGGATATTAAAAAGTAATTGTAATTGATGATCCATTTCTTGCAGACCATGTCTCTCCTACTTCAGCTACCGGATGAGCTGTTAGTCATGATTCTTAATTACTGTGCCACAGCAGACCATGTACATATTTCTCGAGTGTGCATGAAGTTAAATGCTATCACCTGTGACCGGAAACTTGTAAAGTATGTCAATAATTATAGTGTCTTTAGAAATGTATTGAAATTTATCTTGTGTGGGCATGTGTTAACTACTTAGCTTTTTTGCGTTTCTGTTTCAGAGTGGTGAATTTTCATTATCAGACAGATATAAATAAAGACCAGATTAAGAGGTTTCTCGCTTTGAAACCTCGGGCTGACAATATTACTACTATTGACCTCACAAGTTGCTATTGGTTGACTTCTTCGTTTATTCAAAATTTGGTCATCCGGCTAACAAATGTGCAAAATATTCTTCTTGCTGACACCACACTAATCCCAAGCCACCTTAAAAATTTGCTACAAACCTTGAGTAGGGTATGATCATTTCTTTTTTATGGTAACTAAAACAAGGATTATTTTATTTGCAAATTCATAAGGTGTTTTTTTTTTTTTTGTAGATAACAAGATTGTCCTGGACGTGGCGGAAAGGAATGGACAGTAATGGTCTTGAGGACATTCTAAAAAGATTGGAGTTTCTATATTTGTGTATTCCTGAATCTAAATGCTTAGCTGATATTGTTAAGTGGGTTAATCTATGTACTGAGCTCAGAGAACTCTGGGTATGTTTAAGACTTTTCAGGACTCATGGTAATCTTGATCCTCTCTTATTCATTCCAATGTTAATTAAGCTTTGAATTTCCCAGATTAATAATATAGATAGTCATAGCTACATGCGATGTGATAAACCAATTGAATTGAGGCACCTAGAAAGAATTATCCTGTATCCATGTACTGTTTGGCCTGTTATAGCGACAGAGGCAGACCTAAAGCAAAACTGGAGATCCATTCCATCTATCACCAAATCTGGTAAAATCAATAATTATAAGCCAATTTTATCACTGTAACAATTGTGTTAATTGGGTTCTGTCTATTTTTTTCAGATAAGGAAAAGTTATTGAATATAGAATCCATTTATGCTCATCGGTGGAGTGAAGTTTGTCATGTTGTTGAATTAGGTGCTTCAAAAATTGAAAGAATATGCTCTCCAGGCCCAGTGGGAACAAATTCTGAAATTATCTTATCTCACCTCAGTAGACTGACAGCTCTTAATATAGTTTTGCCTGAGTCCTCATATTCGGTAAAGTTCTGTTTCCTTTTAGATATTCTTTTGATATTATTGCCCTCTAATCTGAAGGAATTTTTTTTCTCTAGGATTGTTTGCCTTCTCACAATTTAAATTTGAATGAACTGAGTCTTGGTGTGGCCTCTAAGATCCAAGAATGTTCTGTCAGCTTTTGTGAGATGGCATCGACTTGTCCCAATCTTACTTATCTAAACTTACCTGTGCAAGCTCTAGTTTGTGAGTATTAGAAATAATGGCAACTAGAAATTTGAGCGCTCTCTCCGTTGTCTTTATTTTTCTTGTACTTATATTGTCACCCAAATTTTGTAGGTGTTGCCCCTAATGTTGATTCCTCATCAAACAGTTCAGCAAAGCGTGTAAGCCGAGTGAGAGAAAATCTTCCTGGTGGTGCGGAAACCCCATTTAACAAAATGGTTGAATGTACCCCTCTTGTAGAGGTATTTGAAATTGGTGTAACTGGCGAGTGAGTACTAACAGGTCATTGTTTTAATAGGAATTGACTCAATTTAATTTAAAATAGTTCTCATCTTTTACAGAAATAGCATAGTACCTAAAAAGCCAAGTAACCTGCGATGGGATGCTATGAGTTTGTCCTCTGTTGGTGGCTGGAAACATCTAATTGCTGTTACTCTTGCAAACCTTCCCATTAATAATGGAAAGTTTCTAGTGCCTGTAAAGTTTCATCTTTTCTTTTTAGTTTTTATTGCTGCATCCCAGCCATTTCAAACTAACAATATTTCCTTTTGTGCTTCTCTTTCTGTTTTTCAGATTTTGAGAGATTGTACCCTGCTGAAGAGTTTGAAGATTGTAGATCTGGGAAATGAAGCTGCCTGTGTGTATGCTCATGACTTGTACTGTGCTCTTCCACTGGGCAAAGCTTTGCAGGACTTCCAGTAAGTATCATTCTAATACTTTTTTGCAAAAATTCGATGTGTGCACGTAATTAATCACTATAATGTTGGTGTTCTCTTCTTTACTCTAGCTGGACACAATCTTATATAGGTTCAACTTCTAAATTGTGGACCGCATTGCAAAGCATTCCCACTTTGCAACGAGTGGCTCTTTGTCTACAGGGACAAAGCGAATTGGAGGAGCCTGACATTTACAAAACTATGGAAGAGTGCAAACGGCTTTCCTTCTTGCACTTGGCTACTTGTACCACTAAAGTTAAAGCTAAACTCATCAAACGGAACTTAATGGCAAGGTACTCAATCTCAATTCAGTGCTAAATCATTTGCCAAGCAACCACTTGACTATCTCATAAAATTGCTGTTCACAGATGGTCTGAGAGCCGCCCTCATCTGTGTTTGTGGCTAGGAATGCCTGGAGAACTGTCCGACTCAATTGAAACTTCTCCTGCTATCCACTCAGGAGAAATGCTCCAAGAGGGGTCGCGCATTATAGGCATTCCATCTCACAGTTTGAAGTTCCTATCAATTGGCCAGAGGGAGTGGGCCCCACACATGTGAAGTATGAGCAGTTCTTAACACAGTATGAACAGCAATCAATTAATTACATTTTAAATACAACCTCAAATTCATTTTATTTCAAGCAATTCAGATAAATATAGATTTTGTCAGAAACATTTTATAAAATTATGTCAGATAAAAGTAAATCATCACATGATAGATTGGAACCACCCAATAAAGAATAATACATTGATCTAAAATTAATGACTAAACAAATTTACAAATCACAACAGAGATTCACAAAGGCAAACAAATTTAGGCATGCATAATACACTCCTTTAAGTTCCATTCTTTGATAGATGAAAGGACTTGGTTCAGAACTGATACCCACTCACTCATTTCTTTTGCAGAGTCAAAACTTAAGAAATACCTGATTAGAAAAAAAAGAGGACAAAATGATTTCAGCACTTTGCATTTGAATGTAAGTTGGTCTGATTCATGGCTACCCACCTGACAACCGTGGTATCAGAGTTACATTCCATGATGGTTGAATTCATGTCATAAGGACTGCTTAGGCGAGTAGTCTCTAGCATTACTGTGCGGCTACGCGCGCACAGATGGCGAGGTGCAACCTCGACCTTCTCAGAAGAACAGCATCTCAAGTCAATAATATCTATTGGTACCTGAAATGAAACATCATTACCTGTTACTAGTAATTCAAGGAGTATGCTTTCAAAAAATTGAAGGTTTTTTTTTTACCTTTTCATCTTGATCGGCAGGATAATTCCAGAAGTGCAAACGTAAATCACTAAGATGGCACCAACGTCTTTGCCATGCATGACTTCTCAATCCAACTTTCTCAAGGATGGTGAGGAAACCACTCAGCTCGATGCTGTTAGTGAGACATGTCGACAGTCGAACTGACACACTACCACGAAGGGGAGACATTATGGGGACCTAAAATAAAGAAAGTAATATAATTCTTGACTCTTGAGATAAAATAAAGAGAGATCAAAGACTTCATAACAAACATACTTTGTCCAATTGTAAAGTCTGTGGCTGTGTGGAACTGATTTGAGAAAGGTCAACTGATACAGATCCCGAGAGAGCAAAGGCAGGAGTCCGCAAATGTAGAAGCTGTTCTGAACTGCCAGTGTGGTCCAAACATGACTTACTTCGGCGCCGAAGAAGTTTGCAAGCCTTACTAAGTTTACTTTTATGGCTGAGCTGTTGGAAACAAATTAAAAAGAAAAAACACAAAACAGTTTCATTAACAGCCAAATTTGATAGAATTCTCAGATTATATTCCAGGAAAAATGAAATTGCCCACCTGAGGTTTGTATGTACGCAGAGTGTAAATTTGCAATAATGCAACAAATGAGGCAGACAAGTTTGAGAGCTCCAGTTTACTAGTAAAAGTTATGAACTTCACCCCAGGTTCGTATGCCACAGCTTCTGATGCAATAACTTCTTGACCATGGCTTAACACACACAGAAACCATAGATCTTTGTCGTTTTCAGTTTTGCCCCATTTCAGAGAATCTCCTTTAATCTGAGCAGAAATTTCTGAGGCACATAATCGACCCTTGAAGTCTTTAGTGCTTTCAGGGTGAGGTAGAAGTCCTCTAATGTCATCCAGAACAGCCTTATGACGCATGGTTGCCAGAAGGAGTAATCGTTCAGCATCAACCAAAGATGAAGAATTGAAGAATGTTTTAGAAGATCGACAGATGGTCAAAGCCTTACTGGCCTGTGCGATAACTTGTTGGTGAGCATCAGCATCTTTCAGCAGGTGACTTACTTTATCATTGTGAACTGCACTTTTTGCAATACTGTAGGTACCTGCAGCAGGGACAGGAGTAGGTTTTGAAAGACGCACAGATGATCTTACGGTGCTGGTTGGGCAAATCTTTGTAGGAGTTCGGTAAGACTCGATACTATGAAGTGAATCTTCTGCAGAAAAATCTGTTGATCTATCATCAGCAATGGTTGAATTTAAATGGAGGGCTGATCCCAAAGCTTCCTCTAGAAATCTATCCATGTCATAAGTGTCCTGTAAAATCAAAAGGCAAGTACAGAAAATATCACTACTGAGTCTAAAACAAATAATTTGTTAAGGCTTCAAAACTGAAAGAAAAATGGCACAAACCTCAATATCATCTTCTGAATTTTTACCAAAAGAATATCCATCAGATGTGTTATCGCCTGTAAATGTTGTCAGGGGGGTGTTATTGATATTTTCAAACTTGCTGCGCACTGAGTGAACAAAAGAATCATGACTACTTTTTCTTGAGGCATTAGCAGTTAAGCGATTGCACTGTTCTTTTATCTTCTTCTCTTCGTTGGGAGATTTAAGACCTTCATCTGGACCTGCTCTTGGCAAACTTGGGTAGAGTCTCTGATCTTTGGACAACAAAGTGTTCTTCCGTGGTGAGAAGTCGGAAAGGAGTGGCGCAGTTGGTTCAGTTGAAATAGAGGTGCTCAATGCGCCAAGCTCTTGGCTCTTGGCTTTCAGTTCGTCCCTGCTGCTTGAAGTGCCCAGGCCATTTGGTGACAGCGATAAATCAGCACAGGACAGAGGACTCTTCCATAACGGCGACCTGTTGGTTTTGATAAGGGGACTGTTGTACACACTTCTAGCCGGTCTTGCTGGATACAGCAGGTCAGAGACTCGCTTTGGAGACTCATTTTCCTTTCCACCTGCTGAACGTCTCCTCATTTCAGCCCATGTTACAGGCATATCTAATCCTTTCTGAACGCTTGCTGCAAAAACACAATTTTCTAGAAACAATGCAACAAAGTGTATTAAAAATGTGAAGAACCCATGTATAGTCACCTTTGTCATTGGAGGATATCTTGCTTTGACCCAGGACACCTCCACGAAGCGCTTCCAGAAGTTCCTGCTTCCTACGCTCAGCTCGTTGGCGAATTTCCCTCTCTATTTCAGAACTTGTTGGCATGGTGGCGCTTTGAAATCAAACAGGCCAAAAGCCGGAGAAAAATAATATACCATAATGTCACTAACTCGCAACAGTTATGAACAATGAGACCAGAGAATAGACAAAGCCTAGTGAGAACTGTGCACAGTACTGACAGTGCACTAAACTCTTTACATGACAAATTGAATTAGTGGCGTCGTGGTCACCGTACCCATCCCACGCGACCGCAGACTAGGGGACCCAGCTTAACTTTTATTATTACGTTAGGGGAATGTATCAGTACCTACCTTCGGCGATTGTCACGAATTCCCAAGTAAGATGTGAAAAAAAATTGATGATGCCTTGATTCTCGAGAACACGTGGATGCTGCTCCAGTTGCAGTCACCTTGATGGACGATCCACTCAACTCGCGCAGCCGATCACGAATCACAACAGTCAAATGTCAAATCTGGGATGACAGCGTGTCCTGCTGGGGTTCCGCTTCCGATCGTCGGGTCGAGCGGGCCCGCTCGGCTCCTCCGGCTTGCCGTGGACGTGGAGTATGTACGGCGACTTGACGGCAAAATAGGCGACGAATTAATTCCCCGACTTGCGATTCGCGACGAAGACAGCGATCCGGGCCGTCCGAAGGGCGAATCGGGTATCGATTTCGTCGAAACGGGGAATTTGGCGCTGTTGGCCCGGCTAGGCTGGATTAGGGCTTTTGCTTTTCTCACGCTCCCGACTGAGGGGAAATTTCCGGACTTCCCGCCGAATTCTCCGGTGCTCGATGACGACTTTAGCGCTTTCTAGTGGCAACTTGGGTTACTCTTCTCTGGCGTTTGCAGCGACTTCCCTTTTCCACCAAGAGATGGCGCCACACTGGCGTAGCGTTACTGTTTTGAGAGCGGACAGGCCAAAACGCCGCCGACGGCCGCCGACGGCGGCCGACGGCCGACATCTTAGTTGTGTTGCTGCGCGTGTGTAGCCTGGTTCTGTGTCTGATGTTCCCCTCTATTCATCCTGAAAACGCCTTGTTTCCTCGCCTCTCGTGAATCAATTTCGTTGCATTATTCAACTCTCCGCCAACATGAGCGTGCACGACGAGGTTCTGAGGATCCAGAAGAAGCTGAGCAAAATTACGTCGGGTGAAGGGGTCAGTATTAACAGGTTCCCTCCGCTGCCGTTTATCGTCACTCCCGAGTGACGACGAAGTTGCTGTCAGAAAGCTGTTTTGTTGGGACTTCTGTGATGGAAAGTTGTCCTACGTGCTGCCCATGAAGCAAACGTGTGTAGCGCCTAGAACCGATAGTCACCTGATAGTTATTAGCGGGGCGGGAGTGGCGTCTAACCAAATTTGAATGTCCTGGCAAGTTCTTTTTCGCGCGTTCTTCAATTGCTGTGCCTTTCTTATGCCTCTTTCAATCACTTAAACTGGACACCCTTATATTTGTCACATGGATTGATCTGTATTTCCCCCTAATTTGTTCTTGATTTTTTGTCAGTTTTAATGTTGTCAGCTGCCTGTAGAGTGCAAATTTTGCAAGGAAGCATTCCTTAAGTTGTGAATCTATGCTGTATCAATTACGCCCTTAACACCTTTGTTTCCTATTCTTCAGGGACAGGACCAGGCCCTTGAACTCCTCAAGGCGCTGAAGGAGCTGGACGTCACCCTTGACATTCTGACAAAAACTAGGATTGGAATGACTGTGAATGCATTACGGAAGTCAAGTTCAGATGAAGAGGTCATCGCTCTGTCTAAAACGCTTATCAAGAACTGGAAGAAATTTTTACAAGGTATGGATCAGTAATAGTTGTTAATTCTTATGTCCCTTGGATAGGTTTATATTTTTCTGGTGTGTCATTTTTACTATAGGTCCAGCCACCCCTAACAATAAAGATTCTGCGAGCAGCTCTAAGGACAAAAAAGAAGATAAACCCAAAAAAGAAGATTCTCGTGAAAAAGAAAGAGAAAAGGAGAAAGACAAGGGAAACAGGCAATCTGCATCGTTCCCTCCAACCAGCAACACTACAGATGCTGTTCGGCTGAAATGCAGAGAATTATTGGCAACTGCCATTAAAGGCTCAGCTGGTAAGCATCTTGCTTTGTTCTTCCCTTTACACTGTTTGCTCTACATATGGCTCAATTTCTATGTGAATATTTATTATCACTTTCCAATGAACCTCCTTTTTAAATTTGTTATAGACATTCCTGAAGGCTGTGCATCTCCTGATGAATTGGCAGAAGAATTGGAAGAGGCCATTTACAAGGAATTTAAAAATACTGACAACCGGTACAAGAACCGTGTAAGAAGTAGAGTTGCCAATCTGAAAGATACCAAAAATCCAGAACTCCGACAGAATTTTGTCAATGGTGTTTTAACAGCTTCTAGGCTTGCTACAATGACAGCTGAGGTTAGTATATTTAAATGTGATTGATTTGGTTGATTTTTAGTTCCATTGCCTTACAACCATGCATTTTTATCAGGAAATGGCTAGCAGTGAGATGAAAGAAATCAGAAACAAATTTATGAAAGAGGCCATTAATGATGCCCAACTAGCCACAGTACAAGGAACTAAAACAGACCTGTTGAAATGTGGCAAGTGCAAGAAGCGAAACTGTACATACAACCAGGTATGTATCCCAATCATTCTTTGTTCTTCATTTCAAATACAAATGGCATGAAAAATAATGATAATAGAAACTTTATGTTTAAATTAACTTTTACCCTCTCCTCATTTCAGATCCAAACAAGAAGT
Source organism: Thrips palmi (assembly GCF_012932325.1). Classification (NCBI taxonomy): domain Eukaryota; kingdom Metazoa; phylum Arthropoda; class Insecta; order Thysanoptera; family Thripidae; genus Thrips; species Thrips palmi. Next base: position 12,516,854 of record NW_023144625.1, on the reverse strand, counting down.
GCTGATGAACCTATGACCACTTTTGTCTTGTGCAATGAATGTGGCCATCGGTGGAAGTTCTGCTGAGAACATCTACAGCTGCTTTGTAGCCCAGTTCACCGTACAGCTCTTCTTAGTGTGTTTATTTCACACTGTTTGTTTTATGTTTGACTTGATGGAACCTTTTTGTAAATTCTGTTGGATCCCTTTATTGGTCTGGTTTTGCAGTAAGTGTTGCCCTTTGATACACTGATCTGTATTTCTGTTTGGTTTTGAATCAATTAGTGTTGCTGAAAATAAGTAAAAATCAGAAGCAAAAAATATTCACATTTAAAAATTAAATTATGTACTATTTTTGTGGCTCTTGATAATTTTAGCACTGTCTCTGAGCTATGTGTTGCATATATTTTGTAACATTCTGAACAATGAAGTATGCAACACTTGAGTTACTCATTTAATAACTCATTCATTACGCACTTGCCTTTGTTCTTTATCAGTGTTGCCAATTTATAACAGACTTTTTAATTTGTTTTTTTTTCCTTGTTGAAAGTGAAGCAGCCATGTTAGTCCTTAGGCTCTTTGTACCTCGGTCTCATAGTTTCATTATTTCTGTCTTTTAAACATGTGGGTTTGGCTGGAGATAAGACCTCAAGACACTTGTGATAGTACTAACCCTAAGCTTGGGGTATTTTTTTCTTTTTTTGCGTGTGATGTAGATTTTCTTTTCTTCTTTTTTTTTCTTTTTTTTTTTTTTTGCTATTTAAGGTATCTTTTTACAAGATATATAAGTGTGTATTTCGTTCTGAAGACCAGAGTCTAACTTTGGTAAAGTCTAAAAGGAAAGCCGGTTCGTGCAGTTGGCACCCCAAACTTCCATTACAAATAGGGTTTCAGAAAATCCTGTTACAGTACAACCCATCTAATGGTCTTGTTGGAATGCTTATTCATAGGTATTACTCCCTGTTCTCTTTTTGCCTCACCATAATTTTGGAGCATCTTGATAGAACCTCCAATCTCCCAGTATCAGTTGGTTGATGTATTCGTTCTGTATGTGCAATAATAAATAATAATTAAATGCAGTTTTCTGTGCTTAACCCCCACCCCCTCTAGCATTGTTGTACAAGACTCACTAGACTTTACTTGGAAATGATACCAGAAAGTATTAACCACACGAGCCAATAGGATGTAACTGCCCTATGCTCACACTCAACCATGACTCAACCCTAACAACCGTCGTAGAATAACGTCGCTAGGGCCGCTAGAAATTAAATATTACCGCGCTCCAGGGTCATTAGACATCCCAACAACTGCTGAAACAATTAAAGAAAACAGCCGGCTGACCGCCGGTTAAGACGTCGAACACCTCGAACACGAATTAATTCGTGCAGTTTGCATTTCGGCGCCTATGTTCTTTGCAAATGTCTTGAAAGGGAAAGTAAAACGTTTTCTATGTAGTTGGCAACATTGAGGGAGGGGAAGGGGTGGTGGGGGAGGGGAGAGTAGGAGCAAGGGGAGGGGAGGGTGGCTGACGGAGGAGGAGAAAGAAAAGGAAAAAGAGAAAGAGAGAAGAGAAACCGCACGGAGGGAAGCTGGGCGGCAGCAAACATCGGGACGGGACGGGAGGCGTGCTTGGCTTTGTGTTGTCCGGAGATCAGCTGATGGCCCAGTTGACGGAATGAATTCCAATCAAGAAGTTCTGGTGAATTCCCAACCGCCCCGAGATACTTGGTCAGGTAAGACATTAGCAACGTCGCAACGCATGAATCTTAGTGCAGCACGTGTGTAAATGGCCCTAAACCCACAATCCTTGCCTTATCTACGCAGTGTCGCATCACCTTGGTCTCGGCAACAGCTGTAGTGCATGACGTTTCTAGTTATCTAGTTCCGCACGTTTGTTGAAAATGCCGTAGTTGTAACCCGGAACAGTGGTAAAATGTGCCATGCCCTTGCGCAGCTCTTACCATTGTGTGTTCAGGGGTGTGGAAGAGGTATGCTTTAGGTTATGTGCATAGGATGGCAAAAAATACATTTCTTATTAAAGCATGCTTTATCGCGCCTAACTCGCGGTTGTTGTGGTCTAGTTGTTGACGTGGCCTTTGCTGTTCAGTTTTAAGAAAATTAGAAGGTGCACCGTTTCTGCAAGCTTATTCTTTGTCCTTGGCCTTTTGATGGAGCTCCATTTTAATTGGCTGTTTTCACATTTCAGGTTTACCAGAGAACGAAGAAGAAATGGAGGCTTTGGTTATGAATCCCGAGACCCAGGGGTCCAAATCTTCTGATATGACCCATTGTTATGGTACAACCATTTCAAAGGATGTTCCGAGTGTTGGAAATGGTCAGCGAACCAACCTTGAAGGCTCGCCTAGCTCGAGCAATGCACCTTGTCCTGACATATGTAGTGATCAAGAAGTGGACAGAATGAAGCGTCGTTTGCGATTCTTTTTTATGAATCCTATTGAGAAGTGGCAAGCCAAGAACAGGTTTCCATACAAGTTTCTTCTTCAGCTTGTCAAGATCTTCCTGGTCACAGCTCAACTGTGCATCTTTGCTCACAGCCGATACAAGCATGTGAACTACGCATGGGACAACAGAGTCACATTCTCCCACCTGTTCCTCAGAGGTTGGGACACAACAAGAGAAGTTAATTCTTATCCCCCAGCTGTGGGTCCTCTTGCCTTGTATGCCAAAGAAGACTTCTTTCTCACCATAGACCATGCAGTATCTGGATATGGGAATCTCTCCGATGCCATCGGTCCGTACTCGTATGATACTGATGACAATCACATGGCGTCACCTTTGCTGTGTCTTCATCATTACAAGGAAGGAACCATCTTTGGTTTTAATGAGAGCTATGTCTTTAACAGTGAGATAGATAAGACATGTGTCAACCTGACAGTCCCTCACAATGCCTCGCAATTCTCAAGCAAAGACTACTTGCGCAGCTTAGGGGTTGATGTGAACTTCTCTGCTTTAGTACGAGCTTCTCTGGCATTCGCTGTGAAGACTGTTAATTTTAAAGCTGCCAGTGCCATTACGCCTCCTGACTGCTACCGGTTTGATGTGCAGATTGATATGGACAACAGTGATCAAGACGGGCAAATGTTATTGTCTCTTGAAGCTGAACCCATGAGGCTTGTGTGCCAAGGTGATGTTGAATACATTACTGATAACCGCTTGGACTATATTTTAGGAAGCATCCTCAACTCTGTTGTTATTTTGGTTTGCTGCTGTTCTCTCTTGCTCTGTGGAAGAGCAATCTATCGAGCTCAGCAATTGAAAAATGAGACCATTCATTTCTTCCAGACAGTCTACGGCACAGTAAGTTGAATTAAATTCCAGTATTTTTCTGATTTTATTGTCGAGTTGAGCTTTATTTAGTCTTTTCTTCTGTTTGCAGGTGCTTAGCCGTGAAGGCAGATTGGAGTTCCTGAATTTGTGGTATGTTATGATCATTGTGAATGATATTCTCATCATTTTTGGATCAGGAATCAAAGAGCAAATAGACAGGAAGCAACTGGCTGGTGATCAATGGAATATTTGTAGTGTGTTTCTGGGTACAGGAAACTTATTGGTATGGTTTGGTGTCCTTCGATATTTAGGATTTTTCAAGACTTACAATGTGGTCATTTTAACTCTTCGCAATGCTGCTCCGAAAGTTGCCAGATTTTCCCTGTGTGCTCTACTGATCTACGCAGGCTTCACATTTTGTGGGTGGCTGGTGCTTGGGCCTTACCATATAAAGTTCCGTTCTCTGGCAAGCACATCAGAATGCTTGTTTGCTTTAATTAATGGTGATGATATGTTTGCCACATTTTCTATAATGCCTTTGAAATCGCCAATGCTGTGGTGGTACTGCCGCTTTTATCTTTACACATTCATCAGTTTGTACATCTATGTTGTGTTGTCTCTGTTCATTTCCATCATCATGGATGCGTATGAAACAATTAAGCTCTATTACAAAGAAGGGTTTCCCAAGAGTGATGTCCAAGCATTTATGGCCTCATGCACTGATGAAGCTTCAAGTGGTGTATTCCGCAGTGGCTCGTTCTCAACTTCATTTTCATTGCGTTCTTGGTTTGACAAACTCTGCTGCCGTTTACCTATTCGGAAGCCCTTTTCAGGTGGATCTAGTCGATTCATGTAATTGAATTTTGTATTGAGCAGCCAATTGTGATATATTCTACTTCTTAATCATGTATCTCATCTTTTTATTAGTTCCTGATGCCATTTAGCTCAAAATTGTCCTTTTCTTGTGAGTTTAATGATATTAGCTTAAATTTTAGATAGCATCAGTAGAAGTTTACATTTTTATCGTTAATTTTTTTAAATGATGTGTGATGTAACATGCAATGATCTCGTAGTGTTTTTAGTTATATGTGAAGTGTTACCTTCTTGAATGTCATTCATTCATAATATTGAGCTAAGTGCTTGCTCAAGTAACAAGTTTCCTGTAGCGCAAATTTATGTAACTGTATTTGTTTCCTTAGTGTTGATCTTGGTGTTCTTTGTACTGTTTTCAAAGCTTTATGTAATGTTAATCTTAATGAAAGAAATTTATGCCTAGTGATTTATTTGATAAGTATCTTGCTATTGTGGATAATAAACAAGACATATTTTTTAAATCTGCTGTTGATCTCAAAAACCCAGTCATTGGTTTTAGTCCTCCTCAAATTGAAAGAGTAGCTGAGATATTGTTGCATTGGACATTGAATACCTACTGGAAACAGATTTCCCAGGCTGTCTTCTAGTCTACTCCACACCTACACCATTGCTGCAAACGATCTCACCTATGAAAGTAGGTCAGGTTGAGCTTCAAGCTGGAGGAGTTGAACTCCCGATCAAATTGGCGTGGATAAATCCGGTTTTGTGACATACAACCAACGCGGTCGACGACGTTGCGGCGTGCAGGTGGGAGCATTTCAAACATGGCGCCACACCGCGCTCACCGCATCCGTCCCCTTCTCCCCTCCCCCTTCCCCCTTTTCCACCTGTCCAAGGTGCGCTGGGGAACGCATTCCGTGGCACTTGTTGTTGTGAAATAAACAAATGAATGTTTTAGGGCGTTGAGCTTCACCTGCACAGGTGTCAGGGGGTTTGACGAGCTCATGAGATTCAGCAGCTCGGATTAAGGTATTGTGTTCATTTTTATTTCACATTTTCTAAGTATATTAAACAATAGCAATTGCATGTTTAACTCCATATGCCAGCTAAGATGACCCCCATTTTCCCTTATATTTTCCCTCAAGACCTGTTTAACCTTCATTTCTGCCCTGCCTGACGGGGATGGGTACCCAATAGTGTGATTCATACTCTTTCTCTCTCTATTTTGGAAATGATTCAGATGGATCCAAACCCTGTACCCCAGCCAGAGTCACCTGAACCTGGAGCAACAGTTCCAACTGCTAATGCTAAGCAAACTTCCTCATCAGACGCTAAGCCTGGTGGTTGGGTAAAATTTGAAGATGAATCTGGTTCGAGCAAAGCAGAGGGAGCAGTCGTCGCTGGGGAGGCAGTTGATTCAACCCCTAAAAGAGTAGTCCGTCCTCGACCTGAAGACTTCAGTCCTGTGCCTGAACAGGAACATGTCGACAGAACGAACTTGCCAGTGGCAGCAGTGATAAGTGCAGAAACCACTCATGTCAATGTAAGCCGCAGCAGTGTCAGTCGCTCTCCTTCCAAACCTGTTGACACAAAAATTGATCTGCACACTGTCAACTTGCGTGAGACAAATGGCACAACTTCCACCAATACCAGTGCAGGGATTATACGCCAGGGCTTTGGTGAGACTAAACTTTAAAACTTAAATAGCCTGGTCTATTTTTTATTTCAACTTCTTTGTAAAATATTTTCTAGTTCATTTTATTAAGTTTACTTTTTCTTCCCTGTCAGCTAATGGTGATATAATAGTTACACTGCTACCTGTGAATACTCGTTTTCCATGGATTACTCCTGCTCAATTCCGTCCTGAATTAGTTCCTGAGGAGCTTATGGCACAAGGCCTTACGGTATGACTTTGTGGATGATTACAAACACCTGTTCCTCCATACTTCCTTGATAATCTTATTGACCTAGTTTCTTTGTTTGTTTAAACTCTCTTAATTTCCTTTCCAGTTGACTGTTGAAGACTACGTTCATATCATGGAACTTTTGACAAATGATGTCCGATTCCATGCTTATAATATTTGCTATAAGCGAATCCTAGTAGTTTGGATACTGACAGCATTTATAGTCTTGCTGTCACTCCTTTTTTCTGGTGTTACTGGCCTCACACTATTCGGCCTAGGAGTCATGTGGCTTGTCTTAAATGCTGCAGCAATTTTTCTCTGTATGTGGGTAAAAATCAAGCTGAACTACAATTTGGAACGTTGCATGGCAGCTGTTAACAAACATCTTCTTCGGCACAAAATAATTTTGGGTTTGGATGATAGAGGAAAGTTGTCTTGCCACAAAGTGAATCTTTGCTTCATTTATTTTGACACAACAGATTGTATTGTAAGTATTTCTTTAAGTTCCTGCATTTATTGTTTTTAATGTGAATTTTTCCAAGCATTTTTTAACTGAAAAAAAAATCTTTCAGAAAAAACTGCAGGAAGTAATCGAAAGAGAAGAACGTGAAGGACGTCCCGTTAACCGTGAAGAAACAACAGAGGAACGAAGGCAAAGGTTGCAGTTCCAACAACGTATGGACATTGAAGACAATGATATAATAATCCAAGGAAGCCAGACCACCAGAGTTTCTCGAAAACAGGTAAATATATATTGTCTTTTCTACCTTAATCCTGTTTTTAAGAGATAAGTCTATTGATCCATGATGGATTTTTAAACTGTTTCTTATTAATATTCCTCCCTCTGCTCATGAAGGGTTAAGCTGCTATCAACTATTGCACCATTTGTTTCTAAAAAAAAATTTATGTTCAAGAAATTTTAATGATGCTCTTTGCATTTTGTTTAAGTATTAATTTAGATCACAAATTCTTTGTCTCTCAGAGTTCACTTTAACTTGGATCACTGGTGTGACTGTTTATCAGTGGCTTTGTGCTATAAAACTGTTTGCTGCTCATGTCTTTTATTTTTTTTTGTCAAGTTTTGATTGCTATTTGGGTAGAAAAGAAGAAATGAAACTGCATCAAAAATCAAACTGTATTTTCCTTTTTTATTTCTTATTTATTTTAGAGTATGCTTAATCATATTTTGAATCATTCCTTACTATTCTAAGTCTATCAATTTGTTAATCAATTCAGTGTAGCTCTCTCTTTTCTACCCAATGCTTAGCAGAATGCAGCTTGTGTGGCGTGGTGAGGCATGCGGTGAAGTGTGTATTGGGTGGCGCAGGAACGAGGGGAACAGTTGCTGGCGCGGTACGTTCAGCGTTGGAGTAAGGACTTTCTTCGGCGGCGTTTGGACTGGACATTGGATGAGGCTGGAGGCAACCCAATGAATCCCCGTCATCTGAGTTCTGCACAATGTCCGTGTCAGTTTATTGAGGAACATCTGCGAAACAAACCCAGACATGATACCCGCGCTTGTTGCCCTTGTTGGAGTGCATGGCTCCAAGACAGAGGCATTAACTAAGCAATATTTAAAATTTTAGCTAGTATTTTGTTTCTGGCATTTGCTGTCTGCAAAACAAAACTATGATGTTAAACCTTATGAAAGTGTCTGCTTGTAGTGGCTGGCCTGGATTGTGAAACCATGAGAATCAGCTAGTCATGCATGTTTACTGGAAACTAATGTTGCAGGTGCAGCTTTTAGCTTTGGGGTTGCTTCTGGTGATGGTGTCAAGTTACTGCTGATGTTGGAGCCCTTCTCTGTCAAAAGACGCTAGAATTAATCTTGAGCTCTAATTTGAAAATAGCAACAAATGTGTGCAATGTTTACTGTCCAGCTTTTCAATATTGGGATGACTGAGTCGGGTGGAAGCATGTTGTGCTGCTTTCTAAGGTGGCGGGTTGTGTTGCATGCAGGAACGTGCGGAGTTGTTGCTGCTACGCTACTCGTCCCGCTGGGTGAAGCAGCTGGTGCGGCGCCGATTGGACCTGGCTGTGGATGTGTCGGAGAGAACTGGCGCCACATTCCCCCCTCCTCCGCCGCGCCACTGTGCAACATCGCGGTGCCCCTGCCAGTTCATAGAGGAACACCTCAAGTATAAACCTAGAGGCAAGTTGACGCTGCGACAATTATGCTATTTACCTGACGTCTAAGTAATATTGCATTCCTAGTTTTCATTCCATTTTATTTCGTATTTCTTTTATGAGAAAGTAGAACAAGTCATTTCATGGGGTTTAAGTTATTGGAGTGTACAAAATTGAGCTCAGCTCACTTGTGATGGTATGTATGAAATTAACAATTTCTTTTAGGTTTAACTCATTGTGAGGTGATTTTTCCCATGAAATTTTATGGGTTGAAAAGTTTTAACAAAACTTATAATGGGCAAATTTTGATAATAAAGGTCTTTATGGGATTTCACTGTGGTTTGAAACCTTTGATTCTTTGCATGTTTGTGTGTCATCTCACGGGTTAAATGTTCTATGTCTTGGTATGTTAGCATGGCTCAGTCTTGGTGGTTGCTACGCTAGGGGACCAAATCTCACTTTAAAAAATTATGAATTACCATGTGCTTATACCAAATTTGGGATTAGAGCCATGAAGGCTATCTACTTAATTGACATTATTTCACAGTTCAAGTGCTGTGCCATAAAGGCTGAGTCTTTGTTCCTGCTTATGAATACATCAGAATCAGAAACTATTTTATCAAAAGTGTGATCAATGAAATATTACTGTCTTATCCAGAACAGACCTTCATATCATTTGTCACAAAATTTCTTGAAGTTGAGATTTTATATAAATTGGAATTTTTGAGTCTGAAATTTAAGTCTGATATTCTGCATTTCATATCTTGGACTAGAAATCAGTGCCTTGTAAAGAAAAAGAAGTTGCTGCAATTAATTTTCCCTAACATGACTATAGTTATAAATGTATAGGTATTGAGGTTGGTTCTACCACATTTGAAAGTAATGTTTGTGCCATATGCTAGCTTGCCCCTGAATATTTTGTTTCCAATATAAACCCCCCTTTTATTTGAAAATGTAGTTTAAACAACCCTAAGCAGTAAGCCATCCTGAATTTCATGATGGAACCATTTTAATTTGTGCGTTATACTGGCTCACAAAGGGTTGTTAGCAGAGGGAAGTTTTCCATTACTTTATCTAACTAAAATATGCTGCTCGGTTGCACTTCTATGTCAGGTTTGTACCATTTCTATGCCTAAGGCCAGTGGTTAAAAAGTTGTGCTTGAGTATCTTATGATTATCATTACCCAGCTAACTGTCGGCTGACATTTTTTTAAAATGTGAAGTTACCTGTGTATCCTCCTTTAAATCAGTTAGAGTGCTTTCTAACCTGTTTACCAAATAGAAGTAGCATGTGGTACTTCAGGTGGTGGGGCTTTGCTACCTCTTCTGGTGATCACAATCACCTGCAAGTCCAATGCATTCATTTTTATTTGTTTTGATTGGTGGAGACATTTGAGTAAAAGTCCGGTGAGATAATCATTTGAAAACTGACAAGTTCTGTCCAAAATTTACACATGATACGTGCTGTCAGGACATTAAAGGTAAAAGGAATTAAAAGTTGCAGGCTTTATAAAATAAAATTCAGCAAATGATCTCCACTAATTCCAAATTTTTAAGGTACCTAGAGAAGATGAAAATGTTCAGTTTTATTTTAAATGCACCACACTCAGCTGTTAGTTTTTCAGCAAAAGCAATCTCATTCAGCAGAGTATTTATGAACTGATTTTTAAAAATCTCAGTCGAAAAGAAATCCTTGATGGAAATCAAACTGCCTGGTACCTGATATTTTAAGGCAGTGTGTATTCTAGATGAGCAGGCTTTAACTTATGTCTGCATGCTTTATTTCTGTACTTGAAGGTTTTGATTTTGTTGTTTTAATGAGGTCATCATGACTCCATGGGTTAATTTTTAGTGATTAGTTTTATGTAAGTTTTAATATTCTGTTGACCTTTCCATTGTACTCTTTGTACTTAATCTCAAAAGATTTATAGTTGTTTTTGATGTACTATACATATACTATACACACATTTATATCCTAAGATTTTATGAAATTTTTTCTTCTTCAATGTTGTCCATCCATTATGTGATTATCAGGGACCACCTTACTTCAGATGATTCCTGTAGAGCTCATGCTCAGTATTATGATATCCGTCCTGTCAAATTTTAGGTGTTTATTTTATATATTATATGGAATGTATTGTTCATTGTCTTAAAATTAAAGATGAATTTATTCTGTTGATGTGTTCTGATCTATATTCTTAGGCTTTAAAACCTTTATGTTAGGCTGGGTTCCTTTCAAACAAGCACTTCAATAGTGACACTAACTCAAACAACTGCTGAATCTTATATCTTTTGCTTATTTTGCAAGCAGCCAATTTTCGGAAATTGATGGTGTCTCTTATCCGAGCTTAGAGTGAGTAAGGTCCTTGGTACCATCAGCAAAGTTTTTCATGGTTTGTTTATAAAACTTTTACACTGCTTACACTCTTTGCACACTGTCGCTTTTTCAGTCACTTTTCCAAGTGTGTTTTCTGTTATGATACAGTTTGTAATATGCCATAACATTTGAGTACATCAGCTCCTGTTCTACTTACATACTTGTAAATACAAAACCTAGCTTTCATTTTATATTAACAAATACACTGTGCATTTCACCTAAGTTTGATTTGCACTGTACTTGTCAAATTTAAGTTCTCAGCATTGGTGTGTATAAATGTTTCATGCACTCCTTATCTCCTTAGGCTATCAGCCACAGTGTCAATGCTTGTGAACCCCCTGCCCATTTCCCATTTTAGATGTTGTCATTAGTACGGTGTTCAAATGGCAGTGGTACTGAGCTTGGTTTCCACTTGGGGGTAAGTTGCTATCCTTTCTTTATACTCCATTGCTTTATTATTGACTATCAAAGAATATCTCACATTCCTATTTGTGTAGACATTCAAAGTATATCGTCTTTAAGTTCCAATTCCACAAATTCCATTAATGTTAAGGTTTTGGTTGGCCCTTGCTTTGAATTTGTAATCCATCACCCGCTTTCTTAGACTGACTAATTATTTCAACATAAATATCAGAATTTTTTGGTGAAGGGCTGTCATTTAATCCACGTTGCAATAGGATGATAATAAGTAAGAGGGAGTTCTATTGACATGTCATCAGATGAAAACTTACATGTTTGTAACTGTAGTGTTCATTTATTTCAAGCTGTGCATTATTATTTATTTTTGAAATTTCAGAGGCCTGTAGTATCTGCGCTGTCATGGGAGAGCCCAACTACGTAATTTACTGAGCTGTCCATCATCAGAAACAGCTTATAGCTACAGGATTCTTCGACAGAACCCGAGCAGTCTTCTTCTAAGAAATGTCCGTCCTCCAGCTCTCGGGTGAATTTGTTATAAAGTCCTCTATTCTTTTAACTTTGTTATTATTTATAATTTTAAGAAGAATTTTTTAATCTTGTTTCTTGTACAGACATTTTACAGTTACTTGGGTGTTGTGTTGTATTTGTTGGTACATACCTAGTGGACCTTTATGTATACAAAAACTTAGTTGTGCGATTTCATTTTGTCGATGTTTTTAAATTTCCATGAACTTTCTTGGTCTGTACAAAGATAGCATAAATGTTATGTTTGTATTTGATAATTTGTAGTTGAACCTACCAATGTGTGCCTTATCTAACTATTTCTTAATTATTGCTGCACTTCTGCATTAGCATTACTCAGTCTTAAGTGCCATGGGATGCACCATGCAAGAACAGAGCTGCAACGATGGTTGTTGTCTGCATGATGCATTGTTAGTGCTTCGACCAAGTCTAATCTGTTTAGGGTATGAATCTACACCAATTTTCCCATATTTTTGATAATTGTGTATATTATGAATGGAAAGACGGATCATGTGAGAGATTAGCTTGAACAGCAAATATTGTACTAAATGTATTTCTCATATGCATAGGTTAATTGTTATTTTAGTGCCATTGAAATCCGAGATCAAAAAGGAAAGCTTTAGTAAGAAATTAATATCTATACATGATTAGCTCACCATCGTTTCATCTTTGTGAAGTGCAAAGGAAGTACACAACAGAGAGAGTATGAACCAAAATTTCTTTCATTACCTTTACGAAACTGTACATATACATAAATAAAAGAAATTCATAGAAAATTAAATATTTTTCATATTCTAGGTGCATAAGCTTTAGATTGGGGCCATAATAATCGTTTGACATAATCTTGTTCATTGGTTAAAAATTTAATGAGGAGTGGCTCTAGAGGCTCACTACTTCTCGCCATTTGTCGTCTCATAGCAGACTTAAAATCTTCCTTGGCACCTTTATCTACACCTCGAGTAGATATTCTTCTTTGGCTGCAAAACGCGGAAAAACAAACATGTGTTACGGTTAAGCAAACTATTAAAATTCAAATGATCACAAAAATAACTACAATCAAGTTACCTAGTTAACTGAGTGCTGGATGGAGGAGCAATTTCAAAAGCTACAGGGCTATCTTGCTTTGTTGCAAGATGCATGATTTCTTCTAAAATATCAGCATTGACTATGTAGTTGGTAAATATTGGGTAGGAAAAAGATGGACGGGAGCGAATGTGTGATATGAGTTGGCCCAGTAGATCAAGTGCACCTGGCATAGGTTGTTCCGAGTCTCCCAATTCAAGTTGAAGCAATACCAACATATTTCCAACACACATGTCAATCTCTGTTGTGGTAGCACCCCCACCAGTTGGTTGAGATACAAAATGCTGCTGTAAGAATCAAGAATGCTTTTCATGAATGGGAAGTATCAGCGAAAAATGTTATTTGATTGGTTAAAGCATTGGTGACTAACCTGCAGAGCTGACAATATGAGATGTGCACAGTATTGAAGAACACAAGTGCGGGAAAGAGGCAGCAAATGAATGTGACGCAGGGAATAGGTGGCTTTCAAAAGATTTGATGACAGGGACCCACCAGGAGGTAAACAGCTTAACATACTAACTACTTGCAGTGCTCGGTCAACAGCAGCCTTACAACAGAGAAGGAAGAAAATTATTTTATTTGTAATGGTTGCAAAGACAATGAACAACTAACAAAGTGTATATGTAAGTGACCACTAACCGGAAGCTGCCTTAAATAGAAAAAGGCAGAAGCCAGGCGCAGGTTTCGCACCAAATTAATATTGTTCTGGGCTGTGGTAGAATTTTGGATCTGCCCTTGATTTTCTGGTTTTTCAAACTGCAAAAGGTTGTTTACCATTTCATTCACATCTCCACGATAGAGCTGCATATCTTGATGAAAAGCAGCTAGCCACTGATCCACACCAAGCACTTGGAGAAGTTTACTAACTCCTAAAAGAAGAGAAATTTATTTTGTAAGCAGAACAACATTTTGTTAACAGGACTCGCATGAACCACAGTTGTTTCACAACAAAAATTGTAGCACAGTCAAACCCTAGGTAATAAGAAAATTTGACAATATGCTGCATTTTTTACCTCTATAAATTGCCTCTTGAGAATTAACCATATTCCAGCAACGGAGAGCTGCAGTAAAATTGTTAACAACGTTAGTTGAGACGGCACGTTCTCTTCCAGGATTATTTTGAGCATTGCTTGCTGTTCCCGAAGAGGCATTTGTTGCACTTCCAGCATTTAATAGAGTATGTGCATCAACAGTGATCAATGGGATTGTTTCTATGATAGAAAAAGATGACACCTATTAAGACAAACTGAGCAGATGAATAAAGCCTAAATAATTGCATTAAAAGTTCATGCACATTACCATCGCCTTTACGCCGCTTTGCTGGTGGTTCTGACACCTCACGATCAGACATGGTCATTACAAAGGATTCTAGCAAAATAAGCTGGTGATCTCCTGAGAAATAAAATTTGGTTGAAAATCATGACAAAATTGAACAGAAGTTTTAGTTCAGCAGAACAGACCTGCTTGCAGGGAAGACATGTATTCTTGTAAACAGCGTAAGAAAAAGATTGCTGTACAGTGAATATGTTGTCGTACTTCATGACTCTCAGGATCTAATGGTTGATGCAAATGCTCATTCTTGTCTAAGAGCTGTTGCCAGTAGTGTTCACGGCCCCTGAGAAGAAAACCCACTAAGATGAATTTGCCTAACAGGCAAGTGATAGGAAATGTTGCTTACAACAATGTGCAAACCATGGTTGACTAAAGACAGCGGACATGTCCCAATTCAACATTAGGCCTATGGATCTAAAACCTAAGAAAAGTTTATCCCATGGATCTGGTTCATTAGAATCCTGAAATAAAACAGGAAATTTGAAATCAATTTACAGTAAATACATAAATACATAAAACATCATAGCTCATCAAATGATTGAGCTGCAAAGTATGATGTAACCCCAAGACAGATTGAAAGCAAGCTCCTACTGCAAACTTCCCGCATGACCACCCTGGCTCGCCTAAGAGGAGCAGAGTCTTTAAAGACTGCTTATACTCAATCTGTGTGGGGTGGGGGTGTTTGGACCACCAGATACTTACTGGAGACATCAAGCATGACACATAATATTCTATCATCTTATGCATCAGTCGATACAACTGTCGTGGAGGGAGCTCAACAGGAATTGGGCTGGCTCCCATTAAAGGAACCAACTCACAGACTGCAAGCAAAGGACACATTGGAAACCAGAGTAGTGCCAAAAACAACAAATAAAACATCAAAATTGTTCTCACCAAGTAGTTTTCGATAACAGTTGTTTGCTCCTTGGAAATGGCTGTGCTTTTCTGCAGACAGCAATGTGTCAACTAGGCGAGGCTGAAAACCAAAAGCAAAAATGGGATTGTGGTACTAATATGGCACCACACAATAATTTAATCCACATGTTGGACACTTACACCATGCTTTGCTACAGCATGAGGAAATCGGGAGAGAAGGATCATGAGCAGACGGCAGTGCTCCATTGTATCCTTGCTCCTATCCGCAGTCACCTGCAGCAACTGCTGCTGTGCATCTGTGGGAGAAAAAAATGAAAAAAAGGTGAGTATCAGAGGTAGAATTCAACTATAGATTTCTTTACCCCCCATGCAAGTAATAAGGGTAGGGAAACAATAATATTTACCTGTGGAAAGGCTTGCAAACATCGCACGAAGAAAAGTTGGCTCTGGATCTCCGCAGTCTGATCTAAGAGCTTTAGTCAAAGCCTCAACTTCATTCCAGAGCTCTGTGTCCCCTTGAAATTGATGCAATCTATTGTCAGTGAAATAACAACAATTATTTGAAAAGTCACAAAATTGACATAAAATTTAGAATGACGCTCCACTTACAATGTTTCAAAACATTTGGCTGCTTCTTTCACATTTTTAGCTGACTTAACTATGTTATAGGCTTCAAACTGAAAAGGAAGAAATTTGAAATAACAGTTCATGATAAAATGAAAAGTTCAAACGGAGAAGCTAATGTAGCGATTACCTGTACTGCGAAGTTGTTTGGATACAAAGTTTTAGCTGTCAACATCCATGCCTTAGCAGAGTGTGGATCCACTGTGAATGCTTGCTTGGCACGGAGAACTAAATAATCTTCATCAGAAAGCAATAGCGAATCGCTTGTCACAGAAGCCATTGTGACAGGCATTGGAAATTTCACCGGCTGGAACAGTCCCCAAAATAAAGTTTTACATTTTCCATGCTTTAAAGCTCCACAATGAGAGACAGGGATGAATTATGAGAGGCCTCGATGCTTACGTAGCTACTTTTTCAAGTGTCAACTTCACAGATCGTAAATAAGTAAATAAAATAGTGGTTATGTCCATCAAAAAGATCAAACAACCAAAACCAAACAAACAAAAAAGCACTAGAAAAAGGGGGGGGGATCAATAAGTCTGCCGTGTGCCTGCTCATTCACTCCTTCGTCGTTCGTGAGGGTCACACGGAAGAAACTGTGGTACTAGTAGGCTGCTAAACATGGCGACTGCGGTCAAGTTGTTTGCCGTTGCAAAAGCAGGTAAATTACACAATTCTATAGGTTTCAAGTCGTAAGTGCAGAATATTCTTCTGCCAGTGACAAATTCTATGAGTTTAATTTCTTTACGTGTCCGTTCTTACCTTGACAGACAAGATATCTTGTCCACGATCTCTTTTTCTGCTCCTAGTCTACCAAGGGGGTTACACGAACTCTCTGCGTTATGCTTGTCACTTTCATTTAGGGTCTTAACATCCACTCCTTCTAAGGGCCGATGTTTTGGTTCCCTCCATGTTATTCGCTTAGGACCTACTCATTGCTGTCGAAACACTCACGTTTGAGGTTATGTCATTTGCTCCAGGTGTTACACCTGCGCTTCGGCCAGCTGTACTGGCCCGAATGCTATCAACATCAACACCCCAGCAATCTTACAAGAATATCAGCAGGCCAGATAGCAAGACTGACTGGCCCAATATATTGGATGAGGCCATTTCTACCCTTGCCCTCAAGGAAATTCTTGTTGGTGAGTGTTGAGCTACATTATAGATCAATTGTCATATTCTTGCGACAACCTCTTTCTGACTTTTGAAATTCTCTATTGACAGGATTTGGTCTTACATTGGGTGTGATGTTCAGGGAGCCTGCCACTATCAACTACCCTTTTGAGAAAGGACCTCTCAGTCCCCGTTTTCGAGGAGAACATGCTTTGAGGCGCTACCCTTCTGGGGAAGAACGTTGTATTGCTTGCAAACTTTGTGAAGCCATCTGTCCAGCTCAGGTATGACAGGTGACACAATGGCACTGTATGCGACATTCTCCGCAGGCGTGTATTAATATCATTGTGTGTGCGTAGGCAATCACCATTGAAGCCGAAGAACGAGCTGACGGAAGCAGACGAACCACCCGTTATGACATTGATATGACAAAATGCATTTATTGCGGATTTTGTCAGGAGGCTTGTCCAGTTGATGCCATTGTTGAGGTATGTCATACATACTGTAAATTCTTGTAAAAGGGGTTTTAACTTTCAGAAATAATATCATGTTTCTGTTTGTTTGCAGGGCCCTAATTTTGAATTTTCAACTGAGACCCATGAGGAGCTGTTGTACAACAAGGAGAAGTTGCTGGACAATGGTGACAGATGGGAGCCTGAGATTGCTTCAAATATTCATGCAGATCACTTGTATAGGTAGAATTTTTTTCTGATAATGAGCTGCATTAATGATCAACAATGCCCTAAATTAGAATTCAAATGTCTAGGCATTGGCCAATTATAAATACTGTATAAAAATTGAAAATAAGCTTAATTGTTGGCATTACAATTATTGAAAATTTAATATAATAATAAGGTTGGTAATGAGATTACTTTGCCAACCTGGAAGCTATTTGTCACATTTTTTCTTGCAACTGTGATTGACAAATCTTAAATTTGTTTTGGCAAAACCTCATTTGCACCCCTCACAACCTGATAATAAATGGAAAATTTGGTGTTAAGGTTATGTCATGTAGCCATTGGAATTCTTACAAATCAAGGTTCAACAATCACATCACACTCAAAATTTGCTTTATTTATGGTCGAAGCTGGGACCCAATTGCATGAGGCAATAAATTGAAATTCTAATAGGAACTAATATTCACACAACAATTCACGGTATGCATTGTATCAAATGAACACTCTGGCATTGAGCACCAAAACACATGAGGAATACTGGATCTGGCGGCAGCGTGCACAAATGAAGTGCTGTAATAGAACACACAACACCAAACATGTGAATATGAAAATACAACAAATTTCGACTGTGAAAATAATGAACACAACAGCAAAGTTCTTAGTTAAACCTTTCATATTATATTTTAAAAGTGGCTTCCCCACCAGTTAATTTGGAAGACATCACTTCAAATAAAAATGAGTAACAATACAGCCCATTCAATTTTCTGAGATATGGACCCTACATAAAGATGTATGTAATCTTCAAAGCAGAGGTTCTGCTCCAAAAGTTTTCTTCTTGAATATGCACTTTCCTTTCAGAGACTTGGCTGGTTATGGTGAAAGTTAGAGACCCCAACAGAAACCCCATTTAGTGACATTGAGCAAACACTGTGAAAAAATACGAAATTTTCTCAGGAATGAGACTATCACTTCCCTAATAGAAACACACACATACATACACATATATATGATATAATTTATTGTATTGTTACACCCCTAGAAAACAGTAACCACAAAATCACATGTACTAATACCACCATCCTGTATATGAAGAAGGCTTGAACAAAAGAAAGATATTCTGAACTCTTATTTACACATAGGGTAACTAAGAAACAACTTGTATCACATATCAGAGCAAGGCGTATAGAAACCCTTACACCTTGTACAAGTTTTTCACCAACAAAACAATGTTGAATAATAGGAATATAGTGGCCTTAATTACAAGCCACACAGTATCACCTCACCCAGGTGTTAGGGTTTTGTTAATCTTCATATCACATTCAAATAAACTGTCAAATATGAAGAAGAACGTATTATAGATCTGTTAACACAGTTCAGTCCATCGGACGCAAGATCAGCGTATATAGCGGCAAACATTTTCAAAGTGAGATAGTGCAAATTACTTGAAGAAAGCAAAATAAGAATTCAAACAGTTCTGAAAGATTCTTGTCACACAGTTCATGTCAATTATGATTTAAGGTGAGAAATTTAAAATGATAATGAAAAGAATTGAGTATTTTGAATAACTAAATAAGCACTGTGAACATCATTATCAGACTCCACAAAATTCACGTTCTATTGTCATTTATAACCCAAAGCAGCAGCACAAATGGATGGTTGGACAGATGTTTTGACTGTGCACTCAAATGAGCACATGACTTAAGGCCACAGCCTAAGTGTATTCACTTAAAATAAAATTAACAGAGCTACTTCTAAATCAGACTAGAGAGAACTCCTTTTCAGAACAGCACTTTCTTACAAGGTGTATCAACCATTTTTTATTTCAATAAAAAATATCTTCATATTGGTTTATAGAGATCCTAATTTGCCTCAAAGCCCCAATACCAACCCACACATTCATGAAAATCTGATCCCACCAAACAACCTAAAAAAGGGGCACTAAAGATTTCATTTCCATCTTAAAAAAGAAAAAAAAATTATTAAAAAAAATTAACATAAGAAGCCCAGCAAGCTCTATATGTACTGAAGTTACAAAACTCTTCTTTCCACAAGACTCTTTTCACCAATATTTCCAAAATATTTTTTTAAAAACAAGAAATTACCAGACATAACATTTCTTATGTGACCTCTTAAACCACACTTAAGTTTATGGTAGACCATCCCTTCAACTTGAACTTAGGTATTTTTATTCTTTTAAAAGTTAGACTTAATTGAAGTCTGTACGTCTTTAGAGAAACTATTGTTAATTAAAGCATGCACCATAATTCTTAACTGACATTGTACAACATAACTAAAGTTAAATAACCATTCAAAATTGAACTGGTTGATGGCAAAATGTATCTCTACACAATGTACAGCTTATACATTTTCAGAAATACACTAGACTTGACGATGAATTGTCATAACAATGTTATTTTAAGTTGAGAATTCCTATACAAGCTATAAGATCACAAGATGATTTGAGGAATAGGAATAGTACTTCCACAAACACAGTGAAAAATCTTGTAAAAATAAAATTATATTCACTGAAGAATTTTTTTTTTTCAAAAGGAGGAAGGGAGGTGAAACAAGCATTGGCACATTAGTCCTTAGACTTCTTGGTGGTCCTTTTTGACTTGGAGTGGAGTCTTTTATGATAGCTCTGGGCAAGTGAGTTTATGATAGAAACCACAAAGTAGATGATCATAGCCACGACAAACTTCTCAAATATTGCAGACAAAATATTTCCTTCCTGGACACAAGAAAGCAAGTCAAGTACATTAATAAGAAATATCAGACCATGTGATGAAAATTTCTGAGCTCAGTAGAAATAGAGCTTACCGATCCTGAAGATGAATCTCCACCTTCCCTGTGCAAACGTTCCTTCTGCTTTACAAGGAATGCTGAGAACGGTTCTTGCAAACGAGGACCAACAACAGGAATATTTCCTAGTAGATCTACAGCTCGTGCAAGTAGAGTTTCATTAAACGCCACAATCACAAACACCTTCTGAATGTGCATTTTTATTACTGCTTTTCCCAGCAAAGTAGCACCAAAGAAAGTCCAGAATGGGACAAGGAAATGTCCACAAGTTATACCAGCAAGATCAAATAATGGGTTAGGAATCTGCAAGGCAAAAGGCAACATTTTAATGCATGTTACTGCTTGAAAGAGCAGGAAGGTGTTAAAGAATTAAACCAACGCAAAGAAATGCCACTCACTGAAGCACATGCCAGAATTCCAAAGAAGCCTACTTTCTCAACAAGCTTTTCCACAAAAACTTTGAGTCGGTCAACTGTATCCTGTAAAAGTCAATGATTGATGATAAGACGAAATAGAATCTTACCAAGATAATGAACTAGCACAGTTTGAAAAGCACTAACCAGCATTTCCGGATTTTCTTTTTTACGCTGCAGCTCTTCAAACTCCGCAAGGTCATCCTCATCATCTGGGTCATATCCAGATAACCGGGCTGCACGAGCCATGAAGTAAGGGGGAAGTTCGCCTAAAGCTGTACCAGCTCCCCACATCATACTCTCAATGCGTACTTTGCTCATAATATTCCAGATGCTGGCGGCCCATCTGGGATCCACAGTTGTAGGACACACAATTCTGAACAAAAAAGGAAAAGTTTTAGTTTCTTCTTACACAATTTTTAATTAAAGGTTATGATAGTACTTACTCATCAGGGTAGGGTGGCTGAGGGAAATTCAGACCTCCACATTCATAGGCAGCAAGAGTAACACTAGCAATATGTGGCCCAAGGTACAGCAAAAATGTGTGAAGACCTGTACCAAGTCCTACAGAAGAAAGTACCCCTAATCCCACCCAGTATAAACACCATGAAATTTCTGATTTTCCTGCTTGCATGTACTGCAAAACAAAGGACAGGGAAAAAGAAGTGTTAAGTGAGAAAACTTCAGGATGGACTCAAAGATAAACCTCTCACTATTCCTGAAAAATGACAACTATATTTTTGTCTATGAAGCCTGTGAAATGTTGCTGGTACTGATAGCTCACAGAGAGAAAACCATTGCCAACCTCCAAACATAGTGACGAGTTATCTTAAATGTACATAAAGCTCCAAAATAGAAATATTTTCATACCTGTTGGTGAGGGCCTGGAATGGTGTAGAGCACATAGAACGCTGCACAAACTAGGATGCTGACAAAAACTGTGATTCGATGTTTAAAAAGACTGAAAAGGAAAAAAAAGAAGAGAATTATCTAAACGAAAGGAGCCAAGCTCAGACACACACCAAAACACTGTAAAAATTCAGGTAAAACCAGAGTTACAAAAGCACTTACGTTTGAGCATAAGTAATCACGTTAATCCACAACTCTCTACTGAAATAGTTCAGAGTCTTCAAAGGTTTTCTCCAGAGAACTAAAGATTCTCGTTCTGCTCTTTCCATCTCACGAACTTTGTCTTCTACAGGAGGGCTCATTCCGATTGTGCTATTATCACCATTCGATTTATGGTGATTAACAGAAGAAGTGACAACGGATGGAGGGCTTCCAGGCACAGTTTCGTTCCTTCGCTTAAGTGGAGCAGACATGTTGTGGGACAACCGCTGCAGCTGTAACAACAAAGTCAAAAGGCAACAATTATCAAAATGTTGGTGAAAAATATGCGCAACCAAAAAACTTGTAACTCAACACATAGTCTAACAGGAATCACATAGTGGCAAGGGTGCAAACAAGTCAAGCTGAAAAATTGCAATATGTATGAGAAAAGGACAAAAACAAATAGCAAAGAGATAACAAAATTCAAACAAGGATTGAGTGAATCGCGAACATAAAGTGCCTTAAGACTACGAGGAAGAAACTGAAAGCTCCATCTATAATAACAAAGAGTGCTTTGATCCTTCAATATCTCAGCACCAATATGATTCCTTTTATAAAAGTTTCTACAAATAAGGATGTCATACTTAATATCAATTAAAAAGGTAATCAAGTTTAATAGAGTAAAAAAGCCATTATCAAAACATGCAAAAAACAAGATACCTACATCAGATGTAGCAGAAACATCTTCCTCAATTTCACATTCTACAACTACATAGTCACCGGAAACATGTCGATTGACCGGCAAACAAACCGGCAACATATCTACAATAAAAGTATTTCAAGACTTACAATTCAGAATCCTATTATTAAAGCATTGAACAGCACCAATCTATCTTATTGATACAAAGTGAACAAGCTTAGGGGTGAACAACTCCATATGAGATGAAAGGTCACTAGGAATAAACATGCCAGCCATGTGGGAGATGACCTGATAGCCAATGAAGCCAAAAGGAGGGGAGGAAGAAGGGGGCAGGGAGGGAGGGGAGAGGGGAATGGTGGAAGAGATAAACTGCTTGGGTAAAGAAGTGCAACAGGAAAAGAAAATTGAATGACAAGAAAAGGAGAAAGAAAAAGCATGTGGGTAACAATTTTCTTATTCATTTTTTTAAAAAGAAAATGTTACCTAGGTATCTAAGTATTCCACTAGTAATATTGTGAACACAAAAGAACATTCCACTAATGATTTTATCATCTTGCTCTAAGATGAAATTCTCCTGCATTGAAACTGTAGTTAATTTTTTCAAAGCTTAGTATATAATTAAACAATTTAACAATCAACATTAGCAGGATAGAAAGTGAATTTGCTCTGTGTCTACCTAGATCTATTCAAGAGGTGACAAATTCTAGATCTAACTTGTAATCTGCTTGTTGTGAAAGTATGAAAATTTAAAGAAAACAGCCTACAAGACAAAAATAAAAAGAGCTTGCCAGAAATAATTAAGTTCTCCCTCTGTACCTTGGATTCTGCCTGAGCCCCAAGCAGAGATCGATTTAGATTTCCTTCATTTTGAAAGAAGAGGGCCACTCGCGTGGAAAAGCAACTTCTGAGGAGAAAGAACAGGGTCATCATCACAACTGGTGTTGAACAGATACAAAGAGTTCTTAACACAGCAACCATTGGAGAAAACACCTGGGTTTCTCTTCAACAATCTTACAAATCTTTCAAACCAGATTGACAAATACTTCAAAAGAGCTCTACGAAGCACAAATCCAGCCATAGCTCATATTTTCTTGGGTGTATTGAATGCAAATACAACTAAATACTGGAATCAATATCCATTATGCACAAGTAAATCTGTGCTTTAAAGCGTGTGCAACTAAATACGTGGTCATTCACAACCATACCAATTCAATTTTGCTGCCAGAAGTCTTTATTCCACGACGTTTCAGTTCTCGCTTCAGCTGTTCTTTATTGAGAGTTTGCAGGAATGCTGCTTCTCCAGCATTTGCTTTCGATTTGTTAGATGAGTTCGCATTGTTTTTCTTGGATACCATTATATGATTCAATGTTGCAGAAAGCTGTCCTTGAAACTAAGGTGCCTTGAGGAACAAAAACAAAATAAACTTCACATATTGTTATGTTGAAATCTTGCAACTCTTCTTCAAGACAAAGTAAATCTTCGTTTCAGAGAACTTAAAAAGGAAAAAGTATTTTGACAACAATAGCGTACAATGAAACAGCACAATTATGTTTGATCAGTACATGGGAATTTCGTACATAAACCTAAACTTAGGGACACAAGAGGGATTGAAAGGTGGGGTATGCTGCATCGCAGCTGGGGCAACCATTTCATTATTGTCAACTTCCTGCCCATTCTGATATGCAGCCAAATAGTTGATTAACCCTACATGCTCTTGAGAAGCTCATATTTCATCATTATTCATGCCACCTGGTATATGAAAATCTGAAGCACAGCAAAACCGCTCATTAATGAAAATCAATAAGTGTAGTACACGGCTCTGTCATTAGGCTGCTGTTCCAATTTATCAAATCTAGGAGCTGGAAACTAGGTAGGTGCGATGGACACGAAACCTCTGTCACACATTGGTCAACGACAGCTGATGCGACCAGTGACGAAATTCAAATGACACTCAAGTGTTGGAATCGATGACAATGACGGCTAAATTTTCATTCTTTGGACTGAACACAGAATTAAATACGAAATTAAGCAGACTCTTACATAAATACGAGCAGCGGCGAAGACGCAGACGTCAGACCTTTACATTCATGACAAATGACAATCTGGCCAGTCTGTCCAACCAACGCAGTTGCGACATTGGTGAAATCATTGTAGAAGTAAGGTTCACTGACAATTAACAGATAAATAATAATTTTTTTTTTGAGTTTTTAAGGACAAGGAAACTAATTCATCTTGGGATTTTTCGTACAGATACATCTAAAGGCAGTTCATTTGAAACGGAAATTTCTCCCCATGTAGTTGGCCAAGATCCTGGCAAAGTGCTCGCTCTTTTGAAATCGTCATAATCCTTGCTATGTCATGGCAGTAATCAGTACACTTCCCTATTTATCCATTTCGGATTACAAACAATCGTCCGCAATTGCAATCAGATCCTCCCATCAACTTAACTTCGTATGGAGCTGCTAGTTGCTCTTAACGTCATATTCCCATTTCCTCATGTTGAACTATCACGTGGTGTGGTGATGACGAGGCTGGTGGTGTTTTGACAACCAACCATCGTGGCTATAACCTCTGGGGACCCCCGGACAGGTGTTGGAGAAAGTTTAGGTTTAACACATTCTTGGTCGCGCCTCTAAACTGGATATGATTTAGTGCACACACTTTTGTACTGCTAGGCATCAGATGTTATAATTTACACGCATTTATTGTCGAGTTGGCGGTCCCTAGTCATCCATTGCTGTGTTAGCCGTGGGACTAGTGTCCATTTAAACTAAATATTACGATCATTCACTCAGGTCCCATAAAGAATGACTTCCACACCTTCAAGCGCACCTCACGCTGATAAGGAACTTGACCTGTCTAATAATTCTCGTGGCGTGTGGCTTGTCAAAGTATGTGTACTAGTTGGTCAAGTATGTCAGCTAGCGCAATTGCTCACAATAATTTTGTGTCCTATGAATTTCACAGGTTCCTAAATACATAAGCCAGAAATGGGACAAGGCCCCTGGAAATATTGAAGTTGGGAAGCTAAGGATATCCAAGTAGGTTTTGAACTTAGAAGGTCGTGACAACTATAGCCGCAATTTTACTTACTTTTGATTTCAAAATTTGCATTATTTTTTTGAAACTTTAGGAGTGTTGGACAGAAGGCTGCCGTATCTCTTGCTATGGCAGATTCCATGCTTGCTCCAGAAGCAGGGCAGTTGCCCATACCCAAGGA
Organism: Thrips palmi; assembly: GCF_012932325.1. NCBI lineage: Eukaryota > Metazoa > Arthropoda > Insecta > Thysanoptera > Thripidae > Thrips > Thrips palmi. The sequence continues at coordinate 12,491,533 of NW_023144625.1, read as the reverse complement.
CCATCGCCTAGATGTGCAAATTGTAGAACGGCAGATGCTGGGTGTATTTTCATACTCTGTTCGTAAGTGGCTTATTTTTTGCTAGTTTTCCCCTTGCCCTTGTGTTTTCTTTTGGAGTCTTCTGTATGTTTTTTAATATTTTGTAATTCTTTTTCCTTTGCTCAGCCTCGAATTCAGATGCTGTAGTTCCTGAGACTGAAAAGCTTAGCTTAGAAGGACGAGTCCAGCAGAAACTTGAGTGCAGGCCTTATGGTATGAGGCCTACTTTTGTTAGTTTGTTTCAGTTCCTTTCTTAAAAAAGTGTTTCAAATTCAATGCCTTGTTTTATAGCTGATAAAGGATATATGCGACTGAAACTTGAGACTTTTCGGAAAGCAGCGGAGCCTACCCGCAAGGTCCAACAATTGGATCGTGTTGTGCAGAATTATAAGCCTGTTTCCAATCATAAGCACAATGTAAGTTGTTACTTTTTAAAATTGCTGAATGTTTGCAATTGTCATTAACGGTAGAATTTCTTTACCAGATTGAGTTTGAAGAGAAAAGGAAAGCTGAGGGCAAGAAGGCTCGTGATGATAAGAATGCTGTCCTAGACATGATGTTTGCAGCATTTGAAAAGCATCAGTATTACAATATAAAAGATCTCGTTCGTATTACCAAGCAGCCTGTGGTATGTAATTAAATGACTTTTTCTGCTGTCTCTGACCTTTTCCTTGAGGAATTACATGGATTCTTTACCCTATCATTTTAGACATATCTTAAGGAAATTCTGAAGGAAGTCTGTGATTATAACATAAAAAATCCCCACAAGAACATGTGGGAATTGAAACCAGAATATAGACATTACAAGGATGATCAACCTCCTGCAGAAGAAAAAGATGACAAGTCAGATTCAGACTGAATTATGAATTATACTACCATTTACATAACTTTACTTGGATAATAGTTTTATGTGATCAAAAGATTTATTTATCATATGTTGTGAAGTTATATATATCTTTAAATATCAATAAATATATATTATATTGTTTGTATTTCATGACTTGCCACTTATCACCCCGTGAAAAGCTTCCCCAAGATTGCAGTAGATTGCACGTACCATTTTCTCGTTTGAAATTCTCTTGATCCCCGCCCCGAGGTGACAGATGACGTAGGCTGAATCGGAGCCGTGCATTTCTACAAGGCGGAGAGGTTGCGGTTCGTTGCGGCTGCGGGCGTTAGCGGTGGATGGAGTGGTGTGGATTTGGCTTTATGCTGCGCCTAGGTGTTTTGTCTGGCAAAAACATAAGTTTGCAGTGGAACCGGCCGTAGACTTGAAGAATTCGCACCCTCGGAGACATATCGCTTCACAAAATTTGCGCCCTCTGTGTCTAGAGTGCCTGAAAGCGTCGCAAGTGGTGAGACAACGGACAATGATGAATACTCACGCCTAGCAGACTGTGTTTTTCTTTCGTCTATACTCCTCTCTGTGCGCACGCTTGGCGCACATTGAGCTCTTTCACCGCGTCTGTAAGTGTTATTTTGTACTGTTTTTTGTATTTTGCTTCTCGATGCTCGAGATAGCGTTGGCCGTTCACCCGTGTAATAACCTCTCCATTGTGCCCTCTGGCTCTGGCTTGGTGTGCAGAGTGGGTAGTCTGCTCTTGTATTGCCTTGCAGGCGATGGAACCAGCCGTCGTTATGAACACGAATATGAGAGATATTTGCCGCCTATGTCTCTCGGAGGAGGGGGTTGGGGTGCCCATATTTGGCGGGGAAGATGATTCAACAGAGGGAGGTACATCTCTGTCGACTAGGATTATGACGTGCGCCTCTCTTGAGGTGAGATTGTTGTGTGCGCTCAAATGCATATGATTTTCAGAGTCTTTTCATCCCTGGAAAAGATGTCCAAAGTTTCTGCTTTGCAATGAGCACGATTTGCCTGAGGGAAGTAGAGCACCGTGCAGCACGCAATGTTCTGTTCTATAGTTTGTGATTTAAATGTCATTGATGAATGGTTCATGATTAATCACTGTCTCCCAATTTACTTGAGATTAAATTTTGGGTTCAATGCTCTCTTTTTGTGATGTTTTGGGCAAATTAAGCATTGTTGCATTTTTTCATGCTCTGTGGGATGTTTTAAATGTGCTTGGTGTGGCCAGTGTGTCGTCCATGTTTCAATTCATATGCTATCGGATAGGAATTAGGTGAAGCAAAGTGGAAAGATGTATTCAGTACCTGTTCTTTCCCCAAGTCCTCATGTTCAGTATTGGCTTTATAATTTTTATATTGTAAATGGGGTATTGAATTCATTCAATGGACTGCTTTGTGCTCAGCATACATAGTTGCAAAGCACACAGAAAGAACTGTCAATTAGTGGCATGAAGCTGAAATTTTATAGCTTGATACTGCAACTGCATCTAGATCAGTTCTGATTGCAGGATGGATCTCTCTCCCTCCTCTACTTTTATCTTTTATAGATGGCTTGTAGATTTCTGTTTCATGTCCTAGATATTATTTTTGGCATAGGTGGTATTTTAAAAGTGTTCATTGTAATTGGCATCTCTCCTCTTTTTTTCTCTCTACGTATCCTTCTTCAGTTTAAGAAAATACGCTTATCATAGCTTTTTTGCCTGCATTTATGGGTATCCAGACCCCTCCTCCTGTCAGATTTATTTAATTCCTTTTAAATTTGTTCCCATACAAAGATGGTGAATAATGGATGTCTGTTCAAATTCAATGTATTATTTCAATTTTCTCTTCTAGGTTCATGCAGGAGATGGTCTGCCTCCTCTTATTTGCCTTCGTTGCCAATATCAAGTGGACCAGGCATATAAGTTTAGAGTTCAGTGTCAGCGCTCTGATGCCACTTTGCGCAGGCATTTTAACTTGAAGCCATCAGATCATCAACATTCTGAGTCACTGCTAGAGCAGCAGCAGCAGCTTGATCAACAAATCCAGCCCCCTCTTATATCTCATTCTCAGGTGAATTTTGTGCAAATTACGAATATTTTTTTCAATTAGCAAGTTGCGCATTCGATGGATATGGTACTACATGTTGGATTTTATTTCTAATACCTCTTTAATATTTATTTATTGCTATGTGTATCTTTCAGCGACTGCGTGGAAAGCGGACTGCTTCAGTCCGTGCGAATCCCCCAGCAGAAGTGGAAATGTTAAATGTCGAACCAGAACATGGCAGCAGGGTATGCAACAAGCATTTAATAATCTGATTGCCTTTTTTTTATTGGTTTGTTTTTCAACGTTATGATGACAAAAAATCTTTCTTTTGTATTTATGTAGCCTGCCCCTCGTGAAATGGTTGCCGAGGAAACCAGTTCATCTTCTCATTTATCTCCAGGAACAGAGCATCCTGTTGTCCTCGTTGCTAAAGAGCATCATGTAGCGGTGAGTAAATTACTGGTATATTTTACTTGTCTAACTTATGAACTTTTTTAAGTCTTTTTTGTTTCTTGATTATTTTAGAACTTTTTGACCAAGCGGCCTAATTGGCCTGAATCTCAAGAACCCGAAGTTACACCCACAGCTGGAGCAGCTGTGGCATATCAACAAGTTAATCTTGTAAGTGGTTTTTAAAGATCTGTGCTCTCATTGGCGTTATCATGCTCATCTATGGAATTTAATTATTTTCTCCCTCATTTTTATGTCCATTTACATGTTTCATGCTTGATTTGGTTTTGTTGCAGATGAAGCAGGAGGCCACTGAAGCAGATGCAGACGAAGATCGTGCATCTAAAAACAAGCAGTTCAATCCAAGTCAAGGATCTAGTTCCAGAGAGGAACACCTTCTCAATGAACTTAATAGTCTTGGTGCCACTGCTTTGTCGAAACCACCCAACAACTGCTTAGCTTCTGCTATGTATAATCTGAAAGCTCTAACAGGAGAGCATCCGTTCTCCTGTGATGTTTGTGGCCGCTCCTTTGTTCAAAATCATAGTCTTACCAGACACATGCGCACTCACACAGGTGAGCGTCCTTATCCATGCTCTACTTGTGGAAAAGCTTTCATTCAAAATCATAGTTTGACAAGGCATATGCGAACACACACTGGAGAGAGGCCCTTCTCATGTACAACTTGTGGCCGTGGCTTCGCTGAGCACCACAAGCTGAAGAGCCATGTAAAGGTCCACACTGGTGAGCGCCCATACTCATGTGAAACTTGTGGTAAAACGTTCATAGAACGTCATACTTTGCTTGATCACATGAAGCTTCATACTGGAGAGCGCAATTATTCTTGTGCCATTTGTGGCAAATCGTTTATGGAGCGCCACAAACTCAAGAGACATCTGCGATCTCACACAGGAGAGCGACCCTATTCTTGCGGCACCTGTGGCAAGTCTTTCGTTCAAAGTCATAATTTGACTCAGCACATGCGAATACATACAGGTGAGCAACCATACCCTTGTTCAACATGTGGCAAAATGTTTGGTGAACGCCACAAGTTAGAGAGGCATCTTCGATCTCATGCTAAGAATGGTCCTTATGCTTGCCCTCAATGTGGTAAACGCTTTGTTCAGAGTCATCGTCTCGCAAGACACGTGAGACTACATACTACTGAAGCTCAGGGTAACCATAACCAGCAACCAGGACCTCCAATTGTTCAACCATCACAGCTGCCAACATCTACGAATTCACAGCAACCAGCCCAAGATGATGCGATTCGCACCCACCTGCAGCATCCTCCTGAAGGGCACTCCCCTCCGCCCCAGCAACCAGTACCTATTCAAGCATTGTTACACCATCCCCTTGTTTTACCCATTCCTCTTCCAGTTCGTTCACATTTTATGAAAGACATGACATGACCCGAAGTAAGTCATGATGCATTTTTATATACATAGTTGTATATTATTTATATCTTGTAGAGTTTTCATATGTTTTTTTTTTTTCTGAACACACTATATTTGTTATCGGCCCTTATTATATTTGCACTAGATTTATGACTCTAAAACCAGCACACTGCCTTCAGAAAGGAAGAATTGTGGAAGGCAACAAATAAAAGCAAAAAGTCCCATGTAGAACAATTCCGACCTTTATTTTTCTGTTTCTGTTGGTATGACTGTTCATTTGTGGTTTGTGATGTAGCTAATTAAGTTTCATTCATGAAGGGAACTTATGTTACATTCCTTCTACTGTTTTCTCTTTATTTTTTTCTCTCTCTCTCTCTCTCTCTCTTTTTTCTGATTGTCTAAAAGAACTTCTGATAGCCGCCAGGTGTATTTAGTCTACTTCCAGGAAACAGTCTTAATTTTTTGCACCTTAACATGGGTTGTAAATTTGAGACATGCCACAGATGCCATTTTGCCCTTTAAATCTAGTCTTGAAACAAAACCCTGCAGTTCGATCCATATTTTTGTTTGTATCTTTATGCACGTTTTTGTTTTGCTTTTGCACATCCGTCCAATGATAATTCCCTTAGGGTGATCATCTCCCTACGGTAGCACCCTCATCCTATCATTGTTGTAAGGTTTGATTCTTATGGTATGAGAATGAAGACTTGGTGGTTTCAATGTTTTGACCTGGAGTTCTTCTCCATGCACTGAAGTGCTGTTGTAGGAATTAAGATACTATTATGTTATTTTTTTTTTCTTTAATGTACAGTGTACTGTTTCACATTTTGTATATTGGCAAGTTTCTGAGAGAAAAGTAGTTTATTATAATCTTATCATAATTCAAAGTACAAAAGAGATTGATCTATGATTTTATGGAGATGGTGCCTTACACAGTATTTGTGTGAATAAGATTGTTTCCAGAGAAGCTTTACTTCACTAACATTTGACAAAAAAATTTCGGGTTTGTTTGATACATTTGTACTAAAAATCTTTTTCGCAAATTTTTCTTTATCTCTCCCTCTCTCTTTCTTGAGAAACTAATACACTGTGAAGACAAATTTCAGGGTTGACTTAGAATTAAGTGCAATAATTTCTAATCTGTTTAGTTGTATGCATAAATTTAATATGGTTAACTAGAAAGTATCTAATTCTAAAGCCTTTTTTTAATTTTATGAGGAACATCCTAGAACCAATTAGTGGGATGCATTCTGCCTCATTCAATCCAAAGAGCTGCAAATCATAGTTAGGCGCTGCAAAAGTTTTAGACTGTTTGATACTTTTTTGAAAAATTTGTTTTCTTAATTCTTGTGCTGTCTGTTATCATGTGGTTTTTGCGTTCTTGTTTTAAACCTCCCAATGATTCTCGAAACTGAATCATGGTCTTTTTTGGTATGCACATATATTTATAAAAATACATACAGGTGTATGTATATATAAAAATATATATACATATATTGATATTTATATGGAGTTGTTTTCTTTGTTTTCTTGGGCTTCATCAGATGCCTCAAGAAAAAGAAAATGAGCTGTGATGGAGTCATTTCACTAGTTCCATTATTAGGCATTAATTGCCTTCCATATTGTAATCAGTTGAATAAGCCTCTATTCTCACGTTCTTGCTTGCTTTGCCTAGATTGAAAGTCATATTAACACTATTGGTTATGTATACCTCTTCATCTGCCCTGTGGTTCAGTCAAAAGCTGGGTGTATGAAACTTGGTTGTTTTATTTAGGATCTGTGGAGACAGCATTTTCTTTTTAACTTAATTTCTAAGCAAAGGGCATGCTACAACAGCAATCATGAAATTTCAAATTTTTTGTCAAATTGTAAGCCAATGATTCAAGCTAGTGTTAAGAGAAAAAAAACAACCATTCATTATTATTTGTGATTGGGTTTGTTTCTTTTTCATCTGACAGTTGTTCAGCTAACATTGATGTTGTTTCCTAGTATGTTGCGTTTTTTACATGGATTGCATCTAATTTAGTGCAAAATCAATGATTCACATTGCTTTGTGCTTTACTGCATCTTGGTAGCAGGATTTGTTTTGCCAACAACAAATACATCAGTTCTCTTGAAGGGCTGAGCTTTTTATTTGTTCTGCATTAGCTTTTGTAATCCACTTAAAATGAATCATATGACTGAACAGTTGATTCCAATTCCTACATACTTCAATGGTGAAAGTAACAGTTGTGTGGTTTATCTTTTTCTGATCATCTGCATAAGTGTAAATCTGGCTTTCAATTACGCTTCCTCTCTGGGGCTCCTGTAGTTAACTGTTTAGGGGTTTGTTGTAAATGTCTCTGCAATTCCAGAATTTTGTATTTTGTCCGCAAAAGTTTTTGTGTTGAGGTATATTTGGTATGCATTTGAAGGTGTGTATCCTAAGTATATCAATCTAATACAAAGATTACAGACTGCTAATAATCTGCCTTTCATTTTACTTCCTGTCACCCTTTCAATAAGTCGAGAAATAAAAGGAAAATATAATGATCAGGCACAGAAAAATATTTATTTCTCAAATGTTACATTTCAAAGTTTCTCACAAAGGGCATATTGACCAACGGCTGCAATAAGCAGACCTGCACTCATGTACATATTCCTGCCATGAGCGAGAAACTTCCACAGCGCCTGTTGATTACCTACAAATTGAAATCACACTAGAAAACAGCAACAAAGTTGTAAGAAAAAGGCTTGCATTGAAAATTAGTAACACAGACAATACATGAATAAATCAGTTGACTTCATTTACACCAATAAATCTTAATCACAACCTCCTCTGTCAGAAGTCTCAGAGAAAAAAAAAAGGGTCCCAAATTGATCAGTTATCTTAAAGATCACTTGTATGTATCACATTTAATGTTTTTTGAGTGGCCAAACATGTGGGCAATCTAAAAAAGGATGAAAATATCGACAAATAGTGTCAATAAGAAAATCTTTGGCACTTAAAAAACCAAAAACTACTAAAGTGCAGCTCAGATTCAATATATTAACATATGCTAGCTACGCTTCGAAGTGCAGGGATGCAGTAGGGTAAAATCAAATAAGCATGGCTCAAATTTTAAAAAAAATCATCAAACCAATTCATAGGTGTGAGCATGAATTATCTACTGTTGAAGTGAAGATCTCTTAATTCCAACGTTATTTAAAAAGTTAAGAACATGGTTTGTTGCTGCGGGTACAGCTGATAAGCATGCTTCTCTTTCTCGGTCACCAAAGTCAGAGGCACATTTTCACTATGACAACTGCAGTCCTAGGACAAGTAATTCAGCTAAAAGCCAAAGTCATACTCGGTGTAAAATATTGAACCATCTCTGAAATACTCAGCTTATTGCTTCACCATAATATGGACGGACATTTGCAAACGATCTTCTGGTGGATCAAATTCCTCCTCAAATAACAACACAAAACTCTTCAATGAGACACCTTTTCATAGTTCTTACACACTCCTTGCTTACCCCCTCCCCCTTTTGGTAGGTCTTGGGGACCGTATGGACCCTGATGGCTGGGAAGGGGAGCATGAATGTATCAGCAGTACAAAATACCAAAGGTGACATTAAATCACACTAAAACATATTGAGCAATTTGTGGCAAAACGTGTTTGAATGAATTTAAATGCATAAGTAAAGAACAATCAACATTAAATCAAACTCCATAAAACATGGTCATGAAATACTGACATTTTATATGAAGTTCATGCAGAAGTTGGTTTAAAATTAGACAAAAGATCATATTCACAACCTTATTGTGCAGACATGAATGCAGGTCCTTAATGAAAGATCAATAAATATTATTCTACTAACAAAATTTGAAATCTTAACAGGAAAAAAACAACAACATGAAGCTGAAATTTTTTTGACAAGCTTAAAGCTAACTCTTTGATTTGTATCACAATTATACGTAGTAAGAGCCACACTATTTCTTCAAGCTGTTTTGGGCTGAGCAGTAGTAGTTGAATTCCACTGGCGATCTTTTAAATTAATAACAACAACAGTAATATTATCAAGAGAACCTCGATAATAAGACTGAAGTGTTAAGCTCTTAGCACCCATGTGAGGCTCACTCAGCCTTTCTCGGACAAAAGCTACAGCTTCCTCATTGGTGAAGGTATCCCACAATCCATCTGATGCTAAAATAATGAATTGAGGCCTGAAAAATGATTTATTGGAAACATCAGATGGTGTGCCATGCTAAATAATTAAATGAAAAACAATGCTATGGCAGTAAAATACATGTACCTGTGGTTACTAAGGTCAAAGGTAAGAATGTCAGGATTTGCAATGACCAACTTCTTGTCTTTAAGCGGATAATCACCCAGTGCACGAGAAGTAGCTAAAATTCCTGCCACTCTCCACACTCCATTAAAAGTGATGAAACCTCCTGCTTCCTTGATTCGTTTCCTCTCTCGCATCTGAGCAAATCCAGAAAATAAAAATGAAATTAAATAATCCAAGTTATGACTTACAAACATAATACAACAGCCTTTCAAGAAAAATATTTCAAGTTCCATACCTGCTGAGGTTTGTGATCAAAAGATAGTGGAATAGCTTTTCCTCGACTATCACACATTACACCACGAGAATCACCCACATTGGCCACAATCAGACGAGAGCCCTCCAGCAATGCAATAAGCGCAGTAGTTCCTAGGAGACGCAATATGAAATCTTAAAAGGCTCCAAGACACCAGCAATCAACAAAGTACATTACATATTGGAATATACCTGCAACATCCATTGTTTTCTTTGCAGCTTCAACAAGTTGATAATCGGCAGCGAGGACCTCATCGGTGAGCAACCGTCCATAATTAATTACACCTGAACTATCCACATATGCTGAAGCTGGCCCTCTTGTAGGAACAAGCTCATCAGATATAGATGGGCGAACTTCTCGTGTAATGGTGCGAGGAATGCTATCCAGTTTTAGCAAGAGCTCAGGATCAGTTACACCCACAGTATTCTTCATACATTCATCGGTTTGAGATGTACTCATAGTTTTCCGAAAGCTATTTTTCTTCTCAACAGGAGCCGCTTTCTTTGCTGTCTCTGGAGTACAATTCCCAGAATTGGAACCTTTAGGAGGGGTAGACGAAACCGTTCCATAGACAGGGTGGCGTTTAACACCTCCATCGGCAACAAGCTTTTTAATCTCCGCTACTTTCTCGTTCAAGCTTTGAACCAGCTTGTCTTTGGCAAAGTTTGCTGCAAACTGGAAAAAGCATAAGCATGATTAAAAAGAGACCTCTGCATGTGATAGCAAGAATGTCATTTATGTGAAACGATGCGACATCAAAGCAGCAGAACTCACCTCTCCCCCATGTCCATCAAAGACAGCGAATAGGGCCACCCCAGTGTTGTCAATGTTGTCGTTGACGACAAACCGGTCTTCCATCTTAGGCCGACGGCCCTGGACGGCGTACGCGGACACCTCTCCCTCCCGCAGCTCCCAGCTGAGGCGCTCAGCGCCGGAGGCGACGCCAACCCCGACCGAGCCGTTGACGAGGTACTGGAGGCCCTGAAGTCGGCCGAACAGGGAGCGCACAGGGGCCGAACCGCCGCTGGCGCCGCGGCCCCAGGCGTCGGTGGCCTGCAGGTAGGCCAGCACCAGGAGCATGACGGCACCGCAGACCAGCACCTCGGGCCGCAGCACGTAGATCCGCAGCATGCGCCATGCATGGCCCGCGCCGAGGCCGCCCCAGCCCCATCCCAGGCCCCCGGGGAAGGCAAGGCTCAACCGCGACATGATCTTCATGTGGGACACGTACGTCTGGTACAGGACGCGGTCCTCCAAGTCATCCTCCATAGCCCACACGGCATGCGCGGTACGCGGACCCACTTCCGCGTCGCACCACCCCGTCACTGGCACTACCAGCCGCAGCCCCAGCGGGCCTCGCGGAGGGCCTCGGACACAACGAGAACGCGCAGGGGCATCACGAACTTGCTTTGGGTTTTCACGTCTAGCAGACAGCAGACGAGCAGACGGTGTTTTTATTTTTTACGCAGCACCGCCTTCCGAAGGACCGCTAACGTGCTGCTTCAAGGCAGCGTCGGGCACAGGCAGGGCAACCTGCAACGCTCGCCTTGACCGCTTCGACGACTTCGCAGAACCACAGCAAGTCACCAGAGTGTTTGTTTAAAAGAGCAATGACCGATGAATTGGACGAACACGTCTTGAATATTGTCACGGTTCCTGTCTCCCTCTCCTCCGCGGCCGGTGCTGCCGCGCGGCTTGATTCTCGACGGTGGCAGCACTGTGCGCCGAAGCGCGAAGCGAGGAAAACGAGCGCGCGGGAGGGTGACTCTGGTGACTCCCAACGCGTTGGTGACGGCGTGGTGACGATGATGACTAACCTTGATGACTAACGGGAGAGAAAAAGCGGAAAAGGACAACCCAGGAATAAAGGAGAACGCCACGCAGCCCGTCAACTTGCTCGACCCCAGCAGAGAGTCGGCGCGAAGGGGAAGAAAGAAAGTCGTCTCTCGCTCAGAGCGCCCTTGAAGTTGCAGAGAAGTGACCGGGAGGAAGAAAAGAGCAAGTCATCTCACGTCTCTCACTTTCACTGCGTCTCTGGCCAAGAGCCCTTGCCACGCGCGAAGGGCGGAAAGTGAACCAAGCCACCCGTATTCCTTCTGTCCACGCTGATCACAAACAACTACTTTGAACGGGTCAGGGGTAGGGCGCGGAGGAGGGGGGGGGGTAGCAGCCCTTAAAGTCGAGAGTACAGCTGTGCCCAGCTGCGAGCAGCGCGGCCGCGGAGAGGAGCGTAGGGCGCTGAGGGGCTGAACGAGGCGCGGCGGGGCGGGGCGGGGCGGGGCGGGGCGGCGCCGTGTCGTTTGGCGGAGCACCAGCAGCGCCAGGCGTCTCGCGGCCCGCGGCCGTTCGCAGGGCAGTTTCAGTCGGCTTGTCCGAGAGTCTGCCCGCCAAGGGAGGCTTTGCGCGCCGCGCCGCGTTCAATTCGAACACCCAGCAGTACCACAGGGGAGGGACAGGGCAGGGAAGGGGAGCGGTGCGCCACCCAGCACAACCCAGAGGTAAGCCTGCGCATTCGCCGCGTCTAGCCCAGCCCTTCCGAACACGGCGGTGTGGATGTTGACTCGGCGGCGCGCGAGTACACCATGAGTACACATCGGCGTGCTCCGGAGCTCCGGCCAAGGGTGCCTGCGGTGCCCTGGCGTCCCGATGGTGGTGCCAGTGGCGGCCTTGCGATGGTCGGGCCCAGGGGCTGGGCAGGGCTGGGATGCTTTTCGCCCGGCCCGGACGTCCTGTGCGGTCGAGCATAAACAGTGTGCAGTAAACAAGTCCCCGCGGCGTCCGTCCGTACAGAGTCCGACCGCCCCGCCCACCCGGTGCACGAACAGGACCAACAGGACCAGCACACTCGAGGGCTGCCGGTGTAAGGGGGCAGTGTCGTGGGAATCGTCCATCTCGGGCATTCTGACAAGGCTTCACGGCAAGCCGCGCCCCCGCGTGTTTCGCCAGCAGGGAGGACATCAGATCACCCCATGTGGTCCACAACCGCACACTTGCAACCCTCTCCCGCCCCCCGCCGCGGCGCCACGTTCATCCTCGGGAACGTCATCGAGTGCGGCGTGGCGGCGTGCGGCGTGGCGGCGCGGGGCCGGGCCGGCGTCGGCTCGCCGTCAGAGCGGCCCTGGCACCGCGACGACGCCGACGACGCCGACGGGCCGCGGCCGCGCGATCCCCCGATTTTCCGACGCCCTGGCCGCCGCCGTCTATTTTAGGCGCACCGAAATAGCGGACGCTCCCCGTCATTTTTTTCAATGTTAACCTAGCAGTGTCCCGAACGCCGGTCCGAACGTCGGTGAGCCGGGTATGACCTGCACAACAGTGCAACCCGGAGCGGAATGGATTCGACGACATCCCACAAGGCTGTTAAAAACATTGGGACAATTTCTGGGCGGTGTGTCGCCCCGCGTCGCGTCGATTTCAATCGGTTCTTGGGCCTCCATTGAGGCGGATTAGGACTGTCGGGTGGGAGGGGTGAGTTTGAGAGGGGGAGGGAGGCAGCAGGAATAGATGCAGCATATATGTCAGTCGGTCGCGCATCGGTTGACTCGGTGTGCGGCTACCAGGGTGGCGGGCCGAGCGAGGCGGGCCCAGAGCCGATGCGGCACTTGTGCGAAAAACAAAAAGAGGGTTGGGGTCGGACGGCAGGACGTCGTGGATTCGGCGTTTGGCGCGTCACCGCGGGCCGGAGATGACGTCAGGCTGACTCACTTGCACTGCACAAGCACAGCTTATTCGAAAGCCGCGCGCTTTCACATTCTTCCAAACATTAAATTAAAAATTAAAATTAATTTAATTAAATAAGAGAAAAAAAAAATATTCACTGAAATTTCCTAGCTGTTTATGTTGGCAGCATTCGAGAACTCGAGAGGTGTTGGGTTGGGCCAAGGTGGTGCAGATAAGCGTGACGAAATTTGGACAAGGGTTGACAAAAAAAAACGTTTGAAATCCCGCTGAATCCGCTTTTATCTGTTTTCATTCCAACTTTATTATCTTGTTTGTGGCGCCATTTCCACGGCCTGGGAATATTATTACGCGCGAAAGAGTCACTACTCTTCACTAGCCAACGACCGTGTGGGGAAAAATAATTGTTTCATCCTTTTTTTTACCCTCCTTCACCTACTTTCTCTGCCGGGAACTGCACGTTTTGAAATCTGTCTGGGGGTATGGGGATCCCATTTGACTGCTGTCTAACACAACGCAACACGTTTAACTGCATAACATTTAACTCCAGCGCCCAGTTATCTCACAGACAATACTCGAAGACTCGAAGCAGACGCCTCACACCGTTCCTAATTGTTCTCGGCTGGCTCCCCAGACTCCGGCATGCTGGCACACTGGTTGGCCGACGTCACGAGTAACGCTTTCTCTGTCCGCAGGCCGTCGAGTCCGCCGCTCTCCCTCATGTGTAACGCTCGCTCTGTAACGCTTCTGTCTTCGGTCGGTTCATGTAAGTCGCTTCGCTCGCTTCCTTCCTGCACGCGGGTGGCGCGGAGGAGGGGATGGAGAGTCACTCCGGCCGGGAGTCGAACCCGAGGCCGGAGTCGTCGGGGGTGAGCGGCGCAGGCGCAGCACAATGTCCCTTGTGGCAGTGTGGCGCCGAGACAACGCCGGGGGAGGCTCGTTTCTCAATAGGCCCCCCTAGCCGGGTCCGACGGCCGAGCGGGCCGGCGGCCCGACGGGCCAACCCACATGGAAACAACGCAGAAACCAGATGAAATGAGCGGCCAGCTAACTTTAGCGCGCCGAGTCGGTGGCCAGCTCCCACCGCGGTACCGCGGTCCCGGGGGTGGGGGAGGGGGACACCCTTCCCGCCTCCTGCCTCGGCCTTGGCCCATTCTTCCTTCTTCGCACTCCCCTACCCCTCCGCGTTTGTTCGGGCGGGCCGGGGTGCCGCTCTGATGGTGGACACTGACCGCCTGACGCGCTGACGGTCTGCCCTCGGCTTGCAGGCCACCGGTCTTCGTAAGCTCCGATGCCGGTGAACAACCCCGGAGGCTCCGGGGGCGGTGGCGCGGGCGGCTCCGGGCAGCAGCAGGGGCAGCAGGGCGGGGCGCAGCGCGCCACCTTCAGGCCGCCATGGGTCAAGCAAGGACCTCAGCCCATCCCCATGCCGTCCGCGCCCTGGTCGCCGAACAGAGTGAGTACGAGAGGCACGCGGAATGGAACATGGAACGCACTCCGCTCCGCGGCTCCGCGCGGGCTGCGAGCATGCTGCGAGCCAAGAGCGAAGAGCGCCCGGCGGGTAGGCAATGCTGGACACGCGTGTCGACGCGCTGCCTACCCGCCATTACCATTGCCATTACGGGCTAGACCACAACTGGCGCTCCTGGATCGCGCGCCCTTCCAACTCCCAGCCACACGGGCAGCCCGACGGTGACAGGACGCTGTGTGTGTTGCAGCGGGCCAGCAACACGGCCCAGGACGCGGCAGGGCCGGCTAAGGAGCCCGCCCCCGTGAGGAAGCAGAGCAAGATCACCATCATCCCGTCACACCCCACGAACCAGTCAGCGCCGCCGCCGCCCAAGGAGAACGGACAGAATGTAAGTCACGTGGCCGTCACGGCAAACAAACAGTTTAATTTATCGAGTAATTTGATTGGTCGGATTTGAAATTGACAATCGACAAAGAGGTGGCCAGACAGGCAGATGCGGGCGATTTTTCGACGTGGTGGGAAAAATTGGCATGAACCCCGTGTGGGCGCGCGGGTGGCTGGTGTCTCAGGGACACAACGACGACAGCAGCGCGCCGGGCATAACAAAGATGACGTCACCACGCGGGTGGGGCTCGATTAGTCGAATTAATCATCATCTTGTTTGTATCTCCCACATGCGGTTGATGACGACCTGGGAAATTTCGAATGGGGAGGGCGTTCTTGGTGCTGCGTCTACTTGAAACCTTTGCCGCGGGTTGTCGCGTGGGTTGGCACCCCTGCAGGGACCGGGCTCGGGGCCGGCGGACGAGCGGGACGAGCAGCCCCAGGACGCCCAGCTCGCCGCGTTCGCCAGGCTGTCGGCGCTGGTGCGGAAGCTGGAGGACATGGAGCGGCGCCACGACGAGGCCGAGGAGGCCCTGCGCAGGCCCAGCCTCGCCAACCTGGTGGCCATCGAGGACCAGCCGTCGCTGTGGGACGACGAGGAGCAGGACCACGAGCGCGACGCGGAGCCGGACTGGTGGCGGGACATGCAGCAGACGGCTCGCGAGGACGTGGGCCAGGCCGAGGACGACGACGTGCAGCACCAGGACCACGCCGTAGACGAGGAAGAAGTACCCAAGCCCGACGTCGACGGCGAGCTCGCCGAACAGGCGTCGCAGTGGCGGCGAGACGACCAGGAAGACGGGGGCCTGGACTGCCAGGGCGACGACGTAAATCCTTGACGTCGGTGTTGTTGTGCACGGCGAGGACAGCATCCGCCAGCCCGGCATGCCTGCCCGGTCAACGACTACCCCTCCCCCTCCCTCCCCCACCTCCTCGAGGAAGGATTGTTTGATGACACGCCGGCATTAAAATTGCACCCACTAAAAATAAACGCGGCCAAGCCGTGCCCTCGTCCAGAATGCACCACTGTATGTCAGCACGCCGCTCTCCTGTCTTGCCCCTAACGGTGTGCCGACTGCACGGAGTTGTGTGAACTGTTCCTACTTCCTGATAGGCCGACGACCGTGTAGACTCCCGGAATGTGAATGTACCAAGGGCTGACCTGAACCTCTCTTTAATTTTGTCTCCAGGTTCGTTCCGCTGAATGTATGGTCCCATTTTGTACAGTGAATGTGTGAGGGTGGGTCCCGCTCGTGGACTGCACGTTCTTGTGCCTGGCCCGCGAGTCCTGTGCTGCCGCCAGAAACTAATACTTTTGTCCGTTTTCCAGGCCGAGGCCGGAGGGCCCCGCCGCCCGATGGCCCGTGCGGACACCGTGGAGAAGAAGGCCCCCGCGCAGGCCGCCGCGCAGGCCGTCCCGGAGAAGCGGCCCGCTCCGGCCGCGGCCGACAACGGCAGGGTGACGGAGGAGCCCCGGCGGCGGCCCACGCTCGCGCACCAGAAGTCGTCGACCACGCAGCGGCCGCAGGAGGCGGCGGCCCCCAGCAGAGCAGCCCCGCAGGCCCCGCCGCCGCCGCCAGCCCCGCCAGCCCCGCCAGCGCCGCCACCGGCACCCCCCGCGCCGCCACCGCCGTCCTTCCTCGCAGGTGGGTGCCTTGCCGAGGACGTGGCCGAGGACGTGGCCGTGGCCAACCACCCCGTCCGGCAATGTCTCGTCGCTCTGTCTCTGTCGCACAGGGGCTCTCCATGCGGGTGCGAGTGAGACAGAGCGATAAACCGCCTTGTTCCTGCTCGCAGACAAAAAGCCGCTGACCTGCCAGCAGGCGCAGAAGCTGGAACAGCTTCGCAACCGCGCGCGCAAGCGGCCCGACTACTCGTGCCTCATGAAGGAGATCGAGGGAGGCGCCAGGCTCAAGCGCGTGCACTGTAACGACCGGTCGCAGCCGCTGCTGCCCATGGCCAAGGCCAAGGACCAGTTCATCTACGACTCGGAGACGTCCAACAAGCACAACCAGCTGCTCAAGCAGATCGAGTCCGGCATCAAGCTCAAGAGCGTCAAGTGTAACGACCGCAGCAAACCCGTGCTGGATGGTGCGTCTGGTTCGGTTTTGTGTTTGTTTTCGTTTCCGTCCGCCCGGGCCTTATTTCCACTCGTTGCCGCCAGGCCTGCGCAAGTTCCGGCGGCAGATGACGGTGGAGGAGCAGCTGCAGAAGGCCGACGCCCCCGAGGTGCTGGCCGAGCCGGACGACCTGGACGACATCGACCGGGTGCGCGACGACCTGCAGTCCACCAAGCAGATGCTGGCGCTCGAGCTGCGCAACAAGGAGGCCATGGAGCGCGAGAACAAGCGGCTGCTGGCGCGGCTGCAGAACCTGGAGGCCGAGCTGGAGGCGGAGAGGAACCGCAAGAGCGCCCCCCAGAACGGCGGCGCGCCCAGCGGCCCCGCGCCGGACACGGACAAGGTGAGTCACCCCGGCGATACCCCGCGCGCCGCGCCGCCAGCCGCCACGGCGCTACCCCTTAACCAACGCACTGTCTCTCGCCGCAGCTCGTGGCCAAGCTCAAGGCGGAGAACGAGGCGCAGCAGAAGGAGACCAAGGAGATGGAGACGCGCTACCACCAGGCCGCCGAGGAGCTGGACTCCACCAAGGCGCAGCTCGCCGAGGCGCTGTTCCAGAAGAAGCAGGCCGAGAAGCAGCTCAAGGAGATCGAGGACGGACTGGTGGAGGGCGGCCGGGCGCTGCAGAAGCAGCTCTCCAAGAAGCTCATCTCGTCCAAGTCGGGCGACATCCGCAAGCAGAGTGAGTACGGTGGCAGGTGGACGGTGGCGGCCACGTTGCCTTCTGATTCTGACTCCCCGCGACAGTGTCTCAGGCCAAGATCAACGAGCTGCGCAAGCAGTCCATCCCGGTGCAGGAGGACAGCGAGTCCGAGTACACGGACGAGACCATCACGGACTCGGAGGACGAGGAGGAGGAGGACCTGTCCAACGACCCCGAGGCGCAGGAGAAACGCGTGCAGCGCGAGCTCAAGCTGCTCGCCACCAAGCTCAAGGCCTTCAAGGACAAGGAGGCGTCCGCGCGCCGCGAGCGCACCGCCCTCAGGGAGCAGCTCAAGCTGCAGCAGAAGGCGCTGCGCGAGGAGCGCAAGAAGTACAAGGTACTTGGCCTGCCTGGCACGCACACCTGTACTGTAAGTCACGAAAGCGGCGCCGGCTCACTGCTCTCTGTCTGGTTGCAGTCCCTGCAGAAGGAGGTTGACAAGATGGCGAAGCTGATGAGGGAGGACGAGGAGGAAGGCGATGAGGACGAGGACGAGGAGGACGAAGAGGAGGAAGAGGAGGAAGAGAGCGAGGAGTCGGAGAGCGAGGAGAGTGAGGAGGACGAAGGCAGTGGGGAGGACCTCCCCGCCGACGCCCCTGTGGACGACAAGAGAAATAATCTAAACACAAGGTGAGTTCAGATTTTCGCTCCATTTAAACCGAAAATCTATCAAATCGATTGATGTTGGCCCAAACTCAATTTGTGTTCCGCACGCAGGACAAGGCGGCACGAGGGCATCCTGGGCGCCCTCAAGAAGGGCAACTACCTCCTCAAGGCCAACATCGACCGCGTCAAGGACGACCTGAGCAAGCACCGGGAGATGTCGCTCATGCTCCAAGAGGACCTCAACTCGGTGCTGGCCGAGCTGGGATAACCCTCTCCAAGTACATTCCCACCTCGAGCCACCGCGCCGCCGCCGTCAGGATTCAAACTTCAAAACTGTATATTTCACCTCCCGTTTCTTTCTTCCGCTAGTCTTGCTGTCAGAAGGAGAAAGGCATTGCCATCTCTGTCAATTACTTTAACCGCTGATGAAAAGAAACCAAGAATGAAACACAGGCCTGTGCTCAATACTAGTCATGTAAAATATTTTTCTATTTGTGAGAGACGTGTTTGCGTGTTGTGTAGATAAGTGATGTGTAAATGGACTGATTGTTTTTGTTTTAGACTTATAATAATGTGTACATACGCCTCGCATTGCAAGAGCAAGCCGCTTCATGACACCAACCTTCCTTGTATCGCATTTTTTTTAGGCAAATCGAAAAGCGCGCATTGGAACGGCCTCGTCGCTACTCCGCGCGCGAGAGACTCTCAATGCTAGCTTAAGGGACAGCTTAAGGGACACGTCGGTCGCGTGGAGTATTGACGTGGTCTTTCCCATTGCCACCAGTACAACCCTCATGGAAATCCCGCCGGGCAATGACACGTTATACGTGCTGCGGGAAACTACTGTGTAAGCTAACAAACAAATCAATATACAATAAATATTGTGAGCGCGCTGCTGCGAATATATTATATGTTAGATGCACCCATCTCTGTTTTTCTTCTCTTTTTCCAATGAATAAAATCCGATTTCTTTTTCATACTAGGGTGTTAATTATTGTCAACCATTCCTTCCTGCGTTGGTGAAACAAAACTGGACAAAACAAGCAGGGTGCAGGGGGTGCGGCCAGTGGTGCACACATGAAGTGCGCGCTGGGTACTCGGACTGTTTCTCCCCCGGGGAGCGGGGCGCGCGCAACCCCGGCCTCCGGTAGGCCTTGATGGCCTTTGCGGCCTTCGGGGCGAGCTAACGAACGACCGCGCGCACGGCCGCAAAGGTTGGCGTCACGTCACTGTCACAAACGGCTCAATGACTGCGGCATGACTGCGGCCAAGCCAGGCCGCCACCGCAGCCGGTCGAAGCCATTCGGAAGAGGCGTTCGAATGAACTTTGTGTTGTGGGAGGTGAACGAGCGAACGGACGGACGGATGGAGAGACAGACAGACAGGCAAGCACGCGGGCCCCGAAGAAACGGCAGAGGGAACTGAGAAACCGGGTGGTGGTGGAAAGACGGACTGACGGACTCTGCAGCGGGAGTACGACGCGGCTAACCTGTTGCTAGTGGTTATGTCCGTCGGGGACCGCGCCCCGCGTGGCCCCACCCCACCCCGGCCCGAGCCCCGCCACGCCCCACCACGCCGCTGCCCGGTCCGGCCGGCGACCGGGTCGCGGCGGAGGCCGGCACCGCGGCAAGCGCACCGCAGTCTTCACATGGGCGGGCGTTCAGCCGGTCCCCGGACTGCCGTGACCGACCCGAGCGCTTCGCGCCGCGTGCTTCGCGTGCTTCGCGTGTCGCGTGCGCCGGAGACACGCGCCGCAGCGTCCACCGCGACCGCGACCCGGGGACCGCGACAGTTTGGCGGCGAGCAATCAGTGCTAATCCGAGCGGCTCAGCGACGGGCGCCAGGCCTCAGGAACTCCCGGGGCCCTTCGCTCCAGAACCCAGAGGAAAAGACTTTTTGCGGCGGCTAGACTTCGAAACGCCACAGGCAAGTGGGCAGTAGAGTCTTACAGAGGGACTCAAGTGGACAGCGGACAGCAACTGGGCGCCTCCTAACCTCACCCACAAAGAGGCCAAAGCAGATACTCGAAATTGACCTGAACTGGTCGTCATGATCCGTGGAATCCGGTGCCCATTCGGAAGGTGCCGGTTGCTGCCGGTAAAGCGAGTGCCTTACAGTGCGTCATAACCGTCATTACCTCATTGCCGACCCCGGCGCCGTGCCGATTGTTTGCTCGCTCCGTCTCTGTCGCTCTCACGGGGCGTCCCGATGGGGTGCGAGAGAGACAGAGCGACGCGGGCTTCGCGGGCTGGGCTCTCCGTCATGGTGTCCCCGAGGGAGCGGGCCGGCCGGCGGCGGCAGGCTTGCCAACGCAACGGCGTAACTGGCGGGCCGGGCGCGCGAACTTGCAGCAGTGCCCCTCGCCCCCTCCCCTCCCCTCCCTCCCCTCCCCCGGCCGGCCCTTCCCTCAGGTGCACGCGGAGGGACGACGGGGCGAGCGTTGACCCGCGCACCGCCTTCCCAATGGAGTAATCAGCCGCCAGGGCTAATAACAGAAAGCAGAACACGCTTTTTGTGGTGTCGCGTGCGTGCGTGTGTGTGCGCCCCACGCCCAGAATGTGGTCGGCCGCCAGTGCAGGCGCACTGCAAGGCCAGTGCAGTGCGACGACGCATAGCGAGGTGCCAAGACGAGCTGGGACACTGTCAAGCGCTGTCTGGCGGTAACCACGTTATGCCATTATTGGCAGATCAAACGCCCATTACCCGAGCCGTCGCTGCTGATCGGCGGGTCAAACTCTGTGGGCCCCGCCCCGCCCCTCGCGGCCGCCTCCCAGCGGACTCGGACTCACCGCGTCCCCGGCAGGCCGGCAGCCGAGGGGCCGCGCGCCTCTCCGCGGCCTAAGTGGGGCACAAGTGCGTCAGGAACCAGTCGAACGCTCATCGAAGCCTCAAAGCCTCGTCGCCTTACCGGCGGTGTTACCGGCGGCGTGGCCTCGCCGGCCCCGTTCCGCGTCGTCCTTTCTTTCTGCCTGTTGACTCTATCCAGGCCCAGGGCAGCCAGGGGCGGAACAAGGGGTCGAGGCCTCGCCCTGGGGGGAGCGTCGCGGCGCCTCGCGGACGCCATCACTGTAAAAAAGGAGGGGCGAGTCACCGACGCGTCACGCCGCCTTCCTAGAGTCAATCAAGTTGGGTGCCGCGGCCAGAGCGTGCAACGGGGTCGAAATTATCATCGGACCTCTGTCAACTTTACGGTCCCCTTATCAAGGTAGTCGTGTGGAGCGTGGCCTTGGCTTGGGGGACTGGGTTGGACTGGGTGCCACTCGCCTCTCTGTTTACTTTCATTGCCCGGGCCACTCTGGCCATTCTCCATGACAACTACTACACTGTACTTGGCCAGTGGTTTACTGCTTCGGAACCGCCCGCCCCGCTTTACGACGGGACACTGTGCATCTGCAGCAGTCGAGTTGGACTCCCTCTTTTTCGTTTCATAAACTTGGCGCCAGTACTTTACTTCCTGGCTGCCCGTTTACTGCCGGGCCGCGTGGCACACTGGCGGCACCGCGTGGCGCGGATCGGAGAGACAGACGAAAAGTGCACCGAGTGGAGTGGAGTAAGCACAGCGACGCTCCACGAAGCCTTTTTCGCGCGAGGCGTGGCGCAGTGGCGCGGCGGCATGGCATCTGCACCGAGGCCTGCACCGCCTCAAACTCAAGGACCGCGCGCGGCGCGCCTAATGGGCAAGCCGGGACGGCCGGGACAAGCCGCCAGTGAAGGGGCTTGCTTGTTTCTGGCTTTTGTCCATTCGCGTTCGCAGCGTCCGCAAATAACGCCGCATCACACTCGGCTTTGTGTGGCCCACTGCATTCAGAGATCCGGGGCGATTCCGCCAACGCCACACCCGGCCACGCTCGGCCACGCCCCGCAGGGCCACCAAACTCTCCAACGGCGGTGGCTCTAGACAACCCTGTGCCTTGAGTGGGCGAATCGTTTTAGCACTGTCGTAGGAAATGCAAATACAGGTGTTCGAAACAGCGGCCGTGCGCCACCGTCTCACTTAGTGCTACCAGTGACTCAGTCTCCCTGAGGGGACAATAAAAGTGTTGCCTCAAGACGATGCCGGCGTCAGCGCCACCTCGCCGTGTTCCGTCTCTCTCGCACTCTAGTACGAGCCGCCCCGCGAGTGCGAGAGAGACGGAGCGATGGAGGCACTGTCGGCCCATTGTCGTGCCTCTAGTGCCCTCCAGCAGACGACGCACTGGCCGCGGGCAGCGCGACGGGCAGCAACGCGGCAGGAGGCAAAAGGATGATCCAACGCCGCAAGTCCCCGCGCTATGCGCGCCAAGCGCGTAAAGCAGTTGCCGTTTTTCAAACTTAACCTGCGAAGCCGCAGCATCCTCCGCCCGGAAGGAACCGGCGACGACCTGATCCGTGTCTCGGTAATCGTGACTGATGGACTCCGGGGCCCGAGGATCCGGTGGCCGCAACAAAACGATGCGACAGTCGCCCTGTCTCTTTCGCACTCACGCAGCCACGCGAGAGAGAGACGCTTACTCAGGGACAAAGCACTGTTCGGCATCGGCCTGCGGGCGGCAGGCTTCCCTGGGGACTTGGGGACCGCACCGGGCGGCGCCCCTCCGGGGCCGTGGGTGTCGAAGGACGGCGAGGACGGCGAGGACCCAGGTGCGCTTGCACAACCACCCGGAGGGACCCGTTTCCACCCAATGACACGGCACGACGCGCTGTCCCGGTGAAAGAAACCAAAAACCAATACTAATATCAATCACGTCACAGAGGCCGTGTTGTTGCCCCTCCCCGTCGACGCGCTGCCGGCTTATCACGGCATTATTGCGCGAGGGCGGGCCGCGGGGCCGCGGGGCCGGGCACGCCGTGCCTGCCTTGGCCTGCCTTGCCGTCGCACGCAGCCGCCGCGTTCTCACCGCCAGATTGCGTCGGAGTCAGAGCCACCTGTCCTCCTGGGCGGCGCCAAAGTTGCCGAAGAGCGCGACGGTGGCCTGCACCCTGGACCCTCGTTTGCTGGGGCTGCTGGGGCTGGGAGTTTGGAGAGGAGTGGTGCGGGCGCCGCGCTGCCGCCGGTGAGCTCGCCCGCGCCGAACTCCCGCTCGATGGACTGATACCCAGTCGCTCTGTCTCTCTCGCACCCCCGTGGGGCGCGCTGAGAGTGCGAGGGAGACAGACTCTGCCGGTGGCATGACGGCCTTCCGGCCCCGCGCTGATAAATGCACCTTTTCTTCCCCGCGGTCGATCAATTTCTCATACGCGGCCTTTTGAACCGCCAGCGCCGCCAGCCCCGCCAGCCTGCGCCTTTCTTCGGCAGGAAGTCGAGGACGGCGTCGTGGCCGCGAGCACCGCGAGTCCAACGCCGCCGCGGTGCCGCGCCCAGCGCCCCCCGCATCACCCGGTAATCACGGGTACCGAGCCATTCCGGAGAATCGTTTCGTCGCTCTGTCTGTCTCGCACCCTGACGGCACGCCTTACCAGTGCGACAGAGACAGGGCGACATCTTCTGCCTCGTGGAGTCACGTATGTTGCGCGAAACCGCGCGAAACACTCGAACGCGGCGACAGCGGCGACGTCACGGCGGCGACGTCACGTCGCAGAGGTAATGGCGGCGATAATCACGAACCGAAAGCTCTATTTATACCGTCGAAAAGAAATTGCCGGCGAATGTGGGTGATTATTGGAGGATGTGCTCGGCGAGCGGACTAGACGCCGCGGCTTCCTGGTAGTGCCTGGCAGTGCCGCCAGTCAGTCGCAGGCCGCTCCAGCGGGTGTCGGCGCGTCGGTGGCGCCGGGCGGACAGTGCTGCTTCCATGAAATGCAAATTGGAATTAATTCGGGATGGGGATAGCCGTGTCATCAGGGCCCGCCCGGCCGGAATGGAGTGGAGTGGAATGGCACACATCGCGACGGCAATCGCTGCAATTAACAAGTGTTGATAGCGGCTCCACGAGTTGTTGTTGTTGTTGTTGTCCTGTCGCAGAGGTTCCACGCGGTTTGATTCGAAATGCGTAGGCAGCCGCGCGTGACCGGCGTGTTTAAGAGAGACGCTCTGTCGCGTCACAATAACACCGGCGGAAAAATGTCCGCGGTCTGCCGGTGACAATCGCGCCGCACATCATTGGATTCGGCGGGGAAGTCCGGGCAGTCCGTGCATCGCGCACCTCGAGGACCGCGCCCCTTGCCGTGACCGCGCTCTGCCCCCACCTCGCTCTCGGAAACTTTAAGTCGAATCTACTTAAGTTTAGTTAGTTCATAGCCTTTAGATCAGATTTCATTCTAGTTTTGCACTTCAGAGGTTGTCTTCCGTTAGTTCAATTCATTTTCATTTTTGGAGAGTGGCTTTTGCGGGGCTGTTTCGGGCTGTTTTCGCTCCTTCTCCTCCTTCCTCATCTACGTCAAGACGGCGCGCTCCCCGCTGCGGCGCGCTGCGAGGGAATTTCCTCTGCCGAGCACCATATTGTCTGCATCAGTGCCGAAACGGCAGAACGGTTCCCGTCGGATAGTCGTCTGCGGCCTGCGGTAATGCGTCCCGATTGGCCGCCGGGAGAGGGAGGGAGGGAGACAGAGAAGTCGGAGCGACACTTTGCAGACGTTCATGCCGCGAACCGCTTCCGTCGCCAGCAGTTGGCCAGCAGCACCAGCAGCACGACCTCAACGAGTCGGCCTCTGCAGTGCGCAATCCGGCAGGCACGAAAGGACGACTCGCCCTGTTTACACACACACACACACACACACACACACGCTCACACGCTCACACACGAACACACACACGGCACCTGATCCTTAACGCGTCCAGCTCCAGCTCCAGGCTCCAGCCGTTGCGTAAACACGTCCTCCACGTGAGCCGAACCCGACTTCGGCCGTTTCCCGAACGCGCGCGCGCGCGGTTCGGTTCGTGATCACCTGAACACCGCGCCGGCCGGCGTCGCGACCTTCACCGGGGCCTCGGGAAAGAGTCGCAAATAAAATAAGGATTATATGAATTATAGCTGCCAAATGGTTCTTTCCTGTGGTTCCAGATAAATCAGATTCGCAGTTCATTGTTCTTTAAATTTTTGTCCTGGTCGCTGTCTGCTGGCGCTGCTGGCGGTGGCGGCTGGATCGCGAGCCGCATGCCGATAAGACGCGTGTGGGTGTCACCGCCGCACCGCCGCACCGCCACACTGCCGTGGGCGACGACCGGGACTTCCCTGTCTGCACTGGAGAAAGCATTCCATACTGCCGCCCGCACAAAAACGACAAAAAACTAAACAAAGCACACAAACAACAACAAAAAAACCGGTAGACTGATGATGATGATGCGGAGTCAATGCGCCGCGAGGTCGCCGACTAATGGGCTGTCTTCGATGGCGGTGGCGTTGGACGCGTCCAGCGGGAAGTCCACTTGAAAGACCATCACGACCTGATGCTGTCGCCATCATCAGTTACCAAAACTCGAAGCGCTCGACCAAATTTTTGAGCGAATTTTTTGAATTATTTGCACTCACTTAAAAGGGTGTAATGAATGACATGAAAACAAACGACCAGCGCCTGCCTTCGGGAAATGTGAGCGTGTGCGTGGTGGCGTGGCGTGGCGGAGGCACAACGCCCCTCTTTGTTCAACGCCTCGTTGGGAGTAGTTCGTACAGTGAGACTCCGAACGAGCCTCCTACTGTACTGCACACTGCGCGGCACCGCGGCGGCGCGGCAAGCGTGCCCGCCCGTCTCCCAAAGGCCCGAACTCATTGCCAACCCCATGTCGTGTTGCAGGGTCCCCGTCGGTCCCCGTGCGCCGATTCCAGCAGCAGCACCGCGATGGCCTCCCTCGGGGACGCCGATGACACGGGGCCGCCGTAGCTGACAACTGTGCGGTTCGTAGTTTTCATTTTTCTCTTTTCGTCTTCGGATTGAGGCGGTTTGACGACAAGAATGCCTCTCTAGTGTTGCAGACGAGGTGCGGAGGCGCCATGCGTCCGTCGTGGCCGCCGCGCGCCGCGCTGCTGCTGCTGCTGGCGTCAGCGTGCGCCGGCTCCCCCACCGGCAGCAGCGCCACCGGCAAGACGACGTTCAGGAAGTGCTGCCCGGCGGGCCAGCAGCTGTCCATCGACTTGCGGACCTGCCTGCCGCTGCCCCCGGCCGGCCGCCGGCCCGCCGTCCCCACCTACGCCACCGAGACCGCGTCGGCGACCAGCAGCGCCAGCAGGCCCGCCGGGGACGCCGCCGGGCGCGCCCGCCGCGGCCTGGAGGACTGGGGCTGGCTGCCGGAGGACGTGGTCATCACGGATTCGGCCAGCCTGGAGGTGGTCACCCTGGAGGACCTCCGGCGCGCGGTAGGTCACTTTGCTCTTTGTCCGCGTGGACGCATGGACATGAGGGGCGGCGAGTCACTCGCTCGGCATTCTCCGCCGCTCGCGTGCAGTAACGCCCTAACGACGCCGGGCCACGCCAGCCGCCCCGTGAGGTGGGCAGCCCGACGCTCTGGCGGCACTCGCGGCATGGCCGGGGCGCTGACCTGCCCGCCGCCGCCGTCGCCGTGATCGTGTGACGCCCATCCGCGGCGCACCGCGCGCACTGCGCCAATTTTATGATTGCGTGTCTGTGCGTGGCTGCGGCTGCGCGGCGCGCGCGGCCTGTGGGTTAGTGACGCTGCGCCGCGCCGCGTGACGTCTGTCTCGGTCCTCGGTGACGTACGCGGCCCGCTGGTCCGCGCTGTGCGTGCGGCTGACGGCCATCACGTCGCCGGGGGGCCGCTTGGCGCGTCGCCGCCCCGCTGCGGTACTTACGCCGCGGGGCTCGAACCCGCGACCTCATGTATCGTTTGGTGTGACGCAGGCGAGGGATGCTGGCCCTGCTGGCCCTGCTGGCCGCAAGGGTCCGCGCGGCCCGCTGCCCAACGTGGAGCAGGGGGCGCCACCGCCCTGCAGCAGCCACGACACGGAGCTGCTCTTCTGGGACGACAAGGTGCAGCTGTTCTCCAACGGGTCGCTGGTCGTCACACAGCACCGCCCCGACCTGTTCAGGTGGCCTACATTGCCCTGCCGTCTGCGAGTTGGATTAAGCAGCACGCCATGTTAACGTGCCTTTGTTGACCGGCAGGCCGCCGTCCATGGCTGAGGCCGCTGAGGACTCCCCGGAGGCCGCGGTCGGGGACGAGGGCGAGCGCAGCTTCCTCTTCCCGGCCGGGTCCTTCTGCATGGACCGCCTGACGCTGCCGCCCGTCATGACCGTGCCGCTGGAGGAGCAGGACGTCGGCAAGGAGGTGGAGGAGGCCGTGGCGGCGGACATGGCGCGCAACGACACGACCGCCGTCCTGGAGGAGGACGACGAGGACGTGCACCACGTCATCCTGCTGTGCCCGTGCTCGGCGCACGGCGTGCGCTGCGTGCGCAAGTGCTGCCACGCCAACTCGGTGCTGCTGGTGGACGCCAAGGGGGACACCGAGTGCCACCACGACCCCCAGCAGCAGCAGCAGCAGCAGCAGGACGGCGTGGCGTCCGCCGCCGACTTCAACAAGGCCCGCGACATGCAGGCCAGCCGCGAGTGGGGGCCGAGCCAGCACCGGCACCCTGACGAACTGCACTCGGGTGAGTGGCGGACTCGGACTCTAAAAAGGCGCCAAAGTCGCACCGATTACAGCAGCGATTCCTTGTCCGCAGGCCAAGAGCTGTTCATGCTGCACGTGCTGCCGCACTGCTCCAACCCGGAAGGGCGCCGCTTCCTGCTCAACTCCGTCTCCCTGTTCAACTCGACGCAGTCGGGGCAGTTCTGGATCATGGACGACGGTAAGCGGGGGCGGGGCTTGTCAGCTTGCGACATTTCCACGGACATGGGATGAGTTCGGTCTTGGTGCAGGCTCCGCCGTGGTGGACAGCTTCGGCGTGGACAACTCCGTGCCCGCGGGCGCGTTCTGCGGCGAGGTGGCCCTGGACGCGGCGACGGGGCTGCGCGCCGCCAACCTCCTCGTGTGCGCCGACCCCGGCGTGCTGGCCAGCTCGTCCACGGCCAGGACCTTCTACGGCGCCCTGGCCGCCACGGGGGCGGCGTTCTTGGCCGTGACGCTGCTGGTGCACGCCACCCTGCCCGAGCTGCGCAGAAGCCTCCACTCCAGCAACCTGATGGCGCACACGGGCTCCCTGCTCATGGCCTACATCGCCCTGACGGTCAACGCCCTGGCGCCGCCCGCCCTGCCGCACGCCGCTTGTCTAGTTTTGGGTATTTACACGTTTTTCCAATGTCTGCACTGTGTCTGTGTTCTTTTCAAACGTCTTTCTAACTGGAGATCCGCTCCTCCAGCGTTCGTGCTGCAGTTCTCCTTCCTGGCGGCCTTCTTCTGGCTGAACGTGATGTGCGTCGACATCTCCTGGGCCTTCAGTGGGCTCCGCCTGCCGCAGGGGAGCGCCGCGGAGCGCGACCGCAAGAAGTTCCTGTGGTACTCGTTGTACGCGTGGGGCAGCACCGCCGCCATCACGGGCCTCACCGTGGCCATGAACTTCCTGCCCTTGCCCTCGCCGGGGGTGGGCCCCCACGCGCTGCACCCCCAGATCGGCGTCGTCAGCTGTTGGTTCAAAGGTGGGCTCTAGACTGATTCCGACAGTCGATTTCGTCGCTCTGTCTCTCTCGCACCTTTTCGGGACGCCCCATGAGTGCGAGAGAGACAACGACGAAAACGACTCTCGGAATCAGTGTGCTGGCCTCATTACCGCCTTCGCTCCACCCAATCGAGTACCCGTTAAACAACAACCGGGACCTTGCAGAGAAAGCGAGCGTGCTCATCTACTTCTACGGCCCGATGGCGTTCCTGCTCTTGGCCAACCTGGTCCTCTTCGTCTACACCGCGGCGCGCATCCTGGCCGTGCGCAAGGACACCGCCATCCTGCACAAGGCCGACAACGCGCGCTCGCACTCGGGCGCCGAGACGCAGAGGTACGTACAGCGAAAAAAAAAGTCGAGTTGAACTCGCTGCGTTCCGCGTTGACCTTTCCATTGGTCTTGATGGTCTTGTCGTTTTTCGGCAGTACTTACTCGCTCTGTCGGCATTCCTGCAGGCTGGTGCTCTACGTCAAGCTGTTCGGCTTGATGGGCCTGACCTGGGTCACGGAGATCATCTCCTGGGCGTCTGGCGGCCGCGACTACTACTGGTACGCCACCGACGTCATCAACCTGCTCAGGGCGGTCTTCATCTTCATCATCTTCTGCTGCAAGAGGAAGGTTCGTGGCTCTTTTTGTTGCCGGAGCGAAACTTGTCGTGGTGCTGGGCGGGCTTGTTTCGTCCTTGTGGTGTCGCTGCCGCTTCGCTTGACCTAACCTTCCCGCCACAGGTGCTTCGCCTCATGCTGGACCGCTTCACCAGCGAGGGCACTGCGGACACCAGCGGCAGCCGCGGCGGCCGCAGCGGCGCGGGGCCGCGTGCGCGCGGACGGGGTGCCGGCACCATGACCAGCTCCCTCACCTTCCAGCAGGACGCCCGCAGGTAGGGTGTGTGTGCGCGTGCATGTGTGTCGATCCAAGTCGTGTCCCTGTCGTGTCTTGTCGGGTTCTCTGTCCGCGGTCACGTTCTTCTTGAACTAATTTATGTTTTGGCGGCAGGCTCCAGCATACGGCGTCCCAAGACAGCAGCATGACCACGGTGACGTCGCCGACGCCGACCACCACGCCGGACGCCATCGCGTTGAGCGTGCGGTGAGCGCTCTCCGGCGCGCATTTTGTTTCTCAAGTTGACGCAATGCACGCACAGTGTGGCATCATTCTAGTCCTTTTCCCAACAAGTCTCTCACTTAAGTACAAGTCCAGTTTATGTTCAAAACTTCGAAATAAATGTGATATTTTTTTAGCAGATGGTACCTTCACACTTTACAGAGATACCTTCCGGCCACCTCGCTCGGGTCTATATATTTTGTTTCATACACAATTTTAATTACTATCTTTGGAATGAGCCCGCATACTACCCCGTATAAGGAAACCAAACGAGTATTAACCGAGAAATTTAAAAAAGGGAAAAGAAAAATTTGAACTCTACACCCCCTCCCCAGTCTTAATGGGGAGGCCTCCTGCTTTACTTCGGTGTTCGGGATGGGAACCGGTGCTATCAGGTACCTGGGGTTAATCCCGTCAGCGACTCTAAGCGTTCGCCGGGGGACCCAGTAGGACCCCAAAGCTCAGGCAGCTGGGTGAGAGCACCCAGTACGAAGCTCTTAGAGGGGCGGGACGTAGAGTGAGACGACAGAGAGACAGAGAGAGACTCAGACAGAGAAGAGGTTTGGTGGGAGCTTCTTGTTTTCGTAGGGTTGGTTGTGTACCCCATGGTACCCCCACTGTCCGGCGCTCCCGTACCGAACATACAGCGTTTTAGGCCAGCTTCAAAGGACTTATCATCGCCTCCCCGACAAGTCAAGGAGGCACCACCCGCAACCACACACCGGGTGGTCTGGATTGATGGATCAAATACTCCATCGCTCCAGTGCCGAGGCCAACCCGCCGAAGCGGATTGCTTTTTAGACACCCACAGCGGAGTGGCCAGGTGAATGTGACTCTGACCACTACGCTATCACGCTTGTACGTCTGGCAGCGTGTTGGACGACGGGTTTGAGTTGCACTGGGAGGAAGGCGGTCGAAAAATGTAATGAAATGATGGGATTCGACCTCCGGACCCCGCCATCGGGATCACACGACTTTACGCTCTCGGCCACCACGGCCCATGATGAGGGGATCGGCGTGAGGTGGGTTCTTGACGCAACAGGACTCGACCGACCCGGTCAAAATTTCGCAAGAAGTTGGGAGAGTCGAACCGCCGACCCTAGCACTGAGAACCGACGCCTCTACTCCCTGGACCACCACGTCCCATGCTCGGAATGGGCTCACGTTTACGGGTTTGAACCGCACTGGGTGAGGCAGTAAAATTAAATGGAAATATTTGTTAGGAGTCGAACCTCCGGCATGTGGGCCTGTTGCTCACGGCTCCGCTCTCATGGCCTCGAACCACCACCCTTAGGATAGCAAGTCGAAAAAACTTATGTGACGCTGATATTCGAACGCCGGCCTGCGGTAACCCGATCCCACGTCTCAAACCTCTCGGCTATCACAGCAGTAATGAAAGGCGATGGATCATCTACTTTCATTAACGTTCGTTGAATGAGATTTTTTTGTTCCGTGTGTGTTTGTCCTTCCCTCGCGGCGGTGCTACCCCGCGACTGCGGGGACTCTGCGGTGCGGGGAGTATGGCCGGCGATACCCCGCGCGGGCCGGCCGGCGGCATGCTGGCGGGCCTGGCGGGCCCCTAGCCCGTAGGGCGCGGGGCCAAAACTGCTTTATGCGAAACTGGAAACTGATTTATGCGCGACTGGGCGCGCTCCAGTCTCCCCTCTAATCCCGTAAAAAGACACGCCTAATCCCACCAAAACCCGGTTACTGCCGACTTAGCGCGTCTCACGAGCAGAGCGAGCAGGGCAAGCAGAGCCAGAGCCAGCAGAGCCAGCCGGACTAGGCAGCCCCTACCCTATCCCTATTCAGACCCCACTCGAGGACGCGGCCCGGCAGGCCCGCCCGCCCGCACCATGACCTTGCAGGGCATCACCGTGACCTACTGGTGGCGCCCCGGGCGGCGCCTGGCCCTGGCGGCGGCCGGCGGCGGCCTCCCCGGACAGCCTCCCTCGGCCTCCGCGCGCTCCGCGCCTCGCAGCTCGACTCCTGGGAGAGGTGGTGCCGGCACGGGCCGCCCAGGCGCCAGGTGAGGCGGATGATATATAGGGCTATGGCTGCGAGGGAATCGCCAAGGACTTGAAATTGTATTCCTCGGCAGGCTGTGCACGTTGTGCTCGCACTCGGCCGTCACGGCCACGAGCAACGCCAGCTACGCCACGACAGGTGTGCTGCAGGCGCGCCCCGTGGGTCCCATGGGAGCCTCCTCGTAGCTCGCCTGCTGCAGGGCCTGCTTCGCGCGGCTTCGCTGCTCCAGGGCGCCGAGGCCGCGCGCACCGCGCACCGTTGTTTCCGGAGAGGTATTCCACCAAAGCGCCGGATTTTTCCCCCGTCTTCCTCGGGCTGCGATTCAAGCAGCCAGCCCTCCCTCTGCGGTCGCTCTGCGCCCCGCCCCGCCCCGCCCCGCCCCGCCCCGCCCTTCCGGCAGGGTTCATTGTTCGGACAACCGCCGGCGCCGCTCCCGCCCTGGTTTTCGATTTGCAAGCCACGCCCCGAATTTTTGGGCCGGGGCTTGTTTCTAATTCATGTTTCAATTACTTGGAATCAACGGGCGGGATTTTGCGCGGGGAATGAGGCGTGCCGGGGCGTGGTGGGGCGGGGTGGGCCGAATGGGTGCAGAGAAGAGTGGTTTGGCTAACCAGGCGTGGCACGCTGTGAGACAGGAAACGAGAAGGGCACGGACGAAAAAGGGGCGAGACGAGGACGACGAGGGGGAGCTTGGCGTTCCGCGGCGCGCAGTCGGGTGCACGCAGAGCGCTGCGCTGGCTGCGCCCTGCATCCCGTCGGGGATGTTGCAGTGCTGCATGTGGGCCGCACTAGGCATGCCAGCGCAGCCGGCGAAGCCAGCGCAGCATGCCCGGCACTAGGCGCGCCCCCAGGCGGCCGGATGGTGGTGGATCTAGGCCGGCCGTAGGCTCATTCCGAGCAGTGCTTTGGTCGCTCTCGCAGTCCCGGGGGCGCGTCGGGCGTCGCAGGGGGTGCGAGAGAGGCAGGGCGACGGGGCGCCGTTCGGACCCAGCCTGGCGGAGGGCTGGAACTGGCTGGGGGGCCATCGCGGGGATGGCTCGAGTGTGGCGGTACGGTGGCCCACTGTGTGGCGGCGCGGCGGCGGCGCGGCAGTGGCAGCAGGCTCAGCCCGGAGATTTAAATCCCCCGAATGTGTGCGCACTAACCCCTTGCAACGCGGGCCAGCCGCCAAGCACTCGGCGCAGACCGGCAGGCCGGCACAGCGGTCTGATGAGCGCCGTGTCCGCTGTGCTTCCCGGAAGCGGCATCACGGCGCGGCTTACGAACGACACGGCGAGGACGAGGGGCGGCGCAAGCCTGCGAAAGCGAAAGCGAAAGCGAAAGGGCTCCGGAAAGCGGAAAGCCCAGTCCGTTTCGAGCCGCGCGCCCCGCGGCGGACGAGTCCAGCCCGTCCAGGTGTAAATAGGGCTACGTGAGATAGGTCCTAATTATTGTGCGCCCCGCTGTCGGGCTGCCAGCCCTGCCAGCCCGCCTCTGCAAACAGCGGCGCGGTTTCCCAGCGAAAGTGTATGCGAGTGCTGCAGGCTGATTTCGAACACTGCTTTCCGTCCCTACACCGTCTCTGTCGCACCCTGTCGGAGTGTCCCACGGGTGCGAGAGAGACAGAGCGGCGAGGCGACTCTCCGGAATCGCTCGCCAGGAGCCAAGGCCGGCCCGCTTTTACGTGACGCCGAAATTGGCTACGCGCACCGACCCCCTTTTTTAAAAAAACACGGGCAAGTGCTGCTTTACTAATTTTGCCACACTTCCTGTTGCTGCTGTGGGAGACACACGCCCACGCCGCCGCCGAGTGAGAGAGAAAGCGTGTGTGTGTGTGTGTGTGTGTGTGCGAGGGAGAGAGAAAAGGGGTTCGGCCGTTCGCCGCCCTGCATTTCTATTGAAATGGCGGCCAATAGATTGCCCGCCCATTCCTTCTGCGCGTGACACGTCATTCTTGGACTACTTTATCTCATCCGCGCACGCGCGCCAGCAGGCTCATTCCGAGAGTCGTTCTGGTCGCTCTGTCCCCCTCGCACCCGCGGGGCGTGCCGCACAGGTGGGAGCGAGACGGCGGGACGGAAGGCGTTCCTCGGAATCGGTCTGCGGCGCGGCGCCGCGCAGCCCATCTCCATTTTCATCTTGTTTTCCGCGCGGTTATAGGCGATGTGGGCTGCATATATTTGTCATCGCGTTCCCGTGGATGTGCAGCGCGAGCGCGGCCCGGAAGCGCCGAGCGGGCGGCCGGACGGACGGGCAGACAGACAAACATTTGGCTCACCCGGTCAACCGGGTGTAAAGGGTATCGTCTCAGTCCGGCTAAGCGTAGACGAGGACGAGCCTGGAGCCAAGCCTGGAGGCCTGGGGCGGCCTGGAGCACTGTACAGTACGTCAGCGCGCTCCGGACGCGTGGCGCGTTGCGTGTTTGTGGTGTCCACTGCTCATAAATATTTACTCGCACGCAGTTCCCGGTGCGCGGCGCCGGACAAATTCGGCCAAAATAAAAGCGGAATAATCCTGCGCGGCCGCGGCGGTGCAATGCAGAAGCAGGCAGAACGCGGACGCGAGCTGCTTGCCGAGCGCGCCGCGACGACAGAGGCGTGCCGGGGGCAGCTAGAGCGGAGAGCCGGTCCGTCGCTCTGTCTCCCTCGCGCCTCACGCGACGCGCCGTGAGTGCGACAGAGACAGAGCGGCGAAACGGCTCTCTGGAATCAGTCGGCCTGGACGGCGGCTGCAAAGCAAGGCAGGCTGGAGCAAATCTTGCGTGTGAGTGGCTTGAGTGCCGCGAGCAGGAGCGGCTGGAGCGAGCGCTGGAGTGACGGTCGGGCGCTGCTGGAGTGGGTTGTTGCAGGGCTTCAAAGGCAGCCTCGGCCCATGGCCTGGCCGTGCCTCGGCCGTGCCTCGGCCACCCCCGGCGGCCGCGCCGTTAGGACCCTGGTCCGCCCCGGTCCGCCCCAGGTCGCGCGGGGCGTCGGCTTGGCGTGGCTCGGCGTCACTGGGCTAACCGACCCGCCCACGCCAGCAACGCCCTGGCCAAGGCCCTGGCCCGCCTCGGCCTCCCTGGGCCCCAAGTCTCGGCAAGGATCGGCGCCAGATTTTCGCCAGCGCGGAAAAAAGAAGAAAACGCCTTTCATCTCCGATTCGGAGCGTGGCCGTGTGTGTGTGTGTGTGTGTGTGTGTGTGTGTGTGTGTGTGTGTGTGTGTGTGAGTGTGTGTGTGTGTGTGTGTGTGTGTGAGCGCCGGTCATACACAGGCCCCACCGGATATCCTATTTGTACTGCTCGCGAAAGGTGCTGAAAGGTGTGCGTCGAGGCCCAAGGGAAATTTTAGCCGCCCTTCCTCCCGGAGCCGCCTTGCCTCGCCCTGCCTCCGAGCAGCCAGCACGGCAGCACGGCCCGGCAGTGTCTGCACGGCCAAGGCACGGCCGCCCGAAAGCGATCAATTACCGTGGCCGGGAAACGTGTGGGCCGAGCGGTATAGCGCCATCAGTACGCGGTGACGGCGTACAGGGGCTCCTCGGGGCCCGAGTCGGGGCCCGCCAGCGGCGCCGGCCATCCCACCGTGCACCTGCAGCAGCAGCAGCGGCAGCAGCAGCCCGGGCCTAACATACGGCTGGAAGGCGGCCCCCGCGGCCCCCTTAGCGCCCGGCCCTCCCCCTTGTCCTTGTCCCCGTCGCCCGCTGTCCATCGGCCCAAACGAGGTTGCTCTTATCGCATTCCCTTTGTCTCCAGGAGGCCAATTCCTCGCCTCGCCCCTCCTCGGCTCTCTCCAGCGGCCCCGCCCCGCCCCGCCCCGCCATCCCCTTCATTTTTCCCATCACTGGAAATTAGCGCGCGCTCCAGCCCTGACCGGGTCGCTGGGGGCTCTTAACCCGTCTTCGCGGCCCATGTCCCCCCCCCCCTTCCCTTGCTGGAGCGCGCGAAGAGCGAGGGGCGGAGGAGGGGGCCGCTGCGCTGTGCCGGCAAATGCGATGATGAATAAATTCCCACCGAGAAATGCAAATGTCACTTTTGTAAAAGGACCACCCTGAGGCTCGGCGGCAGGCGGGCCGGGGCGGGGCGGCGAGTCGCAAGAAAGGAAGGAAGAATTGGAGCGGGTCGCGAGCCCACTCTACATCATGGCGCATTTGAAATAATATCCGAGCGGGCCGAACTCGAACAAAGCTACAAGTGCCGCCGAGAGGGAGCGAGAGGGAGGCGGCACCGCGGCGGCGTCCTCTCCTTTTGTTCTTCTCGGAAGTGGGGGAGATATTGCAGTGGCGTGCTGCCGTACACAGGCAAAGCCGCCATGCAGCGGCGAGGGCTTGGGCTTTTGCCTCGTCTCGACGCCGCGGCAACTCGAATAGCAGCCAAATATCCTGTTTCGCGAGTGTGTTTCCTTTTTTTGCGTGTGTGAGAAATGCGGGGTCGGGAGTTGCTGTCCGCGCCACGCCCAGCCTCGCCCAGCCTCGCCGCCGTCGACGTGCAGCCCACTGCTGGAAGTTTCCTCCTGCCAGCGCGGCGGCCTCCATCGACAGCATGCTGATTCCGAACACGGCTTTCGTCGCTCGGTCTCTCTCGCACTCACGGGCCCTGCGCGTGGCAGAGCGAGAGAGACAGTGAAGCAGCGTTCAGACTGCAAGCACGCCCCGGGCCTTGGGCGGCCTTGGGTGGCTTCGAAAACTGCAGCAGCGGAGCCGAGCAAGCGGAGCCTGGGGGCTGGAGCTCTCGCGACAGCCGCGACGCGCGGCCCGCACCCCTAGCACCCCCTGCCGCCATCGCCGTGCCCTCTGGACGTTTGACGTCCGAGCGCCCCCCCCCCCCCCCCCCGGCCGGCTGCCTCTGCGACGCGCGCAGCCTGCACGGCCTCGGACGCGTCCCCCCACTCAATTCCACGTCATGTCAGGCGCCACCATCTCGGCGCGTCGAAGTAGCTGCCGGGAATGACAATGAAATGATTCCGAAAGTGCGTGGCGTCTCTCCGGCGTCGCCTCCCTGCCGACTGATTCCGAGAGTCGTTTGCGTCGCTCTGGCTCCTTCGCTCTCACGGGGCCGTCCCGTATCGGTGCGAGAGAGACAGAGCGACGAAAACGGCTCTCAGTCTGCTGGCACCGCCTCTGGCCCCGCCCCTCCGGCCGCTTATTGTGAGAGGCGCCTCTCCGTGCGACGCCTAAACCGGGGCCAAATAATAAAGCGAGGCAATTTGTTAGAAAAGAAAAAGTCTATATTCAATTTATTCATAGATGGCAGCGTGAGTGGCTTCTCTGTACGCAGAGTCCCAGAATTTCATTCTATCGCTAATGGGGTCAGTCTTGATTTGCAGCGTCTCGTTGAAGTCGAGGTAGCTAAAGGCCGATCTGGTCGCGGCCGGCCATTGGGTCCCGAAGATCTCGCGCTCCTCCTCAATGATGGGGTTTCTGGAAAGAAAAAAAAAAAGAGATTCATTTTAAGTTACCCTCACTGACAAACAACAACAACGACGACAAAGAAACACTGACTTGTGCTTGGCGAAATTGGAAATGAGCTTCGTCATCTTCATCCGGCACTGTTTTTGCCGGGACAAGTTCGGGGTGAACTTGTTGTTGAGGATGCCGCCGAAGTTGAACACACAGCCCAGCTCGTCGGCGTGCCCGGGGCCTGCATTCAAGCCGCCCTGCTTAGTCTCTGTTGACTCCCGATACAGCGGGCGTTCGCTACACTGCACTCACCTTTGATGGCGCGAATCCCGTAGAGGAACTTGTAGAAGCCGAAGGCGTCGTGCGTGAAGCGGTACAGGTAGACGGGCGTGGCCGGCGTCGAGTGGCGCGCGTGCCAGCGCGCGGCCACCAGGACGCCGTGCGCGATCTGGATGTCGCCGTAGAGCTGCGGACACCACACACACACACTCACACACAGGTTACTGCGGCCGGTCGTATATCCGCGGAGCGGGCGGTGCAGGCGGAGTACAGACTGACAGACTCACTTTGAGCAGGGCCCCCAGGTCGCTGGGGTCTTCCGGTCGGATGTAGAACTCTTTGATCCGACGGCCGAGGCGCTCCCGGTCGGCGCCCTGCACGCGCCCCAACAGGTTGGAGGGCACGAGCGTGGTCACGTCGCTCTCGAGCTTGCCGAGGATTTCCTTGGCGCTGTCAACTGCAGCGGCAACAACAACGTCAGAATAAAATATGGGGCACTGGAGGGGCGGCGCGTGGCGGGGACCTACGTGCGTAGATGAGCGTGCCCTCGTTCTGGTTGAAGCCGAACATGGTGGGCACCTTGTTGTAGCGGCCGCTCTCCAGGATGTCCACGGGGTTCTCGCACAGGAAGTGCTCCTCGCCGTCGCCGCAGTCCTCGACGACGGCCCCGAACGGCAGCTTGGTGATGATCTGCCGCGAGTCCTGGACAGGAAGAGGCCGGGGTCAGCGAGGGGCAGGGCGGCAAGACACACGTCGTCGGCGTGCTGGCCTTGCTGGCCATGCTGGCGGCACCGGCCGGCCCGCCGTCGGCTCAAGAGTCACCTCTTCGGTCAGGCTGTTGGCGTACTTCCTGGCCACGGCGAAGCGGTCCTGCTCGCGGAGGTACTGCACTCGGCGCCGGGGGTCCGCGATGACCTCCTCGGGCGCGCCGAGGTTCCGGGCCAGCAGCTCGGAGTGCTCCACGGGGTCGTCGGTCATGACGTAGGTGGAGAGCACGGTGCTGCTGGACATGATGGCGGCGTGGAACAGGCCGCGGGACATGGGCGACAGCACGTGGAGGTGCACGGACGCGCCGCCGGCCGACTCGCCGTAGATGGTGACGCGCTTGGGGTCGCCGCCGAAGAAGTGGATGTTATCCCGCACCCAGCGCAGCGCCATGGTCTGGTCCTTGAGCCCCGCGTTGCCCGGCGCGTCCGAGGTGTTGGTGGAGAGGAAGCCTGCAAGCACACCCGCATGTAGAGGCGCGTCAACGAATACAAATTGTGTCCACCACAGCCTGGCCCAAGGCCTGCGGCCGGTGTCTAAGTCTAACCGAAGGAGCCCAGGCGGTAGTTGAGCGTCACGACCACCATGCCCTGCTCCACGAGGAAGTCGGGGCCGTAGATGGCAGAGTTGGCGCTGCCGCGGAGGAAGCCGCCGCCGTGGACGAAGACGAGGACCGGCCGGTGCTCCTCGGACGGCAGCACGGGCAGCCGCTGCTGCAAACAACAACAACAAGGATAACAACAGCAGAGCGGCTCCGAAGGACCACGCGTCGCTCTGTCTCTGTCCCACTCATGCGACGCACCGCACGGGTGCGATAGAGACAGAGCGACGAAAGGGCCCCCCTTCGGAACGGCTGGACAGGGGCTGCTGGCGCCGGGCAGTCGCCGAGAGAGAGAAAAAGAAAGAGAGAGAGAGAGAGAGAGGAGGGAGGTCCGAAGTCCGAACTCGTTTCGCCATTGTCTCCTTATCGAGTTACGCACCACTGGAGTATAGACGTTGAGGAAGAGGCAATCTTCGCTCTCCTGCATGGCGAGGAACGTGGAAACGAGTCTCGGCAGCGAAGTGACCAGCAGCAGCCAGTCCGCCAGACTCCGGTTGAAGCCCAGCAAGCCCCACAGCTGCAAGCAAGCAAACAGCCTGCTTCACAAAGAGACGTCGCCGGAACCAAAAGTTTCCTTTCTGCTGCATAGAGAAGACGAGTTTTGTGCGTCGCCGACTGCAGGCCGCTAAACTGGCCGCCATTAAGGCCGACCCTGGCACCATGGCTCGGGTTCAACAACCGGTCGGCGCCACTTTTTTTATTTTTTGGAGGAGGATCGCCCGCTTGGCACAGCGGCACGGCGTGTGGCCTACCCTCTCGTCTGCAGGCGCTCCGGTAGCACCCTGTGCGAGGCGCCAGGACGAGGGATACCTTGAACTTGGTGTCCTTGACTTGCATGCAGTTGGTGCCATCCTTGAAGGCCTCCAGCTCGCGCGGCGCCCATGACTGCGGCTCTTTTGGCGACTGAAACACAAATAAAACGACAACGGAACCATGCGGAAATGAACGGAAACGGCGGGAAGCGGGTCGAACTCTAAGGCGTGTTTACCTTGAAGCGAAGTTCCCCGACGGGCGGCGCGGCGTAGGGAATGCCCCGGAAGCTGACGTACTTGAAGCCGTTGTCCGTGGTCCGCAGCAGCCCCGCGATGTCGCCCTGCTTAACCCGGACGCCCCGCACCACCTGCTGCACTGTTCGACATTCACATTCGACGTGTACGCCAAACCCTTCACCGCCGATAGCTCGAAGCCCAATCGGATCGAATCTACTGGGCTGCTTCGATTTCATAAAAAAAAACACGGACCATAAAAATTTAAAATTTACGTATTGGAAGGCGTTGTGGGCCAAACAAACGCTAATTTCACCCGTTCAACAAATCAAACCGAATCAAAATAACATAAATTTGATTTGATTCGACTTAATTTTTTGAACTTTGATTCGATTCGAGATTAGAAAATGCTCGCACACCACTAGCCGACAGTGCCGACAGTGTACGACCCGACGCGTCGTTGGTTGTTATCTCATATCCGATAGCGTGGGGACGCACCTTCCGGGACGCCGGCGCTGCCCGACGTGAAGTAGACCGCCACCGCCACGGCAAGCACCGTCCCTGGAACAGGTCGCCAACGCTGTTGTGTTTGGGAAGAGGGCCTCGCCGTCGTCGCCCCGTCGCCCTCACGGCCTCACTCCAGGAGCTACGGCGCGGTGTTTGGAAAAGCGCGCGTGTGGGCCGAGGAGCGTGTTTGTGGAGCGTTTAGCGGATTCGGTGATTGAGGGCGTGCGGCCCTGCTGCGCGTTCTCCGCCTGCCGCGGCCTGCCATGCTCCCGCGGGAATGACGGGACGGGGACGTACAGTGGGGGAACAGCTGGGAGGCCGAGGCTGCCCGGCCAGGCCCTCGACCAGGCCGCCGAGCCCACGTGCTGCAAGTGCCAGTGCT
Source organism: Thrips palmi (assembly GCF_012932325.1). NCBI lineage: Eukaryota > Metazoa > Arthropoda > Insecta > Thysanoptera > Thripidae > Thrips > Thrips palmi. The sequence continues at coordinate 12,450,686 of NW_023144625.1, read as the reverse complement.
GCTAGTGCTGCGAGTGCTGCTAGTGTCTAGGCGGGGGTGCGGGCTGCTGCTCAGTGGGCGCGGGTGCGGGTTCGAAGCCGGGTGGAGGGACAGGCAGCCTACGTTCCCGCCAAAAGTAGGAACAAACACAAACAACAACAAGAAGCTCAAGAGACCGTGTGCAATAGTTTTTTTGAGAGTGGCGCGCGTGACAGAGGTTGACACAGGTGCGCGATAGCCGCTGGCCGGGGCTCTCGATTCCACACTCACCCGCTAGTGTCCACATGCTCGCCATGGTGTGCGGCGCGGTGCGGTGCGGCGCGGTGCGGCGGGGCGTGGCGGCAGTCTTGCCGCGCGGTCGGCGTCGGGACCGTCGAGGTGCGGTCGGTCGCGGTGGAGGTCGCCGGTCAACTGAGAGGATGACGTCGGCGGCACGGCGGACACCAGTGGCGGGCCTCGGCGCGCCGCTCGCGCCCCAGCGAGCCGGCCAGGCTAGGCCAGGCTAGGCTAGGCCCGGCGTCGGCATAGCAGAGCTAGCACAGCCAGCACAGCTATCGCGGAAGGGCAGGGACGGGTGGGCCGGGCGGGAGGGGCTGGGCCCGCTAGGACAGCACGCCGACGAAGCGAGGATGCCGTCGACTCCTCCCGGCAAACGTGTCGTCAGGCGGAGCTAAGTACACCGGCTATAGAAACGGCGAGTTGACTTGAAGAAAGCAATTTGGGGCTTAGGTCCCCCCTCCCAAATCGGGGCCCTTCCCCACCACGTCTGGGCACGACTAGCTTTGGAGAAGGACCCTGACCACGAGCATCTCGGCGGCAATGACCTTGACGCGCGCGTGGAGGGGGCCACGCGGCTCTACCGCGTGTGCGGCGGATAGGCCGCCAGGCCGGCCAGACGGACAGATAGACAGACAGACAGACGGACGGACAATTACTGGGAATCTGTGCGAGGCGAGCTAGGCGAGCTAGACCGGGAGGATCCCCAGAGAACGGACGCCTATGGCGCACGCTACACACGTACACCGCAAGGCCGCGCCGCCCGTTGAGTTGCCTGCGTCCCAGGCGCGGTCCACAGCCGCACAGCGCGGCTCGACGCCAAGCTCGACGCCAAGCTCGACGCGAGGCTCAACGCACGACGAGGTGGGGCCGTTGCCGTTAATGAGTGCGAGCGAGAGGGAATGCCTCCCCGCCGCAACCAACCCCAAGCTGCTGGAGACGCGTCCCGCTGGCTCAGGCCGCTGGCGGGGCCCACTGGCGCGGGCTTGGGGTAGGAATGGTGGCGCCGGCCCTCTCTCAGGCCTCCGCCCAGGCCCCGGCCCAGGCCCAGGGGACGGCAGGGCCGGCCGTGTGGCGGGCGTGGGGCGCCAGGGCTGCGGCGCTGCGCTGCTGCGCTGCTGCGCGGGCGGTGGCGGTGGCGTGCTCCGTCCTTGTCGCTCCTCCCTCCCTCGGCCCCCGCTCAGTCGCCGCGCTGCCGCCGCCAGGAACACACCCCCACAGGAGGCCCGGGCCCCGGAGCGCGCGCGGACCGTGCCCTCGGCGCCAACCGCGCCACGAGCGTGGACTCGTCGCACTGAGCCGCCCGAGCCGCCAAACCCCAGGCCGGGGGCGCCAGCCCGCCGCGCCCCCTCTCCCCCTCCGAGTGCGAGCGGGTCGTGGTGACTTGGTGGTTGTTGAGTGCTTCCTGCGAGAGTGTGGTGGTGGTGTGGTTGGTGACGTGTCATTTGCCTGGTGGATTGCACAGTGCATCTGCGGCGCGTCGCGGAGACCATCGGCACAGGTAAGACCTGGAGGGCCCTGGACGGATGACAATGACACTCGCGGGGCGCGGACGCACGATGCCAACGCTGCGACAGTCTGCTGCCACTGTATGACAAAGTCTTGGATGAGATTTTCATCACTTGAAAATAACCGCATTTTCTCCAAAAACCGATTAAATTTTTAAGTAAATTTATAGCAGGAGCGTGAGCTGGAATGAAGACTATTACCAAAGTGTCCCTTTTGAAAGAAGTGTGCAGAAAGAAACGAACTAAGAGCAATATGTCAAACCTGTTGGCAAAACTCACTGCACGTTTAATATATTTTCATATGCTACGCACACTCACGTCAGTGCTCTAGAAAAAGAGGCGCGGTAATCAATTAGGTTCCCGGAGGCCTAGCTGGCCTAGCACGGCGAATGATGAATCGTCGCCCGTGGTCTGGGGTACACTCACACTCAAAATGCGTGGCCAAATGTCACGCGGCGTCACGGCGCGTCACGGCGCGTCACGGCACGGCACACACGTGAAACAAATGGATCTTGCCGCGGTGGCGCCGCGCCGCGCTCTGTATGTGTATCGACATGTGTGAGTGTGTGGGCGCGCACCCACGCAGCGCAGTGTATCGACAGCGCCTTGTTACGTGTCACAAAAATATTATTCCTAACGGAAACAACATCATCAACAAAAACATCGATGCCATGATTGCCTAAGCCAGCTCATGGCTGTGGCACGCTGCAAGCCGCTCATCGGGACGCCGTCGTCCTCGTCGTCCTCGTCGTCCTCGTCGTCCTCGTCGTCCTCGTCGTCCACGTCGTCCTCGTCGTCCTCGTCGGCCTCGTCGTCCTCGTCGTCCTCGTCGTCCTCGTCGTCCTCGCCCGGCGCAGCTTGTCGTAACGGTCGCCACGGCGCTAGTCCACAACAAGACCGCCAAGACCGCCGCCCGCTCGCGCGCTTCTTCTAGTCCCGTCTCTCTCCCCCATCAAATAGGGCCGGGTCGTGGGCAGCACCGTAGGCTGTGGCGGCATGGCCAACTCATGAAAAAGTGATCGGCGGCGACTGGTGTGTACAGACAGCCCGGCAGAGACCCGGCGGAGAAGCGCCCCCGGTATGTCCGCCGCCGGCGAGGCGGAGTTACCCCGGTCTGCGGAGCGGGGACTCCCCGACCGCTCCGGACGCCCCGCTGCTGCAGCGGCCTGTCGAGCCCAGCGCCCGCTGCCGCACCTCAACCTAGGCACCGCGGACGCCACGGCAGGCACGCCAGGCACGGCCTGCGGTTTCCCCAAACTTTCTCGTAAATTGATTAATTTTTGGGCGCGGTGCTGCAGGGAGAGAGGGACCGCGGACACGCGGGGGGCTGGCAGGCGGGCGACGGGCAGGCCGGCAGGCAGGCAGGCCGGCAGGGCGTCCCAGTCGGTCCATCAGGGGAGTCCTGGACTGTCGCACTGCGGGGGCAATTGACACGCTAATCCAGACCCCTTTCTCCTTCCTCATTGTCCTCCTTCTCGTCCTTGCCGTGCCCTTCCCTCTCCACCTGCCTTTCCCCCTCCCCTCCCCTCCCCCACCTGTCCCGGCCATCTGCGCCCCATGCACGCACAAGTTCTGCGGCTCACGCAGCCTCCCCGATTTTCCTGATTCAATTCCCGATGTTTGTCCTCCAACTCGCAGCCCCCGGCGTCCTCCCCCCACCCCCACCCCCTTCCCCCCGCACGCGCGCGTCAAGGTGTAACAAATTGGGGAAAAGGGGAAGTGAATAACGGAAAAGCCGCGCCAATAAATGAACGCCCGGCGAGCGAGGCGCGCGGCGTCGAAAAAGTTTCTATAAGACCCGGGCCGGGCCCCCGCGCAGCCCGGAAGGCCCGCGCACCGCCAGCGCCGCGCGGCTCGCAGTGAGCGAGTGAGCGCAGTCAAACCAAAAAGGATGCATTGAATATATATTTCCGTTCCGGTTGTCCGCGCTCTGCCGGCCCAAAGTTACCCTTTTGTGTGCGAATGTGAGTGTGGATGGGGGAGAATGGATTTGGAGCGAGCCGAGGCCTACAGTCCGATATGGGGCCAGTTTCTAATTGGAACTTTTGCCGGTCACGGCTGACCTGGCTGACCCACTGGCGCGGTGGCCCCGTCGCTAGTGGGTCAGAAGACCGGAGGAGGCGATCAAAATTTCGGATGGGTTTTGAGCTCCAGAGTCGCTAAATGAACTCAAACCGGACGTGTGACCCCACCCATAGATTGCTCTCGGAACGAGGAATCCATTGGTGGGGTCACACGTTCGGTTTAGCGACTCTGGAGCTCGTAACGCGTCTAGAGATTCGGCCGCCTCCCCCGATCTTCTGGCCCACTGTGCATCGTGTTCACGTTCAAGTTCCCCCGAGCGCCGCGTCCTGCAAATGCCGAAGGCGTCGCCGACCTCCCCCACGACCGTCGTGACCTCCAGGGTGGCGGCCGGGCCGGGCGCTGCTGCTGCCGCTGTGACGTCCATTAGGGGCCGGTCCATATTCCCTTTCAAGGCGAAGCACGGCAGGCCGAGCCCCGCCCAGCCGCGCATAGCACACTGTGAGGTCATAAGGCACCCAATTAGTTTGAACGTGATCTGACGGCCGTCCCGAGGGCGCCGAGGACCCGAAGGACTGTCGTCCTGGCGTCGTTTTCCCCCGAGGCCACGGCACGCCAGGGCCGCGCGTCAAGGTGCCCTTGCTGGCCGCGCACGTCGAGTGCGTGGCGTCCATATTCGCGCCGAAGCCGTAATGGCCGTCTGCCCGTGGCGGCGCGACCCACTCGGGGCGCTCTGTCTCTCTCGCACCCCCGCCAAACTACGCCGAACGGCCCCTGAGTGCGAGCGAGACGGGTAGCGGCCAAAAGCACCGAGAGCACTGAATCAGCCTGCCGCTGACCCCGCCGCGTCGCCGCCGCACCGCCGCGTTGTCGCGACCTAGGTAAGGCTGCCATGGCGGCATTATTTGCAAGTCATCAACATATAAATGACATAGGCTGCCATGTCAAAAGGGATGCCGCGAAAACACACACACCGACAACACCGCCCACGCACGTGTGTGTAGGTGTGTGCGTGTGTGTTGTGTGTGTGTGTGTGTGTGTGAGCGTGTGTGCAGGGCCGAGCGCGGCGCACGAGTTGAATACGCGCCGGGTACTTATTAAGCATACCGCCCTATGTTATTTCATGAAGGTGCGAAAATATTACCCTATGAAGTGGCGCGAATTTCATTACTCCACCAGTAAAACACTCGCTGCTCGGAATGAGCGCGTTGCACTGTTTGTGGAGAGGCCGACGGCCTAGAGTGCACCGCGTTCGTACACACTCTTTCCCCTTTTGTTTACCGCAGGTGCTATCTTTTTTCCGTCAATCCCAAAGGGTAATGGTTGACATGGGGGTGGAGTCCCGACGGCCGCTGGCAGCCGCTGCCACCGGCCAGTCAAACGTCACAGCATCAAACGCTATCTGGATGGGGCACGCCACTGCCCAAAAGACAGTGAACGGGGAAGCGCTGCGAGCTAGGCCAGGCTAGGCCAGGCCAGGCCCGTCGGAGCAGCCAGGATTCCGGTGCGACTAGCCTGCGAACAGCCACTTGCATAGCAAGCAGGCGGAGTTGGCCGGGTCTTTACCCCCAGCCCTCTCACTACTCTCGCGGAGGTGACTAGCACCCCTAGTCGCGCGTGACAACCCGCCAGCCCCGCCAGCCCGGCCACTACACTAGATAAACTTGCGAGGCTGGCATCAAACTGGCCGCTAAACTCTTCCCTTTCGCTGCTGCGGTCCCCCTTGGCCTTTTGGCGGCCCCTCCTCCCGCTGTTGTGTTCCCGGGGGCCGCCCCCCTCCCCCTCCCCCTGCCCCTCGCCCGGCCTAATCTTGGCGCCCCAGTGGCGCCTTGCCCGCCTTGCCTCCCTGGAATGCGTCCCGCCCTCCGCGTCCCCGCGTCCCCGCCCGCAGAGTGGAGGGCGTCACGGCGCCGGCGAGTCAGACTGTCCCGTCTGACAGGGGTGCGCAACGGGCAGCCTACCCGCCAGGCTGACTCCCTGGCACGGCCCCGCCAGTCCTGAAGAGTCGTCTCGTCGCGCTGTCTCTGTCGCACTCACGGGGCTCTCCGGCAGGGTGCGAGGGGATCTGCACCGCCCGCCTGCGCCGCCCGAGGCTGTCTGCCGCTGCACCCTGGAAGGCGAGCGAGCGGTCGCCCCGTTCTGCTGTTAACGTCCGGGGCCATTATTGGCAGTCATGTCCCAGGTGCGAGGCGTATCAAATCCACACGCACCTGCTCGAGGACGCGGGGGCCGCGCCGGGCCGGCTGATGTTCCCCCTGAACACGCCCAACTCAGGCTCTCGCACCGACGCCAGCACGCGCACGGCGCACGGGGCACGCCGCCTGCGGCTCGGAGTTGGGCACTAGCGTGAGTGTGTTTATGTGTCCATGTGTGAAGCGGAGGGGAGGGGTGACACGGTTTGAGGGCGAATCAGTCGAGGGGGAGGGGGGGCAAGGTGAGGCGGCTGGGGGCGGTAACTCCGCAGGCCGGCCGGCGGACTTGGCCACTTGCTTCCAGGCGCCCCGCCCCGCTCTACTCGAGTAACGGGGTAATGGTAGCACCGTCATCGGACACGCTCCATGGCGCGCTGCCAGAGCGGCCCGGGCTGCCGGGGCCGGCGATGCGGCCGCGCGGTGGCCGCGTCCTTGCGGCGGTCGGGAAGTGCGTTTACCTGGACGATCCTCGCGGCGGTGGCGCGCGGTGCCATGGCGGTGCCGACGCCGAGTGTGGGAGGTCAGAAGGGGGTCAGCGTGGAGTCGGGCCGGGAATCCAGCGGGTCGCATGCCTGGCGGCGTGTTGACGCATTCCTGGGCGGCGGCGTCCTGGCGGCGTCCAGGAGGTGTCCTCTCGTGCCCGTCCCCGTTTCGTTCGCGTCGGACAAATCCCAGTGCAGGCCCCGCCGGCCCCGCAAGCTCGGCGGCGAGCCCCACCAGGGCATTAATTGCGGCGCCGTGATGGAGCATCTTGTCCGTGCATTCATCAAGCCAGCCGCGGAGAGGGAGAGCGAGAGAGGGGGGGGGGAGGGGAGTCCCTGCGCGGCTCAGGCATCGGTCATCCCGTCCCAGCTTAGGCGGAGCGGACCGTACACGCCACTGCGAACCGGCCGCGGGAGCTTCCGATCTTGTCCGCCCCTTTTCCTTTTCAGCACGCCGAAACGCTCTCGGACTAATCTCGGTGTGAATCGGTAATCCAGGAGGCCGGGCCGGGCCGGGACGGGCCGGGACCTCCGAGACCTCGAGACAGACGCGGGGGCTTAACCCAATAACAAAGGAAACTTGTCCGGGCGAGCCAGTTTAGGCAAAACAATGCCGCCCTAAGCTTTGTTCCCATTTGTTTCGGCGAGGCGCTCGCTGAATGGGTGGATTCGGTTTGGCCGCGATCGCCCGCGCGGCCAAGACGGCGAACACGACGGGGAGGGGGGGGGAGGGGGGGGGGAATCCAATAGAGCAGGCCCTTGAAGCGGTGGAAGTCTGTTGGAAATATTATTACCCAGGGACCAGAGCGACGGGTTTCGATATTCCACGATATTCCGGGGCCCCGGGGGGCGCTGCGCCACTGCATCGCTGTGGACTACATGCGCGGCATTAGCCAGCACGATTAGCAAGGGGGGGGGGGGCTCTCGATCCGGCCATCCAGCCGTATGCGGTCGGGTCAGGTCGGGTTACAGCCTGTACGCTGTACGTACTCTGCTGGCAGGATGGCCTCGCCGACACCGTCTACACGACCGGCTCCATAGCCGAGCAGGGCGGGGCGGGACAGGCTGCACGGCGGTCGACCCCCCGGTAGTTACACACGGCCGTCGGGGAGGTCTGCGGCGGGTAGCGGCGGGTAGCGATCCCTCATCATCGAATTCCTCCGACCAACATCAGCAGTTCCGCGACCAAAGCCTTGCTGCGAGGAGGGCAGCGTCTCTGTGTGTGCGTGTGTGCGCGTGCGTGAGTGTGTGTGTGTGTTAGTGTGCGTGCGGACAGGCTTCTGGTTGATCCAAGGGTGGCGATGGCAGCGGGAGTTTCGTCGGAGCGACGTTACGGGTTTCAGGGAATTAATTAATAAGTCAGCCAGTTTGGAAAAGTGTTCCTCCGCCGCCCCTCCGTTCGCATGGCGAGGGGCGGCGTGGCGTCCTCGTCCTCCGGGGCCGGGTGTCGCTGCGCGCTGCGCGCTGCGCGTGGCGCTGTGCCTCGTGAGCGTCATTAGTGGGCAGCACAGCTCGGCGACGGCCCGGACGGCCCGGACGGCCCGGACGGGGACGGATAGGGCCGCCGGGGGAGCGATTTGGAGGGCCGGCCAGACGGCCTGGCACGGCGCGGCACGGCGCGGCACGGCGCGCTGCGGAGGCCCAAGAAGGCCGAGGCTGATGAGCCACTAAGGCACGGCCTCCTCGGCCTTCACGGCCTCGGCAGTGCGTCGACGCGTCGATCGCCGCGCCGCCGGCACTTTATCAGGCAGTGTCCTTTAATTGGCCGTGCCGTAAAAACACGCCGTGGAGCTCCAAGCTCGGCGACACTTTGGCGGCAATGACTGGCAATGCCGCATTCCGGGCAAAGACTCGGAGGACGCACTCCGTCTCCCTCGCACTCCTACCGAAGAGAGTGCGAGAGAGACAGAGAGAGCCCTGCCGCCTTTTTATGCGCATCGCCCAGCAAGCCACTTCGGGCTTCCCTCCACCCTCGCTCGCCGGTCCCGACGAACGACATCAAAGGCCGCCTCGTCGAGAATGTATCACCTTTCGCTGCAGCCGATCGGTGCTAGCTGGTTTCCACTGGTTCCCACGGCAACGCGCGGACCCTCTCGCCAAAAAAGAGCTTTTTTGGGGAAGTCCTCAAAGGGCTCTGCATGGAGCGCCCTTCTGGCCCTGCGCTGCCCTGCGGCTTCTTGCGCCAGCCCGGCCCGCCCTTGCACCCTACACCGGCCCTTAATGTCGCTTGCCACCCCATTACTGGCTCGATGAGCCCCGTATGGCTGGCGGCCCTGGCGGCCCGAAGGGCGGCATGCCTTGTTGACACCCGGACCCTCTCAGCCCGAGCTAAAGTTGACCGTGGGCCGGCTGGCTGGCTGGCGGTCGGTCGGTGCGGTCTAGGGTTTGCGATTCGGCCTTTCCTTGTTGACGGATCGACAGGCCAAGTCATCAACTCGCCTGGCCAGGCGGCCTGGCCCCGCCGGGAAAACACACACTGGGTTTCGCTGCTCGCCTCCTATTTGTGAGCTCCGCCTTTTACAGAGATAACAACTTGCTGTGTAAAAAACAAAACAACGAAAACAGGAGCGTTTTGGCGTCTGCGGTCTGGGCCGCTGCCTTGGCCACTGCCTTGGCCACTGCCCCCGGAGTGTCCGCTGGCGTCATGCCGGCGGGGCGCGGGGCGCGGTGGCGCGGCCAGCCAAAACTTCCAGGACGAGTGATACACCGCACAGCAGTGGACTCGCGGCAGGCCATAACTAAAGTTTGTCTTGCAGCATAGCCCAGCAGGCCAGCAGCCCCATCCCTGGGTGGGGCCCTTTGATCGGGACGCCGCTAGGGCCGCCGGCCACGCGGGCTGCACAAGCTGCGCAAGCACAACCACGCGGTCTTGTGCGATGCCAAATGACCCGAAGCTGACCCGAAGCTGGCCCGAGGTTTTGTTTCTTTTTCAACACTGCCTTGTGCATGGCAGTGTCGTTGAAGCGCCCGGCCGGCGTGGCTGGGCGGGGCGGGGCTCCACTCGGCTTTCTGGCCGCGGTCAGAGTCGGCGTTGTGCCACGCCCGCCGTGCCACGCTGTGCGCGGTGTGGCGGTGGCACGCCGCTCCTGTGGACCGGCCGGCCCGCCCGGCGCCAACGGCCAGGAGGGAACCGCAGTGCGAAGTGCTCCGTGCACGGCACATTCCTTCCCCAAAGCCGGACAGCTAGCGAGGGACAGAGAGAGCGCAGAGAGAGCGCGCGCATGCGTAAGCGAAACGGGGCTCCTCGGGATAAAAAGACGGCGAAAAAAATACAAATGAAGGAAGGAAAAATTCGCTGGGAATCCTTAGCAGCATCCCTGGCAACGCCGTGCCGGAGTCGTTTGAAATAAATTATCGTTAGCACGGGGCGCCAGGCCGGGCCGGGCTGGGCCGGCAAGGCCACGCTAGCTTGCGCTAGCTTGTCCCACTTCCACTTCCGGCTGCCGGCTCCGGAAACGGCCTGGCTAGAGCTGCACTTCCGGTATGGAGTCGCGAACAGCACGGTCGTGAAATTTAAATTCCGGAGAAGGCGTCGTGTCGGCGTGCAGGTGGGCCGCCCCCGCCCCCGCCCCCTCCCTTGCGACACCCAGCCCCCCTCATGAATAGGTGAGCAGCGATTGGCGGCACTATTTAGTGGGGCGGCTAAATTAATTCGAGCGGCGCGAGACTACTTTGGGGCAACTCTGGGCAACTCGATGACTCCATTCAAGAACAAAAAAAAGCTGGAAAAAACCTTTTTTTTAACAAAAAAGAAAAATCTGTGAAAATAATTGCCGTGAAAACTACATACAGCCATCTTAATAAAATATCCGTCCTTTCTTTTAGACGGACAACAAGGCGTTTCGGTTTCCCATTCAGCACATCAAAGAAAGTTTCCAAACAAGTGTGGCTCCTCCGTCGGGGAGCGTTGGACTCTTTGAAGAGGCAGTCGGAAATCGGACGGGTCACAGCGGTCGTTTGAACTGTCCACCCCGCCCCGTCCCACCATGCCACGCCCCGCGGTCCCAGTCCCAGGTGCAGTGGGTAATAAAAACCGTCCGCGAGAGAGCTTTCCGAAAGGTACAGAGTTGACTGGGGCAGGGGAGGGGGCTACATCAGAACAAACACATGGTGCAGGACCCGGCCTAGCGCACTCCCCCAATTGAACCGATAGCCAGCGCACCGCTCCCTCGCGACCCCTATCGTGTGGGTAGCGGACTAACAAAGGGGAGGGGGTGCTGGGCCTGTCCGGGCCTGCTAGGGGTGGGGGCAACTTCATTTGTAAATGGTGGCGAGACGCGTCCGCGGAACTAGGTCCTTTGAACCGGGTCCGTCTGACACGGTCTGCCACCTCCCTCTCCGCCTCGCATCCTGCTGCCTGCCTGCCTGCCTGGCTGCCTGCCTGCCTGCCTGCCTGCCTAGCCAGCTCCAGGACCAATTTCCGGACATCTTTGCCACTGCGACAGCGTCGCGTCGCCCCGGGTCCGCCTGTAGTCTGATTCCAAACCGAGGTCCGCCGCTCTGTCTCCCTCACACCCCTACGGAACGCCCCATGAGTGCGAGAGAGACAGCGCGGCGAAAACGGTGTTGGGCTGGTCGGGGTCAACGGCAGGCGGCGCGCACCGTGTTGACGCTGGCGGCCATCTGCAGGACCGCTTGGTCGCTGTCTCCCTCGCACTCGTGGCCTTCCGTAGGGGTGCGAGAGAGACAGAGCGACGAAACGCCTTCGGAATCAGGCGGCTGGCGGCAAAGCCCGCCCGGGACCAGCGCCGCGGCCCAGCCGAGCGGGTCGCGCACTTTCTGGCCAAGACCCGCCAATTTCCCGCGAGGCGTGGAGACTCTGAGACTGCTTGTTTTTGTTCCGGGCTTTGCCCTTCCCGGAACTAGCTTCGAGGTGGAATTGGAAGTAGGGTTTCGGCCGGCCCTGCGCCGCGTGGCACCGCGTAGCACCGCGTGGACCGTCGTCGCCCGAGGTCAGGCCAGGTCGGGCCTGGGCCTGGCTCGGGGTTGCTGTGCAACCGGCTACTCGCTGAGCCACTCCGAACGGTCCGGGGCGGTCCGGGGCGGTCCGGCGAGTCTGCATGCCGGACTGGCGCGCTGGCGCGCTGGCGCGACGGCCAGGAAAGCAATCTGCAATATGCGGTGGGCGGGCTGAAAGAGAAGAGCCCGGTGCAGACAGCTTCGGCGCGGTCCTCGCCGTTCTCTCTCTCTCGTTTGCCCGCGTTTTTGCAGCACTATCACGGCGCGGTGGTCGATCAGCTCGCGACCGCAAACACGGCACAGCGCGGCACACAGCGCGGCACACAGCGCGCCGTCTCTCTCGCACCCCAAGGGGACGGCCGGACGGCCCGCGAGTGCGAGAGAGACAGAACACCGAGCTTCGGCATCGGCGGGCGGGACAAGCCTGGACAAGCCTGGACAAGCCGCCGCAACACATTGCCGCTGTGACTTGATGCCCCTGGGACCACTGCGCGCTGGCCGCCCGTCCACAGCCAGGTGGGCCGCTCACACGCACGCACGCACACTCACACACGCACGCACACACACACACACACAGACGCACGGACACACACACACGGACACACACTCACACACACGCGGACACACGCTCCACAGCAACACCGCAGAAAAGAAACAAAGCAAACGAAAAAACGATTCGCTTTAGCGAAGCGGGGCCGGTCTTCTTTGAGTCGCGGACAGGCGGGAAACTCCGGCCGGCAGCAGGGCTGAACTTGGCCCCGACGAGGGCTACAATAGACGCGCCGCCCTCTGTACTCGGACGGAAGGGAAGCAGAGACAGAGAGAGATAGAGGGAGAGAGAGAGAAAACGGAACCGCAGCGGCAATACAGTCCCGATACGGCAATTTCCATGCAATTCTCTCCACCTGTCGGCAAGGCTGTCGAGACGTGACGCACCGAGCCCCGGAGTCTCTGCGAGTCTCTGCGAGTCTCTGCGAGGCTTCTGCCAGGGACGCGGCGATGCGCCGCGGAGTCCTTCCTTCTGCGCGGTCCTGGGACTCGGAGCCGCGAAAGCGTGCGCACGCAAACTTCCACGAATACTCTCACATACGTTTCGTCCACATGCACACAAACACTCACACATACACACACACACATGCAACGCACACACACACAAACACATGCAAGGCACACGCACACAGCCACGCCACACACGCACCAACCGTCCATCATTTTTCCTCCCCTCCCCGGGGCGACTTGAGGGCTGCTAATAGTGCTAAATGACTTGCTCGTGGATGCCCCCCCCTCCTCCCCTTTGCTGATGCTCCTCGCCGCTCTTGTGCCGTTCGTCTCTGCAGTCATGGTCTTCGTTTCCTGCCCTGCCGGCCCCGCTGGCTCCGTCCCCGAAGGACCCTGGAGGCTATCAATAAACGTCCCGACTACTCTGCGCATTATTTCACGACCCGCTCACACAACCTACTAACTCACCGACACACACACACACACGCACACGCTCGAAGGGTTTTGCTAACCCAGAAAAATAGCAAAACCCCATGCTGCGCGACGCGACGCGCGCGTGCCCGGACTCGAGCCGGTATCGAACCCTAATTGGAGTCCACAAACTTCTCTCCGGCAGGGACCCACCCCTTCCCCCTCCACCGGAAACGCGCCTGCAGGTATCTCGGGTCAAATTCCGAAATGATTTCGGGGCGCGGCGCGCGCGGGGCCGAAAGGGTGGGGGGAGGGGGGGGGATCCGGCAGACGTGCAGCGCATTGCCAAGGGCGGCAAAAATCAAAGGTGAAAGTTACCAGATGCCGCGAGGGGCGGCGGGGGGCGGAGGGCTGAATGGGGTCCGCTTTGGTGCGCGTGGGGGGGGGGGGTGTCGCGGGGCAGATCACGGTGCTGGCCGACGAGGTCTTCCCGCCGCGGGCGCCACTTTTGCACGCAAAAAAGGGCACGCCCCTTTTCCTTTTTCTCGGCGACAGTTAAAACTTTGGCACTTGCCGAGAGCATCACCTATTATTGGCGGCGCGGTGCGGGCGGGGCGAGGACGGCGTGAATGGCGCACCCACGTACAACATCTGGAGACGAGGCGAGTCCGACCCCACCGCAGCCCCTGGACCCCCATTCCCATTAGCTTCTCCTCCTCTCTCCTTTTTCCAAAATACGAGGGGAGAAAAGTGTATTTCTTTTTAAACTGCTGGTTGGTCGGTCGGTCGGGAAAGGGTTGGTTGTTGGAAAGGGACCAGAGGGAGGAAAATGGGAAAAAGGTCGTCGAAGGAAATGAGCGGAGTGACGCCTGGGATCCAGGGATCCCTACTGGCCGATCCAGTGTCCCCCTTTAATTAAGGTTCCCCCCCCCCCCCGTTGCCAGCGCCAGCGGGCCAAGACGCAGCCCTTTCCACGCACACGCCGTGTTGACACTGTCGAATGGATTTATCGTATTTGTGTTTTGCTGCGGATTATTCGCTCTGACAAACCCGGACAAACCCGCTCTTCCTGCCGGCTTGCTAGCGGCCCGCGGGCCGCTGCGCTGTCTACCTACGATTCACGCCTCTCCGCCCCGTGGGCCCCGTGGCGTCCGCTTCCTCTGAAACGCCTCCGCCGTCAGTCTGCCGTCAGTCCGCGGCGGTGCGGTTCGCGGCCACACGGCGGCAGGACGCAAAACACTTGTTGACGAGCAGACAGCAGGGACTCCCCTCGAGGCCCCCCCCGGCGTCCCCGGCAGGCTGGAGGGCTAATTTCACGCCACTGCAACCTACAATCCGGGCTTCCGTGGGGCAGTGGGGGAGTGGCGGGGCAGTCTCGGACCGTTGCCTCCCCCCTCCCCCCGGCCAGCCTCTGCGCTGCATACACCTGCCTGCGTCAATAAATCTAACTCCTCAAAGCAAAGGGCGCCTCGGGTCGCCTTTCCGCACGTCGAGTCACCGCCGCCCCGCCGCGGCGCAAAACGTGCGTCGCTTTTTCTTTCCGTGCCTTCCCTCCTCCTTTTTCTTTGTTCCTCATCCGCGTGTCATCGCGGTTTTTCTCTCGTCTGTTTGCGTCGCGTCGAACGCTCGCCGACTTTTTTCTTTTTGTTTCGCGCCGCGCTGGGGCAGGGAGGGGTGGGGGGTGCAGTGGCGGGCCCGTTTTGTCTGTTCTATCTCACAGCTTTGCTTTGGGGCCCGCTGCCGCCCGCGATCAATTTCCACAGAAGTGTCTACATTGTTTTCGTTGCTCACGCCGAAGGGCCGAAGGACGGGACTGTTGTCGGCTGCGCCGCTGCGCCGCCGTCGCGGAGTCCGTGACGTCCGTGACGGTCGGACACTAAAGTCGCCCCCCTTATTTCCTGCCATGTCCTAATGCCGGGCGGACATGGCCGGACGTTTTACGCGTCCGCGGCGCTCCAAGCCTTGGAGTAATACTGTTAGGGAGTCCTAACTAGAGCTGCACCTTTCTGTTTGCCAACGCCCTGAAGGCTTGATTTTCAACTTAGAGACTTTCCCAATAGCTCATCTTGTCACAAAAAGAGTGAGGATTTACGGGATGCAAACAGATTGGAGCTAACCCATACCGTTTCGGAGTTCAGGGCGTTTCTGTGCGTGGTACTAGGTGTCCGGCGAATCGTAGAGAGAGAAAGAGATAGTTTCTGAACTTTGCCACCATATAGCTCCTGACTGGGGCAACTTAGAAAGTTCTGGTTTTGAAAAATGGATTTAGAAGGCGAAGGAGATGGACGGGATGTAATCAGCATCGATGAATTCGGTCGGTTTCATGGAGTGCCTTTCCGACCGGGTGGTTTTCTCTCTCTAGCATTCGTCAGGACAGCTCGGCCCACCGCCGCGCCAGTTAGGACTCCCCACAGTATTACTCCAAGTCCAAGCCCTCCACGCGCTCCACGCTCGCGGTGGAGTGGCCGCCGTGCTCTGTCCGCCTGCACGGAGTGGCTTCGCGGAACCCCGAGTTACTGTAACAGCAGGAATGCTCATCCTTCCTCCATTTTTTCTCGCTCCCCCAAAAAATGATGGCCGAATTCGTTTCAATAAATCGTTGGCAGTACAGCAGGCAGGGCCGCGATGCTGCTCTGCCGCTCCACGGCCGCGCGCCGCTCTCGCCCCGAACGGCAAAGATTGCAATAAAACTGATGGCCGCGGCGCCGTGCCCTACACCGGTCACAGGTAGCAAGCGTAAACCGCCCTATGCCCGGATCCCCGGCGGATGCCTCCCTCTCGGCCTCCCTTGGCTCGGCTCTCCCTCGGGACCCCCCTTCCCCACTAATGATAGGTGCGCCGCGGAATCGGGAGCGATATTAGTATTGTTTGGATGTTCTCCAAGCATGCCAACCCGGCCGGAGGGTGGCATGAAGGGACACCGCTAAAAACAACAACAAAAACAATAACACACACTGACACATACACACAAAAAACAATGACAGCGAAAAAAAACTGTGTTTTATTGCCGAAACCGGCGCAGTGTTCCTGGAATTCGGACGCTCGAGACCGAACGCTGCAAAGCAGCGCCAACAAGTCCAATAACAATCCAGTAATCCAAAGCTCGGATTTCCTTCCCTTGGGCAGTCACGCTAATAGCATGCACCCCGCCTGAAACGTGCGTCTACCAGTGTGAGTGTGTGTGGCTGCGTATGGTCGTACGTGTTATCGATGCCAACAAACAGGAAAATTGGCGCAAGGGTGCTTGTCCCACCCGTGGAGCCTTTGAATAAACCCTCCTCCGCGATCAAAGAAGCCTGAGGTTTCGTGGAACCGTCCGTCAGAGGGGAGAATACCACCTTTCACTTCCGAGTGGACCTCCCACCGTGCTCTTACGAAAACATAAAGGAAATCAAACTTGTTGGAGGTTTTCGGCGAGGCAGCCGCTGCACCTGTCCGAGCGGGCGGGGCGTAAACGAGAATGGATAAGGCGAGACATATTCGAGCGCCGTGCCGGGCCGTGCCGGGCCGTGCAGGGAAGGCGGCCAGGGCGGTCGTTGGATGGCACGGCCGGCGCGACACGGCGAGGATTCTTCTTTACGAGTCGCAACAGCTTGCCAGCGGCCCCGGCCAGGCGGCCCCCGCCCTCGGCCGGCCTCAGCGCCCGCGCAAAGCGGGGTAGGCAAGCCCGCCGAACACGCCCGGGTAAAAAATTTCGCTTTAAAATTGCATTCTTTTTGCATTTTGGAGTATGGAAAATAAAGGCCAGTAGAAGGGAAGTTCAAGGCAACAAACATGACGATAGAAGGTGAAAACAATTTGCAAAGAATGTGAAAAGAACGCGAAAAGAATGTAAAAAGAATGCGAATAGAAGGCGCTTTCGACTGCATTCTTTTCACATTGTTTCCGCATTATTTTCATCTTATTTTCGCGTTCCGTACACACACTTTTTGCATTCTTTTCGCATTAACTACACGACCGAGCATGCTGGCCAAGGCGAAAAGAATGCAAATAAAATGCAAATAAAATGTTTGAATATCGTGTCAAAAAATGCCAAAAGGATGCCTGGGTGCCGAACCGCGCCAAAATTGAATTTGAACTCAGTATGACGGGATCAGCCACACTTGCGGCGGGACTCGAACCCGCGCCTCCATCGGAACCTGTCCCTCCCGGGACAGCGCCGATGACCACTACGCTACGAGAGCGCGCCTGCAGGGGTCGAGGCGCGGGAGCTACTAGTTTGAACGCGCCGAGCATCGGCACACCAGAAGACGCCAGCTATGACGTTGACGAGTGTGAACCCCTGCTCATCTCCCCTCCCTCAGAGCGCTCTCGTAGCGTAGTGGTCATCGGCGCTGTCCCGGGAGGGACAGGTTCCGATGGAGGCGCGGGTTCGAGTCCCGCCGCAAGTGTGGCTGATCCCGTCATACTGAGTTCAAATTCAATTTTGGCGCGGTTCGGCACCCAGGCATCCTTTTGGCATTTTTTGACACGATATTCAAACATTTTATTTGCATTTTATTTGCATTCTTTTCGCCTTGGCCAGCATGCTCGGTCGAGTAGTTAATGCGAAAAGAATGCAAAAAGTGTGTGTACGGAATGCGAAAATAAGATGAAAATAATGCGGAAACAATGTGAAAAGAATGCAGTCGAAAGCGCCTTCTATTCGCATTCTTTTTACATTCTTTTCGCGTTCTTTTCACATTCTTTGCAAATTGTTTTCACCTTCTATCGTCATGTTTGTTGCCTTGAACTTCCCTTCTACTGGCCTTTATTTTCCATACTCCAAAATGCAAAAAGAATGCAATTTTAAAGCGAAAATTTTTACCCGGGGCGGCCGAGCGCGCCTTGCCTACGCACCATACCAGTACCATTAAGGGCCAGACCACACATGATCGTATGCAGGCTGATGCCAAACAGTGCTTTTTCTCTCTCGCACCGCTGCGGCCCGCACCACGACTGCGAGAGGGACGGAGCGACAGTGCGAGGAGGGGCCGCCCGGCCGCCGCGGCAGACGGACAGACGGCGTGTCGCTTGCAGCTCGCTTGCAGCCGCCCCTCCCCGACGGCCTGCCCGGCCGCCCCGGAAGTGGGCCCCCGGGGCCCCCGGGGCCAAGGGAGCCGGAGGGGCTAAAGGCGGCGGCACTGCAAAAAAAAGAAAAAAGGGAAAAAGAAGGCGGCTGGGCTGGCGGCAAGCGATCAGCACCATGACGGCGTTGGCGGCGTCTCCGAGGACACGCCACTGGCCGTCGCACCACCGCAAGGGCAGCACGGAGGCGGCACCGTCGTTTTCGAACGCCGCCACCAGAGGGCGCGCAGCGCGCCGTCGAGGGGCCCGGCCAACTGGGACTCATTAGGGTATCACTGTTTCACACACCAGAGTCCGGCCGGGCCGGCGCCACCGGATTGGGGAGACGGCAGAGGGAGTGGGCGGCTGGGCGGCGCTGGCGTGTGTTGGTTTTCGGGGCGAAAGCCTCCGCAGATAAAGTGGGGCTCGGAGCCTGGCCCTGGCAAGCCTAGGCAAGCCCTGGCTGCTGTCTGTCTCTCTTCCACCCGTACTAAGCTGCATGAGAGACAGGGAGAGAGATAGAGAGGGGGGGATGCAATCGGTCTGCTGCCCGGTGGTAATTCGGCCGAGCGAGTTCGGGCTGGTCGCTACGTGGCTACGCGTGGCTAGGCGTGCCTAGGCGTATTGGAGGAAGAACCTTCAATCCACGGAAGCAGATGCGACACGTAATCTAGGCCGGCGCCGTGCCGTGCCGCGCCGCACCCTCGGTCCCCGAGGACGTCCCCGAGGACGGCCCGGAGGAGACTCGAAGGAGGCCCAGAGGACGGGGGGAAGCTTTCCGTCATTTTCCTGTCGCTTTTCATACTCCCCACGCTCCGTCGCTTTCAACCACAGCGCGCACCGCTCGCACACCTTCTGCGCGGGACTTTTATTCATGCCCGTGTACGCACACACTCACACACTTACAGTGCCCTCACACACACAATGTTTCTCTCTCTCTCGCGCGCCCGCCGCACCACCTGACCACACCATCTCCGCGCGCACGATTTGCACTGAAGGGTTGCGGCCGAGGATGCACGGCCCGGCGACAGCGACATGACCACAATGCGGGCGGGGCGGGCGGCGTTGACGCTGCCGACTCACATTGCCACGCGGACGTATGGAATGAAAGTGTGTCGCCTTCTCGGCTTCGTGCTCGTCGTTCCAATAGTCCATGCGCTCCGCCCCGCCCCACGCGTTCCTCCTCTTTTTCCTCCTCACCAGCAAAGTGAACACTGCCGAAAAAAAGAACCAGAGAACGCAGCACCATTTTCCCTTCTAGTCACGGCCCCAACTAACTCCCCGCGACAACCATCTCCCGGGGGTTTTGTTTCATCTTTTTTTTCCGCACGGTTGGCACTGTATTTGGGTCAGCGGCCCGGCGACGGCCCGGCTGCTGCCAGCATGGCCTGTCCCGGCGTGCCACCGACGCCACCGACGTATCGGCATAGGGCGTCCTTGGCGCGGTCATATCACTGGCCGTCGCTGGCCGCGCATTCCTCAGCCCTCTCTGTCTCTTTTACGCGATCTCCTCTTTCCGCCAAGGTCGCGGTGGCCGCCATGGTGGCCGCGCGAAGCCGAAGCGCCAAGGCCGGAGCGAGATTGGTGCCACGTATCGGTTCAACTTTTAATGGGGACGGCGCATTAAACGCCGACCGGTGGGGTGGGCGGTGGGGGGCCTCCGCACTGCTAAAACGCGAGCCGGCTCGCTCCATTTGTACCAATATACATCGGCGTGGGCGGCTGGGCGTTGCGGCGCGGCTGCCCTACTCGGCTTGCCTGGCGCGGCGGCGCGGCCGGGCTCAGCTGGGCTGCGGCGGAGGGCGGTGTCGCGAATCGAACCCCCATTATTTCTCCCCATTGGGTTTTGACGTCCGGCCCGGACGGCCCGGCCAGCCTGGACCGGCAGCGCGCAGCCTGCACTGCCAAAAAACGGCGCTAAATCACAGGGGCGCGTGACTGCGGCCCGGTCCGGCGCCAGTACGGCCAGGCCAGAGACACGCCGCGCTGGCCGCGCAGCTTTAACGGCCATCCAGCGAAAACAAGAGCCGCAAAAAGCGTGTCTCTGTTGGCATGAATCAAATCAAAACGCCGCGCCCGGCCGCTCGATCAACACCGTGTTTTCGGCGGTGTAGGCCGCGGTGGCGGCACGGCGCGGCGGAGAGTAAAAACACGACCCTCCAGGGTAATGACTACAAAACCGTGGCGCAAGGCCCGCCAGCCCCGCCAGGCCGGCATTGCCAGTGTTGTTAGGCGAAGGGCCCCGGACGGCCCCACGGCCCGGCGGGGCGGGGCGGGGGCGGGGGAGGCACTGTCCAGCAGGTGTTGAGAGCGCGGCCGGCCGGAGAGTTACACATATAGTACCGCTAGCTTCAATTACACAGCGAGCTAGGAGCGCTGCGGATGGCACGCCCTCGCACCCACGGTCGAAAAGGAAAACCTTACAATTCCGAAAGAAACCTTTGGAAGCCCAGCCGGTTCATCGCACTCGCGCCCCGCGGTGCCGGCCTCATTCGGCGCCCCCTCGGCCAGACCGCGAGCGAAGCCAGAGCGTCGCGGATCTGAACGGCGCATCAAATCAGCAAAGTTTGGATCGAAAACTGCGAGGCACCGGCCGCCGTCCTGTCCTCCTGGCCCCCTCCAGCTCCAGCTCCGCGGCTCCATATATCGGGAGATAGCCGGCCGGGTGGACTCCAGGGAGTGGAGCAGTGGGGCAGCGCGGCCGCGGGCGGTTATCTGAGGACGCCGTCGTCGTGCGCTACCGACGGGGTGCCCTCCAGCGGGCTACTCGCGGACCCCCACCGCACTACACTGTCCGAAAAACGGCTTCTTGCAGTGCAAGATAAACGCTGGACACCGCGGCGGGCGGCGAGCGCCTGCGCGGTAGGCAAACAGGCGGCGGGCGTGTCCGGCGGGCTGGCCGAGGCTGGCCGTCGCGGGCGCTCCGAGACGGGGCGGGGCGTGCTGGGGCAGGCTGGGGCCGCGCGTAAATGACTTGCGGTGCCATTATGTGACCTCCGGCGGGGAGTTATGGCGACACGACCCGCCGTCCGGGGGCGTGGCGGGGCGTGGCGGGGCGTGGCGGGGCGTGGCGGGGCGGCGCTGTGACACACACCCGCAGCAAGCACCAGCTGCCTCGAACGCGCTGCATCTTTCAGGGGCCGCAAGAAAACACAACGAAGTAAAAACAAGCGAAAAAGCATAGCGCAGGAGAGAAAGAGAAAGAGAGCGAGAAAGAAAAAAATGAAAAGAAGATGAGAGGTACCAAGTTTGGAGTATGGTTACATGGGGCATGAAGAAGGAGTTCTGGGAGTAGGGCAATGGCGCTTACCAGCTCTCGCCTACACTTGCTGCTTTTCTAGTGCCTCCTTTTGTGTTGCTGTTGTTGTTAGTGTGTGTGTCTGTGTGTGCACGGAGCGCGGCAGCGCGGCCCGCCCCCTCAATACGGCGCCTTGCCTTCGCGAGCCGCGCACGCCAACTTTGAAGGTGGCTGCGAGGCAGCCCTGCTTTTTCTCGGTGTGCACGCACTCCCCGCTGCAAGCTGCAGCAGCCTCATTCCGAGGGCCATTTTCGTCGCTCTGTCTCTCTCGCGCTCATGGGGCGGCCCAGTGGTGCGAGAGAGACAGAGCGACGAAAAGGGTTTTCGGAATATGCTGGCTGCAGGGCGCCACCGCGGGGTTTCGGACGAGGCGCTGGCGGTCTGACCGACGGGGCGGTGGCGGTGGCCGTGCGGGTGTTGACGGCGCCTCGGTGGTGGCGCCGCGCCGCTTGCCAACCCCGCGCACGGCCATTGTGTGTCGCGGCGTCAAAGTTGCGGCCGTCGTCACGTCCCCGTCGTCCACGTCGTCCACGTCCGCGTCGTCCGCCCAGGCGGCGGCCTTGGCGCGAGCACGCGCACGCCGCCCACGCCGCGAACGCCAAAGCCGAAAATTCAGTTGCGTCCCCCGTCGCTGCTTCCCCGCACCGCCGCCTTTTCGACGCGTGCGCTACCCGCCACAATGTAACCTTTTATTTAATAAAAAAGAAAAAAATCTCATTTAACGAACGTTAATGAAAGCAGATGATCCATCGCGTTTCACAAGTGCTGTGATAGCCGAGAGGTTAGAGACGTTGCATCGAGTTACCGCAGGCCGGCGTTCGAATACCCGCGTCACAAAAGTTTTTTCGACTTGCTATCCTAAGGGTGGTGGTTCGAGGCCATGAGAGCGGAGCCGTGTGCAACAGGCCCACATGCCGGAGGTTCGACTCCTAACAAATATTTCCATTTAATTTTACTGCCTCACCCAGTGCGGTTCAAACCCGCAAACGTGAGCCCACCGCGAGCACGGGACGTGGTGGTCCAGGGAGTAGAGGCGTCGGTTCTCAGTGCTAGGGTCGGCGGTTCGACTCCCCAAACTTCTTGCGAAATTTTGACCGGGTCGGTCGAGTCCTGTTGCGTCAAGAACCCACCTCACGCCGATCCACTCATCATGGGCCGTGGTGGCCGAGAGCGTAAAGTCGTGTGATCCCGATGGCGGGGTCCGGGGATCGAATCCCATCATTTCATTACATTTTTCGACCGCCTTCCTCCCAGTGCAACTCAAACCCGTCGTCCAACACGCTGCCAGACGTACAAGCGTGATAGCGTAGTGGTCAGAGTCACATTCACCTGGCCACTCCGCTGTGGGTGTCTAAAAAGCAATCCGCTTCGGCGGGTTGGCCTCGGCACTGGAGCGATGGAGTATTTGATCCATCAATCCAGACCACCCGGTGTGTGGTTGCGGGTGGTGCCTCCTTGACTTGTCGGGGAGGCGATGATAAGTCCTTTGAAGCTGGCCTAAAACGCTGTATGTTCGGTACGGGAGCGCCGGACAGTGGGGGTACCATGGGGTACACAACCAACCCTACGAAAACAAAAAGCTCCCACCAAACCTCTTCTCTGTCTGAGTCTCTCTCTGTCTCTCTGTCGTCTCACTCTACGTCCTGCCCCTCAAAGAGCTTCACACTGGGTGTTTCGACCCAGCTGTCTGAGCTTTGGGGTCCTACTGGGTCCCCCGGCGAACGCTTAGAGTCGCTGACGGGATTAACCCCAGGTACCTGATAGCACCGGTTCCCATCCCGAACACCGAAGTAAAGCAGGAGGCCTCCCATTTAAGACTGGGGAGGGGGTGTAGAGTTCAATTTTTTTTCTTTTCCCTTTCAAATTTCTTAGTCAAGACAGCCAGCCCCTATTATATTGTTTAGGATACGCGCTTCGTTTCTGGACTCGAGAGTAAAAGCACGCTGACACCTTCATGTGTATAGTAGTGTTAAGTATGTTTCAAGTGTGAAGGTATCATCTGCTAAAAATTGTGTGCGGCTAAGTGCTGTCATAGTCGCCGTGACACCGAATCGGCGGCGCTGCGCTAAATGACGCGAAGTGGCCGGGGCTGGGGCTCGCCGTGATCCGATCCGCCCTTACCTGTCCGCCCCGATCGCTTTGAGACGTCGAGACGGACGCGTGCAGGCAGACGCTGTTCCTCTTCCTTATTTCGAGATCTGTTTATTTATCGAGGCATTGCCAGGCATTGCCAGGCATCGCCTGTCTCCTTCCGGCTGGATTTATGTCTCGTCGTTACCTTACGCGGCCCCCCGAGGGCCCCCGGGGGGGGTCCCGGGGGAGGCGCCGCGGAGTGGGGCGGGGGTCGTCCCCCGGGAACGCCGAGCGCGGACGATGGTGATGAGTGGTCCTCACTGACTGTGCCGCCGATCAAGGAGCAGGCCGAGGAGACTTCGATTTCCCTCTCCGGGGAGGACACCCCCTCCCCCCTCCCCTCGGGCCTCCGGCTATGAATAACATAAATAAATCGGACGGACAAAGTCGCAGCCCTTGTCGTGTCGTGTTTGTTTTATTCGGGAGATCGCTTTACATCTCCTTTGTGCTTCGGTCCTCTCTGTGCGCGCTCTCTCTCTCTCTCTCTCTCTCTCTCTCTCTCTCTCTCTCTCTCTCTCTCTCTCTCTCTCTCTCTCTCTCTCTCTCTCCCTCTCCCTCTTCCTCTCCCTCTCTCTCGCACGGCGGCTAATGGCGCGTAATGCTGCGCGCGTTGATTTGATGACTCTAACTTTGGAGTGGCGTCGTCGCGGAAGTGAGGCCTTGTTCGCCAGAAGAGGCCTGCGTGTCATCCAAACTTTTTTTGGCATGTTATGAAGCAGGAGGAGGACGGGACGGAGGCACCACGATGATGAGACGAATTTCCCGCTCTACGCTCGGTGCGGGGAAAGCGGAAAATGCGGTGCCGGTGCTGCGTTATAAAGCAGGGAGGGCCGATAAGTGTGTGCCGATGCCAGCGGCCGGCTGGCTGGCACACTGGCACGGCCGGGCCGCGGCAGTGCTGCCAACTAAATGCCCCGAGGGCCCACGCTCGCCCCACCCCCCTTCCTGACCCCATTCCCCTCCCGGGGCCGCGAGGGTAGAGGGCGGCTTATGTTACAATGTGCAGCGGGGAACGCAGCAGTATCCGCACCTGTCGGGCGGGGCGGGGCGGGGCGGGGCGGGGGGAGCCGCGGCCCGAATATGTGGCCGATTCATTTGCGAGGGGCATGGGGTCGGCAGCACCGCCGGCACCGCCTTGACGCGGATACACCGTGACCCTTTTAGTGCGACAGGGCGACCCTCGTCGTCAGGGTGCACCCCGGCCCCCCGTGCGGCCGGCGGGGCGGGGCGGCCTCTGACCGCAGCTGAGCACACCGCCGGCCACGCTGACAGCGCGAGTCTGCGTGTGTCGTCGCGTGACTACGGCCACACCGGGCGTCGAGCGGTGGTCAACACTGCCCCCCTCCCCTCTTCCACCCACATGCAGAAACCAAGTAGCGACAAAAACAACAGCAGCAAAATGATGATGACGAAACACGCGGGCTGGCCGGGCATTATAGCGCGGTGTTGTAGATCTCCATTTACAGGCGCTATCTCACGTGGCGTTCGCTCCAAACACGCGGCCCAATTTAGATAAGCCTGCCCTGCATAAATGTCTTACAAGGACAAATCGGTTATGTGGAAACAAGTTATTCCGAGCGAGCTTTAGTTTTCGGACACGGCCGTCGAGATGAAACATGGGAGTGGAGAGGACATGGGTCCGGGTCCAAAAGGGGCGTGAAAACGATTCCGGGCAGTTTCTCGCTCTCCCGACGAAGACCACTCGAAGAAACAAACAGCGCCGCCCGATTGGCTGCGCCCGTTTGAAAAATCGATTCCGGCCTCTCGAAAGGTAGCGAACGCGACGGCCCGGCCGTTCATCGGGCCGTAATCCCGCCTCTAAATAAGGAGCACTGCGCTGCCCGGCCGGCCCAGTGCTCCGTCTCTCTCGCACCCCCACGGAGCGCCGCACGCGCCGCACGAGTGCGAGAGAGACGGGGAGCGCCGTTCGGAGTCGCCCTGCAGGCCGTGAATCTCTATTAATATTCGCGAGCAGAGCGTCGCGAGGTTCGCCCAATCGGCCCGCTGGAGCCGCTGGAGTGGTGGAGGGTCTATCCCGATGATTTGAGGGCCCGGCCCGGCCTAGCGCCCTCGGCCTCCAGCGCTGCAGCGGACGCCAGACCAGCCGCCAGCACTTTGGGCCTGGCGCGGGGGCGCGGGGGCGCTCGCTGGGCCGGCGGCGTGGCAGGGACCCGGCCTCCAGGGACTGGAGTGGCACGGCCAGGGGCGGCAACGCACGGCACGGCAGCCACGCCTACCACCTTCCACACCATTTCGTCATCCTTGCAGCGATGCATAATTCAGCCTGCGGTTTATTCACGGGCCCAACTACCTGGCGGGGAAGAAGACGAGGAGGGAGGGTGGGGGAAAGGGAGGGAGAGAGAAAAGCTGTCGCGCTGCACGGTGGCGTGGTCGTGGATCGGCTGCTTCGCACTGTAATTTCTCTTTTCTTTTGTTTTTGCAGGTGAGAACCACCATCATCGAAACGCAGAGTGGCGGCAACCCGTTTTCGAGCTGTGTGAGTGGTCGACAGTTTCTGGCTCAACGGAGCGCTTCCCTTTGGTACCGCACCTCACACTGAAAAGTGCGCCTGGGAAACTCGAACGTTGGTTTTCCCGTCTAGCTATATGCACGAAAGTGTGCGTTCTTGCGCGTGAATTGGCGCGTCCACGCGTGTGCTCAGTTTCGTACGAAAGCAAAAGGAAAAGACGAAAAAAACTGAACGGCAGTTTATTGTGCTCTTTTTCTCTCTAATTGCATTAAGGGTAGCTCGTTCGTTGGACCACGAACCATGACCTGTAAAAGCGCCTGACCAGGCAAGACTCTGCAAAGCAAGGGAGAAAACGACTGGGTCAGGGGTCGGTACCTCGAGGTGACATTGCCCGCCCCGCCTTTTCCCCGGCTCAGCCAAGCCACACACTTGAGCCCCGGGAGAGGTGACCCAAACGGTCTTTCGCAGTGGGCGGGCCGGCCGGGGCTGGCCGCCCTCCCCCGACAACACTCACATGCCGGCCGGCTGCCCTTCGGTTCCTTCGGTGGGATCGAGTGCCCCGCCCCGCCCCGTCTCACAGTGGGCCAGAAGACGGGTGGAGGCGGCCAAAACTCTAGACGCGTTTTGAGCTGCAGAGTCGCTAAATGGGACTCGAATCGAAGGTGTGACCCCACCAATGGATTGCTCTCCGAACGACGAATCCATTGGTGGGGTCACACGTTCGGTTCGAGTCCCATTTAGCGACTCTGCAGCTCAAACCGCGTCTAGAGTTGTTTTGGCCGCCTCCACCGGTCTTCCGGCCCACTGTGCGTCCGTCTCCGGCTGGCGGCCTGGCGGCCCTGGCGGCAATAACTGCCAATAACGGCAATTATCGGCGCTGGCAGGCGAGTGAGGGAATGAAGCCGTCAGCAAACACGCTGACGTCGCCGACACACTGGCGGCGCGGCCCACTCGCCCCGCTCGGCACACTGGCATGGTAGTTGTTGGCGGGATGCCTCCTGAGACGCCCCGTTGATGTGGGAGGGGAGGGGGGGCAGGGGTGCAGAGGGCTCGCGGCCGGCGAACTTAATCAGAGGGGAATGCTTGCACGGCACGGGGTGGGGCGGGGGCCGAGCAGGGCCTTGGAGGCGCGCCCAGCTCGCCCAGGGCCGCCGGGAGCACCAAAGGTTTGCGGCGGACGGGTCGGCGGCACCGAGACCCACGGCGCCCACGGCCTTCGAAACGCGTCTGTGCGGCTGCGGCGCGGCTGCGGCGCGGCCCCGCTCAGTTGGCCTGCTTTGCGGCCTCGGCCGCCTCGGCGTTGTCGGCCCGGATCGTGCGCAAAGTTCGCCGGGGGCGCCGCCAGCCCCAACCGGCCCGTCTCTCTTTCTCCGTCGCACTCGTGGGGCGCTCCGTGCGGGTGCGAGAGAGACAGACGGCGATCCTTCGGAAATCAGGCCGCGGCACGCGTCTCCCTCGGCTCGCAAGGCCGCGGACACGAAGCCGCGGCACGAGAGCCGGACGCCGATCCCGTCGCGGGGCGTGACGCTATACCAGCGGTTCCCAACCTTTTTCGGTTCGCAACCCCAAATTTGATACAAAAAATTTCCGCGACCCCCAGGAAAAATTTCGCGACCCCACGCGACCCCTCCTTTAGCATGCCTTTGATACAAAGTGCGATAATCGCCCTTAGCTTGGGAGCAGTATTGCCGCAAAGTTGATCAAAACGGCCACAAATGTCTTTGAAAAATCGTGTTTTGGGCCGACTTTAAGCAGCCACTGCGTCTGATCCGAGGCGGTATGACGTCCTCCCTCAGCGGGCATTTGGTCTTTGGACCTTCCTTTAGCATGCCTTTGTTACGGAGTGTGATTATCTGCCTTAGTTTGGGAGCAGTATTGCCACAAAGTTGATCAAAACGGCCACAAATGTCTTTGAAAAATCGTGTTTTGGGCCGACTTTAAGCAGCCACTGCGTCTGATCCGAGGTGGTATGACGTCCTCCCTCAGCGGGCATTTGGTCTTTGGACCTTCCTTTAGCATGCCTTTGTTACGGAGTGCGATTATCGGCCTTAGTTTGGGAGCAGTATTGTCTCAAAGTGGATCAAAATGGCATTCAAAGGCATTTTATGCTGTTTTCATCAACTTTGAGACAATACTGCTCCCAAACTAAGGCCGATAATCGCACTCCGTAACAAAGGCATGCTAAAGGAAGGTCCAAAGACCAAATGCCCGCTGAGGGAGGACGTCATACCGCCTCGGATCAGACGCAGTTGCTGCTTAAAGTCGGCCTAAAACACGATTTTTCAAAGGCATTTTCGACCGTTTTGAACAATTCTGCCAGCCGGGAAACAGCCGCGACCCCAGGCGACCCCAACCACCTCGCCGCGACCCTTCGAAAAAGGTTGGGAACCGCTGCGCTATACCCCTCGTAAAACGCACTATTCCGGATGTGTTTTTCGACAGCAATGTTCCGGTTTCCGGTCGGCGCTTCCGGTCGGCGCTTCCGGTCGGCGGGCAGTCGCACCTGATGAGACATAAAGGGCGGTGCGCCACTTAGGTGGGTCGCTTCCGCTGTTTCCGCCCGGAACGGCTCGGGGTGGACCGGGGCGGACCGCGACGGCGTTCAACTGGCCGTGGCCCCGCGCGGTCCACCCCCCGCCCCGCCCCGCCCCGCCCCGCCCCGCCCCGCCCCGCCCGCCCCGCCCCGCCCCGCGCGTGATGGAGTTGATTGCGCGCCACGCACGCTGCATGGCGCCGTAAAAGTGAACGGCAGGCTGCGGCGAGGCTATGGGCCCTTATCGAGGAGGTGGGACACAAGGGAGCGCGGCGCACAGTGGGCCAGAAGACCGGTGGAGGCGGCCAAAACTCCAGACGCGTTTTGAGCTCCAGAGTCGCTGAAAGGGACTCGAACCGAACGCGTGACCCCACCAATGGATTCCTCGTCCGGAGAGCAATCCATTGGTGGGGTCACACGTTCGGTTCGAGTCCCATTTAGCGACTCTGGATCTCAAAACGCGTCTCGAGTTCGGGCCGCCTCCACCGGTCTTCTGGCCCACTGTGCGGCGGGCGCGGCGGAAGGAAGGAGCATGGGGAGGACCAAGCCGAGCGATACACTTTTTGTTGGCCTTTTTTGTCGTTTTGGTAAATGCCTCGCCTGCCGCGTCCAATCTGCGGCCGGCCGTCTGCCTTTTATTGTTTTACTAGTTGCTGTGGCTGAGGCGCGCGCGCTGCCGCGACCGCCGCGACGGCGTGCGCACTGTGTGGAAAATGGCAGCCTGCTGGCGGGGCCTGGCGGGGCCTGGCGGGCCACTGCCAGTGCCCGCCCCTCCATCACGGCGAGCAGCAGCCTCATATCCCTTTAGTGCGCACCTGGTTCCTCACCGACCGAAATCACGAGCAGAGCGAGCCAGAGCAGGACCGCCCGCCCCCGCCGTGTTCCGCCCGGCAGGGGAACAAATGCAATAAATGCAGCCCCACTGGGAAAAACTGAGGCGCAATAAAATTTGGTGCCTCTCATGAAGAGCGCAGTTTGTACACCCTCCTTGAAGCGAACAAAAAAAAATCATGCGCGCCTCTCCTCCAATCTGAATGCACGGGGAAAAATGGTGGCTCACGTGGTTCATCCACGGTGAATCCACCGGAAAGTTGCGGGGAAAACGAATCCAGGCGTTGAGATCCGCCAGGACAAGCCGGCTAGTTAGCAGACCCCATCCCCGTGGAATCCGCGAAATCCATTTTAACAGACGTTAATTGTTTTGAGCGCGTCGGAGCGAGGGTGCCACGCCTTGCCGTCACTGCAGGGAATTCCCTATGCTGGCGTATTAGGCTTTGCGAAACTAGTTCCTCGTCGAATTACGGAGAGCTCGGAGGGCTGGCGGTGCAGCGACGCACACTTTGTCCCCACATCCGGGAGGACGGAGCCGGGATTCGAACCCGGGCCGCGCGGGGCGGGGCCGCCGCCGCTGGGGTTTGATGGGTTCCGCGTCGTGTCCTGAGGAGCGGGCGGGTCGGAGGCCATCCTCATCATGGAAATCTCGCCGCAGCCGTGACCCTCGAAGCGGGACCATCCCGGGGCCGGGGCCAGGGCCCTCCCTCGCACTGCCAAACGGCCTGCGAGGACGGCGAGGACGGCAGGACGACGGCGAGGCACTCGGCAGGGCGCGTCCGCGCCGCGCCTTTCGTGCCGAATGCATTCCGTGCGCCTTCTTCAGGCCGTCGACCCCCACGGGCCCCACGGCCCCCACGGCCAGGACAGTAGTTGTATGCACATAAATTGGGCCAGAGTGCCTGCCCGAGCCCCACCTGGGCCGCCTCCCCGCCCCCGGCCTCCCCCGGCCCGCCCCCGGCCCGCCCCCGGCCCGCCCCCGGCCCGCCCCCGGCCCGCCCCCGGCCCGCCCCCGGCCCGCCCCCGGCCCGCCCCCGGCCTGCCCACCGACTCGGCCAGACGGCGTAACGTCGTCCGCCGCTACAAGCACCTCATGCGGCGCTCGGTTACTTACTGTCCCTCTAAGTTGTTGGCACGATAACTTATCGAGGCCTGAAGGCGGGCGGGCGGCGGCCGGGGGAGGGTAGTGGCCGGCAGTACCTTTCCACCACCGCTCTGGCCAGCAGCAGCAGCGAAGCCCTCTTTATGCTGGTCCAAGCGTTCTCCGTGCGAGTCCTCTTTCCAAAACGGCAGTCACCGAGTATTTTCCCGAGAAAGTCCCCGCCGATCGCCTCCTGCAAACACCTCGTGGCACTTCCATCCTTGCTCCCATTCGCTTCCCAGTTTTAATAGTGGTGGAAGTCGGAGTTTAATTATTTTCCACTTTGCTCCAAATCGCTTCCCGTCCGAACTATCGCCCTGCCCCACCTGCCGTGTGAATGGTCGGGGTCACGCGCGCCCCTCGCAGCAGGCCAGTTCGACTCTCGGCTTTTCACTAACGCAACTACACCGTGGGAATTTTTAAAAGAAGTCAGAAGAGTTTGGTGTCTCGGAGAAATAGTTTTTAGCGCGAGTACGAGACAAACTGCAGACTTACGAAGTCACAACAAAGGTCTTAGAAAAGAAAAGGACGCCGGCAGTATTTGAACACAGGACCTGTTGCTTTGTGCGCTCTGAATGCACCGGCTACGGCATTCAGTGACCTGCCCGGCAGCTGGCTGCAGACACGGCTGCAGACGTGGCGGCCGTCGTGGCGGCGCTGCCCGGCCTTGTTGGGCCTGCAGGCCAGCAGCAGCAGCACCAGGGCAGCGGGCCACCCCCCGCTTCACTGTCTTGTTTACCCTGCCTTGGCAAACACACAGCCCGAGTCCTTTGCACTGCAAGAACACGACGTCTGCACACGGATAAGGGGGTGAAAAATCCCAGCCCCAGTGCAGCGCCGCTAGCGCCTCACGGTCCGCGTTCACTTTGCCATTTCCGATTTTTCCCCCTCGCTTGAATGTTTGAAGCGAGCGAGCGCGCGAGCCAAGCGCGCCGAGCGTTCGCGCGCGTTCGCAAACACACTGCAAAGTTTCTTCTCGAGAGAGAGTTTCAGGACGTTTTGTTGCGATTGGTGCCGAACGTCGAGCGGCGTGCGCTGCATGCCTTCGTGCCGCACGCGCGGCGGGGGAGTGGATCATGCCGCGCTGCCCGATGTGCTGCCCGATGTGCTGCCCGATGTGCTGCCGGCCCGCACTGTCTCGGGGTGCGAATCCAACCCATGCTCGATCACCAATTTGGAGATTGATGTGTTGGCCCAGGTGTGGCGGGGCGGGGCGGAGCGACGAATCGCACCTGTTCGCCTGATGTTCTCTCGGGGGACTCGGCGGGGCGGGGCCGCAGCAGTGGAGCAGTGGGCCGGGGGAGTGCGGCGAAGAGGCGCTAAAAGGGCGGCCCGCGCGGGGAGGACCGACTGACCGACTGCGGGAGGACTCTCTGGAGGGAGGGAGGGGGAGAGAGAGGAGAGAGAGAGAGAGAGAGAGAGCACACCGAGTTTAGTTCCGGCTCCGGCACTGTGGCAGTCCGAACCAGAGTGCGGTATACATGAAGCGGTGGCGGTATTTTGGCCCTTTCCCCTCGGTCGCTGCTGTCGCTGGTGTGGTGTGGTTTCGACACTCGATCGCTCCTGAGAATGACGCGTGACAACAGGGACATTTTGCTTTACGCAAATGGCATTGGCGCGGTCGCGGCCGGGGAGTCGGGGAGGGAGTCGCATTTCCAAAGCCGCGGCCGCGCCGGCGGCGGGGTCAACCGCTGGCAACACTTGGCGTCCCCCTCCCCCCCCCCCCCTCTCTCTCTCTCTCTCTCTCTCTCTCTCTCTCTCTCTCTCTCTCACACACACACACGCACACGCACACACAGGCTCAGCATAATGGGCCTCGGCTTTATATCGGGGGGACTTAATCGGCCCGCCCCCCGCTGCCGCCACTGCCGCCCCCTCCAGCCCCCTCCTTGGTCCTCGCGACGCTTGGCGAGGCGAGGCAAGGCGACCTCTCCCGCGGGAACTGCCTAATCCCTATCTTCCAGGAGGGATACGGCCGCGTTGAGTCGGTCGGGATGAAACCACCGCGGTCGCTTTCGCCGCGCGTTGCCCGCAGTGCGTTGCCCGCAGCGCGTTGCACGGCAGCAGAAAGCAAAAAGAAACAACACAAAAGTTTATTTTTCAACGAACGCAGCGCGCGGCGGCGCAGGGCGGGGGTTCGGCTCGGCGCAGTTGAGACGAAGTGTGACCAGTTACGTTTGAGGGAATGTGACAGCTGTCACCGAAAGGCACGTGACGTCACGCTTCCAGAACAGCGGAGTCTGCTTTGGAGAGCGCGGACCGCGGCATGGCTGCGCTCGCTGCGCTGCACTCCGCTAAATTATCGTGCGAATAAGGAAACGGAACGCGAGCCGCGCCCCTTTATTTACACTTCCCTTTTGTCGACGGACTGAAACAAAAACCGCGTCGCCTTTTCTTCCCGCGCGGTTACACTCCGCGGCAACGGCGGCGGCACAGCGGCTTGCGAATGGAAGGGTAGGCGTCGCGTCACGTCGGCCTCGACGAGGACTCGCCGAACGGAGGGGCTGGGGCCGGGTAGTAGTTGTCGCCGTTGTCGAGATGGGCGGCTAGATACGTCGGGTTGTCGAAGGAGTCCCCGCCCGCCGAGGTGAGGCGCGGGCTTCGGCTGACTGCTGCGTGGCGTGGGTGGCGGGGTGCGGTGGGGCGGGGCGGGGCGGGGCGGGGCGGGGCGGAGCGGGGCGGGGCGTTCCTTTGAGGCGGCCGTCATCAAACTAACACGCCTCCAGTTAGGCCCAAGCGGGTCTACAGGAGTGTCGTAGCCAACTTGCGCTGATTGGCCGAGCCAGGGTGGAGCCCTACCTGGTACCAGGGCGGCCCGGCCCGGCGCCCCGATTCAGGATGCCGTCGACGACGCGCCCCGGGACCCCGAGGCCACAGCTGGCCCTCCGCGTCGGCGCCGGCTGCGGGCGTCCCCGGGGAGGAAAAGGCTACCGCAAGACGCAGGTGCGCAGCTGCGGGGTTGCGGCGCCGAGACGCTGTACTGGGTGACACTGTACAGGAGGGTGACGAGGAGGAGGCCGCCGCAACCGCAGCCCCGCCCCGCCCCTGCCTTGCTGACGGCCCGCGGCGAAGCGGAGCCCGGGGCTGGCGGGGCTGGCGGGGCTGGCGGGGCTGGCGCAGCCCGGGGCGGAGCAGCGGAGCAGCAGGGGGAAGGAAAACAGAGACGTAAAAATGGATGGGTGTCGTAAGTTTTATTTGCAGTCCCTGCAGCAGGCTGCTGGGCGCCACGGCGGGAGTCCACGAGTCAGCGGCGCGCTTTTTAGCTTATTGGCAGCCTGCAGTGCCGCGACAGTGACGCGTAGCGACGCGCTGCCGGACTCCATCGCCGTGCTGCACCTGTGGCCCCTGTGCGATGTTGATGTCCGGCCGGCCTGCCCGCGGCCACCCACACCCCCAGCCTCCACCCACGGCGTGGCGGTGCGCGGCGGTCCGCGGCGGTCCGTGGCGGTGCGTGGCCGCGGGCTGACGAAGCCAATCGCTGCGAACGGAAACCGAAAACGGCCGCAGCACAAACACAGCGCGGGGCGGCGCGGGGTGCCCAGTAATGAACGGAATAGAGAATGGAAGAGATGAAGGAGGCCGATAACGTCGCCGGCGGACACGACGCGATCATGCATCGAGTAATGAATCGACACCCCCGTTGACAAGGCGGGGAGGGGAGGGGGAAGGGGAGCGGGCGCCAATGAGGCTCACTTCCTGCGGCCCATTGTCCCGGCCTGTCGGCCGAGGCGGCCAAATTCAAATCCAGCGCACGGCGCGGCACGGCGCGGCACGGCCCGGAAGCGCGCCCGGCGCCCGTCATCGGATTTCCGCGCGCCGCTTTTTGATTTCATTATTATTTGAGCGCTTCGGAAAATAATAATGCGGAGTGTTTTGTCCCCGGGGGTCCCTGTTCCTTTCTCCCCGGGGGGAGCGCGGCGCGTTTGCACCACCAAACCAGCCGTGAACTTGGTCGATCGGGGTCTCTGAACCGAGGGGGATGGCGGCACGGAGCGTGCAAGCCGCGCAAGCGAGACACTTTCGAGCAGGCCCTGCCAGGCCCTGCCACCCAGACCCAGGGCCTGTGCCGAAGACCCAGCAGCGCGAACACCCTTCCAGTGGCGGCGCAGGGCTGCTCGCTCATCGAGGCGAAGCGCGGAGCAGCGCGGAGCAGTCAGTGGAACCGTTGCAAGGCTGCGAACGGTCTAACAACCCCGACGCCCGCCTCGCCCCGCCACCTATCTCGGGGTGCGCACGCGGGGCGGGGCTTCACCGCAGTGCCTGTCGCGCCCCAACCCGCCCCGCCCCGCCCCACCCCGCCCCGCCGCGCCCCGCGTGTCGACGTGTCGACTATCGCACGCGCGCCCGCGCCGCGCCCCCACCACTCGGGCCATAAGCTTGAGCAGCCATCGGGGCGCTGAAGCCTCGGCAAGCCGTTGGCGGTCGCGGGAATAGCGCGGCGGCGGCACCTGTGGTCCCGGAGTCCCGGAGTCCCGCTTCCCGGCCGAGGCCCCGGCGGCGGCGGGGCGGCGGCGTCGCGGCCGCGGACGCAGCGCGGGCCGACGGCGCGGTGGGGCGTGGCGGGACGGTGGGTGCGAAAGAGCTCTTTCGGGGGTTAGCGCGCATAAGTGGGGTGGGCTTGCACAGCTTAAGGGGATAGCGGATTTCAGGGGTTAAGGTTTGTAAGTTTTTGTTGATGAGGGGCGTGGAAGCTGGCAGTAGGTGGCGGTGTTCGCCCCCGAGGCAGGCAGTGTTTGCGCCGCGCGAACCTGGCGGTATGCTCGCTCTTGCGGCCCCGGGCCATCCCCGGACGCTTTTTCCTGTTTAGCGTCCACGCGACGCGACACGCCTCACGCCGGCAGCGCGACACAAACTTCGCGCCGCACACCGTAAAACGAGGTTTCTTGGGCCGAGATAATTTAATTGCAACAAGGAAATTTTCCCTGGGGGGAACCTCTGTCCTGGGTGCGAGGAGCGTGTTTTGGCGGCGTGCGTTTTGCGTTTCGGAAGGCGGACTCAGCACTCAACACGCGGCGCGGCGCGGCTCGGCTGCGCCAAGGCGGCGCCACGGCCAGGCCAAGTCGCCGAGGAATGAAGTCTCGAATCAGATAACGCGCACCGCTGTGTGCTCGACTCGGTGCGACTCGCCTCGGCTCCGCCCGGCCCGGCCCGGCCTCCCTGCCTAATGGATTAGAGAGAAGCGCAGTCACACAGACTGGCGTAGCGGCGCGGGGCGGCGCGGGGCCGTCTGTAACTACTTACTGCGGCATCGCAGCGGGCTGCACCGCGCTGCACCGCGCCGCGCTGCTTCGGCTGGCCTTGGCCCCCGCCAATCCAATGCGCAAACAGCCGCCGTGCCGCCGTGCCGCTATGAGGAGTGGCTGCACTTCCTCCGAGTGGACTACGAGCCGCCACGTATACTCCCAGACTCCCGGGGAGAGAGAAAAAAGTTTGTGCTTGCGACTCTTTCTCTGCGCAAGTGGGGCTCTGAGAGCCATTGAATAAACGCCTGTGCGTCTGTCATGTCCGCCTGCCTGTCCGTCTGCCCGTCAGCGCGCTGACGCCCTGGCATGCTGGCAGTCGAATCACATCCCGCCACAAAGGCGGCGGGGCGGGAGTCGCGGCAAGGCGGGGCAGGGCGGCCGGGCCGACAGACAGCCGGAAAGCAAGTTTTGCACTCCGCGGCCGTGGCGGTGCTGGCTGTGCTGGCGGTGCTGCCGTCCTGGTGCCGTCTGGTAACTTCTGGGCCTTCTGGGTCCCAGGCCGGGCCAGGCCAGGTTGGGGCCAGGTTGGCGGCATGCAGGCCGTCAGACCGAGACGAGGCCGCCGAGGCCATGCGCGACGCAGCGTGGCACGGCCTGAGCACGGCGCGCGGCACTCGCGGGCCTCCACTCCACCGAGGCCCGGCCCGCCAGGCCCGCCAGGCCCGCCCGCGCCCTCTCAGAGAGCACTACTTAATCGAGTTTAGTTCCCCTTCAAGTTGGCCCACTCAGCCCCTTTCCCTGTCCCCGCCGTATTTCCGAAGCCCCCTCCTCCTCCACTCCACCGCTTCTAAGTGAATGATTCAAGGATTGTTCTGGCGAGCCGCACGGCCCCGCAGCGCCGCCGCGCCGCCCCGCCCCTCGCGTGTGTCGTCGTTAGAGAAGATAATACACTTGATCGCCGCCTCCCCACGGCCTCCCCTCGCCTCCCTCTCCGCGACACACTTTTGTGGAACCCGAGACAACGGACTTCAGTCACCAGCAAAAAGAGGGGGCGGGATGGTAAAAAACTAGGGGTACGCGCCGTTTAGTGTGGGCGCGTAGTGTGGCTGAGCGATGCGAATTTGTGCATTTCGGACTTTGCTTATGTAGACGAAAAGTGCAGCTTGTGGGCTGTGAAATGTAGGTCTGGGGTATAAATGGAGGTGATTTTCGTTATCAGCACACAAAAAACTGTTGGAATCAACGTCAAACTCAATTCAAAAATTTTCGTCCAAAATTGGTTAAAATTTGGTAATGCGTGAGTCTAGGAAAAATTTGGAAGTCATTTTTGAGTTCAGCGCACCAAAAACTGCAGGAAACAATATAAAACTCGATTTGAAAATTTTGGTCCAAAATGACCTAATTTGGGATGAAAATATAAGTCTGGAGTCGAAATGGAGGTGATTTTCGTTATCAGCACACAAAAAAACTGTGAGGATCAACATCAAACTCAATTCAAAAATTTTGGTCCAAATTTGGTCCAAATTTGGTAAAGCGTGAGTCTGGGAAAAATTTGGAAGTTATTTTTGAGTTCAGCTCATCAAGCACTGCAGGAAACAATATACAACTCGACCTGAAAATTTTGGTCCGAAATGACCTAATTTGAGATGAAAATATAAGTCTGGAGTAGAAATAGAAGTGGTTTTCATAATCAGCACTGCAAAAACTCCAAAAATCAATATGAGATTCGATTGAAAAATATTGATATCAAATTGATCAATAATGGGTAAACAATGGGTCTGGGTTGGTCTTCATGGATCACCCTTTGTCGTCACCAAATACCTTGATGCCACACCAATTCGATTCCTTTAGTCGATTAACATTCCATTGCCAGCATTGAGTCGCTTAATTTGCTATTCGTCTGCTTGACTCACTATTTGATACATCTTTTTCTTCAAACAAATGAATTTACAAATTTATTAGTTATATTTGAGAAGCCTTTTGTCATTCTTTCATTTTAAACCAGTTAATTAAACAATATAGACTGGAATATGTAATCATAGTTAACATGAAGTGACCAAGTTAAGGACAGGCTGATGTGAAGCATTCGACGGAGAACAAGTTTTGTCAAATTCAGTGAATCGCCTCATGAAGTCAAATGCAGAGGCCACTTGTTGCTCAATATGCCAACATAATTTACCTTATTAATGCCTCGTGATATTTTATCTTTAGAGTAAAAGAATACAGTATACTATTAACATTGGGCTTACATTCAGAGAGCCAGCTTTTAAACCATTACCAATACTTAGTTCCAGTTGTCGGACACAAACTTTGGTGAAGTGAAAGCAATCGTGTCATTAAATCCAATTACCAAGTCACCCACCCGCTCAAAACCTGAATCGTGTCATTGAACCCAATATCAATTCATAATCTGTTAGCACTAAATATATGGATTATTTATTGCACTAAATACATGTATTTATGGATTCTTTTAATCAATAGATGTTAGTACTAGAATATTTATGTTAGCTTGCAGCATTGCAATAGAATGTCATTTCCCGAGACAAACCAAGACAATTAACATGTCTTCTAATTTCAACAGAAGTCATTAATGCATTTACCAGATTTGATTTACTATGAAATT
Organism: Thrips palmi; assembly: GCF_012932325.1. Classification (NCBI taxonomy): domain Eukaryota; kingdom Metazoa; phylum Arthropoda; class Insecta; order Thysanoptera; family Thripidae; genus Thrips; species Thrips palmi. The sequence goes on along the minus strand of NW_023144625.1, from coordinate 12,412,600 downwards.
TTAAAAAAAGGATAGTTTCAAAGAGAATAAAATCAGTAGATGCACACGAAGGCAAAGGAAACATTCTAGTTACAATCCACAACTACACTCACAGTGCACTGACCTAAAGCAAGATTCCCCTGTGACGGGGGAGGGGGGAGAGGGGAACGAAACACGCAAACCATTCTCACATTCAGTTTTCGTATTTTCCTCTGTTGACACTCCGGAAGGGTTTCAATCATTCTAGAATGTTAAAAAACTATCTCAGAACCTATTTGAGAACCCCTTTGCTCTTTGGTTTGTTTATTTGCATAAGTGCCGTCCCGTCTTGGACGGCTTGCAAGCGCGGCAGCCGGTATGAGAAAATGTTCAGCCAGACGCTGCTACCAACCTAACCACGCTAGTTACCTAGTTCAAAACGATGTTTGAATATTTCAAACGATGATAATTGTTAATCTGAGATAAACTCCCCCTGTAGGATGTTTAGGAGACATCAGGTGTGAAATTTGGATGCTATTCGTTATGTAGTTGCTGAGAAACGTGAGTGATTACATACAGACAGACAGAGAGACAGACAGACAGACTCACGACCAGTCACTTTTTGGAGCGCCCAAACACGGCAAGGGCTTCGCTATCGCTCAGCCAAATAAATAAATGAAAAAGAGATTGGAATCAGTCGCACGGAGCCCTGGTGCCACTTTGGCTCTGCGAAAGTTTAGAAATGATGGGAAACGTCGGGCCGACCGCGAGGGGTGGGGTGGGGGGTGCGATCGACTACGTACCCAAACCGCTTTCGGTGACTCTTGCGAGGCAAGCCACGCCACCGTGGCCCGCGGCAGTCAGGCAGTCCGCTGTTCTGCGAAGGGAAGCACTGAACGGGACGGGCGCGCCGCTCCGAGGCCCCACCTCGCAACAACCGCAGCCTCCACTCTTTTTCCGCCCGAAATCGGTAGCCGGGAGCAAGAAGTGCCGGAGCGCCAGCCTGCAGACGGATTCCGAGAGTCGTTTCCGTCGCTCTGTCTCTCTCTCTCGCACCTATGCGGGGCGCCCATGAGTGTGACAGAGACAGAGCGACGGAAACGGCTCTCGGAGTCGGTCTGCTGCGCGCACGGAGCACGGAGCGCCTGCGGTGGGGCGGTTAGGCCGTCCCGCCGAGCACCGGTGCGCCGCGTCCGCGCAGCTGCCTACCCGCGGGCGGCGGAGCCTTGTAGCCGCTGCAGCTGCCGCGTCGTCGCGTCGTCGCGTCATCGCGTCGTCGTCGGGGAGGCGTCGTTCGCTCCGGGACAGCTTTACGCCCTGAATCCAATTTCTTGACGCAGTACCTCTCTCTCCGTCCCTCTCCCCCTCCCCGGGGCGCGGCGCTAATGCTGCTAGCGCCGTCGTCAAGGCGCGGCGGGCCCTCTGCGCGTCCTCCGCACATGTTTTAACCACGCTCCCCCAGGAAGAGGCCTCCGTCGTGCTGCCGGGGCACTGCCAGTGGGGGCACCCCCAGTGCACTGCCAGTGGCGTGGCGGCCCGATCGTGTCCCCGGCACGATAATGCAGGCCCTGGGCACGGCCGCCAACACTTCGTCATCATTATCTGCGAGTTGCGGGGGGATTGGGGGGGGGCTACGCCACTGCCGCCACTTCCACGTCCGCGCAGTGCTTGTTGGCTGCGATCCGACAGCAATATGTGGTGATGGCGAGTGTGCGTGTGTGGGTGCGTGCGGTGTTGCGGCCGCGCAGTCTCGGCGCCCTTGCGGCGCTTAAATAATGTTTTCGAGGCTCTCGGCCACATAATTACAAGACCACTTTAGCGCCCCGCCCGGCCTCGCCTCGCCTCGCTCCGCCGGGTTCATAAGCCGGGAACAACGGTGCCCTGGAGCTTCGGGATTATCCCGCGGGCCAAGGCGTAATCAGAAATTAGGTGACGCTGGGCACTTTTTTTTTGCACGTCCCGGCCGTGCCTATCGGTCGAGGCGATGGCTGGTAATGCGATACCGATCGCGCGGGGCGGGGCGGGGCGGGGCGGGCAGAGCGTAGAGCGTCGCGTCGCCCGCTTCACGATCCATGGAGCAATGAGTGAGACTCAGACGGGCGGCGCCGAGCCCCGTCACGCCGGACTGGAATGTCGATAGCGAGGAACACGCCCCCTCCCCCCCCCTCCCCCTCCCCCCGGGGGGCCGCGCCCTAAGCGGGCCGCTTCATCGGCCGTCGCCACTCCGTTACAACTCGGCGGCGCAGCCGTGCAGCCGTGCAGCCGCTGCAGGGACCGCGTAGTTAGCGACGCAGCCTGCACACTGATTAAATCCGCTCCGTCTCTCTCGCACCCGTAGGGCCGTAGGGCGTCCGCTGTAGGTGCGAGAGAGACGGAAACGACTCTCGGAATCGGTCTGCAGGTTGCAGCCTGGCGCAGTGGGGTGTGCCGAGGGTGTGCAGCGGTGCGGTCGTTAGCCGGCTGGCCCGCACAAAGGACGGGCAGGAATGGAGAAGGGCTGGAGGGAGAAGGACACGCACGCACTCGGGCAGGAAGGGAGCCCTGCGGAGGAAGAGGAAGGAGCGACTTCTTGGGGAGAGACTTGTTGAGAGGAGAGAGAGAGAGGCTTCGGTCGCCACTGTTCCGCCGGGCGGGTGGGAAGGTCGAAGGGTAAAAAGGCTCGCCTGGCGTGAGGGCGGCCCGCATATCGTGTGGCCCTCGGCGTGGCCCTCGGCGTGGTCCTTGAGGGATTATCGGGCGAGCGCAGGCAGAGCAGGCCGGGCAGGCTGGGCGCCAGCCAATCAGGAGCCTGCAGCGCAACAAAGTGTGAAGGCCGGGCGCTACTTTATTAGGCCGGCACGGCCAGAGCACGGCCAGGCACGCCGGGGGATGAGAGGCCTCGCGTCACCGGCAGGCCGTCCCTCTCGCACCCACGGGGCGCTGCCAAGGGGTGCGAGAGAGACACGACTCTTCGGAATCGCTGGGTGGGCCTAAAGCGGCTCCAAGCAGGGGCCAGGCCGGGCCGGCCGGGCGGGGCAGCGCTCGGGCCCATCCAAGTATGTCACAGAGGCAATCAGGGAGATGGACGGCCCGGCCTGGCGCGGCGCGGCGCGGCACGGCATGGCACGGCCAGGGTGCAGCGCGGCTGGCTGGGCTGGCTGGCCTGCCCCACTGCGGAGCCAGCCATGGAGCCGTGGAGCCAGTCGGATCATCTACCGACGCCACTGCGAACTACCGATGCTGGAACCGGCAGCGCAACTGCAGTGCGAATAATGAATGTGTATTGGCACGGGCTGGGGGAAGGGGGTGCGGCCCCTGGGAACGCTTAACAAGAGGTCGACGCCACCTATTCAATTGGATTGTCTGCCCTGGTTGGCGGGTCAACAGATAAATTATGGATTTTTGTATCTCGCACAAAAGCAGCGCCGGAGCGCGGGCGGGCGCTGCTTGTGTGTCGTCTCTATTTGCAGCGCCACTGGAAGGGTTTGGCGGGCTTACTTCGCGCCAACAAAGTGTGTCGCCGCGCCGCGACGAGGCACTCCGAGGCGATATTCGCAAGGGCCTCGGCCCCGCCGATCCGCAGGCATCTCGAGTAAACAAATCTCCGGCTCGGCGGGGCCCTCGGCGGGGCCCTCGGCGGGGCGGCCCGGGGCCCTGGATCGGGTCCAGGAGGGCTCTTAACCGTCTCGGCGGGACGACCCCGGCCCAGCCCCGGCCGCGCCGCCGCGGGGGGAGCGCCGCCAGGTCCACTGTGCAGTACACTACAGTGGCCTGCACGCGACCCCCTCACTCTTTCATCGTGCCTCGGTCCGCCTCGGCCCCTTTAGGATCTCCTCCTTCTTCCCCCAGCGCTGCAGCCGCCGCCTCGGCGCTGGCCGCGTAATCTGAGTAGCATTTTCCAGCCGGCCAAACTCATTTCCGCCTTTAATTATTATCATCATGAAGAAGGGAGCATCTGCGGGGCTCCAGCTCCTCCAGCTCCTCCAGCTCTTCCAGGCGCCAGCGACACGCGCGACGCTGGAGATGGTAACAGATATCTAACCGTCAGATGAGTCCTCCACTCCAGCTACCCCTCTCGCTCCCCCATCTGCGCCGCGCTGATCCGCACGATTAAGACTCGCGAAAGTGATGGAGTGCCTGCCATCTGGCCATCTGCCGCTACGTATTGCACGGCTATCGCGCGGTTCTCATGAGACACCCCCCCCCTCCCCCCTCTCGATTTCGTGGCGTGGAATCCGGCCATTATTTATTTTAATCGTGGGCCGTAATGCAGACCCAGCGCCTGATGCCGCTCTGTCTCCGCGCAGCCACACAAACTCATCAAGCAAAAAAAAAGCTTTATCTTTTTTTTGCGCTGCGATGCTTTTGGAAACTTGCGCGCTGGCCGCACCAGCTGGCGTGCAGCATCGCGCCACGCGCCGTTCCGCGAGTAGTGGCCATGGGCGAGTTTGGGAGCGGAGCGGAGCGCAGGGGGCAGCGGCTCAAACTTGAAACTTGCGCAGTCCGGTGCGAGCGTGCAAGCCAGGCCCGTTCAAATTAGACATCCGCCCGCGACAAGCAGCACACCGATTCCGAGAGTCGTTTTCGTCGCTCTGTCCCTCTTGCACCTGTGCGGGATGCCCCACGCGTGCGAGAGAGACAGAGCGACGGAAACGACTCTCGGACTGCAGTCCCGGGGCGGCGCTGTACTGTGGCGCGGCGCGAAGATAACATCCGTGACGCGGCCGTGGCGCGGCGGCCGCGGTGCTGGCGGTGCATGCGAGGCGTTTGGCCGGCCGAGATCGCGGTCGCGGCCACGATTTACGACTCGTAGGCCAAGCTTATGAAACACGTATATATCTCCATGGGGCGAGCAGGGCGTGCTGTACTTCCCTTCAATTAAAGTTTCCCGGATCGGGTCCGCCGCGCCCCGCCCCGCCTCGCCCCCCCCCCCCCCCCCCCACCCCACCCCGCCCCGCCCCGCCCCGTCGGGTCGTCTTCTTTTCGAGAAAACAAGTTCGTGCCCGTAACCCGCGCTGAGCCCCGGCCGCCCCAGCCCGCGCTGCCCGAGCAATTATGGAAACAAAGTAGTGTAGTTTGCTGAATGCAATGTTGTGTATAAATTAGGCCGCACCGCTTACTCGTCCCGAGGTGGGTCGGCAATGTATTGCAGGCTGCCTTTGGCACGACGAGGACAGTGCCAACAACGGACGAACGATTGGACTGGCAGACGGACGGACGGGCGGACAGACAGGCGGACGGACGGGCGGACACACTGGCAGCTATAGTCGCTGACGACTAACTCAGTGGCGAGGATTTAGCGGCGTTTAGGGGCGACGCGTTGATGAAGTTACGAGCCTTTTGCCAATGACCCGGCCCGGAGCCAAGAGTGGCGTCGTCAAGGTGGGCCGGGCCCTGGTCGCTGGTTGCCAGCCCCGCCAAGCCGGCCAAGGCTGCCCTTTTACAGTGTGCGGCCGGTGAACACCGAATCACCACCGGAATGCCCTGTAACAGTGCCCTGGCCCCCTGGCCGCCCTCAGCGCTCCGACTCGCCAGAGTCACCAGTCCAGGTAATGGGCGGGGTATCACGCGGACCGAGAGCTCCCTTGGCGCACACACAGACGCACAGACAGACAGGCAGACAGACACATTCGGCGTGGAAAGAAAAGGAATTTGGCGTCTGGGGAGAATCGAACCCGTGACCGGCGAATGACGCGTCGTCCTTCCCCGACTTTTATGCCGCCCCCTTCCCGACAGGCGCGGCTCGACGGCCGCCTCTTCCTCGTCGCCAAGTGTCGTAACGTGCCCGGTCTTTTTACGCCGGGGGGCTTAACTAAGTTACGCCCTCTATCACCGCCACGCCGACTGACAGCGAGCACCGTGACACCGCCGGGCCCTGCCGGGCCAGCCCGGCCACCCCGTCCCCCGGGGCCGTCGGCGCGGACGTGCACACCGACGCCGCCGAGGCCGCCGAGGCCCCGGTGGAACTTAAACTGCGATTTAGGATTCAATCAAGACTTCTTCCGGTGCGCTGCTGCGCTGCCGGTCGGGTTGGCGGTGCACGGGGTTGAGGCCGCCAAGCCGCCGGGCCGCCGGGCCGCCGGGGCGGGCCACCACTGTATAAAGTTGGTCCGGAGTGACGGACGTCGCCGAGGCCCTGATAAGCCCGTTTTCCTCCTAATCCAGCCGGCCGAAGGGCTGAAGGGGGACAAAAACAAACGGCGGCCCATCGCACTCTCTCTCTCTCTCTCTCGCAGGGAAATGGGCCAAGCGTCGGGACGTGAGGCCGTCGCGGACGTGTGCGCAATCAGACGGACGATTTGAAGAAGGAAAAAAAAAACAAGAAAAAAAAATCTTTGGCTAGTCTTGACAAAGCGTTGCTGCGGGCCGTGCGGGCCGGGACAGCTGCATAGGCTGGACGAATGGTTGGGGCCGCTGAGCGCGACGCGCGAGAACGCACATCGTTAGTGAGCGTGACACCAGCCGTCGTTCCCCAGGTCGTTGAACCTCTCGTTCGTTCGTGGCACTGCTAGCTAAGCGCCGTTGCCGGCTCCATGCCACGCGGTCTCTTTTTCGGCGCGCTGCGGGAGTTGAACCCCGGCCGAGGCGGGGAGGGGCGTACCGCAGCCCTTAAGCCCCGGGCCGTGCCGCATGCTGAACCGAGCTGCGTTTACGAGGTATGGAACTTGAACTTTACGGTTTTGGAGTCCTGAAATAAGGAGTACTTGTGCCTGGCCGGCTGGGCCGGGCCGGAGCGGGCCCGCTGGAAGTGGCGGTCTATTTCGCCGCTCGGGGACCCCTGCAACCACAATGGCAACTTACTTTAATGCGACGCAAACCGGCTGGGAGGCACGGCACTGGGAGAGGAGAGGCACTGGGAGGGGACGGCGATGGCCCTTGGCGCGCGGTGGCGCCGTGGCGCCACACAGCTAGCCTCGCTGCGGGCTGCGGAGCTGCGGGGGCAAAAGTCTCGATTAACCTAAGCTCATCGCCATTCGATGGCCGTTCGCCCGCTCGCCGTACCCACTTGGAAACTGTTTGAAAAGTATCTGCGGGCTGCTGATGCACTCCAGAAATAAGTTTTGCGACATCTTGGTCTACCCCAAGTTGGTTTTTTACTTTCTCTCCGTTCGGCGCGCCCCCGGCTGCTGCAGATGGGGCTTGATAAACTCTTTGGCCGGTCCCCGCCGGTCCCCGACTTATGATTGACTGGGCTGCCTCTCGCCGTCATGAGACGGACGGGACGGCCTTTGACTGGTCCTGTTGCAGCCGGGCTTCATTATGGGGGGCTTCATGGCGGCCAGGGCGGGGGCCGGGCTCAAAGGGGGCTGGGGCGGCAGGCCGGGGGGGCTGGCCCCATGAGGGAATCCCAAAGAGGGGCCATTCTTTTGGTCTTCTGGCAATAACGTGCTTTCTTCGCTTCGCCTCGCCTTGCCTGCTCCTCTGTGGCTGGGGCTGCCAGGGCCTCCAGGGCTGCCCGGCCCCCAATAACCGACCCCCCCCCCCCCCCGTGCACTCCGTGTTCGCGGCGTTCGCGGCTTCGGTCCGCTCTTTGTATTCATTCATTCATCCGTGCTCCCCCCAGTTTGCTCACCGTCTGCTGATCGCTACCTTTCTCCCTTCTTTCCGTGTGGCCGCAGACCGACAAGCCCAGCGCCCTGATTCCGAGAGTCGTCCTCGTCGCTCTGTCTCTCTCGCACTCACGGAGCGCCCCTCACAGGTGCGACTGAGACAGCGCGACGAAAAGCACTCTCAGTCTGCAGTCGCTTCCCTGCCGGTCGCGTCTCGTTACCGGAACCCGCTTCTTCACTTCGGCTCCACTCGCTGTCTGAGGCATACACCTGGAGAGAGAGAGAGAGAGAGAGAGAGAGAGAGAGAGAGAGAGAGAGAGAGAGAGAGAGAGAGAGAGAGAGAGAGAGAGAGAGAGAGAGAGAGAGCATGCAGCTGGGAAGCGTTGGGCCCCGTCGTCTGCAGCGAGGAAGCCAGAGGAGGGGGGAGAGGGGCGCGGCGGGGCGAAAGTGCACAGCGTGGGGCGACCGGCGACGACCGCCCGGTGAGGCAAGGCGAGGCAAGGCGAGGCAAGGCGAGGTCGAGGTCCTCTAGGGAAAGCGGGCAAGCTTTGAGGCGGGCGGGAGGGTCGCCGTGCTGCGGCGGAGCGGCGCCGAGTGGGCAGGGCCAGGCTGGGCCAGGCTGGGCTGGGGGCTGCGGCTTGTGGAGCTTGTCAAGGCCGTGCAGCACACGACTCAGCACACTGCACGTCGCCGTCGACGAGGTCTCGGTCCCACTCCCGGGGCGTTGCGCCCAGGTGCAATGGAGATGGAGCGACGAGAGCGGGATTAGTATGCGCAGACGTACTCTCGATCCGCGATTCAGTTGAAGTGGTAGTCAGTTATGATCAAAGCCGCCACTCTCCGCTCTCTCATGTCGATTTGAATGTTTCCGCCATTTTCCTTTTGGCAGGCTCGTTGACACTGCCGCACGAAACGCAGCAGCGTGCGTCAGCGCCACTGACACGCTTGCCATGCGCGAAAGATTTTTGTTTCTGTAAAACGCAGTCTGCACAGCCGGGCTCAATATGCCGTCCCCCCGTCCCCCAGTCCCACAGCACATACGCATGTCCATCAGGCCGTCCACTGCTTTGCAAAAGCACCGCGCGCCCCATCTTTCTTGTTTTTTTTTTCTGAAATATTCCCGACGCTGAATTTTGTTGGGCGCTCCGAGGCTGAGCGGATCCCTGCCCCTCATGCAGATGCTCCCCGTCCCTCATCCCTCCCTTTCTCCCTCTCTCCCTCCTCTCTCTCTCTCTCTCTCTCTCTCTCTCTCTCTCTCTCTCTCTCTCTCTCTCTTCTCTCCCTGGGCGCAGTTTTCTTCTGGCCCAGCGGTGTGGGCCGGGGTGTTTTCCATGCGGCGCACGGCGGCGACCCCCTCCTCTGCCCCCCCCCCCCCCCCCGCTACGCCGCACTCTGTCATAGTGTCTCCATGAAAGCAGCGGCCGATACACAAACTGCCCCTTACCCTTTAGACACGGCAGCCAACTGGGTGGGGCGGGGCGGCACCTCCACGCACCCCCCCCCCCCCCCCCGCCGCGGCTCGCACCACCTCCAACCCCCGACCGGCCGGCCCTCTTTTTTCTCATTAAATCTGGTTGTTTGTCGCGCTCGGCCCATCGGATTCCGATACGCGCGGAGACGGAGGAACAGCCTCACAAACGCGTCTAATTAGTCCCCTGTGCTGCCTGGCTGCCGGCTGCCTGCCGCTGTGTGTTGTGTTTCGGTTGGCGCGGCTCAGCCGTTTGGACCAGCGGATCGGGGATGGGGATCAGGGTCACCACCAGCCTGCCCTGCCCGCCTCTGCCTCGCACCGCCTCGCGCCAGCGGGCTGCAAATTTCCACCGCGCGCCGAAATTCAATTTCCTTGTGGGGACACAGACGGGATCCGCCTCGGCCTTGGCGTGCGTCGGCGCGCCTCGGCCTCGTAGTGGCCAAGCAGTGGTCACGGCCAGATCCACGCCCGATCCGGTTAAAAATTGAACCGGCCTGGAAAGTTGGCCGCGGTGATTGGCACTTCCTTCCCACCTAGCGGCTGGCGGCCTGGCGGGGCCCTCCTGTTTTTCTGCGCCAACTCTTCCTCCTCCCCGGGCGCCCCGCGCTCCGCCGCACGGCTGGCTTAGTGACACCGTCGATGGAGGGCGGCCAGGCGGGTCCCCCGGGGTTCCCAGAATAATTCAAACTTTTCCCGACACGATTTGTCCCTCCTTCCTCGCCGGCCGGATTAAAACAGACAATCGCTCACTCAGCGCGGCGGTGTGGCAGCCGCGCCGCACCGCACCGCACCGCGGCCTCGCGGAGGCAGGGGCTTCCAGCGCTTCCACGGCCAAAGTGTTCCCGCCGGAGATGAAAAAAAATGGCCGTCGGAATTTCGCTATTCATTCGGGCGTCCCGCACTTACTTGATCCGTTCACTAATAATGCGGTAGCCCGCCTACTTCGGTCGTTCAGAACGGTGCTTCGACGGCATGTCCCTCTCCCTCCACGGCCCGCGAGTGCGAGAGAGACAGAGTGACGAAAAGCACTGCGGCGCCTGCAGCCAGCCAACCAGACCTTGTAGCCTTGTGTTCGCCGGTCCCAGCGGGGCCGCCTGTTCGACGCGGGCCTCGGGGGCCACTGGCGTTGGCGGAGCCGTGAGCAGTGAGCGCTCCAACAAAGCCGTGGTCCAATCGAAGAGATGCAGGGCCAGCGGGCCGAACACTGCCTCTGCCCCTCTCACTCTCTCACGGAGGCAAAGGGACAGAGAGAGACTAACAGAAAGCACTGTTCTGAATGAGCGCGCAGTGCGTACCAACTAGCACTACACAAGGAAAAAGGGGCAACATTTCTATTTTGAACACTGTGCCGTGTGCCGTTGTGGCCTACCGCGATCGTGCTCTAGAGCTCTCTGTGCAGGCAGGCCGGCAGCCGAGCGGGGCGCTGAGAGGTTTGCACGCCCTGCAAGCCTTGCACGCGACCGCAGCAACAACTCCTGGCAGGTCCTGGTGGCAGCAGCGCCGCGGGACTTTGGGCGGAAGCTCCCCGAAAGTGCGCCGCGGACGGCTGGACGGGGCGAGCGCCGCAGCAGGTGGCTACACTGCACTACACTGTGTGCAAGCCCCGTGTGTGCGGCCGAGTGACGCACTGCAGTGTAGCGACAAAGAAGCAATCGGCTCCGCCGTGCTCCACGCCGTGTTTGCAGGTCACTGATTGCCGCTTTCCGCACCTGTTGCAGGTCAAAGGCAAAAGCGGGACTGCCAACAGCACGCCGCCAATAACGCGCAGGGTGGCCAACATGCGTGGGGGCCGGCCCGCGCCGCCCCCGCCGCCATGCCCGCGCCCCGCCCGCCCCGCCGCCTGCGACTCCGCCGCCACCCTGACCCTCGTCTCGCCGGCCGAGGACCCGAAGGACCCGCTGGCCCGCCGAGGATGAGCTTCTCAGGTGAGTACTGCGAGGCCCTGTAACCTCGCGGCGACAGAATCGCTGTTTATGCCCCACTTACCTCCAAGTTCGCCGGGCTGGTTGAAATTCGGGTGGGGGGGGGGCGTACACGGCTTGGTGAGGACCTGATGGAAGCTAATGGGTTTGCGAGGTAGGCTCGGGGCTGCACCGCCCGGCCCGGCGGGCCCAGCCCAGGCCTAGCGTGCGCTAGCGCGCCTAGCGTGCTGGGGACGCGTTACACTTAACGGCCCTGCACTGTGCAAGTCGGCGGCCGTCGTTGTAGTCCCAGTGCGTGAGCCGACGCGGCCGGCGCGGGGCACTCGGAGGTCGTTTTGCGTGTTGTTCCGGGTGACGTCACCCCGGTGTTGGAGGAGAGGCAGGGACGCACCCCGCCGCCGCGACGTCCACGCCCGGGGGGTGCACCGCCTCCTCCCGGACCGTCCCGGGCGCGGCCGCCGCCGCGGAGGCGACCCGGGCACGCGCCCCGGGGCAGGGAAACAATCTGACCGCGGCCCCGCGGCCCCGTGGCTCGGCTTGAAGGCCCTAGATCACTGTTTATGTGACCCGGGCAGGCTGGGCGGGCTGGGCGGGCTGGGTGCACGGCGGCCAGGTGCTGCCGGGTGCTGCGGGTACCCGGACCGACCGACCGACCGACCGAGGGAAAAAAACGGCAGGACCCGCTCCACGCCACGGACCTGGGGGATTGTTTTTTGTATCCCGCTTAAATAAGAAGGAACTGGCGGGCTGCCACGCCGCGGCCGCGCCAAGGCCGCCATGCGGAGCCGCGAAGCAGCGGAGCCGCGATGGGAATTGATGTAGATTATTTGTGATGGCGCGCTGGAGTCGCGCTGGAGCCGCGCTGGAGCGAGCCGTGCTCCGGGGTCGCACTCCGGGGCTTGCTTCTGGAGGAGCCCTCGCCAAAGCCACGGCAAAGCCGACACAATAGGATTGTGGATGTCACTGCGACTTGACTGCGCCATGGGGGGAAATTCCCGACCGATGATTGGTCCAATACGGGTTGTAGTCCAGGGCGCATCAACAACGGTATTTGCTGAGGCACTCGCTGAGGCACTTGCTGAGGCACTCGCTGAGGCACTTGCTGAGGCACTTGCTGAGGCACTTGCTGAGGCACTCGCTGAGGCACTTGCTGAGGCACTTGCTGAGGCACTTGCTGAGGCACTTGCTGAGGCACTTGCTGAGGCACTTGCTGAGGCACTCGCTGAGGCACTTGCTGAGGCACTTGCTGAGGCACTCGCTGAGGCACTTGCTGAGGCACTTCGGCCGCCCGGACTGAAACGTCAATAAACTAGTGGCAGCCAGTGCGGCCCTCCGTGCCTGCAGGCCGCCTGCAGCCTCCGGTATGTTGCGTAAGCCCTTCCATTTATCACGGGGGACAAACTGTCCGGCCGGCCCGCCGGAGCCGTGGCCCCGAGGCCGATCGGACCCACGCGTCGCCGGCGGCAACTCGCCCCGGGACTCGGACAGGAAGGCGAGGTCGGAGGGCGGGTGGCCGGCGGCGGGCTCAGAGGCCGGCCGAACCTGGCCGGGCGGTCGCGAGGAAACAAGACGTCCCGTCCGATCGGCGCGCCGTTGTGCTGTGCTGCTGCTCGCTCGTTTGGCCGCGGTAGTCAACGGCGGCAAGGAAGGGAAAAATCAGAGCAAAGAAACGGCTGACCGCACTCCCCGGACGCCGCCCGCCGCCGTAATGATATTTCCAGAGCAATATCCACCAAATTTGTGGAGGAAGTTGTTGGGATCGTTCCGGAGCAACGGCCGGGGAACGGGGGCTGGAGGGGGAGGGAGGGGGAGGGGCAGCGCTAACCAGGCCGCGGCGCCGTGTTTTCAAGTCTGACCAGCCGGGCCTCGGCTTCGGCACTGTCTGCCCGGCCTCTTCCTGCCGACCGCTGCAACGGCCCGCTGGCCAGTGACGCCAGTGATTCCAGGAGCTGAGGCTGGAAAAAACCTGCTGCAGAAGCAGAAGCGCCGAGCCACGTCCAGGACTCGGCCTGGACTCGGCCTGCCCACTGCGAGGCCCTGCACGGTAAAAACGGTTCCAGGTTTTTTCAGGAAGCCTATGGCAGAGAAATAGGTGATTTCCAGGGAGTTCCTGGAACCGTTTTAACGGTGTGCAATGCCCAGAACGGCGGCATGGCTTGTTTTGATCTCGCCGCCACCCTGTTTATTTCATTTCCAAGAAGGGGGAAGGGGACCGCTGCGGCGTCACTCGGAACAGGCACTTCAATTTACATGAAAGAAGTGAAAGTTAATTAACGTTATTGGCAATCAGAAGGGCCTCAGCCAGGATGTCCCTCCCGGAGCGGCAAAATTAAAATGCGGGTCGCTTCGCATTCACACGAGGATCGGCATGGCAAACTTGGAGCGAGGGTAGGGGGGGGGGGGGGGGCAAGGGCCTTGCAGCAAGGGCCGCTCGGTGTCCCCGGGTAGTCAGTCCTTCGGTCCTTGACGGGCTTTCCATCAGCAAGAATGTGTTCCTCCAACCTCTCCATCTTCCTCTGGGACGAGAAAAGCCTCTTGCCAAAGCCTGATAGCACACACTCACACACCCGCGCAGAAATACACCCCACACACGCCGAGGTGAGAAAAAGAGGAGACCTGACGCTAAGGGGTGCGGCGCGCGCGCACACACACACACACACACACACACACACACACACACACACACACACACACACACACACACACGGACGAGGTGCGATTGAGATATTGCTCGGGAAAGGCTATACATATTTAATTCGCGACCGATGAAAGAAATGGCGAGGGTCTCTGGCGCTCGTTCTCGCGAAGGCGTGTGAGTGCGAGAGAGAGGGAGAGAGGGAGTAGTGTTGCTGCGCTACTGCGTGCCACGCTACCCCTTTCTCGCGTGCGAATAGCAGCATGCGGTGCCCTGTTTGTGTGTTCTGCGCGGTGGAAGATGATGAGGCGTCATGTTTGCCGTCGGGTTCAAAAGTAGTATTCCACGACTTCTCCGCGCAACGCAGCCACCACACTGTGAAAACGAAAATCTAAACTATCTTGGAAATTCACTGAGACTTTGTTGCGGGCAACATTATCAAGATCTGCGCAAAATTCCAAACATTCCAGTCTTCGGTTTGACCCGTGTAAAATCAGAAGCTTTCAAAATTTCAAACGGAAATTTTTTGCTGTTTTTGTTGGCCGAGGTCACCGCCGCAGAATGAACATTTATCCCATTTTACTTTTCATCCCGCGGGCGAATGAATTACCTAGTTACCCGAACGCAAAGCATAATTTGGCGCAGAAATTAGAAACGAAAACGAAGTGGGACGGACGCACTGGACGCGCCTCGACCGCATGGATTCCGAACTCTGACGCTGTCTCTCTCGCTCCCTTGGGACAACCCGTGAGTGCGAGAGAGACAGAGCGATGTTCCAGCCGCTCGGCCTATTACACACGATATTATTTGGCGACCCCGTCGTGTTTAGCCAGCACATGTGTCGATCTCTCTCGCACTCCCTAAATTTGGGCGGACGAGACCGGCCACACCCGGGCCACGGTCATGATAAGCGAGGCGAGGCAGCGAGGCTCGTACGCGCCTCTCCGCCCCGCAGGCCAGACTGACGTCTCTCTCGCACCCACAGGGGACGACCCACGAGTGCGAGAGAGACGGAGCGACGAGAACGACTCCCGGAATCGGCCTGCCGGCACCATTTGGCATTGTTTTAGCGTCAGCCGCCTCGGCGGCGTACCGCAGCCGACTCATCCCTGCTTGATGAGGCTTTGGAACGAGTTCCATGACTCCATCCAGGGACGGGGGGAGAGAGAGAGAGAGAGAGAGAGAGAGAGAGAGAGAGAGAGAGAGAGAGAGAGAGAGAGAAAGAGATGGGCGGGGGCGGTGGGGTTAATTGCGCGTGATTTGACGCAAATGTATTTTTGATTGTGTCCTGCGCCCCGGCGCTCCGTTACTTGGCCGCCCCGTTACTGTGCACTTTCAATTAGGCGACATGACGGCCTCCCCCCCCCCCCCCCCCGCCTCGCTGCACAATCCAAAGAGTGGCTCCCGCCATTGGGCGGCGTGGGCATCAATGTTGGAGCGACGCACACACACACACACACGTACAGGACCGCACAAAGGGATTCAATTTTTGAGCAGGAGGGGGCCCTATGCTCTTTCCTGGACGACAGGTTATCTTGTACAGCGACTGGTTCGGCCGCCGGGGCGAGCCGGGCGAGCCAAACCGCCCCGGCCTCAATAATGAATGGAACAGCGGAGTTGGTGGGGAGAGGACTGTGTCAGGAAAGACGCGGTCACAAAATAACCCGGAAAGAAAAAAATATCGGAAAAAGAGAAACAACCTTACAGCAGTGTGTGAAATTGGGAAATGTGTTCCTGGTAGCTGAAATACAGCAGCTGTATTTCAGGGCGCGTCGCTAAGCGCGGCGTGTCGCGCGAACCCCTGCCGGCCGATGCCGCCGGGTCTCGCTCGCACTCGCGGGGCGTCCCGTAGAGGCGCGAGAGAGACAGGGCGACGAGAACGACTCTCAGTCTGCTGGCGGTCCGCGGCTCCGCGGCTCCGCGGCTCCGCGGGTCGTTAACGTCTGCCCAAATGTTTACGGCGACGGCCGGGCGAAGGGCGGCGGCGCGGCAGCGCGGCAGCGCCCTTAAAAACCGCCGCCGGGCCGCGCCGTGCGAATACCGCTGTCGTACTGCGAATAACGCTCTGCGAATAGCGCGGAATAACAAGCCAGGCCGGGCCCAGGCCGCGCAGGCCATGGCGGCTGGGCGGCCGCCAAAAGAGGCGTGCTGGCCGGGGTAGGGCGGGGCGGGGCGGGGCGGGGCGGGGCGGGGCCGGGCGGGGCGCCTCGAGTCGGACACTCACGACAGTCACGACGGCCTGCACCGCATTTCTTCGCTGTAACGGCCAAACAAACCTCCGGCGGGCGTTTGTCACGGAGGCAGGAAAGACGGGGGAACCGCAAACCACAACAGAAAAAAATAAAATGCACGCCACGAAAAAAAAGACGACATGTTTATTTCTCGACCAGGAAGATTGAAGTGGACAAAAAAAACCTCATTCAACGAACAGTAATGAAAGCAGATGATCCTTTGCGTTTCACAAGTGCTGTGATAGCCGAGAGGTTAGAGACGTGGGATAGAGTTACCGCAGGCCGGCGTTCGAATACCAGCGTCACAAAAGTTTTTAGCAGATGATACCTTCACACTTGAAACATACTCAAAACTACCATACACAATTGAAGGTGTCAGCGTGCTTTTACTCTCGAGTGCAGAAACCAAGCGCGTATCCTAACAATATAATAGGGGCTGGCGGCCGGGGCGGGCTGGTGCGTGTGGCTGGCTGGCTTGCAATGAGGCGCAGCCTGCGCGGAATTCGACAATGCCTCCGCGGTACAGCGCCAGCGGCACCGGGCGTAAACAATGGCACCTCCTCCTCGCATTGACAATCCCTCCCCGCCTGCCACGGCGCGGAGTATCGCCCAACAATGCCTCCCGATTCGGCCCGGCCTGGGGCGCTCGCTCGGGCTCGGCGGCGTGCGGTGCAGCCACAGCTCGGCACGGCTAGTACCAACACCGGCCAGCTCACTCGGGTCAGTGTATTTTGTTTCATACACAATTTTAAATACTATAGATACAAATACAAATACAAAGATCTTTGGAATGATCCCGCATACTACCCCGTATAAGAAAACCAAACGAGTATCATCTGCTTTCATTAACGTTCGTTGAATGAGATTTTTCGACTTGCTATCCTAAGAGTGGTGGTTCGAGGCCATGAGAGCGGAGCCGTGTGCAACAGACCCACATGCCGGAGGTTCGACTCCTAACAAATATTTCCATTTAATTTTACTGCCTCACCCAGTGCGGTTCAAACCCGCAAACGTGAGCCCACTCCGAGCATGGGACGTGGTGGTCCAGGGAGTAGAGGCGTCGGTTCCCAGTGCTAGGGTCGGCGGTTCGACTCCCCCAACTTCTTGCGAAATTTTGACCGGGTCGGTCGAGTCCTGTTGCGTCAAGAACCCACCTCACGCCGACCCCGTCATCATGGGCCGTGGTGGCCGAGAGCGTAAAGTCGTGTGATCCCGATGGCGGGGTCCGGGGATCGAATCCCATCATTTCATTACATTTACATTTTTCGACCGCCTTCCTCCCAGTGCAACTCAAACCCGTCGTCCAACACGCTGCCAGACGTACAAGCGTGATAGCGTAGTGGTCAGAGTCACATTCACCTGGCCACTCCGCTGTGGGTGTCTAAAAAGCAATCCGCTTCGGCGGGTTGGCCTCGGCACTGGAGCGATGGAGTATTTGATCCATCAATCCAGACCACCCGGTGTGTGGTTGCGGGTGGTGCCTCCTTGACTCGTCGGGGAGGCGATGATAAGTCCTTTGAAGCTGGCCTAAAACGCTGTATGTTCGGTACGGGAGCGCCGGACAGTGGGGGTACCATGGGGTACACAACCAACCCTACGAAAACAAAAAGCTCCCACCAAACCTCTTCTCTGTCTGAGTCTCTCTCTGTCTCTCTGTCGTCTCACTCTACGTCCCGCCCCTCAAAGAGCTTCACACTGGGTGTTTCGACCCAGCTGTCTGAGCTTTGGGGTCCTACTGGGTCCCCCGGCGAACGCTTAGAGTCGCTGACGGGATTAACCCCAGGTACCTGATAGCACCGGTTCCCATCCCGAACACCGAAGTAAAGCAGGAGGCCTCCCCATTAAGACTGGGGAGGGGGTGTAGAGTTCAAATTTTTTTCTTTTCCCTTTCAAATTTCTTAGTCAATACAGCCAGCCCCCATTATATTGTTTAGGATACGCGCTTCGTTTCTGGACTCGAGAGTAAAAGCACGCTGACACCTTCTCGTGTATATAGTAGTTTTAAGTATGTTTCAAGTGTGAAGGTATCATCTGCTAAAAAACGCAGATGAAAGTGAGAGCGTTTTGCTGTTATTGGCAGGGAAGGGGCAGGTTCTGTGTCGCGTGGCGGCGTGCGACGTTGACGCACACGGTCTGGACGCACACGGTGTGGAGCCGAGCCGATGTGATGAGCGCGTCCAGGCGGGGACGCTCGCTCTTCACGGCCACGCCGTCCGTCTTCACGTAGTGGCGTGGCGCCGGAAGGACATAGGCCCACTTCGTGTTCCCTAAACTGCCGTTATCAAGGGGGGGCCCTCGCCGCCCTCGCCTCCCTCGTCGCCCCGGCCGCCTCTGAGGACGCCCCATCTCGAGCTGGGCCGTCCGAATCACCGCCGCGCCGCCTCCGCCTGCGCCCCGCGGCCCTACGGCGGCCCTGCGGCGGCCCTACGGCGGCCCTACGGCGGCCCTACGGCGGCCCTACGGCGGCTCGGGTGGCGCAAAGGGCGACTGTCTGGCACGCCCCGGCCGGGGCGCGTAGGGCGCGTAGGGCCCGCCGAGGGCCAAGGCCTCGGGCGCACAATGCGGCCGCGTTATAGCCCCCTCGCCGTGCCGCTCGGCGCGGCCTAAAAAAAGGGAAAGGCACAAATCCTGAAAGTTTGATGAAGTGGGCCTGTCGCGTCTCAACGTCATTTTCGTGCCGGCTGGTTGGCAGCGTGGGGGGCGGGCCTAGAGCGCGGCCGCGTCGCCTCCGAGCTCATCGTCTTGACGGTCTTGACCGTGTGGCCGCCGTGCCTCCGCGGCCTCGGCGAGACCAGTTCTGCTTCCGCGCTTCGGCCAAACTGGAGGCAAGGCCTGGCGGGGCTGGCGGGGCCGGAGAGGCAGGGCGCGCTGCTCGAAACTTTGCCGTAGTTCTGCCGATTCCGCGCCGGTCGAGGGTTCGATTCCGGCCGCCGTGCTCTCTTTCCTCGTTACCTACCCGCCCAAGTTGGAAACATTTACTCTGCGGGCGACGCGTCGAGCCGCCGGCCTCTTCGCTCTGTCTCTCTCGCACCCACGCGGGACGCCCCACGAGAGCGAGAGACAGCGGCGCTCGGCCTTGACCCGCTTCGCCCGCTTCGCGGCCCGGCCCGCCCGGCCCCCGTCTTGGGGGTACACCGCAAGCCGCAAATAGGCGGCGCAGCCGTCTTCATTACGTTCATAAATAAATCAAATAGTTGAAATTTTTTAATGAAAAAAGAAGAGCCGGCATCCGTGCGGAAATACTGGAAACAAGAAAAAAAGCGGCGACCCCGAGGATTGCAAATTGGGGAAGTTGATAGCGTGGCGGAAAGTTGATGGCGGCCCGCGCCGGCCTGCCCGCCGGGCTTAAGGACAGGAAGTCTTGTAAGGTCGCCGGCGTCGTGATAGAGGCTGCCTTATAAATAAACAGCAGTCTGGATTTTTCTCCGTCGACTCTGCGGCGGGCCGGGCGGGAACTGCGAAGTGCGTGGGCGAGGCGGGGCTCTGCGCGCGGTGAGGCGGTTGGGCCCTGTCCAGTGTGGTGGCACTGCGGTCCTCGCTGGGCTCCGCGGCTTCTGGCTCCGGCTTTTGGCCGCGACCTGCGCGATTCCTCGCCGCGTTCCGTTTTGCATTGTCGCCGCTCTTTTCCAGTGGCGCGGTCCGCATGTAGTCCCTCCGCGAAGCGTCCAGCCAGAAGGAGGGGGGCGGGGAGGGGGTAGCCGCCCGGCCCGCCGGAAGGCAGCCAAACGGAGTGCAAGTCTGACTGCGACACTGCGAGTGAATTTGGCGCCAGGGCGACACTCTTTGCGAGATAAGCGGCAATAAAGCGAGTGCCGTTCCGTTACGCCCTCGTCGTCAACACGCGCCGTGTGCAAAATGCACGCCTCACCGTACGGGGCGGTCCGGGGCGACAACTGCACTGTAGGGGCTTTAGAGGCCCGTAAAGGATGCGACGGGATTGCCGGCGGCAGCACGCGCACCTGCACGCCGATCCCGTTCGTCGCTCCGTCTCTGTCGCACTCGTGGGGCGTGCCGTAGGGGCCGCAGGGGTGCGAGAGAGACAGAAGGCGCTGCTGGGGGCGTTCAACGAGGTGTTCAACCAGCTCAACCAGACGCCGTGCCGCGCAGGAGCCCCAGGACTATTCCGAAAAAGCTTGCTTTTTTATCGAAATTTTAGCTGTACCTGGTTGGGGTTCCATAATTCCGTGGACGAGGAATGGGTACATGTGGTTGCGGTGGTCGGTAGAATGTTGGCCATACAGGGAAAAGAGGGGGGGGGGGGTGCGCCCTTGGGTGCGGCACACGGCTGCCAAGGCCTCGACGGGGGCCTCGGCGGGGCCACTGTGGGGCCTTGTGAAACGTCAAAGCATTCCGGACGCGGCGCAATTTCCACTCGAGTCCTAGGAGGTGGCATCAGCTCGTCCGACGCGCGCCCCCCCGCGCCCCGCGCGCCCGCCGCGCCCCGCCGCGCCCCGCCGCGCCCCGCCGCGCCCCGCCGCGCCCCGCCGCGCCCCGCCGCGCCCCGCCGCGCCCCGCCGCGCCCCGCCCGCCGCGCCCCGCCGCCGCCCCGCCGCGCCCCGCCGCGCCCCGCCGCGTCCAGTCCATTCAGGCCGAGGCCGCCGCCGCGCCACCCCCGAATGGCGGAGGCCTATCCTTTGCTTTACTTTGTCGCGGGACGCAAAACCGCGCAAAGGCGAACCAGAGCGGGAAAGTCGCCCGCTTGATATTGTTCTTTGGAACTACTGCTGCCGCGCCGCAGACTGATTCCGGGAGTCGCTCTGTCTGTCTCTCTCGCACCCATACGGGGCGCCCCACGAGTGCGAGAGAGACGGAGCGACGAAAACGACTCTGAGGAGCGGAAGCCAAGCCGCGGCACCAAGCGCCACGGAAACGGCACGGAAGCGCTTCCCACTTCCGGGCAGAGTCTTATCCCTATTTGCATAAAAAGTGGATGTGAGTGTGTTGTGTGTGCGCATAGGACGGGCCAATGCGCCGTGCCGTGCCGTGCCGTGCCGTGCCGTGCCGCGCCGCGTGAGCGAGTCCGGGTGACCTTGAGTGAATTTGCGCGGACTGAATTTGCGTCGTCGCTCCGGACAGCTGTGGAAACGGGGCTAATGGAGCGTCATGGAATTCATCTCAGCGACACACTGTTCCCGCCAGACGACAACCCGCCGTGCCCCACCCCACCCCACCCCGCCCCACCCCACCCCGCCCCACCCCAACCCGCCCCAACCCGCCCATTTGCGCCCACCCCACCCCAACCCACCCGCCCCGCAAACTCGCAAACAGCGCGCCGGGCCCTGAGGGACTTGGCAGTGCGACAGGCGCTTTGCGAGACTCCGGAAAGGTCCATAGTCCGTCGAAACAAAGCTGAGATCAAGAAGACGACGGCGGCGGGTGCCAAGGCCGTCCGATTGACGACGGCGACGGGATCAGCCGCGTGGCCGAGCGGTCTGGCGCGCCGCGCCCGCAAGTCAAACATCCCGGGTTCACTCCCGGGGCGTTGGTTTTATTTGTCCTCGCAAATGTGATTCGGCTACTCGCTCGTGAGCGCGCCGTCGCTCTTGGCTGGCTTGCATCCTGCCGCCCTGGCCGCCCTGGCCCCTCCACCGCAAACGGCGCGGCGCGGCGCCCCCTTGGCGCCCGTCCAGCCCGCTGGCGTGCTCGGCGTGAACACGTAGAGAGTAGTTTGTGCGGCGGGCGGGCGGGGCGGGGCGGGGCGGGGCGGGGCGGGGCGGGGCGGGCGGGGCCTTGCTCTTCCTCGGACCGGGCTTTGTGCTCTGTTTCCTTGACTCATGCCGCTGTAGCGCCACGCCGGCCGCGCGGCCACGCCCCCGCGCTCCACGCTCGCCCCACGCTTCACAGTGTGGCGGGCCAGCTCGCGGAAGGCGATGCGATGCGGTTTCTGTAGGTTTCTGCTGCAGCTTTGCCGGCCGGCCGCCTGGCGCCGACTCTGCGAAGTTGTTGCTCCCCCCCACTGGCTGGGTCGTGGGTCGCTCACCTGAGAGGCGCCAAAACATAAATCGCGGCGGGAAGGCTGAAGGCTCGACCGCCGTGACTTAGCGTCATAATTTTGGTACGCGGTCTGATAGACTAACATATCATGCGCGCGCGTTCCGCTAAGCGGCTTGGCACGGGTGTGTGCCGCGCGAAGCGGTGCGAAGCGGTGCAAAGCGTGACCGGAGGGATGGGATATCACACCACTGTATTTACGCCCATGTTTATGCCGGGGAGGGGAAGTCTCTGTCCGAAAGTCGAGTCGTTAATACTGATATAGGACGCGTGGTGTGGCGGCGGGGTCAGGCACCCTGGCACTGGCACAGCGCGTCTTGCCGGCCTGGTCGGGCTTAGCAGTGTGTCGCGCGGGTGGGACGGGCCCGGTGGTTTCACCACGGACTCTCAATATTTCGGCGCGAGTCTTCATCTGCTCGGAGTGCTCGCTCCGTCTCTCTCGCACTCGCGGGGCGTCCCGCATGGAAACAAAATGAAAAGAAAGCGAAGGAGAAGCTGGCGCCGACACGTACTGTTTCAGAAGGACCGATATTATATACACGCCGCGTGTCCCCAATGCCGCTTTTTGTTATTGAGACGCGGCGTGTACATAATAATTACGCGGGTAAAGGACACGCCGCGTAGCTCTAACTGAAAAAAAAATTATTGACACGCCGGAAAAGCGTTCTGACCCGATCGGACCGGCTTTTCCGGGGTTTTTCCGGCGTATCAATAATATTTGTAGCTTTATGTTGACGCGGCGTGTCCCTAATGGTGTATTTTCTTATTGACACGCTTCAAACTCGTTTCGGCGTGCCTTAATATTTTTCCAAGTTAGGTGCACGCGGCGTATCTCCAATGCTGTGTTTGCTTATTTAAACACCGAATGGAAAAATGTGTTTCTAGCGAGGAACCCGTCCCGCCAGGCTGGCATGGTAGGTGGGTGGTACCGCACCCGCATGCTAAGTTTTTGTCCCCGTTCGAATCCCGCAGAGTGCGGCGTGCAAAATAATTTTCCCCCTTTGTTTTGCACGCCGTGTGCGAATAATAAATCTAGCAGTAAAGACACGCGGCGTGAACGCAACGGTACAATTTCTTATAGAGACGCCTCAAACTCTTTCTGGCGTGTACATAATACTTTTAGCCCCAATTTCCACGCGGCGTGTCTATAAGGCACTAAATCGTTGTTTACACGCTTGGTCAGTACAAAGTGCTGCAAACTTGCAACCCGACCGGCCAGGAAGGCGTCGTGGGCCGGTGGCACCGCACCTACACACTAAGTTTTTGTCCCCGGTTCGAATCCCGTCAAATGCGGCGTGCAAATAATGTTTTCTCCCTTTGTTTGCACGCCGTGTGAGAATAATAAATTTAGCAGTTAGAAACACGCGCGTGGACGCAACATAAGGTTTTCTTATTTACACGCTTCGAAACACGCGCTAAGTCCTCAAGCACGGCGAACAGAGCTCTGGGATGGCTGGTGTCTGTTAGGACCACGACGGTGTCATCCACGAGGAAAAACTTAGGTGGTAGGCACCCTCCCCTTGGTGGTGAATCATTTGGACTGCCCTGGAGACCTAACTTGGCCAACGGCGTAGGCGACTCCGGATCCGGACCCCCGGAGCCCGGGCCCCCGGATCCGAACCCTCGGATCCGGACCCCCGGATCCGAACCCTCGGATCCGGACCCCCGGATCCGCCCTCCGGATCCGAGGGTCTTGATCCGAGGGCCCGGATCCGGGGTCCGGATCCGGGGTTACAGATCCGAGGGTCCGGATTCGGGGGTCCGGATCCGAGGGTTTGGATCCGGGGGCCCGGATCCGGGGGTCCGGATCCGGGGGCCCGGATCCGGGGTCCGGATCCGAGACTCCGGATCCGGACCCCTTGAGCCCGGGCCCCCGGATCCGAACCCTCGGATCCGGACCCCCGGATCCGCCCCTCCGATCCGGACCCCCGGATCCGGACCACCGGATCCGGAACTCCAGGTCCGGACCCCCGGACCCCGGCCCCCGGATCCGAACCCTCGGATCCGGACCCCCGGATCCGGCCCCTCGGATCCGGGCCCCGGATCCGAACCCTCGGATCCGGACCCCCGGATCCGGCCCTCCGGATCCGAGGTCTGGATCCGAGGGCCCGGATCCGGGGTCCGGATCCGGAGATCCAGATCCGGTGGTCCGGATCCGGGGTCCAGATCCGAGACTCCGGATCCGGACCCCTTGACCCCGGGCCCCCGGATCCGAACCCTCGGATCCGACCCCCGATCCGGCCCCTCGGATCCGGGCCCCGGATCCGACCCTCGGATCCGGACCCCCGGATCCGGCCCTCCGGATCCGAGGGTCTGGATCCGGGGGTCCGGATCCGGAGATCCAGATCCGGTGGTCCGGATCCAGGGTCCGGATCCGAGACTCCGGATCCGGACCCCTTGACCCCGGGCCCCCGGATCCGAAACCTCGGATCCGACCCCCGGATCCGGCCCCTCCGATCCGGACGCGCGGATCCGGACCACCGGATCCAGACTCCAGGTCCGGACCCCCGGACCCCGGCCCCCGGATCCGAACCCTCGGATCCGGACCCCCGGATCCACCCCCCGGATCCGGCCCCTCGGATCCGGACCCCCGATCCAGCCCTCCGGATCCGAGGGTCTGGATCCGAGGGCCCGGATCCGGGGTCCGGATCCGGAGATCCAGATCCGGTGGTCCGGATCCGGGGGTCCAGATCCGAGACTCCGGATCCGGACCCCTTGACCCCGGGCCCCCGGATCCGAACCCTCGGATCCGGACCCCCGGATCCGGCCCCTCGGATCTGAACCCTGAATCCGGACCCCCGGATCCGGACCCTCGGATCCGGATCCGGTGGCCCGGATCCGGCGGTCCAGATCCAGGTCTCCGGAACCGGGGGTCCGGATCCGAGGGCCCGGATCCGGGGGTCCGGATCCGAAGTTTCGGATCGGGGGCCCGGGCTCCGGGGGTCCGGATCCGGAGTCGCCTACGCCGTTGGCCAAGTTAGGTCTCCCAGGCAGTCCAAATGATTCACCACCAAGGGGAGGGTGCCTACCACCTAAGTGTTTCCTCGTGGATGACACCGTCCTAGATCCGGATCCCCGGACCTTCCGATCCGGACCCCCGGATCCGGGCCCTCGGATCCGGACCCCCGGATCCGGGCCCTCGGATCCGGACCCCCGGATCCGGGCCCTAGATCCGGACCCCCGGATCCGGGCCCTCGGATCCGGATCCGGTGGCCCAGATCCGGCGGTCCGGATCCGGGTCTCCGATCCGGGGGTCCGGATCCGAGGGCCCGGATCCGGGGGTCCGGATCCGAGGGCCCGGATCCGGGGTCCGGATCCGGAGGTCCGGGGATCCGGATCTAGGGGTCCGGACCCCCCGGATCCGGACCACCGGATCCGGAACTCCAGATCCGGACCCCGGAGCCCGGGCCCCGGATCTGAACCCTCGGATCCGGACCCCCGGATTCGGCCCTCGGATCTAGAACCCCCGATCCGGACCCACGGACCCGGGGCCCCGGGGTCCAAGGGGCCGGATCCGGGGGTCCGGGGTTCCGTATCCGAGAGTTCGGATCCGGGGTTCCAGATCCGCGGGGCCGGATCCGAGACTCCGGATCCGGGGGTCTAGATCCGAGGGTTCGGATCCGGGGGTCTGAATCCGGGGTCCGGATCCGGAGGTACGGATCCGGGAGTCCGGAGGTCCGGATCCGGAGGTCCGGATCCGGGGTTCCAGATCCGAGGGGCCGGATCCGGGGGTCCGGGTGTCCGGATCCGAGGGTTCGGATCCGGGGCGTCTGGATCCGAGGGCCCGGATCCGGGGGTCCGGATCCGGGGTTCCAGATCCGAGGGGCCGGATCCGGGGGTCCAGATCCGAGGGTCCGGATCCGAGGGCCCGGGGTTCGGCGGTCCGGATCCGGAGATCCAGATCCGGTGGTCCGGATCCGGGGGTCCGGATCCGAGACTCCGGATCCGGGGGTCCGGATCCGGAGGTCCGGGGATCCGGATCTAGGGGTCCGGCCCCTCGGATCAACCCTCGGATCCGGACCCCCGGATCCGGCCCTCCGGATCCGAGGGTCTGGATCCGAGGGCCCGGATCCGGGGGTCCGGATCCGGAGATCCAGATCCGGTGGTCCGGATTCGGGGGTCCGGATCCGAGACTCCGGATCCGGACCCCTTGACCCCGGGCCCCCGGATCCGATCCCTCGGATCCGGACCCCCGGATCCGGCCCCTCGGATCTGGAACCCTTGATCCAGACCCCCGGATCCGGACCCTCGGATCCGGTGGCCCGGATCCGGCGGTCCGGATCCGGGTCTTCGGATCCGGGGGTCCGATCCGAGTGCCCGGATCCGGGGGTCCGGATCCAAGGGCCCGGATCCGGAGGTCCGGATCCGGAGGTCCGGGGATCCGATCTTGGGTCCGGACCCCCCGGATCCGGACCACCGGATCTGGATCTCCGGATCCGGACCCCCGGATCCGGACTCCGGACTCCCGATCCGTACTCCGGACCGGACCCCCGGATCCAGACTCCGGATCCGAACCCCCCCTGATCCGATATTCCCGGATCCGGAGTCTCGGATCCGGGGGCCCGGATCCGAGACTCCGGATCCGGGAATCTGGATCCGGGGTTCGGATCCGGAGTCTGGATCCGGGGTCCGGATCCGGAGGTACGGATCCGGAGTCCGGAGTTCCGGATCCGGTGGTCCGGATCCGGAGATCCAGATCCGGTGGTCCGGATCCGGGGGGTCCGGACCCCAAGATCCGGATCCCCGGACCTCCGGATCCGGACCTCCGGATCCGGGCCCTTGGATCCGGACCCCCGGATCCGGGCACTCGGATCCGGACCCCCGGATCCGAAGACCCGGATCCGGACCGCCGGATCCGGGCCACCGGATCCGAGGGTCCGGATCCGGGGGTCTGGATCAAGGGTTCCAGATCCGAGGGGCCGGATCCGGGGGTCCGGATCTGAGGGATCGGATCCGGGGGCCCGGGGTCAAGGGGTCCGGATCCGGAGTCTCGGATCCGGACCC
Organism: Thrips palmi; assembly: GCF_012932325.1. Lineage (NCBI taxonomy): Eukaryota > Metazoa > Arthropoda > Insecta > Thysanoptera > Thripidae > Thrips > Thrips palmi. Next base: position 12,385,859 of record NW_023144625.1, on the reverse strand, counting down.
CGAATCCGGACCACCGGATCTGGATCTCCGGATCCGGACCCCCGATCCGGGCCCTCGGATCCAGACCCTCGGATCCGGAGGGCCGGATCCGGGGGTCCGGATCCGAGGGTTCGGATCCGGGGGTCCGGATCCGAGGGGCCGGACCCCTAGATCCGGATCCCCGGACCTCCGGATCCGGACCCCCGGATCCGGAGTCTCGGATCCAGACCCTCGGATCCGGACCACCGGCTCTGGATCTCCGGATCCGGACCGCCGTACCCCGGGCCCTCGGATCCGGACCCTCGGATCTGGACCCCCGGATCCGGCCCCTCGGATCTGGAACCCCGGATCCGGACCCCCGGATCCGGGCCCTCGGATCCAGACGCCCCGGATCCGAACCCTCGGATCCGGACACCCGGACCCCGGATCCGGCCCCTCGGATCTGGAACCCCGGATCCGGACCTCCGGATCCGGACCTCCGGACTCCCGATCCGTACCTCCGGATCCGGACCCCGGATTCAGACCCCGGATCCGAACCCTCGGATCTAGACCCCGGATCCGAGTCTCGTCTCGGATCCGGCCCCGATCTGGACCCCGGATCCGAACTCTCGGATACGGACCCCCGGACCCCCGGATCCGGCCCCTTGGACCCCGGGGCCCCGGGTCCGTGGGTCCGGATCCGGGTTCTAGATCCGAAGGGCCGAATCCGGGGTCCGGATCCGAGGGTTCAGATCCGGGGCCCGGGCTCCGGGGTCCGGATCTGGAGTTCCGGATCCGGTGTCCGGATCCGGGGGGTCCGGACCCCTAGATCCGGATCCCCGGACCTCCGGATCCGGACCCCCGGATCCGGGCCCTCGGATCCGGACCCCCGGATCCGGCCCTCGGATCCGGACCCCCGGATCCGGAGACCCGGATCCGGACCGCCGGATCTGGGCCACCGGATCCGGATCCGAGGGCCCGGATCCGGGGGTCCGGATCTGAGGGCCCGGATCCGGGGGTCCGGATCCGAGGGCCCGGATCCGGGGGTCCGGATCCGAGGGCCCGGATCCGGGGGTCCGGATCGGAAGGTCCGGGGATCCGGATCTAGGACGGTGTCATCCACGAGGAAACACTTAGGTGGTAGGCACCCTCCCCTTGGTGGTGAATCATTTGGACTGCCCTGGGAGACCTAACTTGGCCAACGGCGTAGGCGACTCCGGATCCGGACCCCCGGAGCCCGGGCCCCCGGATCCGAACCTTCGGATCCGGACCCCCGGATCCGGGCCCTCGGATCCGGACCCCCGGTTCCGGAGACCTGGATCTGGACCGCCGGATCCGGGCCACCGGATCCGGATCCGAGGGTCCGGATCCGGGGGTCCGGATTCAGGGTTCCAGATCCGAGGGGCCGGATCCGGGGGTCCGGATCCGAGGGTTCGGATCCGGGGCCCGGGGTCAAGGGGTCCGGATCCGGAGTCTCGGATCTGGACCCCGGATCCGGACCACCGGATCGGATCTCCGGATCCGGACCCCCGGATCCGGGCCCTCGGATCCAGACCCCGGATCCGGAGGGCTGGATCCGGGGTCCGGATCCGAGGGGCCGGATCCGGGGTCCGGATCCGGGGCCGGATCCGAGGTTCGGATCGGGGGCCCGGGTCCGGGGGTCCGGACCTGGAGTTCTATCCGGTGGTCCGGATCCGCGCGTCCGGATCGGAGGGGCCGGATCCGGGGTCCGGATCCGAGGTTTCGGATCCGGGGCCCGGGGTCAAGGGGTCCGGATCCGGAGTCTCGGATCCGGACCCTTGGATCCGGACCACCGGATCTGGATCTCGGATCCGGACCCCGGATCCAGACCCTCGGATCCGGAGGGCCGGATCCGGGGGTCCGGATCCGAGGGTTCGGATCCGGGGCCCGGATCCGAGGGGCCGGATCCGGGGTCCGGATCCGAGGGTTCGGATCCGGGGGCCCGGGGTCAAGGGGTCCGGATCCGGAGTCTCGGATCTGGACCCCCGGATCCGGACCACCGGATCTGGATCTCCGGATCCGACCCCCGGATCCGGGCCCTCGGATCCAGACCCTCGGATCCGGGGCCGGATCCGGGGGTCCGGATCCGAGGGTTCGGATCCGGGGCCCGGATCCGAGGGGCCGGATCCGGGGTCCGGATCCGAGGGTTCGGATCCGGGGGCCCGGGTCCGGGGGTCCGGACCTGGAGTTCCGGATCCGGTGGTCCGGATCCGGGGTCCGGATCGGAGGGGCCGGATCCGGGGGTCCGGATCCGAGGGTTCGGATCCGGGGGCCCGGGCTCAAGGGGTCCGGATCCGGAGTCTCGGATCCGGACCCCCGGATCCGGGCCCCGGATCCGGACCCCCGGATCCGGGCCCCCGGATCCAAACCCTCGGATCCGGACCCCCGAATCCGGACCCTCGGATCTGTAACCCCGGATCCGGACCCCCGGATCCGGCCCCTCGGATCAAGACCCTCGGATCCGGAGGGCCGGATCCGGGGGTCCGGATCCGAGGGTTCGGATCCGGGGTCCGGATCCGAGGGTTCGGATCCGGGGGCCCGGGCTCCGGGGTCCGGATCCGGAGTCGCCTACGCCGTTGGCCAAGTTAGGTCTCCCAGGGCAGTCCAAATGATTCACCACCAAGGGAGGGTGCCTACCACCTAAGTTTTTCCTCGTGGATGACACCGTCGTGGTCCTAACAGACACCAGCCATCCCAGCTCTGTTCGCCGTGCTTGAGGACTTAGCGCGTGTTTCGAAGCGTGTAAATAAGAAACCTTATGTTGCGTCCACGCCGCGTGTTTCTAACTGCTAAATTTATTATTCTCACACGGCGTGCAAACAAAGGAGAAAACATTATTTGCACGCCGCATTTGACGGGATTCGAACCGGGGACAAAAACTTAGTGTGTAGGTGCGGTGCCACCGGCCCACGACGCCTTCCTGGCCGGTCGGGTTGCAAGTTTGCAGCACTTTGTACTGACCAAGCGTGTAAACAACGATTTAGTGCCTTATAGACACGCCGCGTGGAAATTGGGGCTAAAAGTATTATGTACACGCCAGAAAGAGTTTGAGGCGTCTCTATAAGAAATTGTACCGTTGCGTTCACGCCGCGTGTCTTTAACTGCTAGATTTATTATTCGCACACGGCGTGCAAACAAAGGGGGAAATATTATTTGCACGCCGCACTCTGCGGGATTCGAACCGGGGACAAAAACTTAGCATGCGGGTGCGGTACCACCCACCTACCATGCCAGCCTGGCGGGACGGGTTCCTCGCTAGAAACACATTTTTCCATTCGGTGTTTAAATAAGCAAACACAGCATTGGAGATACGCCGCGTGCACCTAACTTGGAAAAATATTAAAGGCACGCCGAAACGAGTTTGAAGCGTGTCAATAAGAAAATACACCATTAGGGACACGCCGCGTCAACATAAAGCTACAAATTATTATTGATACGCCGGAAAAACCCCGGAAAAGCCGGTCCGATCGGGTCAGAACGCTTTTCCGGCGTGTCAATAATTTTTTTTTCAGTTAGAGCTACGCGGCGTGTCCTTTACCCGCGTAATTATTATGTACACGCCGCGTCTCAATAACAAAAAGCGGCATTGGGGACACGCGGCGTGTATATAATATCGGTCTTTTCTGAAACAGTACGTGTTCGGCGCCAGCTTCTCCTTCGCTTTTCTTTTCATTTTGTTTCCATGCGGGACGCCCCGCGAGTGCGAGAGAGACGGAGCACTCCGAGCAGATGAAGACTCGCGCCGAAATATTGAGAGTCCGTGGTGAAACCACCGGGCCCGTCCCACCCGCGCGACCACACTGCTAAGCCCGACCAGGCCGGCAAGACGCGCTGTGCCAGTGCCAGGGTGCCTGACCCCGCCGCCACACCACGCGTCCTATATCAGTATTAACGACTCGACTTTCGGGACAGAGACTTCCCCCTCCCCGGCATAAACATGGGCGTAAATACAGGTGGTGTGATATCCCATCCCTCCGGTCACGCTTTGCACCGCTTCGCACCGCTTCGCGCGGCCACACCCGTGCCAAGCCGCTTAGCGGAACGCGCGCGCATGATATGTTAGTCTATCAGACCGCGTACCAAATTTATGACGCTAAGTCACGGCGGTCGAGCCTTCAGCCTTCCCGCCGCGATTTATGTTTTTGGCGCCTCTCAGGTGAGCGACCCACGACCCAGCCAGTGGGGGGGAGCAACAACTTCGCAGAGTCGGCGCCAGGCGGCCGGCCGGCAAAGCTGCAGCAGAAACCTACAGAAACCGCATCGCATCGCATCGCCTTCCGCGAGCTGGCCCGCCACACTGTGAAGCGTGGGGCGAGCGTGGAGCGCGGGGGCGTGGCCGCGCGGCCGGCGTGGCGCTACAGCGGCATGAGTCAAGGAAACAGAGCACAAAGCCCGGTTCGAGGAAGAGCAAGGCCCCGCCCCGCCCCGCCCCGCCCGCCGCACAAACTACTCTCTACGTGTTCACGCCGAGCACGCCGCCGGGCTGGACGGGCGCCAAGGGGGCGCCGCGCCGCGCCGTTTGCGGTGGAGGGGCCAGGGCGGCCAGGGCGGCAGGATGCAAGCCAGCCAAGAGCGACGGCGAGCTCACGAGCGAGTAGCCGAATCACATTTGCGAGGACAAATAAAACCAACGCCCCGGGAGTTGAACCCGGGATGTTTGACTTGCGGGCGCGGCGCGCCAGACCGCTCGGCCACGCGGCTGATCCCCGTCGCCGTCGTCAATCGGACGGCCTTGGCACCCGCCGCCGTCGTCTTCTTGATCTCAGCTTTGTTTCGACGGACTATGGACCTTTCCCGGAGTCTCGGCAAAGCGCCTGTCGCACTGCCAAGTCCCTCAGGGCCCGGCGCGCTGTTTGCGAGTTTGCGGGGCGGGTGGGTTGGGGTGGGGTGGGCGCAAATGGGCGGGTTGGGGCGGGTTGGGGTGGGGCGGGGTGGGGTGGGGCGGGGTGGGGTGGGGTGGGGCACGGCGGGTTGTCCGTCTGGCGGGAACAGGTGTCGCTGAGATGAATTCCATGACGCTCCATTAGCCCCGTTTCCACAGCTGTCCGGAGCGACGACGCAAATTCAGTCCGCGCAAATTCACTCAAGGTCACCCGGACTCGCTCACGCGGCGCGGCACGGCACGGCACGGCACGGCACGGCACGGCACGGCACGGCAAGGCACGGCAAGGCGCATTGGCCCGTCCTATGCGCACACACAACACACTCACATCCACTTTTTATGCAAATAGGGATAAGACTCTGCCCGGAAGTGGGAAGCGCTTCCGTGCCGTTTCCGTGGCGCTTGGTGCCGCGGCTTGGCTTCCGCTCCTCAGAGTCGTTTTCGTCGCTCTGTCTCTCTCGCGCTCGTGGGGCGCCCCGTATGGGTGCGAGAGAGACAGACAGAGCGACTCCCGGAATCAGTCTGCGGCGCGGCAGCAGTAGTTCCAAAGAACAATATCAAGCGGGCGACTTTCCCGCTCTGGTTCGCCTTTGCGCGGTTTTGCGTCCCGCGACAAAGTAAAGCAAAGGATAGGCCGCCGCCATTCGGGGGTGGCGCGGCGGCGGCCTCGGCCTGAATGGACTGGACGCGGCGGGGCGCGGCGGGCGCGCGGGGCGCGGCGGGGCGCGGCGGGGCCCGCGGCCGGGGGCGCGCGCGGGCGCGCGGCCCGGGGCGCGGCGGGCCGGGCGGGCGGGGCGCGGCGGGGCGCGGCGGGGGGCGGCGGGGCGGGCGGGGGGCGGCGGGGCGCGGGGGCGCGCGGTCGGCGGCTGATGCCACCTCCTAGGACTCGAGTGGAAATTGCGCCGCGTCCGGAA